>NW_024610050.1:0-600000 GCF_016920785.2 Ixodes scapularis
CTGTACGAAGCTTTTCCGAACCGGCAAAGGTGCCACACACGTCGAGATGAGCGGGCAAACTGGGCTTCGGCGCTTGCGCAGCATCTTCAGACCGGGTCTTTTCAAGAACAAAGTGGCCGTGGTAACAGGAGGAGCAACGGGGATCGGGAAGGCAATCACCGAGGAGCTTCTTTATTTGGGTATTTATACGCAAATTCTATTACAAGTCATACCCAAGTTGAAAAACAAAACGCTGACTGAAAAAAAAAGTCTCATCCCTGCCATACTGTAAATTTAATGACACTTCACTGAACGACATTAGAGAGTTATAGAATAAGGGCCCCAAAGCTTTGAATCTCCAATACAGCATAGAGGTTCGCACTGCAACTGTGCATGCCCACCGCTACTCGATCCTGACAACGAGCGTCGGCGTGCCACGCTGTGCTCTAAGAGTGGCGCGCGCTAATTATTTGTCACATATCATTTGGTATAAATATAATTAGGTTGCACCATGTGCAGGGGTACGTCATTCTATTTATTTCGAATATACACATATATTTGTGCCTCTGCTAGCAGAAGCTACAAAAAGAAATAGCTAATCATGCTTGATATTGCGTAACCAAGCAGTTCTCGAGGTGAGGAAAGAAAGAATTACTGAGGAAACAAACGCTTAATGAGGCGAACTTGTGCACAAAACAAAAAGGAAACGGACGATAACAACAGGGCGTCGCGGGGTGACGATGTCGGCGTTGTTTCACATGCGGTGATTCCGCGGCCGAAATCGCTGCCGCTAGCGGCGCGGTGGCACGGATCGCGAGGTTTCATTTCCCATGAACCTTTTCTGGCGTTGCGATGGCCAATGTTGCTTGTAGCAAACAGATGCGCACAGTCGGTTACAGCGGCTTCTAACAACAATTTTAATGCCTTAGTTTTCAGTACCCTTTAATTTCACCTTAATAAAAAAAAAAAGAAGTTCAAAATACTAAATACACCGTCTTATTTGTTTATGCTGTATTTTTTTTTTTTTTTCAAATTTCGTTGTTACGGAGGATAAAACCTCGGATCATCCTCGGCAGCGTCACGGGCAGCGCCTTCCTCGGATGTAACGACTCCAACTGATATGGCCGACCCGAACCTCCAAAGAACTCGACGCTTCGACACTCCACTGATAAGCAGTTCATTGAACTGGGCGTGATATATTTTGTCTTACTTGGTGTGACGATCTGTTCTTAGAAAAGACACGTGAATGTCGCTCAGGTCTTCATCTTCTTCTTTTGTTTTTCTCACGCTCGCACAAACCGCTTCCGATTAGCGTCTCTTGCGCTCGCTACAGTTGGTACTCAGGCGAGGAAAGTAAGAAAGAAACGTGCAATTTATTGAGGAAAACGAATTCCGAGGAAGGGGACAGCAATCCCCCTCCTCAATAATCTCCCGAACAGTTCCGACGCGACTGCTGAAGCAAAGAACACCCACTGGAAAAAAGAAACCGCGAACCAGTCGCTTGCGTACTTTCTCTGCTTGTCGTCTGCGTCAGGAACGTGAAAGCGCCACCGTCCTATGCGCCAGCTTTCCCGCAGTGTTTCTCCTGTCACGTGATTTCCCGCCGTGCTCTGAGTGGACAGCGTGGAAGCTGCCGCTCTGCCGCGGCGAAAAATTTCCAACTTGGCGGAACCGTGCCGCTCAGCCGCTGCGGCTGGCCAGATCGCCGCGACGGCACAAAATCTCGCCGCTCTAGGTCCAAAATCGCCGCATGTGAAACCCGTTTAACAGGAGGTTCGAACGCTGGGGCGAGACTGACTCCGGCTCGCCACGCGGAGCACCTTTTGTACCTGCGTGGGTTCCTGAAACATTCGGTCAAGAACGTTCGGCGCGTACAATATTCCTAACTCAATGAGACGAGAAAGTTATCGAACTTGCGAAAACGAGGAATAGAAAAAAAAAAAATAAATAAAAGAACATTTCGCTACCTGGAATCGAACCCTAACCTTCCGCGCGACAGTCAGCGCGGTAACCATTCGGCCACGCTCGGCGACGCGAGTTTCGAAATTGGCTATCCGTCATACTTGAAATGTTTTCTTTTTAAAACCAAAAATGAGCAGTAATTTTGTTAGGAACGGCAGTAACCCTGGCAATAGGAACAAAACAAGCCACTTCGGTCATCAAGCTCTATTACCTTTTGCTGGGGTTAGGCATTCCCAACATTCTGAAACATATGCCCCTGCGAAATCCGAACTATTATCTGCAAATTGTTAAAAAAATTTATTTCAGCCAAACAACTTGATACATTGTTATGTACATACCACGTATGATGTACTGAACGCAATAACACAATGTTAAACAATATTTGTAAAATGTCAGCTAGAGATGCCTTCTTATTATTCCTAATTTACAGAGAAAAACCTCTATATTCTGTTATTTTGTGTGTGTGTGTTTTTTTGTCATGAAAGTGTATGTCTGTGCCTGAGTGTGTGCAAGTACTAAGGACTCGGTCGCTTCTAGACAGAAGACAAATAAATAAATAAGCCCTAGATTTTGTTTTTGCATTGCTTTCTATGAACAACGTTTGAAAAATAAGGAATTTCTACTTGCCATGATTAATGAATGTAACATCCACCTAAAATAATAACAGCGCCGAACTCCTAGCACGCATCTTGAATAAATGTGTATATTTGATTTTTGCTGTATATTTGATTTTTTGGGTCTAGTGTATTTTTGTTTTCTGCTGACTTTCCGCCAAGGTGTGTATGGGAACTAGGGCCTCGTCAAGCTGCAGCAGCAGCTTTTTGCCCTCTTTTGCACATTTGTTTTCCTTTTGTAATGAAAAAAAAGGAAATAAAAGCTTATTATTACTATTATTATTATTATTATTATTACTATTAAATGCATTTTTTGGGTATAAACTGTTTATTCATCGAGAATAGCTAAATGCCCGCCCCGCATTGCTACTTATGTTCCCAGGATAAACGACTCTTCCGCACGTTTCTATTCAGGATTTGTTTTTAGTACAAAGAACATTATGCAAGAAAACTTGTGATGCACTGAATTCGACAAGAGCTTTCTAAAATTTCCCAAGCTAATAACGCAAAGAACCGTAATTGACTTTCAAGTACTTTCTTAATACTATCATTGACGTTTCTGGTCGAAACTGCCGTCAGATGTTTTTTTTGCCTGATAATCATAAGCCTGTGCTTGTCGAACTAAACAACAAGACGTTTTCTCTCAGCAATGACATCATCCTTTATACATTAATGTTAAAAAGGAATTATTTTTTTTTGTGAAACGTATTTAGATTGACGCAATTTATGGGAGCATGCACATGCACACGGATCTTACGTCACGCCTTTGCTGTGACGTCACCACGGCGCATACGCACACTTTTCATTTCCCGCTAATCGCGTTTCTGCTCATGCGCTTGGCCGACGCCCGGTGTGGTCCAACATGGGCCTCGTTTGTAAACGACAGTGTTTTCATGCGAAAGCATTAGCTGTCTCATGGAGCGAGCTGACGTCATCAGTTTGAAGCGCGAAAACGGCTCCTAGTTTCCGCGATCCCAATAGGAGTGATTCGCCTTCGGCTCCATTGGCTCGCGCGCGTCGACGGGGCTCCCATTGACCGCTGCGCCATGGCCTCCGAGATTCCGAAGCGCGCGCGCGCTAGTACGCAGCAGACGACAAAGGGAGCGGACTAGGGTGCCTTCATGTGGGCTTTGCTTGCGGTGATGACATCTGGCCATTTTGTTTCGAACGCTTATTTTTATTTTTTTGTTCTGAAGCGCGTGAAAGAGCGTGTCCCTGCACGCGCTCGCGGCGCTGACTGTGTTAAGGCGACATTTTGTTTCCTGTGATTTCTCTGTATTTTCCCTGTGAGCTCGTGCTGTCGGCATCGGGTACTACAAACGATGGCATCACCCTAAGCAGACGGGCATTGAGGCACTCTAGTGCGGACGAGCAGACGAAAAAGGGAGCGGACGAGCGGCTTGCATGCTTTCGCATTCACAACTCATAAGAAGTGCTTAGGTGTACCTCGAGCTTTATTTTTTATTCCTGGTGCCTCAAAGAAAAGAGAAGTATGTTTTTCTCACAAGGAAAGTAATCTACGTTTAGCCGACCGCTTATCGTCCACCTAAATGTAGCGCAAGCAAGTGGGACTTGCAGATGCCGAAGTTTTAGAACTGTGATTACAAACTATTAATACACAATTTTTGGGGATTTTCAGTTAGGTTGTGGGGCTCTTTCCGGTATCAGACGTCATTTGTCTTAATGTTTTTCGGGCTCCGTTGACCGCCATGTCTTCATGAATAATTTCCGAAGATTCAATTAAAGTGTTTGAATCAAGAAAAGCCCGCGCTTTGGAACTTTTTTTCCTCTGTTCTCAAACGCTATAGTTTTACATTTGGGTAAAGATCTCCCGAGCGTTGGGCGATGCGTACTTTATTTTTACGGTGAGTAAACTTAGTTTTTGTTTCACTTAAATAAAGGGTACATTTTTAGCCAGCGTTCTTGCTAATCTACCGGTTCGCACCTTAGTGCAAGAACCTTGTTTTACATGCGGTTTGTCAAACACTGACTCAGTATAAAGCGCGAGGCACATGGACGGCAGAATAGTCCGATCCGACGTCCGATCCGACAGTCCGAACGCCGTTCCGAATTGCCGCACGCGGTAGTTTGAGACACACGCTTCCGACCTTGCATGCGACACGACGATCCGTTCGACTCCGCCCAGGAGATCCAAGCGCTCCAGCTAGGTCCGCGTTCCTATACAGCAGTGGTCTCAAACTCATTTCAGTGGGGGGGCCATATATCCCACACCTGAAAGGCCGAGGGCCATCGCATGATAGGAAGGGGGGGGGGGGGGGGGGGGCGTTCCTCGTGCATTATGCTTTTTGGAAACATACCTCGTGCATTATGCTTTATGGAAACTCGCTGTAGTTTGTCAGCGACGTCTTTAGATTTGATTTGTTTATATGACTACTTTGGGCCCTGGCCAGATGTGATAACATGAATTAAGGTGACAAGCACCGCCAACGTGCTGGCAATAGGGTGATTCCACGTCAGTTCATGCAATGATGGTCCGGGTCATAATTTAGATATTTTTGTTAAAAATATATATGAAAGCCATGTTCTTGGGAGGAACATTCAGCTAGATATGAACGCCGTAACAATTTGTTTCGCTGAGATATAAAATAGAGAAGCTTGAGGCGTGGAAATTGAGAAGATTTCACAATGCTACTTTGCACAGTCGTCATTTCCTTATCGAACCTTTCACGGCACCATAACTTTTTTAACATGTTTTACAAAGGTTATACAACACATACATAAAAAATTAAAAATATCAATAAAATATTTCTATGCAAACAAAAATATCAAACATGGCATAAAAACGCGTTTTAGAGACATATTCACAATTTTTTTTGCAAATAAACCATCTTTCATAATACTTCACAAAACATATCAAAATGCGCGTACTTAAATATTCTTTACGAATATATAAAGATAATATACCTACCCTTAAATATATTTTTGTTATCAACGCGGAAATGCGGCTGATTTCTCAAAATGTGGCAAGATTGGGCGTCGATATTTAAAAAACTCCATCTTTTATTTGCTTTAAACTCCCCTTGGCACTTTGCAGTGACTTGAACTAACCTGTGATGGCAAAAGATTGAGTAACATATGACCTCCAAGCGGGAAATGCTACGACAAACCTTCACTCGGAGCGAGCCGACGTCTTCGTCATACCGGCTTTGCCGCACAGCACCAAACGTTTTGAGCGTTAGTTATGGCATGTATTTTATATTATTAAAATTCTTTTTTTATAAGCGGTGAGTATTAGTGACGTGAAAAGGAACTTTGAGCTGGAATACCATTAATTAGCTTACAATTCACAGGAATAAAACGGCCCCACTCTGCAAATTCGCTGCCTATGCATCATACATAAGCTTAAAACTCTCAGTTGCGCGAATGGCCATGTATACATCTGGCCTCTTGGCATATGATGACTTTCACAGATGAGTTTCCTGGATTCCTTTGACAGGTTTTACGGTGGTACACTTTGCTTGCTTCACCGCACGAAACTCTCGAACTCGAAGACAGTTGTGAGCACTGCGCAGAGTGGTTTGATGCGTTTTGCGAAGTGCTGAAGGCATGTAGTTAGCTTCTGATTGTACGTGCTTCTGCCACCAATCATCCTGAAGAAAACAATATTGCGTCTGGTGTCGGAAGCGACTGCCAACATGATTGATCAAACATGAAAACTGAAGCGCAAAGGTGGTGTTTGGGCAACCCCTGATCCCTACAAAGGCGAATGCCGAAGACGTGAGAGTACTACACACGCGACGACCTCGCATGCTCTGTTCAAAGCCCCAACAAAAAGGACGTCGTCAAAGCCATGATCAACGACATGTTCAAAGTCGTAAAAAGGTTTATGACCCGCTCTATTAAGGAAGCTCACCAGCTGTTTAGAAAGGACCATCCCGATCCCGAACTAGGCATCTCCAAAATTTATTCCCTACGACCAAAACGGGTAAAAAAAAAAAAGTCCCGAGCACGAGGTGTGCACATGCATATATTGCGTCAATTATCAGTTGCTTTTAACGGCAATAACAAATTCCCCAAAGAAGACATTTACTGAAGACGACCTCAAGCGTATCTACCTCTTCTGCGCTCCACAGAACGATTGCTTTCTGCGCCGTTGCGAAAAGTGCCCAAAAACGCAGAGCATCTCGCTGCAGTCGCTTCATCTCGACGAAGACGAAGAGATCGGTTTCGCGTTATGGGACGCTGGCGAACTCGTCAAAAAGGTTATGGACACTTCTGCCTTCCTGCGGCAATAGGAGAGCGAAAAGTATATGAGGCATTCTTACATCCTTGACCTTGAACGAAGCCTGATACATGACACAAGAACCGCCTTACCACCCACGGCAGTGATGTTCCACTTCGATTTTGCGGAAAAATGGACAGCACTCTTTCCAACCGAAGTGCAGAGTTTTCATTGAAAAAAACTCAAGTGTCTCTCTCCACAAGTGTGGTTACGTCCACGCAAGGCACGCAAAGCTTTGCCGTTGTCACCGATGGTACACGACACATGACACAGCTCACGCTCTTCTAGCCACATAGGCCATAAAAGAGTATGTTAATGTTCATTTCCCAGTCTTTTTTGAAATAACTCTTGTATCAGACGGAGCGGCGGCGCATTTCAAGAATCGCTTCCAATTCAACGAATTGTCTCGGAAGCCGCACTCTTCGGCAAGATGGATCTTTTCAGCCACTGAACACGGAGAAAGCGCTTGTGATGAAGTAGGTGGAAGAACCAACGCTCACCAAGTTGAGATCTTCGCTCAACTCAACGATTGCCACCGCTAAAGACTTTGTGGAAGTGCTACGTAAAAAAGTAACAAATGTCTGCATGTTCCACCTGTCCGTGGAACGGGTTCGAGAGTTTCGTGCGGTAAAGCAAGCACAATGGACCACCATAACACCTGTGAGAGGAATCCAGGCTTCTCATTTGTGGAAGTCATCATATGCCGAGAGGCCGGATGTATACATGGCCACTCGCATAACTGAGAGTTTTAAGCTTATCTATGCATAGTTGACGAATTCGCACAGTGGGGCCGTTTTGTTCCTGTGAATTGTAAGCTAATTAATGGTATTCCAGCTCAAAGTCCATTTTCGCGTCACTAATACTCAGCCCTTATGAAAAAAAGAATTTGAATAATATAAAATACATGCCATAACTAACGCTCAAAACGTTTGGTGCTGTGCGGCAAAGCCGCCTTGACGAAGACGTCGGCTCGCTCCGAGTGAAGGTTTGTCGTAGCTTTTCCCGCTTGGAGGTCATATGTTACTCAATCTTTTGCCATCACAGGTTAGTTCAAGTCACTGTAAAGTGCCACGGGGAGTTAAAAAAAATAAAAGATGGAGTTTTTTAAATATGGACGCTCAATCTTGCCACATTTTGAGAAATCAGCCGCATTTCCGCGTTAATAACAAAAAGACAATTAAGGGTGGGCATATAATTTTTACATATTCGTAAAGAAAATTTAAATACCCGTATTTTGATATGTTTTGTGAAGTATTATGAAAGATGGTTTATTTGCAAAAAAATTGTGAATATGTCTCTAAAACGCGTTTTTATGCCATGTTTGATATTTTTGTTTGCATAGAAATATTTTATTGATATTTTTAATTTTTTATGTATGCGTTGTATAACATTTGTAAAACATATTAAAAAAGTTATGGTGCCGTGAAAGGTTCGATAAGGAAATGACGACTGTGCAAAGTAGCATTGTGAAATCTTCTCAATTTCCACGCCTCAAGCTTCTCTATTTTATATCTCAGCGAAAAAAATTGTTACGGCGTTCATATCTAGCTGAATGTTCCTCCCAAAAACATGGCTTTCATATATATTTTTAACAAAAATATCTAAATTATGACCCGGACCATCATTGCATGAATTGACGTGGAATCACCCAATATTTATAGAACAAGCACGTACACTGTCGTTCTTGTTGCTCAATTCACCCACCAATTAACCAAGCTCAACATGTCTCTAAAAACAATGACTTAATTTGACAGTTCTTGCTTTCCTGACGATTTTTATTACAACATTCTGAAAAAATACTTGTCTTTTAATGGGGATATTTTTTTGAAGGCGAGAATAACGAGCTCGTAGCTTTATCTTTGGCAGTTGCTCGTGTTGATCGAGAGTTTGCGCAGCCGAGATGCATCCTTCAACGAATAACTCGCGCTCGCGGCCAAGCAGCGGAACTGTTGTGCATTACAAAAAGCTGGGAAGCCGAAAATAAAGTGAAACAAAGGGCAAAATATCACTGATCACCAATTCACAGATATGAATAGGTGAAAAGAGCAGAGCCACTTTTCGAGCGAAAATGAATCGACGAGATGAAGTCACTATGCCGCATGCCATTTCTAGTGCTCGGGACATGGGAACCGGGACTCTTAGCCGGTTGCCTGCGGGCCGCGTTCCAGCGAGTCGCGGGCCGCGTGTTTGAGACCCCTGCTATACAGGGTACGATCTCTGGTCCCAGATTGACGGCTCAGCTCGCACGAGCGAAATTAGGCACTCGTTCTCGCTAGCGCGTGCATTCTTTGCTGGGGTCATCTTTCTCGAATAAGTCAGCGGGATTCACGCGTCCGGCTTCTCGTCGCTCAGGTCAGTCCCGTCTTCTTGTTCGTCCCGCCAGACCCAGTACGTCATCCTGACGTTCGCGCTAGGGGTGCTGTCATTGGCTGGACGCTTCCGACAGTCCGTTCGCCGTGTGAAACTATTTGGCACGTCGGACGCACGCCGGATCGCCGATCCGACGTCTGATACGACCAAACTTTTCGGATCAGGCAGTCTTATTGCCGGATCAGACGTCGGATCGGATGGATTTTTCGCGCATGTGTCTTGTGCTGAACTGTGAATAATAGCTTCAGAGTTCCCTCAGTCGTACTGAAGGCACAAAGACGCAGCACTTCCTCGTGCTGAGACATGTCCTTTAGTCATGTCGCCTGGCTGGGACTTGAGTTCAACGGGTTATGTCTTTTTGCTGGTGTGCTGCGCTTTCCTAAAATAATATTAATAACAATTTACTGATTTTTAAAAGTAGCGCTACGGCCGTTTGCACAGGGTTTGTAAAAAGTTCTTCGGCGAATGACGGCGAACCAGCAGAAAACGTGTCTTTCAAGACGCAGACGCCCAGCCACTGCCACGCTTCACCCGGCATATTTTACACAGGCCCTAGATGACTGATCCGGAACTTCCAGTGGTCGCACTTGCGCTGCAGCAACTAAGCGTGAATGCGGCGCGATTCAGCAGCTGTGGGGGTCTAAGGCTTTGTCAAGCTGTCCCTGTGACAGCTTTTGTCACAAGCCTCCGGTATCCTGTATGTTGTGCTTGATGTAAAAAAAATAAACACTTAACATCAATAAATAGAAAGATATCACCAAACATTCTTCGCATGCGCAAAGCCGCCATTACTGTAGCTACCAAGAGCCAGGCGCCAGTGACCGAGACGGCTCGTGCCATCTCGGGCTATGCACGCGCACAGCTCCAGCGAGGTTGTCGCACGTGCCGAAAGACTGAAGTTCCCTCGACGCTTCGCGGCAGCTGTGGCGGAGCCAAACTGGCTGGTGACGTCGGCCTATTGTCACAGAGCTCAGTGATATTCTCACTGACTGAACAGGAATCGCAGCCAAACACTGACGCAAAGCTCGCTTTCAATCGCGTCCGGTCCCGCGATAGGACAAGGTAAACAATTTAAAATTACGACGCTCAAACCTGAAAGGAGTAGTCCAAACCACGCCCTCCAAGACAAGACCACCTACAATGAACGTGACGCGCGAACGTCCTCCTCTTCTTCCATGGAAAGTCACGACCGTCGGATTGCGCCAACTCAGCAAGTTGACCCAAGCGCGACTCTGGTCTTCTTTCGACGCGTTGATTTTATATGAGGCAAAGCCTAACACTTACGCAGCTGTCCTCTACGTCCATTCCGTGTCTTCGTTCGATCTCATTCAAGTGACGTCAAAATTCTAGTGCACAGGGTTTGATTATTCTAGATGGTGTTGCCTTATAGCCCGGTTTGGTGGTTCGACATGTTCAGTCACGTGACTAATAGTTGGCATGACGGCTGTTAGTATAGCGCACCCCTGCAAATGTATTCTCGATAAGCCGTTATGATTGGGGAGCGCTGTAAAATACACACTTTATACACAAGAATATTTCATTCCAGGTTGCAGCGTCACAATAGCGTCTAGGAACGAAGAGAACCTGAGGAGCGCGGTCAACGATTTGCGTAGCGGACTAACTGATCAAGACGGACAGCCTCGCATCTCGTTCATACCTTGCAACATTCGCAGTGAAGAACAGGTGGGTAAGCAATGGTCACAGACTTGGTGATACCCTGTTCAAATCGATACAAATACAATTTTTTTTTCTTTTTTAAATAAATGGCAAGGCGAGAAGAGGCAGGCATGTTTCAAACTCGATGACTATAAAATAAAAAGTTGGGAAAGCACAGATGTCTTTTGATGGCCGTTTCTATCTGAACGAGCATTGTGCCAATGTGGTGTCGTGAAGGCGTGATGAACGTTAAGGGGCATTCCGGCGTCCTCTTTATAGTCCCCGATTTGCATGAAAAGTTGCTAAACACACCGACATACATCACTGAAATAGTAACCCAAATTTTAGGTCAAAATAAATATTTTTTTGCGAAGTTATTGAATTTACAATTTCGATCCTCACCTTGTTTTTCAAAATGAAAGTCTTTCTGCGGGCACAATAAAAAAAAAAGTGACATCAGTGAAAGGCGGGGTTCAATCTTTGCGCAGTAGACTATGTTCCGAACCGATTACAAGCAGTTTAATGGTGCCGAATGAATGATTTGGAAGCTCGCTCCAGTGCCCGCGCAGCTGCATGATACACATGCTCGCCATAGTCCATTTTTAGACTTCTCGCTCAACCAACACCGCCTAGAATATTCAAAGACCTGTGCATTAGAATTCTGACGTCATCACAGTGAGATCGAGAGAAGACACATATTGGACACGATTGCTGCGTCATTGCTCGGCTGGGCTTCGTATCCAATCAACGCGTCGCAATTTGCTGGACATCGGGCTCGGGTCCAATTGCTGAGTTTGCGCCATCCGACTGTGATGACCTCCCGTGGAGGAATAGTGGGGCGTTTTGAGGCCTTCATTTTTCTAGATGGCGTTGGCTCGAACTGCAAGCCCCTAACGTCACGGCACAGAAAAGCGTGGGTATATTTGAATGTTGGTTTTGGCATCGTCTTCACTTGCCAATTTCTCAACAACTGTTCTGTATTTCGCGATACTAAATAGCATACCGGAAAGGGTGAAAACCAGAGATTCCAAAAATAGAGTTAATTAAGGTAGCTAAAATAAAACTGCCGGACCGTTTTAACGCTTAAGAAGACCGGTCATACTTTTTTGGCAGAATTTCCCCTCTACATTGTGAATCAGAGATGCCAAATCACAAAAGTGGACCAAACTCCCACTGTCTAAACATTCAACGTCTAACTTGTTTGTTTTTTATATTCCACACACAAAACTAGAATTAGGGGTGAGGGGGGATATTTGGCGCACCAGAATAGCCTGCGTTTTAAGGTTGTGAAGATAGCATGCAAAGCGTACGAAAATGTAATGTCTTTTTTTAAAATCTGTTTTGCCCAGGTGAAAAAGTTGGTTAGCCTTTCCCTGGAAAGTCATGGCCGCCTCGACTTCCTGGTCAACAATGGAGGTGGCCAATTCCTATCGAAGGCGGACGGAATCTCGTTAAAAGGATGGAATGCTGTCGTCGAGACCAACCTAACGGGGAGCTTCCTTCTCTGCAGAGAAGGTAGGGGCGAGCTGGTTGCCCAGTTGAGAGCTCCAAGACGCTGTAGCGGCCCTGAATGATGGACTTTAGCCGCGCCCCTTCCTTTCTAGACTAAAAGCCAGTTGAATTCGTTCAAACATACTCCATTTAGTCTTAACCTGGTATCGAAAGAACTGTCATCAGCCCAGTCTTTAAACTTTGAGATGCATCTCGTATCAGGGTTGGGCAGTATCGCGATACAAATGCATCGCGATAGTACTTCAGAAATGCATTTCGTACCTGTATTTCTGTATCGCGATACATTTTTTTCGCGTGTATCTGTATTCCTGTATCGAAATACGTTTGGAATGTATCGTTGTATCGCGATACAATCAGGATGAAATGTATTTCGTTACATTTCTTGAGAAATACTCCCCCCCCCCCCCCCCCCCGAAAACAAAAAACAAAAAACAAGTCCAAACGCATTTTTTTTTTTTTTACTTTTGAGGGCACATGGGTCAAGGAGATGCTGGGGCATTGTTACTCTGCCGACCAAGGTTCCTTTTGATTCTGCAAACTATTTTTCTATGCGTCCTCTTCTCTCTTCTAAGAAGTGTCGCGTAATCTCGGGGACTCGAACCAGGTGGCGTGCCAGGAGTGGAGTCAGAGTATCTTCTGTCGTAGGTTCTTAGGTAGGGATGCCTTGAGTCATTGTTTGCTGGCATCCAATGCCCGCTGCTAACCGTCTCTCTCACCCAGCCGGCAAAGCTGAGTCACATTCCGTTGCAACACCAGCCTGGCGGTGGTTGACTTGAAATAGTAGGAAGACTCACGCTGTGAAGTTTAACACATATTCGAATGCATCTGCGGCTGCGCCCGTAAGATTGCACGGCTCAAGTGTACGTCAACTGCCGACGTGAACGTGACCTGCTGCTCTGGTGATCCGAAACCCAGGAGGAGGCCAGAAGTTGCCTAGCTGTGCCGACCCAGACTTCGTACACCTGCGACTTTTCTCTAGACCGCTGTTTCTAGGACAGCTCGCACCTGTGCCGGCAATATCAGCTCGCAATCCACAAGGTCTCTGTTTGGATAATGCTAGGCAAAAACTTGAGGACTGCAATCCGTGCGTCGCTGGCGGAGGGTCGGTAGTAAGGACCTTCAGAACAGGGATGCTACCGTATCGTTTTTTCAACCACAACAGAAGATAAGACATGTATTCCAAGATGCTTCAGGTGGTCCACTATTCTCAAAAATTCCAAATGACACTGCATGCACGATCTTCAACGAGGTAACCTACAACGTATTGTCCTCTCATACAGCAGCGAGGTAAAGTTTCATGTTCAAGGCCACACCTATAGAAAAAGAATACTAGTTCATTCCACCGTGACATCATGTGATCAATGTTGACAGGATTCCCTCGTCAGACAGACAGGATGTCATGGAACAGACCGCGGTCAGCACTTGATGGAACGTTTTTTTGGGCCCATTGAAGACTCCTTGTCGTCCGAAACCACTACCTTCAAGGCAAAGCGCCAAGCCTACAGGAAAGTAATTTCGGGATCGAAAACATGCACTTCAAACGTCAAGCTTCATCTCAGTTGGCGTCTCAAAAAATTTGAAAAGTGTATTGCACTATCAGTATTTCTGTATTTGTATTTCTGCCCTCCCTAAAATGTATTCCTGTATTTGTATTTCCAAATACTTTTTGCCTCTTTTTAAAATGTATTTCCAATACGTATCGCGATACATTTTTGCAGATGTATCTTAGTATCAGTATTTTAGCTACTATTTTAATATATCCCACTATTTGTATTTCCAAATACATTTTTGAGTATTTCTGCCCAACCCTGTCTCGTATGAAGAAACACTCCTCCGCACCTGGTACATGGTCCGTATTTAATCCATTGCTCGCATAAAACGTTTTTCATACAAAGCACAACCTGCAAAATGCCTGTTTTATGAGCTCACAAAAAAAAAAACAATTCTATCATGCATACATCACTATTAACCTACTATGTAGTTCACAAAATGTGTCACGCCCCTTTATAACAAACTATCTAGAAAAAACATAATTCTTGAATAGTACGCAACTGTAGTTAGTTCGTACCACATAAATGTTCAACTGTTAAACCTGCATAGTCCGGGACTATAGCCTTGGAAATTCTGCAGGCTAAAGCGGAATGTATAGAGTTACTGTATAGTGCAGGCTATCTGTGACTTTGAGCGGTGGCCTATAAGATGACTCAAGCAGACCTTCCGCAGTAAAACGAACCGCAAAAAATGGTGTCTGATATTAGAAAGCTTAAACTTCCACCGAATGTGCACTGAGTAGGTAAGTTTCATGATACATAATTTCAAGGCGCAGTTATTTTTTTCTAAAAAGATTAGAGAGAAAAACTTGCCAAAGTCAAGGTTGCAAGCGTTCGCTGACAACCGAAATAGCGAGACTTGCTGCTTGTGGCGCCACCTTTCGATAGCCGCAGAAAGCAGACATTAGAGTGCGTTGTCTGCTGGCTGCGCCTATCAGGAGAGGGCGCCAGAATAAATAGCGTCGCTAACACCAGACGTATACAAACGCAACCAACCTTGACTTTGGCAAGCGTTTTGCTGTAATTTTGTACGAAACGAGAACTGCACTTTGAAATTTTATACTGTAAAGTTCACTTTCTGAGCGCACATTCGGTATAAGTGAGCTTTCTATGAGTAAACGCCAATTTGTTTTTTGTTGCTTGCTTTACAGTAGAAGGTTCGCTTAAGATACTTTATATATGAGCTTTGAACACGAGGACTACCACCACCTTTGCAGCAGGAGAGTTTTTAGAAAGCACGACCTTGCTTCTGTCGCCCTCTGAAAAGTGGCGTTTTTCATTCATTGGCAATGATGGGTCTTCAGTGAGGTCTCCGCAGCTTTGGGCTCTGCTGTGAGAAAGTACAACCTGTGATTACCTCATCTTAATTAGTTGTGCTGTGCTCTTCACAACTGCACTTTATATACTTACATGAAGATCCAGATGTAGTTTTAAGTCGCATGCACATCATAAAACATGCTTACATGACCAGCTTCTGGTTCACTGCATTGCGGTACCCGCGATTCATAATCGTCCCATACCTTAGAAAACGAACAATCAATTTTACCATGAAATTGTCTACGATCTTTTCGCTTACAAGAACACGTATCATAATTTTCGGACCATATATACAGTCCGCACCCGGTGTACCCGCAGGGGCAAATTCCGGAAAAAAAACAATGTTTTTTTTTTTTTTTTTTGCAGTGCGCAATTTGTGCAGATTACCTTCCTAGTGTATTGTCCGGGTCAAGTGCCGAATCTGCATCTATAAATATACCATGCACAGCAAACTTTGACAAATGTTTGCTTTATTAGCTCACAAAGAGCCTGTATTCTTCATAACTTATCATTAATATACTGTCGATCAGAAACACCGCCAAATCTCGTCAAGAAAGATATGGAAAAAAAAACAAAAGAAATCCTCCCATAGCCCGTATCTGCAGATAGACTGAGCACCGCGGAAGAGTTCACCCTCTAAGCCGCGTTTTTTTCTTGTATGGCGGATTTCTCACATTGGTTTCACAGAAACTGCCTGCAGACATGCTGGAACAAGCATACACACGTATTAAACCAACATGTTGGCAACATGCGTGTCCGCAGGTCATTTGGTCCTCACGCCTGTAGCGAACATCGCGTCTTTTGTGTGATGTATAGAGCAATACGACCCTGGTTTTAAAGTACACCAGGAAACTTAGTGCTTCTATTCGTAGTAGTTGCATGCTTACGATCCACTTTATGTTTCCCACATGTTGTGGACAGCTTACAGCCAGTGGATGAAAGACCATGGCGGATCGATTGTCAACATCACCATGGAGAATACGCGTGGTTTTCCCTTGGCATCGTGAGCGATCTTCTCTTTTTTTTCCGGCAAGTTGAGTTTGGGATGAAGCAACGATTATCTTGCAGGCATTCGGGAGCTGCACGAGCTGGTGTGGAGAATCTGACGCGTTCTCTGGCCGTGGAGTGGGCCGAAAGTGGAGTTAGGGTCAACGCGGTCGCTCCTGTGAGTGTTGACTATGCTGGATTTCTGAACAGTTCACTAATTCACTTTTTTTGTGTTTTTGCAGGGAGCAATCTATTCCGCTACGGCAGCAAAAAACTATGAGCGCAGAATTTTTGATGAAGCGCCGGCACGAATGGCTGCCAAAAGGGCAGGCACGCCACAAGAGGTTTGTGTCGCGAATTACACAAATATTGGGGCTTAGGCTAAATGCAAATATTAAATGTCTTTTCAAGTAACTAGCAGCCTAAATAACCTGGACAAAATATATTTATGAATTGCTCTCCTCTGATCAAATCAATAAAAATAAAATCACTATACTAGAAGTAAAATAGTAGCGCCTGTCTGAAATTAGAGCATGGCTCGTTTAGGTGTATACGTACATGTACGAAGCAAAAACTCCTCTGCAGACGTTGTGAGCGCAATGCCTCGCCCCCACTTCCCACCTATATATTTTATATGATAGTATATCGCTTTTGTTCTCAACGAGTATACGGAAAACTCTATACGCCAGACACAGTAATACTCACAAAATCGTTTTTATTAAACCCCGCACCACCGACCACCTGAATGCATGGAGGCGCTAACCATCTTAGCGAACTCTATGTCTTTGCGGTACAGCTTCAGTCAACGAAGCCACAGGTGTTGAGTTCAAATCCCGGTCGAGCTGCCCTCAATACGACAGAGACGTATTGCGGGGAAGGCGCCGTGCAACCCAGATATTGGTTGCACGTCTAAGAACCCCCGTTGGTCCAGAATGACTCTGCGTCCTCATCTGAGGGATATGTCAGATGACGTTCGTCCTTTTATTGTGTAAGATGCCGAAATGGTGAGTTTGGCGAAACCTCTTCCTCAGGTGTCTTCTGCGGTCTGCTTCTTGCTATCTGCGGGAGCGTCTTACGTGTCGGGCACAACACTGTTTGTGGACGCAGCTACCAGACTGCACCCTGGACACCTGTTCGACGTTCCAGGTAGGCAAATTAACTATTGATGCAAATGTCGGTCCACCGCAAAGATGGCTTAGATATGTTCCGGGCCTTGGTGACGTTGGAGATGCACCAAGGTCTAAGGTTCGGCAAGTGCGGGTGAAGATGACGCATGATTTTGAAGTATTTTGCACATGACTGGGAAGTATATGAACACGTATGCGATGGGGCAACATTAATTCTAATTTTCTTACGCGTCTAGTAATTGCTTCACATTCAACGGTCTAATTTAATTCTTAAATTTCAGCTTACAAAAATAGAAGCTTAAAAGTTTGAATTGATGTTTTGGCAAGTTACCGATTACAACACTTTTTATGGTCTCTTCTGTGACAAACCTGAATTCAATCAAGAAAGTTTCTTTACAGAGGAAGAACGTATATTCATCTGTGGATAAACTATACCACGCAATCTCGCAAGCTGTTTCCAGCACTGTCGCTGACAGCGAAAGAAATAAGGTGCGGTGGGAGTCCACGGCATCTTATTATTACTCCGGTGTCTATTAGATTGCCACCGTAAGAACGAAAAAGAACGATCCACGAAGCGCGAACGTAATAAGGTTTACTCCGAGATTCTTCGGCTGTCGGCGACTATGGCGAGCTTGCAATAGGCGCAAGTACGCGTCTTTCCAGAGAGCCCACCCTACGGGACATTGCGAACGCCAGTTCAGCGAACGCATTTTGCGTAGTCACTTTCTCGCGCCTTTGTAAGAATCGAAGACAGCTTGTGAGAGGGAGTGTCATACAATTTGCGTACTTAAGGGAAATAAGAAATCAAGGCTAATAATGTGAAGTACAGTTGGCACTAAAAGCAGTTAGTACGAGTGCTCGACGGCTGGAGTTGTAAAATTGCTACATTCGACGTTGCGTTGTCGCGAATGCAGAGAGCGAGAGGGAGCCCGGGCTGTTTCCGTCTTTCGATGTCAGGGGTTCTCTTCAAAACAGTTATCATTTGCACAAAAAAAAAGATAGTTAATTTGTTTATTATACTTGCCGATTTAGCGTCTTAAGACGATATTGACGTAAAAATAGCGAATAAGAATATATATTTGTTCTCAACAAGCGGAAAAAAAAACTTGTACACGCTTACGTTTGGCCAGCAAGGGCCTGAAGCAAACCAATGGTGATTTGAAAACAGGTACAGGGAGCAGCTTTTGCCTGCTAACCATAAAAAAATGGCTCCCAATAAGCAATTTCGTCTCCGCTTGCTTGCATGAATGTGGCACCAGGTGTCGCCCTTTCGCGGGCCCGGCAGTTGGTTCTTTATGCTAATAATGTTTAGCGCCAACTGCATAAGTTTGCTGTTGCAGCGAATGCGTGTCTTGATATCCTGCTATTCGTTTTATTCTTGTTCACAGCACATGACCGATGGCCGAAACATGACAGCTGCATCGATTACAATGCTGAAGAGCTCTCCTAGAAGGCTTTCCCCTCTTTGGAGCACCAGCACCTGAAACAATCAAATATTTGCGATATACTTTTGACTTCATTAAAGTTAGATCGAGTGAAGACGCTATTTCGATACGAGTGCTGGCCTTTGTCTCCAATGAACCTGTTGAATGACACCTGGCTTCAGGGGACCAATTGCTGAGTTGCTACATCCTGACTAATTATTCCAGGCCTTGATTATTCTAGGTGCGTCTGCTGCATCCATTAATGTTCTTCCTGCTGGAAATGGCAAAAACGCAGCATAAAAATCTTGATTATGAACAAACCAAGGAATAGGGTATCCGTCTAGGCATCTAGTTTTTTGTAAACTGCAGCACTCGAGCTCGCTGCCCCGCTTACTGATATCTTCGGACAAAAGTCGCCCAATTTGTTGCTTTTATGAAAGACGTGTTTGTGCTTGCTGGTAGATCGTTTATTCGAATATGTACAAAATTAATGCTAGGCTAACAATGGCAAGACTCACGACATAACCGAAGAGTAATCAGTTTTATTGTTTGTGTGGCAGAAGCTGATTACTTTTTACTCTTGAATATGTATATACAGCATGAGCTATGAGCAGTGCTGCATTAGAATGTTCTGTATATATCATTTCGTTAGGGGGGATTCACCCGCGATTTATTTGTCGCCCTTCTCACATGGATGGCGCTGATTTGTTTTGGAGCAAATCAGCGCCCTGGAGCTTGCCGAAGTTTTGGGCTTGACTATTTCTAGAGATGGACACCAAACCATTGAGGTTAGGTCAGCCGCACCAGCGGACAGGCCTGCCTCGAACGAGACAACGGCTTCCAATGGCCCGCATAGGCCTTGTGTCGAGGCGACAAAGAGACGATTAGAGGACTGGTGGAAAAAGATCTACCTTAGGGGCAATAACGCGCAAATGCCTCCAGGCTTGGGCAGTAATATTGTTCGAGCCCGCCCGACCTAAAGGGAACAGCCGCATCATTATCATCCTCATCATCCCAGTCCTAGCCTCTCTTAACACGTATAACTCCAGAGGAAAAGACGTTACCACAACAAGAGCATGGTACTCGACAAAAACAGGCCTTCCGGAAAGCAAATTTCTCCCATACAACAGGAGCGTGAAAGCCGTAGAACCCCATGCTATTTTTTTCTCTCTCAAAAAGAGCGACACGGAATAGAAAGCGACGGTCACGTATTTAGGGAATCGAAAGAGGCCGTAAAGGAATGCGATTAAACGAACAGCAGAAACGACGTCGTTAAGGAAATTAAAACAATCGCAAAAACTCTCCGGTTCGCTAGAGGGTACATCGGGATTTCATAAATTCCGGGTCGCAAAAACATCTCGGGCCAACGAGGAAATGAGATGTTTTTCTCCAGAAAAATACTCTGGCGGGCCTCCAGACAAAAACGCTACCACGAGGTAACTTGACTGGGTCAGGGGCCTTAATGCAAAACGGGTGCACAAATTTGAGAGACATATTAAAATAAAATAGTAAATAAAAAAAAGAGATTCAGAATGGTCGTTTTAGAATAATTATAGATCTGCCTACTGTGAGAGGATCTACTCCGGGTTACTCCGCCCTACCCATGCCATCCGTGGTAGGGCGTACCCCGAGAGAGGGAGGGTCGTCGGCACGAGCTCATCGCCGCGATTCCGGTGACAGTCTCGCAGTGTCTTCTGTCTTGGCGGGCGCTCGACATGTTCTCGCGTGTTCCGTGGGAAAAGCCTACCGTCAGTCGTCAGTAAACCTTATTTTATTACCTTGACCCCTCGCCTGAACTTGCTAAGCCTCACGGTACCAACTTAGGCGTGCACCCAAGAGCGCAATAAAGCACAACAAAGCGCAACAAAGTTAAAAAGGAAAACAAACAAACAAACAAACGTTGTACAGCGCATAGTGCAAAATGAAAAGCAAGAAACATGCAACGCACCATACACAGAACTTTCGTTTAGATAATAGTTATACTGCTCAGCTGTGGTCAGATGGTATATATCTTTGTTTTCTAGGTGATATTGTCACGGGTGGTGACCAATAAACAAGAAATAAACAGAAATAAATGAACGCTTAATGTGGCGAACTTGTGCCAAAAATAAAGAAGGAAACAGAAGAAAGCAGAGCGTCGCGGGCGTCGAAGTCGGCGTGTCAGCAGAATCGAGCGCTGGGGCGAGACTGGCTCCGGCTTGCCCGCGGAGCCGCTTTTGTACACACGTTGGCTTCTGGAGCATTCGACGTAGAAGGTTCGACGCGTAGAACATTCTGACCTCGAATCAGCTAGACGGTTCTCGATTTCACCAGAACATCACATTACAATGTTAACAAAAATGCATAGTCGCGGCCAGGAATCGAACCCTGGCCCTTCGCGTGGGAGGCAAGCGCGATAACCATTAGGCTACGGACGCGCTGCCTATTTGGCGCGCGGCATTACTCCCCCCTTAAAAAGTGCATCGCCCCGATGCATCCGAAAACAAAACAAAGCACATAAAAAGAACGGCAAACTAAAGAGTCACTTGAAATACATAAGATCCACAGTCCTATCGAGCGTAGTACGGCTTCAGGCGCACGACGTGGACGACTTCAGGTCGAGGTGGGCGGCGTGATGATGTTCTTGTTCCGTCGGGCATCACCTCGTAGTTCAGCTCGCCGAGGCGACGAAGTACCTTGTATGGTCCAAAGTACCGTTTCAGCAGTTTCTCACTGAGGCCGCGGCGACGGATGGGCGTCCACACCCACACCCTGTCTCCGGGCTGGAAGTGAACGTCCCTGCGACGGAGGTTGTAGCGGCCCGCGTCGACGCGTTGCTGGTCTTGAATCATGAGTCGGGCGAGCTGGCGGACTTCTTCGGCGCGTTGAGCAACCGCCTGGGCGTCGTCGCTCTCATTGTCAGATGGCTCATGGGGCAGCATTGCGTCCAGCATGGTCGTTACCTTTCGACCATGTACCAGCTGGAAAGGGGTGAATCCAGTGGTCTCCTGAACTGCCGTATTGTAGGCAAACGTGACGTAGGGCAACACCTCGTCCCACGTCTTGTGCTCTACGTCGACGTACATAGAGATCATATCGGCGATTGTCTTGTTGAGTCGCTCGGTCAGCCCGTTGGTCTGCGGGTGGTATGCAGTGGTTCGACGATGGCCGGTGCCACTGAGACGAAGGATCTCTTGCGTCAGCTGGGCCATGAACGAAGATCCGCGATCTGTAATCAGAACTTCGGGTGCGCCGTGCCGGAGGACGATGGACTCGATGAAAAACTTGGCGACTTCCACAGCAGTCCCTGAAGGAAGACCTTTCGTTTCGGCGTACCGCGTGAGATAATCTGTGGCGACGATGATCCAGCGGTTCCCCGACATCGAAGGCGGAAAAGGACCAAGTAGATCCATTCCGATCTGCTGGAAGGGTGAAGTTGGAGGAGAAATGGGCTGCAGAAGTCCGGCCGGCCTCGTCGGCGGTTTCTTGCGTCGCTGGCACTCGTGGCATGATCGTGTGTATAGGTGGACGGTCTTGGGGAGCTTCGGCCAGTAATACTTTTCACGAATACGGGCCAGTGTCCGGCTGTAACCAAGGTGTCCGGATGTCGGGTCGTCGTGGCAAGCTTGGAAGATCTCCTTTCGAAGGTCACTCGGGATTACCAGCAACCACGGTGTGTTGTTGTCGCCGAAGTTCTCTTTGTAGAGTACACCTTGTCGGATGGCGAAGGTCGGCAGTACTCGTGAGAAGACACGTGGCACGGTACTCCTGCCCCCTTCCAGGTGCTCGATTAATGCGCGCAGCTCAGGATCGTCCCGTTGACGTCGTGCCATATCGTCGGTGTTCACTGCTCCTAGGAAGCACTCGTCGTCATTGTCGTCGCTGCAGCCGGAAGGGGTTTCGACGGGGGCTCTGGACAGGCAGTCAGCGTCGCTGTGCTTGCGGCCTGACTTATAGACCACTGTCATGTTGAACTCTTGTAGTCGAAGACTCCATCGAGCGAGGCGTCCTGACGGGTCCTTCAGGTTCGCAAGCCAGCAGAGCGAGTGGTGGTCCGTGACTACACGAAACGGGCTCCCGTACAAGTACGGGCGAAACTTCGTTATTGCCCAGACGACCTCAAGGCATTCTTTCTCTGTCGTGGAGTAATTTTTCTCCGCCTTGGACAATGTCCGACTTGCGTAGGCGATGACTCGCTCGATGCCTTCTTGCACTTGGACTAGTACTGCGCCCAGTCCCACGTTACTTGCGTCCGTGTGAATTTCTGTTTCCGCATCCTGGTCAAAATGTCTAAGCACAGGAGGAGTCTGGAGTCGTCGTTTCAGTTCGTCGAATGCCTGCTGTTGCTCCTCGGCCCATTCGAACTTCTCGGCGTCTTTCGTGAGATTCGTAAGTGGTGCGGAAATCCTTGCGAAATCCCGAACGAAGCGTCGATAATAGGCACAAAGTCCAAGGAATCTTCGCACGGCCTTCTTATCTGTCGGCGCTGGAAATGCCGCGACGGCGCGAGTCTTCTCGGGGTCTGGGCGGACGCCTTCTTTACTAACCACGTGGCCAAGGAACTTCAGTTCGTCATAGGCGAACCGGCACTTTGACGGCTTGAGTGTGAGTCCGGCGGTCTGAATGGCTTGAAGAACAGCTCGGAGTCTTCTCAAGTGCTCGTCGAAGTCAGCTGAAAATACTACGACGTCGTCAAGGTAGACGAGACAACTCTGCCACTTCAGCCCTGCCAGTACGGTGTCCATGACACGCTGGAAAGTTGCTGGCGCCGTGCATAGTCCGAAGGGCATCACCTTGAACTCGTACAGTCCATCCGGCGTGACGAAGGCTGTCTTCTCTCGGTCCCGTTCGTCGACCTCGATTTGCCAGTAGCCGCTCTTCAGGTCCATCGATGAAAAGTATCGAGAGTGGCGCAGCCGGTCTAAAGTGTCGTCGATGCGGGGGAGTGGGTAGACGTCTTTCTTCGTAACCGTGTTGAGCTGCCGTTAGTCTACGCAGAACCGAAGAGTTCCGTCCTTTTTTTTAACCAGCACGACTGGAGAGGCCCATGGACTGCTTGAAGGTTGAATTATGTCGTCACTCAGCATCTCTTGAACTTGCTGATGGATCACCTCCCTTTCCTTAGCGGAGACTCTGTACGGCGATCGATGTACAGGGCGCGCGTCGTCCTCGGTAACGATGCGGTGCTTGGCAACCGCGGTCTGGCGCACCTTCGACGACGTCGCAAAGCAGTCGCGGTATTCGGCGAGGAGGTTAACCAGCTGACGCCGTTTAGGGTCCGGAAGCTTAGGGTCAATGTCGAGCTGCGCTGGCGACGTACTGTCTTGCTGGGGCGGCGAGGATTCGTCAGTAATCGCGGTGATTTCGGCGGGGCTTCGGAGTTCCTCGACGTGGCCCACGGCTGCACCTTTCGTGAGGTGTTGCGTTTCGTTTCGGAAGTTCGTCACGAGGGCCACAGTCCGCCCATCCTGAAGTTCAGCTACTCCCCTTGCGACGCCTATGCCTCTTCCCAGGAGCAATTGGAGGCTTCCCTCGAGAAGAACTTCGCCACAGGATGCTTCATCGATCCCGACAAGTACGAAAACACTCGACCGCGGTGGTAGGTTTACGTGGTTTGCGAGGACTCGGACCGTGGGTGACGTCGCTTGGGGTTCCTCCGCTGGTGCAGCAGGTTTTCGTAGCGTCAGCCGGTTTGTTCCGAGGTCGATGACGGCGCCATACTCGCAGAGAAAGTCCATTCCCAGGATAACGTCCCTCGAACAGTCTTGCAGAACGACGAACTTGACAGGGCACGTTTCACCGTGGATCTCGACGCGAGCAGTGCATCTCCCGACTGGTGTGATGAGATGTCCTCCGGCGGTTCGTATTTGGGGTCCTTCCCACGGCTCATGACTTTTCGAAGGCGGAGGGAGAGCCTCCCACTCAAGACTGAGTAGTCTGCTCCGGTGTCCACGAGTGCAGATGCGTCGTGGCCGTCGATGACGACGTTTAGGTTATTGGACACCACTGCAGCGGCGTCGTTTTGGTCTCTGGTGGCGTTCGAGTGGGGGCCCCCCGACGTTAGTGGAGGATCTTGGCGTCGGTCGTCTTCGGCAACTCCACCTCCAGGGGTTGCCGCGCCTAGTTTTCCCGGCGAGGAGCGAGGGGGGACAGGCTTTCACGTCGTGGTCGCTGCATCGGCGAAGCTGAACGTCGCGGTGACGGCGACCGGAACTCTCGGCGGGACGCAGGCTCGGGGGACTGAGGTCGTCGCAGGTACTCGTCGATCTCGATAGGGCGTTCACCATGACGGGGGCGCGGGTCGTTCGGGTGGAACCCGCGTAGCCCGAGTCGTCGGTATGGGCATCGGCGGTAGGTCTGGTCCGCTTCCCCGCAATGGAAGCACAGAGGGCGTCGGTCGGGCGTTCGCCACACGTCGGTCTTGCGAGGTGCGCGAGGCTCGTGGCCGGCGTACTGGACCTGGTCGTCGCGGTGGCGGTCGTGCTGCGGCGCAGGAGATCGACGTCGGGGCGGAGCGACATAGGCTCGAGGAGGAGGTGGTGGCCTTCGGGCCACTGCGGCGTAGGTCAGGCTGGGCTCCTCGGGTGCTGCTACGATGACAGGAGTCTCCGCCTGGAAGGCTCGGTGGACCTCCTCTCGTACGACTTCGGCGAGTGAGAGAGAAGATGGGCTATCTGCAGCAGGTAGGATCTTGAGGAGCTCTTCCCGGACGATATCCCGGACGATCTCCCGGAGGTTGTCGACACCGTTGGTATTCGGGTCCAGTAGGGAAGCTGTGACGGTTGGAGCAGTAGGCGCGCCGGCGAGTCGGTGGTAGTGGCTTGCTCGGGCCGTCAGTGCGCGCTCGATGTTGGTGGCTTCACTGACAAAAGCATCGACGGTCGTCGGGGGATTCCGAACCAGGCCTCCGAAAATTTCTGCCTTGACGCCTCGCATGAGGATTCGAAGTTTCTTTTCCTCTGTGGCCTCCGGGTCGGCTCGGGCGCTGAGACGCAGGACATCCTCCACGAAGCCGGTGATGCTCTCGTTGGGGCCTTGAGTCCTGGTACGCTGTAAGTCTTCGGCTCTCTCTCTCGGCGGTGCTGGTTGACAAATGTCGCCTTCAGCTGGCTCTTGAAAATGTCCCAGGATGTCAATGAAGACTCGTGATTTTCGTACCAGCTTCTGGCAGTCCCCTCGAGCGAGAAATACACGTTTTGCAGCCGTTGCTCGTTGGTCCAGCTATTGTGGCGGGCGACACGTTCGAATTGGTCGATCCAATCTTCAACGTCTTCGTGGAGTTCGCCGTCGAACGGAGCCGGTGTCCGAGGAGCGACGGGTAGGTAGACGACGGCAGGAGCGGCGGGGGTCTGCGACTGGTTGGCCATCGTCGGCTGCCTGGTCCTGGGTGGTAGAAGTCCGTTGTCCGGGTTTAGCCCTTGGGTGCGGCGACTTGATCGAGTCTCGATCTGGTCTTCGTTGGGTCCTCGGGAGCTTGGGTTCCGACTTGTACTGCGGGAACTCGGAGGGCTGCGCTGCACGAACATGCGGTACCCCGCACCTCCACCCGAATGTGACGAGTGGTGACCAATAAACAAGAAATAAACAGAAATAAATGAACGTTTAATGTGGCGAACTTGTGCCAAAAATAAAGAAGGAAACAGAAGAAAGCAGAGCGTCGCGGGCGTCGAAGTCGGCGTGTCAGCAGAATCGAGCGCTGGGGCGAGACTGGCTCCGGCTTGCCCGCGGAGCCGCTCTTGTACACACGTTGGCTTCTGGAGCATTCGACGTAGAAGGTTCGACGCGTAGAACATTCTGACCTCGAATCAGCTAGACGGTTCTGGATTTCACCAGAACATCACATTACAGTGTTAACAAAAATGCATAGTCGCGGCCAGGAATCGAACCCTGGCCCTTCGCGTGGGAGGCAAGCGCGATAACCATTAGGCTACGGCCGCGCTGCCTACTTGGCGCGCGGCAATATTTATATAGTAGTGAAGGCAACTTATGATTGGCACTGATTGCAAAGCACGGTTCGTGTGGATATGAGGAACACGCCATTCTTCAGAGTGGCGTGTACTAATTGAGAATTCTTTTTTTTTTTATTAAGCTCCGATGTGCGCCAGATGAATTCAATGAATTCAATGAATTCGGCTGTTGCGAGACGGACCATGTATGAAGACTATACTCATACATACTTGTAATGGTAATTGTTATACCGGTTAATTTGGGATAATGCAAGGATATATTTATTTAAATGTTTAGGGTACTATCGGTTGGTGTTACGAGAAGCGTCATGTCTGGTCTACGACTACGTAATTATAGGTCGACACATATTTATGTCGAAGTCATACCCTGACAGAATGATTGCCCAAAGCTGCATTGTGGCTGCAACCGTGCCTGGGATTCTTTTAGTGAGATTGAAAATGGATACCAGGTGTTTCTGGCCCGTCCACAGCGTGAAGTACGCCCAAAGAATACTGGTGAAATTTATTTACGCCTTCAACTAGACTCACCGCTTCTTTGTCAATATGAGAGTAGTTCCACTCACCTTTTCTTTTATTGGTATTTATTGCGTACCCTAAACACCGTGAAGGCTTTGATATTGGTGCACCTAAAAGTCACAATGAGTTGAACATGCAAAGACGTGAAATACAGGAGTGACACATCAGTCATAATAATAAAAAAAAATATACAGACACAACACGGTATTCAAAGTAAAATAAGGCATGGAAAAGAAATCATGCTGCACAAGGCTATTACAAAAAAGTCGAATTCTATGCATTGGTGACCCTTCAATTTGCTTGTCAGGATGAAACCTATCGCAGAGTTGCGCGTGTTTAGCTTGCGCACGTAAGCTTGTACTAGTCAAAAGATCAGGTACATCGAAACGACCTTGTATGAGTTCCTGTAAAAACACCACATCTCGGCAACTCTTGCGGTCAATTAGGGTTTGAGGTTTAAAACTTTAACAAGAAAATTATACTCGAAATAGTCTCCTGTTAAAATGCCTATCGTAAACTAGCGTATCAGACGCCTTTGTACCATTTCAATGCGTCTGCAATTGCTATGTGATAAAAAGTTCCACACACAGACGCAAATTCAAGTCGTGGCCTAACCAAAGCACAACATAAGCGTAATAAAGTATCAGGTGCCTAGAAGTGTCGTGTCAAACGTGAGATCATCCCGAGCACTTTAAGACCGGTACCACAAATATTAGTGACATGAGATTTGAATAGTAATTTACAGCCTACTAGCACCCCAAGGTTCCTGACTACATCAGATCGAGCAATAGTTCTAACTTTGGAGTGCGCACTTGGAGTGCCCACTACCTTTGGAGTGCGTTCTCAACATGAAGGCGATCGGCTTACGTTTGTTGTTGGGTAGTACCTGGTCAAGTACTTCACCAATGCTATGAATCGATGCGTCACAGCGCAGGTCCAGAGGAAGTGCGGGATAATAGTGCACTAGCAGACTCTGCTTGGTGAGTTGCATCTTCGCTTTGTTGAAGGCTCTCTGGCATGATCTCGACCATTCCTACCTTTTACCTTTTCGCAGCAGCTAATGTGGCAGATATAGGATGTAGGCTGTGTTGCTGATGAACTTTCCCTAGTACTTCAGCAATCCCAGAAATGCTGAGTATTTTGGGGTCTTTGGGCATCTTCGTTTGTAGGATCGCCTCCACCTTCGTGGGATTGGGGTGGATACCTTGCATGTCTACGACACGTCCTAGGTATTGTATGGAGTCCAGCACGAAGCAGTATTTTTTATTTTCCAAGCGAAGGCTACTTTCCCTGAGTTTTTGCAGTACGATGTCCAGGTTTCTTAGGTGATGTTGATCGTTCTTACCAGTTACGCCGATGTCACCCTGAAATGCACCTTTGTACGGAAAGTTTCATAAAGAGTTCTTTGATGACGCATTGGAAGATAGCTGATGCTGGGGTTATTCCAAATGGAACCCTGTTCACCTGACAGAGTCACATTTGTGCGTTGATCACAGTGGGATTACTCGATTCTTTTACTAAGCGCATCTGTAAATAGAGTTGTTTGCAATCCAGCTTGGTGAACTTGTCCCCATAGTCAATCTTCACAAAGAGATCTTCAGTCTTCGCTAGTGGGTACCTATCTGGCTTTAAGACCGGGTCGAGTGTAACCTTGTTATTCCCGATATGCGCACTTGTCCAATTTTCTTCATCACTGGAACGATTGAAGTCGCCTAGTCACACCTCATCAAAGAAGTGATTATGTGCTCTTTCTCAAGACGATCCAGTTCCTCTTCGATCTTTTGTCAAAGGGCGTATGAAACTGACTTTGATTTGAAAAATTTTGGTTTGAGCATCTTCATTCACGCAGTTTCACGGCGTAGTCCTTCAGATCTCCCGGACCAGTGATGGGCAAAATACATGCAAATATGTATCGAAATACAAATACAAAATACTTCGTCAAAAATGTATTTAATTACAAATCTAATTACATTTCCAAAAAAGCAGTTGAGTACAAGATACAAATACAACCAAATGTATTTGGTCTCCTCCAAATACTTTTCCAAATAATTTCCTCAAAATCTGCGTCAGCGACTTCAGGTGCTTCAGGGTACCTGCAATGGGTTCCTGGGGTCCCTGCGGTTCCTGGGTATCTCATTTTAATTTTAGATCGCACACTCGGGAGTTAGTGTGCGATAGTAATGTCATAGAAATAGAATCACAAAAAAATGTAATCAGCTTGGACGTAATAGGGGAAAAGAGTACAGAGCTTCAAGCAGCTTTTTTTGTCGATTACATTTTGTTATAGACCAACAAAGAACAGAGACGACCAAGACGCGCAGCACTAGCTAGAGAATTTTTTATTGCTGCAACTCGCACCAGTTACGAAAATCTGGACGACCCGCGAATTTTGAATGTTCCAGGCAAAAACATGGATGGAAATCAGGCTGGAAAGCATCACAAGTTGTCACAGGCACTTATTTAGCGAGTCTGCCTGTGAACGTCGATTTCGTCACTATTCTTGCCCTGGACTAGCACCGCAATCACAAAGTCACTAAACGCTTGTGCTTGATTGAGAGGCACTGCATTCGGTGCAGAACGTAGTTTTGTTCCTGCTCTGGACACGTCTAGGATAAACAAAATGAGTCGTGACAATTAATTTGAGGGATGTATTTTCGCCCATAAATTGTATTTAATTACAATTGTATTTGAAATACCCACGTTTTAGTATTTAAATACACACGTCAAATACATTACCCAATTTGCAATTAAATACAAATGCAAAATACACAAAGTATTCGAAATACGTATTTAAAATACTAGTATTTGAAATACTGCCCATCCCTGTCCCGGACCTTCAAAGATGGAACCATGTTTCTGTAGCACACTCGCGAGAGCTAAGGTTTCTGCGTGCATGTTGTGTACTTCCTTCCTGTTCACTTGAAAGTCCTGAAGCCATGCCCTTCCCAGTATGGGAAGTCCCCCATTCTTCACCTCTCGGATTTCATGACGCACGACTTGCCCGTTGTACCGAGTCTCCACTTGGATCATTACATCCGTAACGATGGGCTTGCCGATGTACGATTTTTGCGTTATTCCCGAAGGTTTGAACTCGATATCTGGAAGAATTTCTCGAAACGTCTCCAGGTTGATAAGTCACAGTTGAGCCTCTTTCGATCTCTATCTCAAGAGTTTTGCTGTAAATCTCCACAGCTACTGTGTTGGTTTTCTAGTAGCTTGAGTCGGTGAAATAAAACCGAGTTTCATCTCTCGAGTTCTTTGTAGGGAAATGGTTGGTGAAGTTTTGTTTATCCTTCCTCTTGAGTCTTGTTCATCTTGGTTCCTGTCAGGGCAGACCAGTTGGAAATGTCCTGTTCTTTCGCATATTATGCAAATCTTGTCCATTGCAAAGCAGTTTTCAGGGTCGTGATTCTTTTTTTCCACAGTGGTAACAATAGATGTTGTTTGTGCAAGATTTTCCATTTCCTTCGCTTGCCTTTTTCGGAAGTGACTTCTGTTATCTCCGCCCTTGCGCCAAGCGATTGACATCTTCTTATGTCTCGGTCTCGCTCCTTATTTCCTTCGCATCCTACACGGCTACCTCCATCGAAGTGGCAAGATTCACCGCTGCCTTGAATGTCAGCGTCGGTCCAGTCACCAGATTTTCGAGAATGTTTGCGTCCTTAGTGCCATCAGAGCTAGTCTCGAAGTCGATCGTTGAGAGGAAACATTGAAGTTGCATCGTGGTGAAAGCTGTTTGAGCGCAGCTACGTAGTCTGCGATGGTTTCGGATTCTAGCTGCTTTCGGTGATGGAGTTTGTAGCCTTCAACCTTTTGATCGGGCGTCAGGTCGATGTGGTTCTGCACTAGTTGAACGATCTGTACACATATCTTGGTGCCTGGTTTAAAGGTGCCGCTAAGTTCCGTATTAGTCCGCATATTTCTCGTCCGACGATAGAGAAAAGAATCTCGGCTCGCTTTGATTCCGGAATGTCGATGGCAGCAAAGAACACTTCGATCCTTTCGATGTACGAAGACCATGATACTGATTTACCGATCGAACCCTTCAGTTTTCCCAATGCGATGTTTTCATTAGGTCATTAGGTTTAAGATGGGGCGTAACACAAGTTACCGCTGTCTCTTTTGTTCCGATGTCGCTCAGTCGTTCATATCCGTCTTTGTTTCATGGATCTCATCCTCGTCGCCATTTTGATGTATCGGTTAATTCGGGAAAATGCAAGGATATTTTTATTTAACTGTGTAGGATGCGATCGGCTGGTGTAATGAGAAGTGTCTTGTCTGGTCTCCGAACGCACCCGGTCTGTCTTTCATTGCGTCCCGTGCTTCCCCGTAGCCGGCACTCGGCTCTCCCTTCCCGGTGTTTCCGGTTGCATGTGCCGTTGTTTGGGCTCAATAGGTCGTGTTCGCTATACACGGCGAACACGAACGTAATCACGGCAGTAATAATTCAGAATATTTTTAAAAAGTGAGTGGGTGTGACACAGGTAATGTACATCAGGAATATTACGAAGCATATTATTTTTTAAGTAAGAGTATTTTGTGTAAATTCAAATTTGTTGTTGTGTCCCCCCCTCCCCCCCCCCGCCCCACACACACACGCTTGTTAAAAATGAGATGAGACTGGAAAAGTGCGTGATAAATAGTAAGTTTATTATGTACAGGTAACATTGAACGGCATATTCAAATAGTGACACCGACTCCAAATAACTTGCTGTCCAAATTATTGACATGGTGATTCAACGACACATGTTTAGAGAAAATTATAGCTAGTGCTTTGAGCTCCCTGACTCGCAGTTCGTGATCCCAATTAATACTTTTAGTAAAATAGATATACCTATTTAGTGGGAAAAATATAACTGCTTTGGTTTTCTTCACGTTAGTGTTATTCCTACTTACCTCCGACCATTCACCGAATTTTGCAAGTATATCAGTTGCCCTAGTAACTATGGTTTCAGCGCCTATGCCTGAAACAAAAAGGTTGGTGTCATTGGCATATATTACAAACTGCGCAAGAGTAATAAAACATACCACATTGTTTATAAAGATATTAAAAAAGCAAAGGCAAAGATTAAGGGAATTTTAGGGAAGATTAATGCACATCAGTGTTTACACATTGCTGGCAACTTGATAGACTAGATCCCAAGGGTGATTTTGCTGGGTCACATTCCATAGCAGTTTAATGTTTCAAGAAGTATTTGATGATTGAGACAGTCAAACGCCTTACTAAAATAAAAAAAAAAAATATATAAAGTCAAAAGCTTGTTGTGAATCTTATTTAAACTTATTTCTTTCTGGAGCCCGAGCGCTGACTTTGTTCATAATTCCTTTCTAAAACCAAATTGAGAGTCAGTTATTATTGTATGCTTTTAGAAGTCATTTCCCCCCCAAAAAAAATTACAATTGCCTCTAGTCTCTTGGAAGAAAATTGGTCTACATATTGGTTTACAAGTATATTGGTCTACAATTCGTCCTTAGGTTTACATCTCCTACCTTTTTAATTACGGGAACCTTGGCAACTTTCATTTTTGCAGGAAACTCACCGCTTGCGGAACTGATGCTCAAGATGTGTGCGATGTGCGGTGCAGTCATGTTGATGACATATTTGATTGGTATCATTCGAAAATTTTCAACATCATGGCTGTTAATGTTTTAAGTCGCATAAATATATATATATATATATATATATATATATATATATATATATATATATTAGACCTCACCCTAACAAAAATAATGGTTTGAAATCAGTCCGGAAAGTAAAATCCGGACTAAAATCAAACCGGAGTCACACCGGAAAGGCGGCTTCCGGTTCGCCCAAACCGTGAATTTTCAAATCCGTTTCAAAGTCAAAGTGGAGGAATTCCGGAGAGGCAAATTCTGGTTCACTCATACCGTGATTTTGCTAATCCGGTTCAAAGTCAAATTTGAGGAATTCCGGACAGGCAAATCCCGGTTTGAACAAACCGTGATTTTCCTAATCCCTTTCAAAGTCAAATTGGAGGAATTCCGGAGAGACAGATCCTGGTTCGCACAAACCGTGATTTTCCTAATCCGCCTCAAAGGCAAATCGGAGGAATTCCAGACAGACAAATTCCGGTTCATACAAACCGTGATTTTCCTAATCGGTTCCCACAAACCGTGGTTTTTGGAATCCGGTTAAAAGTACAATTGAAGGAATTCCTGACACACAATATGCGGTTCGAACAAACCATTCCTTGCCAAATTCGGTTAAAAGGCAAATTGGACAAAGTCTAGACTGAAAATAACCGCTTTGCACAGACCATACATTACCATATCTTGTTGAAAAGAAAATCGGACCAGCCGCCTGATGCCGAAGACTTTCATGCGTATGGTGAAGCATCAAGCTGTAATAGGGTGGCCACCCGTTGTCCCGCATTTCAATCTGTCGTAAAATTCACTCTGCAACTCATGGTGCTTGCCGAACAACGGGGCACGGGGAAGCGCGGAGGTCGCTGGTAATCGTGTGAATCGCATGGGTACGCCATTTTCTATCCAAACATTGCGGGAAACGACCGTCGTTCTTGCAGTAGAACCGACGTGCTTGCTCCGTTGCGCCTTTCGATCCCCTTGGTGGCAAAATATTGTACGAAAATTTGCTCGCTGAAATTTTAATTATAAGATACCGTGATTATTTTCATATCGCTGTGTCACAGCAAAAGGTTTGCAGTGGATTTCTTTTTTTTTCTTCTTTCCTGAAGACGACTACATGATGGAAAAAGCCTGCAACTCGTACAAGGGTCGAAAAAGAACATAGTGCTAAAAATTTGTGCACACTTTAAAAAAAGCACTGCGTCTACTTTCATGCACAACACTCGGCGGGCCAATCCCCGCGAGTTACGGAGGCAGCTCAGCGAATGACGACGCCGAAACATGTTTAGACCATAAAAACGCAGCCTGAGTTGTGACATTATGCAATGCAAAGCGTCAAGTTTTGCATTGCCTAATGTCACAACTCAGGCTGCGTTTTTTGGTCTAAACATGTTTCGGCGTCGTCATCCGCTGAGCTGCCTCCGTAACTCGCGGTGATTGGCCCGCCGAGTGTTGTGCGTGAAAGTAGACGCAAAAGCTTTTTTTAGAGTGAAGCACCATGTTCATAAAAGTAAGCGTTGACAGGAAACAATAACCAGAAAATATTTACAGTTTCTTATTTCCATTTGATGCATTGAGTTCTGCTTCAGTTGATTTTTATGTTTTAGGTTTCGACACATTTAATTAATTAATTTATTTATTTAAAAGTTCCCTCAGGACCCGAAGGCATTACAGAGGGGAGCGGGTTACATCAGTAGAATTCAACAACATAAAATAAATAACAACCTATGAATGCAAAACAATATGTGCATATTAGTGAAACGCTGAAATGTGAACATTGTTAAGGCAATTTTTGAAAGCAACGCTGTAAGATATGAATACCACAGACGCTGGAAGGTGGTTCCACATTTGGCATAAAAAAAGTATATCACTGGGAGTAAAAAATATTTGAGCTGAATTGCTGAGCCTGCAATACAATTAGAAGGTGTATAAACAGCACAGGATATTAAATGTGTTAACAGAGCCTCGGCTCGTAATGTGCGCGTTAAAAAATTACCCCTACCCCCCCCCCCCCCCCCCCCCCCCGCCTCCCGCCCTCACTGCCCCGCTGTTCCGCATTTCGTTTGCAGGAAGGTGGCTACCCTAAGTTGCAAACAATCCATCCCGATACCGTACGGGCTGCGTCGATCAGAGCTCAGACCGCAGAAGACAGCGAGCTGATACGTGGCGCCAAAAAGTGACATCAAGGCGATTTTTGCGCAAGTCATCGCCATCTAATTCCATCTAGCTTTTTCTATGCACTCTGCAATACTTCTTCATTATTATGCTTAAAATACGGTTTGTTATTTTTTTAATTATTTTTAAAATAATTGCTTGATGACTGTCAAATAACCTTTTTCACATCATTTTCTCCACATAAAAACAAACGAAAACAAGAACCAATTTGATGCCACAGCTAGATGTACACTCAATCGGAAAGTGGCATTTTAGTATCTTTGATAGCTTTCCCGCGCTCTCCTTGTTTATGCCTGCATGCTCAACATTCTATTATGGTGCACACGCAGGCAATATCAAGGGCTTTATTCAATATAGGTACGCAAAGCAGGGACCCAAACCGTAACCAAAACCGAAAACCATCCAGGAACGAAAATTTTCAGTAACTGTAACCGGAACGAAATTGTTATTTGAAATTTAAAAACAAACAAACTATAACCGTAACCGTAACCGTAAAGTATTTACCGGTAACCGGTTTTAAGCAATATTAGCCGAAAAAAAAAGTTTTTCTCAGGTATGACCGGGAAGAGGGATCTTGAAATATCGTGGCAATTTGACGGAGTTACTTTCAGGGAGTGGTGCATATGGTAATACATTTCCGTTCATTCTAACTTTAGGATTAAGAATACTTAGTTGGAATCAGTGGTCGTGCTTATAATAAAAAAGTCTTTATTTCTAAATCTGTCACACTCCTACATCGCTACATGTATCAGTATGTGTCGCCTTCAGCGTAATAACTAATAAGTTAGAATTATCAGATGTCCATCCAATTCGGTTCTATCAAAACCACCGATATTCCTGACATGCAGTAGCCAGTATGAAGAAACGAGGTAAATTGACCGTCATGCAGAGCTGGCAGAAAAGAAAACCTGGAATTCATTTAGTCTGAAACGTGTCTCTAGTGACCATTTTGAGACAACACAGAAAGAAAAAAAAAAGTGACAGGTTTGACATTGGTGTTAAGTGTAATAGTTTCGTATTAACGTGATCCAGAATTTATCTGAACAGAAAACAATCATAAAAATTAAAAGTATTTTGTGAAGTGAAAGCTAATATATCCTTTGATGGCCAGTATTTACATGGAAGTTCAGTGACTGGCCGGCATAGGCGCTTTGCTGTTCAAACTGGCGAGCCCCGTTATGGAAGATCCTATTACTGACCGGCATCGTTTTATTTTTTTGCCTTTTTCACTATGCAGTCAAGTCATTGAGACTCTGACGAACTGTGGCAATTCATGAATAGCGAGGGGAAATGTTTGTGTTGATCAATCTTTTCTAAATGCCTGCCGACGCTCGGGTATTTTATCCCAGCATGGCTAGGCTGACGTGTTTTATCGCGAAAACGCAAGAAAAAAACAATGCGGAGAAGAAAATCTGCTTCCCAGGATTTGAGAATATGACCACCTACGCCACAAAAAAATAAATTTTACAACGCCGAGCATTACTTTTTTCAGGAGGCTAGTTTAATTTGATGTACTATATCTTAAGGTGCGGTGGTATACGCACGTGTTTGGCTCTGATAAAAAATAAAAATGGTATAACGGAGCCTAAAAATGAAAAAAAAAACAACAAAAAACTGGCATGATTGAGCACGCGCTTTGAGTAACAAAAACACTAATAAACATTACATTCCAGAGACTAGAAAAGTAAGAGATGTGTTTATTGCTTATGACGCTACGAAATTGAATGTGAAAATATGCCATTTCAGGCAGGAATCAACTGTTTTCTGTGGTAGTTACGATTATCTAACAAAAATATTTCAAATGTTCCCATAGCCAAACGATATCTGCCTCTTTGATAGCTTATGTTATACGACATGCCGTACCAAAAAAAACGCGAATATAAAAACTTTTTTTTTTTTTTTAACGCAGAAAAAGCGAGAAACACTACTGCGTTGTGGATGTTCACACTGCTGGGTTTGTGAATGCGACCCCTTGACGGCTATGAAAAATAATTGTTACAACGCCGAACGATACCATTTCTGAAAGTTAGTTTAATTATCCGTGCTGTACTTGAATCTCAGGAATAAAAACGTGTCTAGGCCTAATAAAAAAGTAGAACTGCGGAGCGTAACCCGTATAAATAAAACCTGGCGGCACGCGGGGGATAGCACTGATCTACCAGAACAAATTAAATACTACTTTCCCGAAGTTAGAATATTAAAAGATGTGCTTAATACGTAGCGCGCTATGAGCTCAGCTAAATTACTGCCTTAGAATGGCGTTATTTTTGATTCAATAGTGGGTGAAGATGGCCGCTTTCAGAAAAACTTCGGCTGCATCACTGTGGCAGTTTTACCACTTACACATTTTCCCATTTTTCTCGCAATACGCTCATTATTATTACATTGCTTTATTTTTTAAAAGGACTTGTGCTGTTTGCCTATGGTTATGAATTATCTTGACAAAACAAGAGGGCCACGGTTTGTGCATTGCAACGATTCAAACTTAGGCTCGCACTTTTTATTTTCACCTTCTGCGTAATTATTACCTTAAAGAACGGTGCCAATGACTGCAAAAACATAGAAAATATTTAAAATAATAAAAACTGATACAAAAAGTTGAGAAGAAATATTTAAAATAATAAAAACTGATACAAAAAGTTGAGAAGAAATATTTAAAATAATAAAAAAACTAGTACAAAAAGTGAGAAAAAATATTTAAAATAAAAACTAATACAAAAAGGCGAGAAAAAATATTTAAAATAATAAAAACTAATACAAAAAGGCGAGAAAAAATATTTTAAATAATAAAAACTAATACAAAAGGTAAAAGAAATATTAAAAATAATAAAAAACATATACAAAAAACATACGAAAAAAAAGTGTTCACCGGGATTCGAACCAACGTCCGCACGCTCAGCAAGACAGCACGTTAACAAACTACGCTACAGTCGTTTTTTTTTTTCTTTATTGACGGGCGTTTCACATTGACACAAGTTAAAGACTAAACCACATCAGCTAACTCACTAACGTCACAAATACTAAAAATCTTTGAGGGAAGCGAGTGTCTCAAGAGGTGGCCACCACTCGGGTTAGGGCTGCTGGGCCCTCTACAGTTCTTTCAGGAAACACATATGCTCAACAAAATACCTATGTGCAGGACGTACATCAATTTCTGCGTGGCGCACGGCCATACGACACTTCCATAAACTGTGAAGGCCCATCAGCATGATCATGTCCAGGGGCACAGTACAATACCCTTCCACAGGTAAAAAACGTATCCCGTGTGGCGTTAGTGGGAGGTCTTTTTTGAGGATTCTTTGCTAGACGTCCCAAAGGAACACCAGATCCCAGCAGTCCAGGAAGACGTGTTCGATTGTTTCTGGCTTTTTGCACAATAAACAACTATCTGACTACGCTACGGGCAAGCCCTTTTCGGCTATCCAGGTTTTAACGGGCAGCGTTTTAGAATGCAATTTAAAGAAAAACGTTTTCGCGCAAGCAGGCATTACCATTTTTTTTAACTCGCTTCAGGGCATCCTGCCCTGGGCCTTCGCAGTACAGCGTAAGGTACAACGGTATTGGAAAAATTAATTCGATCAAGTCGTGAGACAACCTTTTACGCGAAACGCTAGACAAGTACTCGTGCGAAAACCGCGTGGCTAAAAAGCGGTAGGCTTCAATGAATTCCTTGAAATACCCGCGTACACAAGTACGTACGTCGTCACTTGACGAAACGATAAACTCAGGCAGGGCGTTGCGTAGCCTCACTTGAAAAACTGTGCGCAAAAATGGATCTTTCTGGTCTCGTAAAAAAATAAATCCGTTGACAAGCTGTCTGACAAACAAATGAGAAAGGCCTAGACCTCCAACCATAACGCGACGAAAAAGGTTTGTTCTGTTCATTCGCTCCCAAACCGAGCTCCAAATAAAAACAGAAAAAACTCGGTGTATATACGCTGACTAGTTACACGCGAGCAATGCAAGACTTGCAAAACATACCACACGTTTTCTGCAAGAAACGCATTGCAAACAGCAGCGCGAGCAAAAATAGACAACCCACTGCCACCACTTGTTCGCCTTTGCGCGCAAAGCGTCAGCCTCACCACGCCAGTATTCATCATTACTGCGGTAGTGATTCAAAGGTACCCCAAGATAACGAGACGGGGAGTCGGCCCATACAACACGCTCAAACACAGCCGGCGTGGAAGGCCGATCACCGTGACAAAACCCGATACATTTTTCAAAGTTAACAGAACTACATGTATGTTGGCAAAACGTTTCTGTTGACTCTACGGCTATTTTTGCACTGTCTTTGTATATACGAAAAATTGCCACGTCATCTGCGTAGGACAAAATACGAACTTTTGCAGATTGTAACTTGAACCCTCTAATATAACTACTCCGAATAATGCTCAAACAAAAAGGTTCGAGAAAAATACAAAAAAGCAAAGGTGAAAGGGGACATCCTTGTCTCACGGAAGAAAAATGACTTATACGTTCAATGACGTGTTTGTTAACCACGAGACGGGTGGCGCAATTTTGGTACGCCATACGTATACCTTGGCACAAAACTGAGCCTACATTCACATGTTCTAAAACAACAAGAAGAATTTTATGCGACACACAATTGAAGGATTTTTCCATGTCGACCTATAACATGGCGACTCTTCATTCCGTAGTTTCACAACACTCCAGGACACTTCGAGCAACATGCACGTTTGTTAAAATGCTTCTGCCTTTTATACCACACGTCTGGTGTGGTCCGACAATATGGCTTATGACACTTTGCACTCTTTCCGCTAGTACTTTTATCAAAATCTTGTAATCCACATTAGTTAATGCGATAGGGCGGTAAGAACCAACAAGTCGAAGCTTCAAGCGGTCGTCGCTTTTGGGGATGAAAATCGTGTGTGTGCACAAAAACGACGGGGAAAAAACATTTATGCGATAAGCTTCGGAAAAAACACAGTGTAAAAACGGGGCTAGCTGGTCCTTAAATTCTTTATAGAACTCTGCTTCATCAGGGCCGGGTGACTTTCCCGGTTGCAAGTTGTCTATGGCCTTTTCAATCTTCCACAACGATATTGGCTGCTCTAATTTTTCTTTTACGTCGTCTGCTAGCTTCGGCATTAGCGGCAAATACACATTTTGAAAGCCATCTTTTTGGGGCGCACGATAACTAAAAAGTTCTCTATAGTAGTCAACAAACGCGCGTTCTATGCGGAGGGCAAGTTCGCCTGCTTCTTGCGCAGGGGGCAGCGGTGACGTCAGAACGCCGAGCCCTGATTGGCTGATCGCGACCCCCTATCTGAGCGTCGTCTGCTCCTTTGCAACGTCGTCTGCTCGCAACGTCGTCTGCGTCTGTCTTACCTTTCCTGCGACTTTCGGAAGTGCAGAGGCCAGATTCACGAAACGATCTTACGCCAAAAATGTGCGTAAGACACAGTTTAAGAACGAATTACAAAATTTTCGTAAGTTTTGCGCAGGTTACGACGAAATCCTACGACAGCTCCGAAGTTGTCTTACGCACTTCTTGCGATCAAATCAACATGGTCGGCAGCGTCGCGGTCGCGACGACCCACGGACATTTATTTTTCTACGTGCGCTTCTTACGCGTCCCGAATTCAAGCAGCAAGAAAAGAGTAATAAGTACTTGAAACAGACCACGACGAACAAGAACGCTGGATCCACAAACACCCGGGAAAAGCTCCAACGGCCACGATTCCACCGAACGCGACCAAGCCAGCTCGGATTAGGCCTAACAGGCACTCCGCGACTCGGCGACCGTCTGCCCACGACCGGCTGGCGTGCTGAATGGAATATGCCCGCGCGATCCTTGTGAACCATTCCCGTATTATACTTTGATCGCTGACCTCAATTTTATATTAAGAGGTCAATTTCTTCCTTTTGTTATCTCCTTGTTTCCCGAGGCAACGGTGACTCTCGCCGGTGGAAAAGCGGTGAATCTCCGACAGACGCAGGAAAGGTGAAGCAGCCATCGCTTTGACTAGCACACGTAAAGCAGACGACGTTAACTGCGCCAACCCGCCGACGCCGTTAAAGAGTGAGGAGTCTCGCCACACACGAAAGGAGGGAAAAAGTATTTGGGAGGGAACTTGCGGACACTAACACGCTCCACTCTCGGTTCTTGGCAAACAAAAGTCGGGGCCTCGGGACACCTCGGCAGTGAGTCCTTTGACTTCCCTCCTTGATGCGCGTCTGCTAGTTAGACAAAAACAATGTACCGCTCGAGTTATTTCGTCTGCCCTCTCTGAAAGGCGAAGTCGAGCTCGCTTGTAAAGACCTGCACTACCGAAAGTCGCAGGAAAGGTAAGACAGACGCAGACGACGTTGCGAGCAGACGACGTGGCGAGCAGACGACGTGGCGAGCAGACGACGTTACAAAGGAGCAGACGACGCTGAGATAGGGGGTCGCGATCAGCCAATCAGGGCTCGGCGTTCTGACGTCACCGCTACTTCCTTTCTCATGCGCAGAAGACGAAAATGAGCCCACTTGCGAGGCGTATGGACCTCTTGGCGAATATGTGCTGCCACCTAGACACGCGACTGGGGTCGAGGCTAAGTGGCGAGAAAACAACGCGCGCGCGAGGCCTCTCCCACCCGTTGCACTCCCAAAACGTCAGCTACATCCTGCTCACCCATTGAGACGCTGTGACCTAAATGCGGCTCCCCCAAACTCGCCTTTGTCCCCATCGTGCGTAATCTTCCGCCCCGAAGTCGACACAACGAAACCATCTTCCCTCTCCGTTCGGCCAGAAGGAAGAGAGAGAGGGTACTGGAACCAGTTACTCTCGAACCGATGTTTCTGCAAAAGGTCCATTATCTGTTCATCGCTCGACAGAACCTCCCGGTACACAATTTCGCTGACTTCATTTTTTCTCGCGTATTTTTTTTCTGTTCCTACAGCTTTTTTCGTGGGTATCTCGCCGCGTGACAATCGTCTCCACCGCGCACGCACCAACGCCCCCTTATATTGTTCTGTATCTAGATATTCAAGATGCTTTTTTATGCTGATAATGTCGTCGGCAAAAAACCCGCGCGATTTACATTCTTCCTGCATCAGTTTCTGAAGCAGGCCGTTTAACTCGCGTGTTTCTCTCTGTTGTTCATGCTTCAATACACCAGCGCGCTCGATAGATAACTTTTTTGTTTCCTGTTTAAAAAATTCCCATTGAGCCCCAAAATCTTGACTTCTCGCGCTAGATAAATCTTCAAGATTTTTACGGACCGCCCTTACGAACAATTCATCTTCGAGAAGTTTTGCATTAAATTTCCACAACTCCCACACGAACTTCTTAGGCGTCTCTTTGGAAGAACAAATTTTAAAAGAAACAAGAGAATGATTACTAAACGACACGTGATCTACTGAATATTGCTAACACGCTCCAATAATCTCGGGGGAAACCACTGATCTCCACTAGAGGGGGCTGGATGGCGCATTGAGGAAACAGGTATGAAGCCACCGGAAGTAAGCGGCTTGTCCCGGAAGTGAGCTCTTAGCAGGCTTTGTAACCCTTTCGAGTGCTGGTTCGAAAAGCGCCGAGGCCGCTGGATTTTCGCTTGTTCCCTCAAGAGAGCCTCCTTGTTGCGCAGTAAGAGCGCATGCAGACCCGAGAAGTATCATTGGGAAGCCATTCAACGTAAACATTTTGAGATTCTAGTTGATCAAGTGTGAATATGGCCCAAGTTCAAAGGCCTCATTCTAGGGATTTAATTCATAACGTGAGTATTAAAACCCAATCAAAGACTCAAAAAAGCATGGTTCAAAACAATCAACTGAATGCACTAGGAAGCCCAGCGCACGCCTGACTTCCGGGACAAGCATCGAACTTCCGGTGGCTTCACTTGCGCCAGGCTCGGAGAGCAGCTAAGCGCCATCCAGCCCCCTATAGTAGAGATCACTGGGGGAAACGTACGCTCTATCTAATCGCGCATGACTTGCACCTTGAAAGTGCGTGAACCGCACACCCATGCCGCGTGACGCGCAGTGAGCCACATCCTCTAATTCATGACGCTCAACCATATCGCTCAAAAATACAGTACTTAATGTGCCGCCATCTATGAGCGATATTGGCAACCAGACAACAGTCAAGCCGGTTGTCTGGTTGCCGCCGTCGTTTATAGAGAGCGGTAGTTGTCCAGAGGTTTGCGCCGAGATTTATTTGTCCAAGGACACGAAACTGAGGAAACTAGCCCTTAACAGCTACACTGTAAAAACAGAGGTCGGAGAAGGTCGCCCTGCTTTTCTTTAACTTCCAGCGATGGTATGCCATTCTTGAAGCGCCGAGTGCCACTAAAACATAACACAATTCACTTTTTTTTTGAAACAAGGTTGCCGAATTAAGTCGCTCTTGCTCTCGTTTGCAGTCTATGATAACATCGATATTATGCTTGTATACGGGGTCACAAAAACACGCGTAACGCAGCTCCAAATGTTCAGCGGACGATGCCCTTTGGCACGATGACACAGGAAGTTCCCGGCCCTCGACCACTGCCCGCGCATTGCCGTGACGCCTTTTATTTCGACGCTACCAAATCAGTCCTGAATCTCTTTGATCGCACCTTGTATTGTCACGGATGACAGATAGCGAGGCAAGAAAATTTAAAACTTCATTGTGGTAAACTTCTGCAAAAAAAAAAAAAAAAATCAAAAATGTTTGTCGATATTAACGAGACAGCGGGATCTTGAGCTAGAGGACAAAACCTAAAACTGAAAGGGTTTTATTCCTCCCCATAAGAGCCGCGGTCTCTGTCGACTCGGCCACAAACGCGTTAATACAGAATGAAATGAGCCCAAGATTACCTTTATCAATCACGGTGCTCATTTTGTTTCAGCTATGCGGCCGATTATAGTTTAAAAACGGCCGATCGGGATTATGCTTGATGTAAGCGTTATCTTGGGGACTGTTGTTCATGCGCCAAAGCTCACTTAAATTGTTATAGAATCCATCTCTGACAACCACGTTATCGTTCTTTAATCGCTCTAATTCCCATTATATACAAAATTCCGGCACCATGACAGAACAGCACACGACATAACAGCACGCGACAAAACAGCACGGTCAAAACAGCACGCGTCAAAACAGCACGCGTCAAAACAGCACAGCGTCAAAACAGCACGGCGACAAAACAGCACGCGTCAAAATAGCACGCGACAAAACAGCACAGCGTCAAAACGGCACAGCGACAGAAGGGCACGTGCCAAAACAGCACTGCGTCAAAACAGCACGACGTCAAAACAGCACGACGTCAAAACAGCACGACGTCAAAACAGCACAGCGACAAAATAGCACAGCGTCAAAACATGACATTGACAATATAGCTAGGGTTCGGCGTTTTCGGTTTTTATTATTTGAAATTCCGCGCATTTTTTTTTTTTGGTTTTTATTCCAAACAAAAGTTTTCGGTTTATTGCGGTGAATATTTGTAGACTCATAAACTTCTCAGTTATATTAGGTTTATTGACAAAAAACAGTATACTAACGAAAATGCAATAATTAAAAGCGTTTGTGTAAAATGTATATTGAGTACCAGGTACTGGTCTTCTTATTTGTTGCCGTCTTTAGCAGCCGACGCGACCAGTTCTGTAACACGCACTGGGGCCTTATCGTGAACTGAAATTATTGTCGTGTGATCGTATTTGTACGCAGGACGAGCATGACATCCAGTACCACTTCGGTCGGAGAGGCAAATATCAAGATGGAGAAATTAGCAAGCATTGTACTCAATGCGCTTTCCCCCATTTTCACGACTGCGAGAGGTGATAAATTCGCGCCGACGGCGAGAATGACATTAAAACACTCGTATTTATGCCCTCCTCTAGTAGACGGAAGCTAGGAGTGTTAAACAATGCGCGGCATTTACGGACGCTCTTGATTTCCGTTGTTTGATTGCACGACTAAACTCTCTTCTTTTAACAAAAACTTCGGTACAAATACCTATCAGGTGAAAAACCAGATTTCTTCCTGAAGACCCCTGCGCCCCCGGTTGAAAGTTGAACCGATCTCGCAGACAAGCTGAAAACTTCGAAAGGAAGTGGTAATAAGGACAGTAACGAGTAGGGTTCCGTGTTTTCGGAGTTTAGTTTTCGTCAAGTTCGGAGGGTGTTCTTCTGAGCTTATTTTTTGCCAAAAATTCGTAGTTTATCGGAGTTTCTTTTTGTTTGATTCCGAATTCTCTGAAATTCGGAGCTCAATTGCGCAGTGTTTTTTTTATTAAAAATAAACAAATAATATCCAAATGTAAACGCATGCTGGACAAAAAAGAAAAAAAAACGCGATTGTATCAATTAATATTTTCTTCACATGGATTTGGCGTTGGTGCCATTACTACTGGCAATACTAATTTGTCCTAGAACAAAAGTGGCACACAAGTGTTATTTCGATAAAGGTCGATACCTTAAAATCAATATCCTACTGGAGGTAGTTGCTGGGAAGCCTGTATTCATTCCATGCTATTCCATCAACCTAACTCGCGGCCGCGAGAGGCAGAGTGGAAAAGGATGAAATAGAGAAGTTTCAACTGTTCTCTTCCCCACTTTATGTAATTTCTATGGTCTATAGCTTTCACGGTTACAGAAACACAACCTCTCCTTCCTCTCAGGCACAAATAGTATGACCCAAACCGGAAACATAAACAGTGACTTTTGTCTTGACCCGATAGCACAGTGACCTGTTGTTCTGACCGAAATTGGAAGGATATGTGTGGTGGCATTTTCCCAGGACCATTTACTCTATGCGCTGATTAAACCATTAATTGTAAAATATATATGCGTGTATGTGGGGGGGGGGGGGGGGGGGGGATTGGCACATCGAAATTCAGAGTTTATCGGATAAATCGGAATAGACGAAACTTTTACCGGCGGGTAACACCAAACCCTAGGTATGAGTCACATTCTCCCGCCTCCCCCCCTCCCCCAACACACACACACCACTCCAAACACCCTCGAAAATACTGAACGTTTTCAGTTAGGACCGAATTTGGACAAATGAATTCGGCGTACTTTTACCGGTTATATTCGGTTTAACCCGAAAACTCTGAACCCTAAACATAGCTTTTGAAGTTAAAAAATGCATGTCTCAAATAAGGCATTGTAAAGGAATTGAGGTTCTAGGCCAATTCGTTGAAAGCCAACTCGTCGACGGCCAATTTTTCGAATCTGTTCTTTTCGAAGCAAGTTCGGAAAGGGGAGAATACTCGATGCGCGCATGAGGGTTCCCTGGGCAGTACCGAAGCCCCCGCTGGTGCTTATTCTGGCTAGTTTGTAGCGTGAGCTGCACTGGCCGAGGTTGAGAAGTTTCGCGTGGCGCGCATAATGAGCCGTGCTCCGTGCTGCGCATGCGTGAGGAGCAGGGACGTCACACGGTGCACAGCTGGCGCGCCGGAGCCGCCGCGCCCACCTCGCCGGTTTGCGCATTCCAGAGGAGTGACGTCATAGCCGCGGCAGACGCACTGGCGCCACCGCGTGCCCAGCTGTGCGCCTCCGTTGCGCAGTAGCCAAGTCTGACGCTGCACCGAAGCCGGTTGATAGCGCGTCTCATTTTCTGCGCATAAGGTCACACTACGTATATCCTAGCATAGCCGAGCTAAGCCACCGCAATTTTTTCGAGCATTTTTGCTCGTTTTAACGCGCAAGTTTGCTGGTGATATCGCCTACAATAAATCATTCAATCGCACGGCGATGTGCTGTCGTTATTTGTTAAAAGGAAAAACAGAAAGCGTGCGCGGCAACGGTGTGTTCAGCCCATGCTGCAGTGTAAGGCCAGAGCATTGAGGCTGCGGCATTTTACTGCTTCACCGGCTTCCACTCGATCAAGGCCCTTCGTCGGCAATAATCTGTGAATTTAAATCAAAACGTACAACTTCTCGCCTGCAAGCTCCAGCCACGTGTTTCGAGGAGATTTTATTCGCGGCGAATGTAGCCCGCAGAATCGGTGCCCATGGTACACCTTGAATACGAGCCACATTAAAGTCACCTTATCTTACCGTTTCTATCAATGAATCTGTACACGGCGCATCTCCCGCTTTTTTTTTCTGGGGGGGGGGGGGGGGGGGACGTTTTACACTTAGGTGGTAATTACGAAACGAGGAGTGCTACGGAACCTCACCGGACCGCCACAAACCATGGCAGTTCATAACTTGAACTTATGGATATCTTTTTCCCAGTAACTTTTCCTCTTTCCCTGATACTTCAAAAAAGACCAGACAACGCAGCCAACATCGACGCGAAGGTATCCCCTCTGACTACCCAATCTCTTCAGAGATTAGCGTAGTTAAGTAGTAGTAACTACTGCTACCTTTTTTGTTTTTAGCAATCACACAGCAGCAGCACTCGGGACACTGACTTGAGTGCGATGCCGTCGCCGCCAGCGTACTTTTTTTTTTTATTGTTTCTCCACTAGCTGCTAAATAATGCCACGCAATGTCCAACTCTTTTTCTTTGCGTTCTGTTTTGTTTTCATATAACGCTACCTATGACAGCCTTTTTACATGCGTGCTGCTTTGACGTCGTGCTGTTTTGACGCCGTGCTGTTTTGGCACGTGCTCTTCTGTCGCTGTGCCGTTCTGGCGCCGTGCTGTTTTGTCGCGTGCTATTTTGACGCGTGCTGTTTTGTCGCCGTGCTGTTATGACGCTGTGCTGTTTTGACGCGTGCTGTTTTGACCGTGCTGTTTTGTCGCGTGCTGTTTTGTCGTGGGCTGTTCTGTCGCGTTCCCCAAAATTCCCCCCAAAAAACTTTTTTTTTTCTTTTCACTGCTAAAATAAACTACGCATTGCCGAACACCCAGGGCCCGCTCCAATGTAGCTGTAGTGGTTCGGTCTTCGTGCCACATGTTAGAGCTTGACGCTATCGGACATACAACATCATAAGCTACTTAAAAATATTAAAAAAAAAACCTGTCAACGAAAAATTTCCGGCCGACGATGTCCGTAAATACATGAACCTGGAGGACGTCAGCTACCGTTAAATGGTCCTATTTAAGCATAAAAGTTCCATAAAATCACTTAAAAAGATTAATTTGATAACGACCAAGTTCAAAAATTTCGTATAAGGGTCCGGACCGCTGGCGCTACATTTAGACGAAGGCTTTGCGTTCAGTGATGATTTGCTCAATTTTGCAATAAAAGACAAAAAAAAAATATTGTTTTGAGGGAGACGTGTAATTATTCGTAGGAGTCGCGTTTCCATCAATTCAATTTCAAGATACGTCCCGAGTTTGCCACACATTCGTACACTGCTCATTTCGTACTTACGAAACGTTGAATCACCCCAGCCAGGAGTCAGCAAAGTAGGCTAGGCAGAAAGGTTGAGGCCCTTACGCAGGTGCGCCTGCTAGCCCGCCGCCGAGTGGGGAAAGGGATAAGGGAGAAGAGAATAAATACAAACACTCAAAACAGAAAGATACACATACAAAAACGGGTAACAGATCTGTGCCATTCCAAGGCAGAGTACACGCACGCACACCCGCGCGCGCGGAGTGTACAAAATTTGCACGCCCGCGGCCTTTATATAAAAACGGCTTAGGTTTAAATAAAAGGCCTTCCACCCCGCGGACATCCGTTTACCATACCTATAGACCGTTTTACTGAAAGAGGGCGAGAGAGAAAAGGGGAAAGGGCTAACGGAGCTTTCCCCCTTTCTGATTGTGTAGAAAGAGTGAAAGTCCCGGATGAGAGGCTTGGTCGATGTTGGGTGTCTGCTGTGCCCGAACTTCGTTCGCGCTTTCTTTTCTGTTTTGAACTCGCAAACTTAATTAGAGTAACGGGCTTCGATGGCAACAGTTCCCCGGTCATCGGGACACCATTGCTCGGTCATAGGGTGCACGAATAACGACAGAAAGCGTCGAATACTGTCCGAGGACCTATGTAGCTTGCAATGAATCCGGCAAGGCGAGAGCGGCTGCAATGTCTTTAAGCTCCATCGTTTTCCACATGACCCCGGTCTTGGCGACAGTGGATTGCGTTCGTAAACCGAAAAGACATTTCCTCAACACCATCTTCTCGACTGTGCTCGGAACAGCGTGTGAATGGAGCGCGCACCGAACGCTGTACCGCCGATGAACATGGGGTACGCTCGCAAGGTGCGTGCCAGTTTTCTCGTGATAATTGCTGTTTCAGCTTGTAAAATTTTGTAACTGAATTTATCTTAATATTGATAATTTGCAGTGGTGACTTACTCGATTTCATCATTTACAACACTTAGTTGAAGGCTTATTTCCGCCGCCGGGTGAGGCTAGAAATTGTTGAAAAGGTAGTTCTATCGGTTTTCCTGAATAGCGATCCCCTGTGCGATACCAGAGAGCCGGCAAAAGCGCTCCTTGGAGTGCCGCTGGCGGGTTGTTTGGGTTGTTTCCGTTGATTGGGCGCTTTAATGTGCTGGATAGTCGCTCCAGGGTACGACTCGTGTGTTGCAATCTGCGTCTTCGACCCCAGTGTGCACGTTTCTTTGTTCGAGTCATGGCATCCGCCAGTGCGGCAACGAACGTGTCAGTGGTAGAAATTGGAGGTTAGTACTCAAAATATTGCATCAAATAGTAAAATAATTCGTGGCTGCTTTGACGCTTTCTGCGGTTCGATATAAGCACATCTAGAACGTCTTCGTCGTTCATCCACAATAAAATATGAGAACACGGACACGCAAGATAAAAGCAGCGCAGCAAAACGATATTAGCAGCTCTGGGTGTTTACAAAAGTTAATTGAGGTTCCTGTTTCGTGTATCGCTTGTTCATTACTAAAAACGGCTGCGTTGAAATGGGCCTATTGCAAGCAAAAATTTATGAATGGTTCATCATTTCCAGTCACGCGGAAAGCGGTGGAGCTTCAAAACATTGCAGCCGCACGTGCCTTGCCGAATTCCATGCAAGCTACGAGGTCCTTGGGCGGTATTCGACGCTTTCTGTCGTTATTCGTGCACCCTATGACCGAGCAATGGTGTCCCGATGACCGGGGGACTGTCGCCATCGAAGCCCGTGGCTCTAATGAAGTTTGCGAGTTCAAAACAGAAAAGAAAGCGCGAAAGAAGTTGGGGCACAGCAGACACTCAACACCGGCCAAGCCTCTCCATCCAGGACTTTTACTCTTTCTACACAATCAGAAAGGGGGAAAGCGCCGGAAGCCCTTTCCCCTTTTCTCTCTCGCTCTCAAAATGGCGCTACCCACGATAAAACGGTCTATTGCACAAGTCCAGGGACTCCAATCCCTGCTCCGCGGGAGAGGCTGACGCTTCTTCAGCGGAGCAGAGAGGAGTCTGCGAAGTACAAAAGCGTCCTGCACTCTGGCAGGCGAAATGTAAAGAATACGAGGACACCGAGAGAGTGAGAGAACCCAGGAACGCAGAACCGCCCGATATCGGCGGCAACCGCAACAACGCAACCTCTGTAGCGGCCAAGGAGGATAGAAGGGTAGGAGAGGGCATGACATCAGCCGCGTAGCCTCCACAAGCCATGCTCCCTTGACGTCTCTCCTCTTTCTCATTTTCCTCCTTACTCTCCTCACTTATCAGGCCAACTTGACCACATCACGTGACCATAGCTATCCCTCGTCTAGCCTTCGATCTGATAAAACCTACCCGACGGAGCGCGCGCAAGCCTGCAAGGAATCCTCCTACAATCAACCATACATCTCGCGCGTGACATGTCACGTGCGAGATGTATGGTTGATTGTAGCCAACCATACTCTCTCTGGCGATTGTAGCCACCAATCGCCAGAGAGATTTGCGGTCTCGTTGGGCACAACATCGTTTAAACTTTTTATGACTAGGCTTCACCAATATTGCAACGGGGCCCCTCCTAGAACTTACAACCTCCTTGGTAGCGGCCAGCTGTAAATGTTTTGGCGGGGTGCGTATTTTCGGGCACCAATTTGGTATCCAGGGGGCGTGGTCAATGACGTCACGGACGTCAAAATAACTCCTCCTATTTTGACGTCTTAGTTATTTTGATGTCAACAACACTTTTTCTTTGGGTGCCGCTGACTGCGTTTTGAAATGTCGGTCGCTCGGTGTGTGTGTGGTCGGGTGCTCGGCGGCTCGGTGGTGTCCGCGCTGGTACGTGTTGTCGACGTTGCCGCTTGTACTCGTCGCGTTCTCAGGAACATCAAAATAAGCGTTCTACATTTTCAAAGTTCGCCCGGTGCCGTCCGTCGCTCCTGTTGCAAATGAAGATTATGTGTACTGGAGGCGACAGAGCCCAACCGCAGTAATTTCGTACGCATATTCCCGGAGTCTCACCTGTGTGTAATACGACGGATTATCACCCTTGAATAGGATAGATGCTAAGGCCGTGCAAGCTGCGAGCGAGTAGCCTTGGCTGGCATGACTGCACCCGCTGCAGGAACGGTCGTGCCGCGTGATCCAAAGCAACTAGCTCGCGGTTTTAGCACCGTCGTCGACAACATTCCTTTTTTTTTTTCAGTGTTAATCGTAAAAACGAGATGTCGTAAATATCGCCAAATGCCTCAACAAAACAAAACGTTCGAAAAAAGAAAGATAACTATGCCGCCTCGCGGATCGAACCCACGACCGCTGGCGTATGAAGCAGACGTCTTAACCGCTAAGCTATACTACAGGTTCGAAAATTTCGTTTTGACAATTCGTTTTATACGAGACTTTCGGACGGCACTTAACACGAAGTACCGTCGGTGGAGTACCGTCGGACGGCACTTGAACGCTTTGCAAAAGTGCCGTCGGACGGTCACGGTACTGTAGTCACTTCGAACCTTCTTTTGCAACAGGGGTGACCGATGGCACCGAGTGAACGAAATTGGAAAACACTGCTTCTGGATGTCGGCAATTGATACGCGACGAGCACAGGCGGCACGTCGACACACACCAGCGTAGAGTGCCTTCATACACACGCGCGCTTTTGCTTGAGTTACAGTGTCCTCGAGTGGTGAAATCTCAGCCATTTTTCCGCCCAAATGTTTTTTTTATGCATTTTGATGTGCGCACAATCCGGTGTCACTCAGCTCGAGCGCGTAGCTTTGGCTAATGCATAGACGCCATTTTATCGCCCAAGTCATGCACAGAGTGCGCGAACGAGTGACGCGCTGGTACATTCAGGGCAACAATGGATGTCTTCACCCTGAAACAGACAGACATGCAGGCACCCTACACCAGCGAGTACACCGCCGAGCACCCGACCACGCGCACACACGCGCCGACAGACCGACGTTTAAAAATGCAGTCGGCGGCATCATGCAAAATAAAACGTGTTTACGCTAAAAAACACCAAATATATTTTGAACGTCCGTGATGTCATTGCCGCGCCCCCTGGACATGAAATCGGTGCCGAAAATACGCACCCTTTCCGTAGCCTCTGTGCGTCTCACCAGTGGCCCCGTGTACCGTCTCACCAGCGGCCCTGTGCACCGTGCTCGACCCATTTGTCGTATATTGGTTCTCCAGTATCCATCTCCTGCGACCAAGATCAGCCACATTAAGGGCTCATTCACACTGGAAGCGGATCCGCGTTCGCAAAGCGGTTGCGAACGCGGTTGTATAAGGATTCAGTACAATTGCACGCGCATTTGATGACATCAAATGCGCCTGCAATTGCACTGGATTTTCATACAACCGCGTTCGCAACCGCTTCGCGAACGCGGATCCGCTTCCAGTGTGAATGGGGGGTCAGGCTGTCTTGATGTGGTGTGCTCGTCGGCATGAATATTCTCTCCTTGCAAGCAAGCCCCCACTAGGGTTGCTCAAACGTCGTCGGCTCCTACGAACCGGGTCTGCCAGCCTCACGTAGTTTGGTTTGTTTCTCCCGTTATTCGGCGGCGGATCTCCAGCCCTGGTCTCAGCCCTGCCTGACTTAATTACAGGCGCCGCTGCAAGACGCAAGCCTTTTTCGTTGTTTCAACTCGCGGTGTGGTTTTCAAAATAAGCACTCTTTCACTCAATCTCCGAGACGCATCCTAAGACAGTTCTAGCGGTATGGTAAACGTGGATGCAGGATTCGCTTTATGGCGGCCACATTGTCGAATGATCTATTGGAGCACGATGTTTATAAAAAGGATCGTGCTAAGAACTGTAGAAGTGTGCTCGTCGTGATGCCGTTCTGACTACCCTTTTGGTGTTTGGTGACGCCATGACCTCGAGCTGGAACCTCCCACAAACATGGCAAGGTGCTGCTATGCTGTGCGTGGTGCCCGGCTTCCGTGGAAGCTCAGTCTTACGACTCGCCCATACGACATTTCCTTACGACTTGCCCAGCGAGCCACTGGTGCTCATTAACACTAAAATGAATTAAATGTGTGCATACTAGAAGCTTTCAAGTTGAGTCGCTCAGAGTGCACTGTATACCATGGAACTATTTCCAGTGGCCCATGTGCTCGACAGTTCGACGGTACAGTGTGCTCAGTACAATTCTTCTCAAAGTGTTTATTAATTGTGATAATGCCTCTCTGCAATCGACTCCAATGCTGTTACGGATGAGGTGATGCTGGTGCTGCTTATCAGGTGACCCCAGAAACCACGAAGGTTTGCAGCACAACATCGACAAGGTCTATTATAAAAAACCACCTATACTTCTTCACACAGCATTTTGTCAGTTTTCTCCAAAACATGCGGAACACTGTTTTTTTTTGTAATTTGCGTGATCCGGCCATAGTACACTTAGGTATTTTTCACAGCCCTGCCACACTGTATTGCAGCTCCATATGAGACTCCTATGAGGTTGATCTTGTAAGATCAGTTGAAAGTGTTCAGCAAAGGGGGCAGCTTACACTATTCTTCGGCAGCCAAGCTCGCTCCTGATCACTCACTGCTCTGGCGTTGGCTAGAATTCTGGCCCTTCACTGGTGGGCCAGAGGTGACCTCAAGTGCGGCCCTTTAGTGGGTCGTCTTATTGTGCGTCCTAGACAACGTTGTAGAACTGCGATGTCACGAGACAGCACTGAAGGGAGTTCGCAAGAATTGGGCCGATGACTTTTAACCGTTTTCTACCGTAGAGCAACAGCATTTCTTCTTGGTGTGGTATTCACTGTTCTGGCAATCCCTTTATGTGTACTCACGCAGAACCCCCCTAACAATCGTCACAAGCTCGAAAACTTCTGTAGACATGCAACTCGTCACCTCCACTCCCGGTGAGGTAGAGCATATGCTTTACTGTGAATTATGGACTTTTACCTAACTTCTATTCGGTGTTTCCCCCCCCCCCCCCCCCCCCTTTTATTTGTTCCTTTTGCAGGATACTGCAGGATTCTTGGTAGCCCCTGGCTTTTTTACTATAAGGAATATCTTTTAGCAGAATTGAAAAATAAAAGCACATTTAACACTTTTATCCCCTACTATAGTACGCTTTGACACACAACTGTATGCTATTCTATTCTACTTACACTGTAAAAAAAATTCGCCCCATTTTACTGAAAAAGTGTCTGGTTCGATATAGCAAGAAACAGGTTTTATGCCCGTTAACTAAGAAACGGACACAAAGTCCGTCAGAATTACGACAAAAGTGTTCGTAAAATTACGGAAATTTTTTAGTGTTCTAACCTGTCGTGGACAACTCATGTTCACCATATTTCTTATAATTCTAAACGAATGTTAGGATGTTTCAAACGCAATTTTTTATAAACCCCTGTTTTAATTAAGATAATTCTTTACAATACTTTAATTGATCCTAAGTTAGAACATTTTCTTTTTTATTTCCGGTTAAGACAAAATAAAAACTCACACAGTCATTCACACGCGTACAATCTGTTTACAAGCGAATCATCCACTTAGCCCCGGGTGCCAGCACATTAAAATCTTTCTAAACACAACCCATTTAGAATTGGCAACCAATCAGGGGGTTCATAAAGTACATGGTATACCTCGCGAATATATACCATACTTTCAATTAAACTTTCTCTTACTGTATTGGTATTCACATCAACATTACTAAAACTCATTGTCATCCTCCATAGATTCTGGAGACCTAGAAGCATGGACATATCGTAGGGGACACCCCACTCGTTTTCCAGGGGCGAAAAGCAGATGCCGTGCGCAGTTAAGTATGCAGCTTCTTTCTTGGATCCCGCACAAGCTGCTCGTACATCTACATTAGAAGCTATTCCGAACAGGTCTGTTCGTTTTATCCTGAGTAACTACCAACGCACCTCCAGCGTCTCCTCTATAAAAAAATACGCTTTCATTGCCACCTTTATCTCTACGTCGAAACGCTTCTCGGCTTTCCTTGTTTCATAAAATTTATTACCACAATCCTATAATACGCGACACACAAATCTCTCGTCCGTATTATATTTCCTCTCGTCCTGACCATCAGCATAAAGTGGGCAACCAATGTATTATCACAATCACCTTTTATTCATCTTTCGTCCCTCGTACATCCAGGGAGTAAAACCACCTTCCCGCTCGATAGCCGCATCACGAACACCGAGATTTTCACATGTGCCATCCCCAATAATTTTGTTGGCGAGAGTGCCTAATATGTTTTTATTGATATAACTTTCTTGTTATGCAGTGCGCCAAATTTGTATGTTGTTGGTTTAAACTTTTCTTGTGGCTTTCCCCCCTTGTGATGCTCTCGTGCCTTAAGGCTGCGATAAACGAAATAAAATGAAATAAGACGAAGTAATGTGGTACATAAAATTAAGGCGATTCCCAAAGCTCGAAATTCTTTCTAACGCTATCCCATTTCCGAAATCGTGCCCGTCCGTCCGTCCGTCCGTCCGTCCGTCCGTCCGTCCGTCCGTCCGTCCGTCCGGCTGTTCGTCCGTCTGTACATTTTACGGTAAATTTAGCGGAGAAAATGCTTCGTGCTGTGACGTCACCTGACATCAGGCGGCCTATGAACCTTGGGGAAATTAATGGCACGTGACATCTACGTCAACTAAGTTTTCCGCTAAATTTAGCGAAAAAATTCACGTCTTGTGGCAAAAACATAAAATCCGTTTCCCTGCAAAACTTAGAGGGGAACCGACGTCACGTTACATATACACCGATTTAGTTACTCCCTAAATTTTGCGTAAAAATTCACGTATGTTGACCTTAACAAGAATCCAGTTTCCCGCTATATTTAGAGGAGGAAACTAACGTCACGTGACCTACACAATCATTCAGCTTCCCCACTAAGATTAGCGGAAAAATGTACGTCACGTGGCGAACCGATGCCCATAGTGCATTTTATGCATTGTGGGAATTGAGAGTTTAAAAGTAAAGGTGTCTGGCAATTTCTCTTTTGATGCTATTTTAATGCCTTGGATTGGAGAGCCGTATGAAACATGCATATTTATTTGCCGGAAGATGGACTTGAGATAAAAAGAAACGGAGAAAATCAATTTGCACCCTCTTCTCCTGGTTTGGAATAACCGCATAAAAAACATAAGAAATAAAAAAAAGCTGCGCTGAATAGCATACACATTTTGCGCTAAACATATGAAGTTTTTTTTTTTTTTGTAAAAGTGACACTGCCCTATATAAAGAAAAGCATAAAAGCTACATTTTTGTGGCTTGTGCTAGTGAGTTATGTGGCCATGTGGGACATAGTATATTGGGCTAATAGTAACGATCGGTTGGCTAATTATTGAAACCGATTTAATTAACCTTTTATTTAAAACTATAGATATCATTCCAATTATGAATTTGCTGTGCATGATCCACAACAAGAAAAATTAATATTTTTTTAGAAATACTTCGATCGCGAGTGAAACGTAGTAAAGCGCTAAAGGCGGTGCTATGATAAGAGATGACGGTGCTTTGATAAGAGACGGAAAATTCGCGCGGGCGCCTTATCGCACCGGTAGCACCTCTCGTGCTGCACCTTTGCGAACTACCGTGCTTCTCACCCGTTCAAAACACTTCTAAACATTATTGATTTAGTGGTTTTTGACGACTCTCAGCAAGTTTCCAATTGAAACCAATATGGTTATTGTTTAGAAATTAAAACGATAATTAACACATTTTACTTAGTTATCCAACCGAAAAAAAAACAAAAAAACAACAGTATAACGTTTGGCTGTCTGAATTATTAAAATGGAATTGTAGCTGGGTAAAGATCTGGATTTAAAGGTTTTAGCAATTATTTCTCCGTCCGCAATCTGGATTTCACTTTCCCAGCAACATATTTTCAGTTCGATAATCCAGATAATGAAAAGTAATCTGGGTTTTTGTAAGAGTAGCCGACTGATTTTTACGATTAGCTCTCTGTACTACGTCCCCCTGGCTGTGGAACGGACCTGCACACACGGCAATAAGTGCACATTTCACGGCTTTTTTAATTTTTTTTTTTAATTGACGTTTCTCTTAGAACAGAAAAATCCGCAAATTCTTCTTTTGAGAAGAATTTGCGCAATTCTCCTCAAAAGCTCCTTCGCATAAATAGCGAGAAAAGTGCATTGTTACGGCGCTAGTTGACGTTGTGAGTCGGACATCACTGGCTAAATCAATCGCGGACACGGAAGAGTGCGGCGTCTTTGCTGCGCGTGATTTGTTTAGGCGGTTAAAGCAAGCGCGCAAAAAACGATGAGCGACGTGACGATGCACTTTTACCGCTACTTTGTTGGCTCCATTAAATCATAGCTTCGCCTGCAGTTAAACTTAGGATGAAAAAGAGCATAACTAAGAGCGGAAAGTTTTCGGAAGACTGGTTAGAGAAGAGAGATATCTTCAAGTCGCAAAGTTCGAGCACAACAAAAATTACAGGTATCGACATCCGTCGCTTTTATTGTATGCCCTGCTTAAATCAGCATTTGGGGTTTCTATCTTCAAAATGAGGGCGTCTGAGCTCAGCCTTCGCGTAGTAAGACACACCTCGCGCACGCCAAAATCCAGCGGCTTGTCTCATAATCCCTCTATTGGCGCACTTTCCCGCGCTGTCTTCGAATTCGAGCCCGAATAAGGCCACGCCGAACTGAAGATTAGGATATTTCTTCGTGGCTGTACATAGCTGAAATCAAACCGAAAAGTCGTCAGTGACAAAAGCACCCCCCCCCCCCCCCCCCACACACACACACACACACACCTGCGGTTCCCTAACCGCACTCAAGACGGAAAATAACGTGAACTAGTACACTATACAATTTACGTGGGAACATATTTTTAAGCAGTGAGAGAGTGCAGGCGAGCTGGTAATCAATCGTCATCTTGTAAACCCTGAGATGGGGAACGATAAAAAAACGGACGATGTTGTGTTCGTCCGTTTTTTTATCGTTCCCCATCTCAGGGTTTACAAGATGAACATATTTTATTCACTGGTGTTTGTTTGCCAACAAGCTCACTAGCGCGAATTGCCGGCGAAAATTTTCACACTTCTTTTTTTTGTTTGCGTAATTTTGATTGTTTAGCGTAATTTTGTATCCAGCACCTCGTAAACCTATCTCAATAAGTGGTTCCACGAAGAAAATTAATCGGGTCATATTGCTGGAAGAACCAATACGGGATAACTACTGGGGCACAAAATCCTGTGGCGCACTCGTGCTACAAACTCCCTCAGAAAGCGGTTGATAAAATAGTCCACGCAAAAGTCATTGGATCCAGAGAAGGTGGCGTCATTACCTTCCCTGCCTTCTAGCCAAACGCTAAGACCCGCTTCAGACGGGGACACTTTCCCTGATTTCGGCGTTGCTGGCGAGTTGTTTTTCAGCTTTCACAACATCTTGGCGCTGCGACACGAAATTCTCCGAAAGCATCTGGCTCGAAACGGACGAGCTACTCGGACAACTAGAAACGTTTAAAGCGACAGTGGCCGATCACGGGGCCCGTATTTTCAGGTGACAGCCCCGTGGCGTCGATGACGACAACTAAATGGTTGGAAATTAATTGTTTTTGGGAAATAAACCGTTTTGGAGGGAGGAGTTAGTTTTCTCAACGAATTTTAGTAGTATAAAAAGCATTTATAGTGCGTGATTATATGTCCGCATATCGCAAAATAAATAAAATGCTATAAAGTTGATGGTAAATTGTGGCAATTTACCTAATATGTATGAACGCGGGCGGCCCGTAGGCGCCTAAAAATACCATTAGACAGACGACCAAACCTCGCAAAGTGATTGGCTGATTTGCCTCAGTTGCTATGACAATGGCCATTTTGGTCCCTTCAGGTCTTCGAAAGGATCGTTCTGAACAAGGGCTGGGCAGTATTGCGGTACAAATGTATCGCATATTTTCTTTGATATATTTTTTATTATCTGCTGCTACATTTGAAAAATAATGTATTTGTATCTCAGTAGTGAAAAACTTTTACAATGTATCGCTTGCATCGCAGTACTTTGCCAGACCTGGGTATATATTTACATTTGTTTCTGTTTTCACGATAATTTTAATATAGAAAAAAAACATATGTTTAAAGCAAGGTGTTCCAGAATTTACAATTGCATTACAACGTCATGCGTGACTATTTTAAATTTAGCTGTTTTTTATTGTTGAGTTTGAAAATCTATCCTAAAGATGTAACTTTATTGAGAAACCAAAGCGGGGCTGTCATATTTCTGTATAAAATATTACATCATGTTTGTTGAATGTGATTCCCTCTAACGCTTTTGTTCAATGCAACGCATGTACATTTGAAAGAAAAATATTGGTTCAAATAAAGCTTGGGTTCTGCCGAAATATCTGGGTATCCTTGAGGGACAAAGCAAACACTCCGATGAAACTCTGTCTGTTTCTGTTTCGAAAGAAAGCGAAGATATATGCATGATGCTTTGAATGCTGTTACTTTTCTTTGCAGAACCCTACTATTCTCTGTTGTATAAACTCTTTTTGTTTAGAAACCAAACACAAACAGCCTTGTAGAGCGATTCAGTGGCACATAACTCTTTTTATGTCATTTCTATTGTTAGAGCTCTCTGTACCAATGAAAAAATTATAATTGTCACATGCAGCTCAAGTGCTTTCCAAGGCAGTGCGTATTTGCTTTTTTAAAAAAAGTTGTCACAAATTAGAAATGTAGGGTCTTATAAAGAAAGAAGAAAACATTGCTTTATTAGGGGTAAAGCTTCAGTTACACGAATTATATAGGTTTAATGCTTTAAAAACATATACATCCAAGGTCTAATGCAGAAACTAAAAAGTTTCTGGCAAAAATGTCATACTACAGCGCCAATCAAAAGATGTAACAACACCTATAGACATTGAATACATTGCCGAACACACCAGGTGCTTTGAATTTTACTGTGTAGTATCGTTTAGCTACCCTAACAAAATTATTTTCTCTTCGCGATTTTTCTGACGTTGATGATGACAATGACGATAGCGGCCGTAACAACGATAATGACGAAATCAATAATGATAAAACGATGACGACAACTATAATAAGTATTAGTGGTGTGCCAATACCGGTTCGAATCGAATAGCACTGCGTCATGGATGACTTCAAAGTAGAAGGGAAAAGCCACGACAATGGTTTTCTTTGAACTGTTTTAGACAAATATGATAATGCCCTATCTGATTGGAACCGGTATCGCACAACTTTAAATATTATCATTATTAGAAGCAATCTTTATCAATTTCGTTATTAATACTAGTATCGACCGTTGCAACTCAAGAAGGTAGGGCGAGGAAAAGGAAGGCCGGGGAGGAGGAAGCAGACGGAACGCTGGAAAGGGAAGGCGAAACCTCATCCTCTCTCCAGCGTTCCGTCTGCTTCTTCCTCATCGGCCTTCCTTTCCTTCGCCCTACCTTCTAGAGTCGCATCAGACTATAGTAATAGTAACAGGAGTAGCATTACGTTTATTATAATATTATTATTAGGTCGGAAAATTGCAAGTGTGGTCCCTGGTAATCGTTTTTGACACTCACTTTCCAGATAATGGTGATGGGACTGTCGAAGAAATCGGCGAATGGGGTGCCCGGTGTGACGGAACGCGAGACTTCAGCGAGCCTAATGGTTTGGATAGTAGCTCTCCCGCTCAGATTGCACATCTGCATTTGAGGAAAGTCACCAACCAAGTGATGAGAAACGTCTTTCAAGGACAACCGTGGGGCCGGTCTGTTGTTCAACGCAGGTATCTCTCCGGCGATTAACTCGCGCCCAAAGGGAACTTCGAGGTCACAAGATAGGCTTCGGGGGCAAATATATGTAAGATACGTACGTTTCATACATGTTACTCCACTAAGTTCGTCCTCGCTTCGACTAGTTAAATTTTGGGTGCAGGAATCGGATACTTTAGGAGCGTAATGTAAAGTTATAACCGAAAAAATAATTTAAAGCAAGAAGAAAAAAAAAAAAAAAGCAAGGTTTACGTTTGGTGAGGAAATATATGACTAGCACTACAACAAATGGACCGTAAAAATCGACGCCTGCACATAGCCATCTTAACTTTTCGTCTAAGGTGTATTTCACAGGTAGGTTTTTTCTTGTAAAATTAGAAAGCGTAGTTCTCTTTTAGTGAAAAATAATGCCAAGAAACTTGCCAGGGTCTACGGCGGGCGGCGACCCAGACGACCAAATCCAGTAGCGGGGTGTGTTTGGCGTTTGTATTCATAGATGGCGTCGGGAGCAGCGTCCGAAGGTGCAGCCGACCAGCGAAAGATAGCAGACGACACGCAGACGAAATCCGTTGGAAGGAAAAGCGACGCCCGTTACAGACACTTTTTTTTTACTTTAAGTGTTGCTTTTATTGTTCGCATTTATTTTTTAACCGAAGGTGCATTTCAAAAATATTATATTCATTTTAATAAACCACGGTGGTCGCGAGCCGTCGCAATAAGGATGTAGCGCCATCTATCAATATAAATGCCAAACACTACCCGCTACACTCCTATCGTCTGCGTTGCTGCCCGCCGTAGACCCTGGCAAGTTGCTTGGCCACATTTTTTACAGAAAGAGAGTAGTCTTTGTAATTTTAGAAGAAAAAATTGACCTGTGAGTTACACCTTTGACGAAAAGTTCAGATTGCTACTTGCAGGCGTCAATTTTTACCGTCCATTTTAGGTCGAGCCTTGTGACTTGGACCACCCTATACTTCTTCCGCACGGGGAAGGTCACTGAACCGCAAAATGCCTCGAGGGACTACAATACACCCGCCGGGAGACGACTGAGATACCCACAGTAATCAGCAAACGGGCTCGGGTGTCTACATTATACACTTAAGGTCTATCGCGTGTAGTTGACTTCCGTTACAGTATTGCTGGAGATATCGAGGTCACTAATATTTCATCATTAATGCGTAAAATTTCAAAACCCAAACTCGCTGGCACGTTGCAACTAAAAATGATGGGCCCGTTGTTGTGAGAACATAACGGAAAACTAAATTAGTTCTGCTTCGACCTATTCTCAAGGAATACCAGGAGTATGGCCCCGATGCTAAAATACTGATCACTAGAATATGCGGCAGAGCTGGTACCCGTGCGAAACGGCAGTGAGATCTCAATCGTTAGGCCGTCCGTGTAGAGAACACTCGCGAAGGTGCAGTCGTCACTATAGTAATCCGTCGCTGCAGCCAAACAAGCTTAACTTAGGATGCTTCAGGGGTTCTCCGCCGCTCGCAACGCTGTTCATTTTGTTGGGCTTAGTTCGAGCGTCGGTGGTTTCCGCGCGCTAGCCACAGTATTATAGATACGGGTGTTGAATCGAAATATGTTCCCATTTAGTGCATTCTTCTGGCTCTGTCTTTAGTAGACGCGTAATGTTGTCACGTTCCGGTGGCGATTATTACGGGTGGAAGAAAAGAAGAAGAGTAAGGGAACGAGCGCGTTCCAGAAAACGGCGAGCGCGGGAAAATATCTGCAAAGATCTGACTTGTCTCCCATCTACAGCTGGGAGACAAGTCGCCCGTTGAGGCAGACTAAGTTATACACTGTATAAATATACACACAACCCAATTTTTTTATACGTCTTTGCAAAAATCTCCTTCTGCGCGCCACCGTCTTTGTCTGCTGGGCTGTGGAACGCTTTCTGAGCATGCGCTGTTGCTCTGTTGTGCCGCATATCAGACGCTGCGCATGCCTCCACAGCTCAGTGACACGGCATTTTTTGCCCGGGTGATAAGCTATGGAGAGGTCTATATAGTGAGCAAGTGTTCTAAAATTCGTCTTTGGAGCATCCAAAACGAAAAAAGGGGCACGCCAATCAAGGTACACAAAAGATACGTAGAGAGCGCGCGATGACAAAGCAGAAATGCTCACGCGTTGATAGGTTGAAGTCGGGGGCAAAGAGACGCACCAGAGCGCATTTGGGGTGGAAAATAAATACACTCTAAAAATGTCTCTGCGTTTACTTTCACGAACAACACTCGGAGAGCCAATCACCCTCAACTTACGGAGGCAGCTCAGCGGTTGAAGATGCTGAAACATATGTTTAGACCAAAAACGCGGTCTGAGTTGTGACATTTAGCAATGCAAAACTTCACGCTTGCATTGCTTAATGTCACAACTCAGACCGCGTTTTTTGGTCTAAACATATGTTTCGGCATCGTCATTCGCTGAGCTGCCTCCGTAAGTTGCGGTGATTGGCTCTCCGAGTGGCGTGCCTGAAAGTAGATGCACAGACTTTTTTTAGAGTGCAGCAGAGGCCGTAATCTGGACACTTGGCGAGAAAGTCGGCGAGAAATTTGGCGGCTATGATTGGCCGACGCCAAGGTCAAGTGCGGCGCCGGCCAATCACGGCTGCCAAATTTCTCGCCGACTTTCTCGCCAAGTGTCCAGATTAGGGCCCCAGGTGAGCAAGAATAAGACGGACTTCCACGCTGTATAGTCCGTTCATCCTAAACTGACAGACCAGTGGAAGCTACGTGCTCGCTGGACAAATCAGTCGTCAATCGATCGACACGTTATGACGCTCCCGCCCGTACTTACGCGTAGAGAGCTCTTTATTACAGAAAATTTCAAACTGCTCGACCTTCTGGATCATGGGCCGCGTTGAAACACGAGGTCCGAGGGGGTGGCGAACGCGTTGGTCGTCTGCAAGCGTCTCAGACATTCCGCCCGCTTTCTCCCTTGTTCTTGCTTCGCGAGAAAGCAGAGAATGCGCACTTACGACTAATCATCGCAGTAAGCGTCCGCCACTAAATTGCGAACGTTCTCTATGGTTCGAGATGGACACTCTCTACAACCTAGGATCTCTAGCGACGCGCAGAGTGCACAGTTAGAAGGTTAAAGGGAGGCGGCTGATAGGTGCGGCAAAACAGTAACTCCCACCGCCCTGTCAACTTAGCGGTGAGCGAACTATGGCTTGCACTCTACCGCATCGCGCTACACCTTTTTGCCCACCTGCGTAGGCTGGTGAAGGTCAATCTAACGAGCCAACTGACCTTCACCATATCCAAACAGACGGCACAACGCGGGTATCCTAACTGAACGTGTTCGTTCATTCCATTCCTTACCAAGAATATATTGTGCAGTTCGAGAGTCCTGCACGCGTTTCCGATTGCGAAGGGGTCTCCGGATGTAACTGGTTTTGGAGTGATTCGCAACAAGGCCAATGAGAACGACACCGCGAGAGATATGCCGCCGAATTGGGACCGCCTGTTATCCACATAGTCCAAGGCGTTCACCTGCACAAATGTGTCGAGATGTGAGACGGGCTAATGTTTTCCCAAGCACCGAAATTGCATGGACACTGGCAGCAGAAGAAATGCTGGACCATGGTTCGTTTTGTTCACGTTTTTTTGCTTTGTCGTTCGTCCTTGGCATTTTTTTATCAGCTAATGGTGCAATCAAATTGCGTGCGAAGTGATAAGATGCATTGGATTTGCCGAGAAATTGAGGGAGAGGTGGATACGAGAGGACGACAGTACTCCAAGCTCTGGTTGTAAAAATTAGTGGGAAGACATCAAACTAGCTGCCTTAATTTGTCTAAACTGAACCCGTCAAACGCTTTACAACGCGATACGGTGGCGTCCGGCGTTTGGCTCTCACATTCAAACGCGTTCGACGAGTGCAGTGGAGACAAAGCCAGGTAATCAGAGGTGAACCCGCACAGCATTCGAAAGAGAGCCCGACAGTCTGACGTCCGCGCGCACTCGCGTCTGCTCATGTCATTCAGTTCATCGGCGCGTAGGTGCTAACGACCCCACACTCTACAAAATCTGATAGACCCAAAGAGTGCACCCCCCCCCCTCTCCCTGCCAAAAAATAAAAGAAATTAGCTTTTCTTTTTTTTTTTTAATAAAACTCAAATACTCATGGCTAAACCCTCATTTTCTACTCAAATTTAGCACTAGTGGTCCCGACCAGGTCTACCAGAGTTGCGGAACGAAGTGTTACCTTATTTAAAAGTTTTGTGATTTTATTGAAAATTCAACTGGAAAATGTGGCCCGTTTCTGGTAACTGGCGCCATTTAGATATATGTACTTGGTAGCTCCATCGGCCGCCATTTTCACTTTATAAATTTTAAGATAATACTTAGAACTTTTTACTAAGACAATGCTTAGTTCTCTAACTTTTCCATCTCGTTCGGGCTGCTAGCAAAACATATCTGGGAAGAGCATGAGCGTTTCCTGATCCTTAGTTTATTTTTCTGGTAAAAAAAGGAATTTATTTTGAATTGTCTTTTTTTTTTTTTAGGGAGGGGGGGGGGCATTATGTATATTTATGCAAAGCATTGAGAAGAGTCAATCACTGCAATCTAAGGAGGAAGCGCGGTGAATGACAAAGCTGAGAATAGAATAGTCAAGAAAAAAAGAAAAAAAGAAAAAGGTCGCTTAAGCTTCGCCTTTGAAAGTGGAACGCAATAGCATCAACGGGCCCCGTTCGCATCGCCTTCTCATTCGCCGTGCAAGCGTACCTTGCGTGGTCTAGTCAGTGGCGTGTCTGGCTCGCAACCGAAGGGTTGTGGGTTACAATCCCGAGACATGCGGCGACTTTTCATTCGTATAACATATCATGTTTTAATAGCCATGATTCACGCGAGTGTCCTGGGTTGTTTGAAATTCCCGCGCGAAGTCATGTAGCTGTGACGTCATGACCCTATCAACCAATCAAAATTTTCTCGTCGCGCAACCGACGCTGGTTTTTCTGCGTCACGAGCTCCTTAACGTTCTCGAGTTAATAGTGTTCGGTTTCAGGCTGAGTCTGACGATTCAGGTGTCTAGATCATGCTCATAGTCCGCTTTGCTTTCAGTCCCAACACAGCCGACACTACAGTTTGGTGGAGCCAAGCAAGTCGCACCAAAAGTGCGGGATCGCGGTGTATTCGATGACGCTGATTATTTGAGTCACTGAGAGCGAAGGCACGAAACGACAAAAAGCGTCGTGACGAAGTGTTTTTGGAGCTGCTTGAAGGGCTTTATCGAATCGTGCTGTCAACTGCAGTCGGTCTTAGAGCGACACTGTACGTAGTGTCACATCAAAGACTGGTCTCGAGGTGTAAACGTAATTCCAGCCTGATCACTGGCCGAGCTCCCTCCGCAGATGGCAGCAATTGGCTCTCCCCACTTTTTGTCGGGAACGTGGACGCGTCGTCCTTACCGGAGAGCGGATGAGGTACCATATTATCCGCGCGATACGCGAGAATACGATCAGCTGTCGTGAAGGGCTCAGCGACTCAACGTACCCACGTCTCGCCAGCGGGGTGGCCGGACGCTGCTGTCGGCACTGCACATGCGCAGATGCTTGATGAGACGCGGTGTCGATTTCGCGCCCTCACAGTGCCCACACGTGGTGTGGACAAAGCCGACTTTTGTTTGACAACAGCCTGTTGGTGTATAAGTGACCGAGTTTGCCTACCATGGACACTTCGTCGACGTTCGAAGGGTTGGCGAAGACGTTCGGCCCGGTGATGAAGCACGATCCTTGAGTAATTGAACCCTCCATGTGAGTTCGAAGGACCACCGCGTCAATCGGTGCTTTTCTGTTGAAAGAAATGAACGATTGTTTTAAGGCTGGACAAGTACTTAATTCGACGCTACACTCCGGAGCCGTGTCAAAGTGTGCAACACAGAGAAACAAATTCCCAAACCGTTTTTTATCATAACCGGGAAAAAAAGACGAAATACTTGGAGCTGCCCTCAATACGAGAAACCAAAACTTCAGGGAGAGCAGCCTTTATCTGCAGGTTTAGTTTGTTTTGAGCGGGAACAGAGGCTGCATTAAAGTGTCCGTGAGGTTACTTCTTTCTTCGGAATCACTTCCCTTCTCCCGTTACTTTCACTGATCATTACGGAAGCGCTTTCTAATTTTTTGAATGACGCGCACGTTCCCTGTAATTTGGGGCATCGAGCGGTCGTAACCGATAATCTTTAACATAAGACACAATAAACACCGGTTATTTGCCCCTGCACCGGAAGTTAACACCGAAAAATACAGAATCTGTGGGGAAATAAACTCTGATAACACGGAACCCTAAATACATCTTGCGACCGCTGGCTTCTACTCATATCAGCGCTGCCTAATCATAAAATAATTTATGCTGCAGAGAATAAAGTGGCACTTCCCGAGGTTGTCACAATTGCCTGACACCGACGAACCGACGTCATCAGTTTTTGAAGTCCCGCCAAACGGCACCCTCCCCTGTCCCAATGGAGTGAAACCTGTCGTCTCAAGCAGAAATCTGATTGATAGCATGGCATTTACAGGCGCGCCTCGTATTGTCACGAATTTCAACTGATGAGCGGCAAAAACTGAAACAAACTAAACGTTTAGTGGGGCAAACTTGTGACCCGTCAAAAAAAGGAAACAGGAGAAACAATAGAGCGTCGCGGGCGTCGATGGTGGCGTAGCGGCAGGATCGAATGCTGGTGCGAAACTGACTGAGGCTTGCCACGCGGAGCACGTTTTCTAGTCGCGTGGGTCTCTGGAGCATTCTGTCTAGAACGTTCGGCGCGTAGAAGATTCGTAACTAAATGAGACAAGAAAGTACTCTAGTTTGCGAGAATGCCAAGTAGAAAGAATAAATAAAAGAACATTCCACTGCCCGGAATCAAACCCAGATCTTTCGCGCGACAGCAAAGCACGGTAACCATTCGGCCACGTACGCGCTCGCTCCGCGACGCGCGAGGCATTATGCCCCCATTTTATAAGCGCATTGCTTTAATGTGACATGCCGGGAAACAAAACAGCAAAACAAACAAAACAAATGCCAAACTACGGAACGCTGTAAAATAAAGTCTTATCGAGCTAAGTACAAAACGTGATGCAAAGTCCTCTCGATCTTAGTACGGCTTGAGGCGGACGACGTGGCCGACTTCTGGTCGTGGAGTGCGGCGTGATGAAGTCCATGTTCCGTCTGGTTTCACCTCGTAGTTGAGATTCCCGAGTCGACAAACACTTTTTAGGATCCGAAGTAGCGTTTCAAGAGTTTTTCGCTTAGACCGCGTCGTCGTATAGGGTTCCAGACCCACAGAAGGTCTCCGGGCTTGAAGCGAACGTCGATCCGACGAAGATTGTACCGGGTGGCGTCGACCCGCTGTTGATCTTGAGTCCGGAGTCGGGCGAGCTGGCGAACTTCTTCAGCTTGTTGAGCCACCACCTGGGCGTCGTGGCTCCCATCACCAGCTGATTTGTGGGCAACATCGCGTCGAACATGATCGTTACTTTTCTGCCATACACCAGCTGAAACGGTTTTGCCCTTGTGGTCTCTTGCACCTGCCGTGTTGTAGAAAACGTGACGTAGGGTAACACATCGTGTTACGTCCTGTGCCCTACGTCGACATACATGAAGATCATGTCGGCGATAGTTTTGTATAGTCGTTCCGATAGTTCATTTGTCTGTAGATTGTGCGATTTGGTTGGACGGTGGCTGGTGCTACTGAGACGAAGAATTTCTTGCATCAGCTGAGCTTGAACGATAATCCGCGGTCTGTGATAAGGACTCCGGGGACGCCGTGCCGGAGGACAATAGACTCAATTAAAAACTTGTCGACTTCAACAGAAGTCCCCGAAGGAAGGGCTTTTGTTTCGGCTTATCACTTGAGATAATCGGTGCCGACGATTATCCAACGGTTTTCCGATTTTGACGGCGGAAAAGAGCCAGTAAATCCATTCCGAACTGCTGGAACAGCTTGGACAGGGGAGCAATCGAATGCAGAAGTCCTGACGGCTTCGTCGGTGGTTTCTTGCGTCGCTGACACTCGTGGCATGATCGAGTGTGGAGGTGAACGGTCTTCGATAGCCTTGGCCAGTAGTATTTTCCCGAATCCTGGCGAGCGTCTGCTGTAGCCAAAGTGTCCAGCCGTTGGGTCATCGTGGCAGGCTGTGAATATCTAATTTTTAAGTTCGGCTAGGATTATCAGCAGCCATGGCGAGCTGTAGTCCCCGAAGGTTTTCTTGTAAAGTACAGCTTGTCGAATGACGAAGGTCTGGAGAACTTCCGAGAAGACACGGGGAATAGTACCCCCTCGTCCTGCGAGGTGCTCGATTAGCGCGCGCCACTCAGGATCGTCTCTTTGACGTCGCGCCATGTTTTTGGTGTTCACTGCGCCTAGGAAGCACTCGTCATCATCCTCGTCGGTGCTACCGGGAGATGTCTCGAAAAGGGCTCTGGACAGGCAGTTGACGTCGCTGTGCTTGCGGCCTAACTTGCAGACCACTGTCATGTTGAAGTCCTGCAGTCAGAGACTACATCGAGTGAGACGTCTTGAAGGGTCCTTTTGTTTCGCAAGCCAGCAGAACGAGTGGTGGTCTTTGACAACGCGGTAAGGGCTCCAGTATAAGTACGGGAAAAACTTCGTGATTGTCCAGGCGGCCGCAACGCATTACTTTTCAGTCGAGAAGTAATTTATCTTCGCTTTGAAGAGTGTCTGACTTGCGTATTCGGTGACTCCCTCGGTGCCTTCTTTCACTTGAACCAGTACCGCGCCAAGTCCTTCGATACTTGCGTCTGTATGAATCTCGGTTTCCGCATCTTGATCGAAGTGTCCAATAACAGGAGGAGTCTGGAGTCGTTGCTTCAGTTCGTCGATTGCGTGCTGCTGCTCCTCGTCCAATTCGAACTTCTCAGCGTCCTTCCTGAGTTTCGTGAGCGGTGCGGCAACTCTTGCAAAATCCCGAACGGAGCGTCGATAGTAGGCACAAAGTCCAATGAATCTTCACACGGCCTTGTGATATATGGGTACTGGAAATGCCGTGACGGCGCGAGTCTTCTTGGGGTCTGGGCGGACGCCTTCGCTACTAATAACGTGGCCTAAGAACTTCAGTTCGTCATAGGCGAACCGTCACTTCGACGATTTGAGGGTGAGTTCGGCGGTCTATATAACTTGGAGAACAGCTCGGAGTCGTCAAAAGTGGTAGTCGAAGTCATTTGAAAACATTAAGACGTCCTCAATGTAGACGATACAGCTCTGTCATTTCAGTCCTGCCAGTACGGTGTCCATGACACGCTCGAAAGTTGCTATACTCTGTTTCACCTTGTGTTGTACCGCAGGAAAGGCTACAAGCGCGAGCTCCTTGCTCTAGGGCACATCTCGATGGCAAAAGCTCTCGTAACCAAGGGCAGCTGCCAGTGCTATGAGCTCGCGCTTCTAGCCTTCGCTGCGGTACAACATAAGGTGAAATGGAGTATAGTGCCGTGCATAGTCCGAAGGGCAACACCTTGAACTCGTACAGTCCATCGGGCGTGACGAAAGCTGTCTTCTCTCGGTCGCGTACGCCGACTTCGATCAGCCTGTAGCCGCTCTTCACGTCCATCAATGAAAAGTATCGAGACTGGCGCAGCCGGTCTAGCGTGCCATCGATGCGGGGGAGTGGAGAGACGTCTTTCTTTGTTACCGCGTTCAGCGGCCGGTAGTTCACGCAGAGCCTAAGCGTTCCGTACTTCTTCTTAAGCTTCACGACTGGTGAGGCCTACGGACTGCTGGAAGGCTGGACTATGTCATCGTTCAGCATTTTATTCAATCATAATTAACTGTTGGGCTAGTTGGCTACACATTGTATAAAAATTCAAAAGCGCAAACACCAAGGAAAAGAAGAGGGGACAGGACAGAGCGCTTACTCCAACTGGAAGTTTAATGCATTCCCCGAGGAAGGCATAAAAGAAGTAGGCATGTGAAGGTAAAAAAGAAGAAAAATTATTGTTATAGTTTATAGATGCATTAAAAAATTTAAACTAAATCTGACTTCACCCCTTGACACTAGCGAAAAAAGAATGTAATAAAAATTCAGAAGTATACACAAAATCAGCAGGTCAAAGATAACGTTAGAAAACATTAAAGCGACCCGCGTTAAGAAAAAAGGTCGAGGTATCTCATCTCTTTCTCGGACAGCGCTATTGATGGTGCGCTTATGCAAGCTCCCCCGAGAGACAATATGGTTTTCGCTTCATAGAGTTCTCTGGATCTTTCTTTATGGTAATGCTTGAGGATCTTAGACTGTTGGAATATGGGTGTGCAGTGACAGTCCCGGACATGTATGGCGAGATGTCCCGATGGGGGAGAAAGGTGATGCTCTCGAAGTCTTACGTTCACACAGCGCCCAGATTGTCCGACGTAAACTTTCCCACATGTGAATGGAATTTCGTACACTACGTTGATGTTGCAGTTGACGTACTTATGCGTATGCTTGACGGTGCAGTTGTTGTTATTTTTCTTTTTCGAATTAATCTTAGGACATAATTTTTTTTAAAGTTTGTTTGGAGCTGATAGTACTACTGTTACTTCATACTTTAAGGCTATCCGTTTAAAGTTTGGGATATGTTGTGGAAGTAGGGTATCACTGCCGGCCGCGTTTTCTTCTCGCAATTTCGTTTTTCTCTTCCCTTGGGAGTTGCACTTGCTCATAGATGACCTCCCTTTATTTTACGGAGACGGTGTACGGCGATCGGTGCACAGGGAGCGTGTCGTCTCGGTAACGATGTGATGCCTCGCAACGGCGATTTGGCGCACCTTCGACGACGTCGCGAAGGTGCGCCATTTACGCCATTTACCTCGACGATGTCGCGAAGCTGCCGGCGTTTAGGGCCTGGAAGCTTTGGGTCAATGTTGAGCTGCGCTGGCTGCGTAATGTCTTGCTGAGGTGGCGATGATTCTTCAGCAATTGCGGCGATTTTGGCGAAGTTCCAAAGTTCCTCGACGTGGCCCACAGCGGCACCTTTCGTGAGGTGTTGCTTTCTTGTCGGAAGTTCGACACGAGGACCACGGTGCGCCCATCCTGAAGTTCTGCCAATCCTCTTGCGGCGCCTATTCCTCTTCCCAGGAGCAATTGAAGGTTGCCTTCCAGAAAAACTTCGCCGCAGGTAGCTGCATCGGTCACGACGGGTACGAGAGCACTTAATCGCGGCGGCAGGTTCAGGCGGTTGGCAGCGACTCGGACTGCGGCTGACGTTGTTTTGGTTTGGTTTCTCTGGAGGTGGAACAGGCGTCCGCAACGTCAATCAATTCTTAACAAGGTCGATGACGGCGTAGTATTCACACAGAAAGCCCACGCCGAAAATAACGTTTCTGGCGCAATCTTATAGAAGAACGAATTTCACAGGGCACGTCTCGCCGTGAATCTCGACTCGGAGGTGCATCAAAGCTGAATGCTGGGCTAGTTGGTATTGGTCTTGGGTTGCCAAAGGCATTGTAGCGCTTTTTTGGACGAGGACAAAAGAAAGAAAGACAAGACAGACACGAGCGCTGTCTGTCTTGTCTTTCTTTCTTTTGTCCTCGTCCAAAAAAGCGCTACCATGCCTTTGGCAACCCAAGTCTGAGGTGCTCTTTCTGACGGGCGTACGAAAATGTCATCCGGCGGTTCGAATTTGTGGTCCTCCCCACTGTGTCATAACTTTTCGAAGGCGGCGAGTGAGCCTCTCACTCAAGACTGAGTAGTTTGCTCTGGTGTCCACAAGAGCAGATGTGTCGTGGCCGTCTATAACAAGACGACGAAATCTGAAACAAACTAAACGTTTAACGGGCGAACTTGTGCCCAAACCCCCCAAAAAAGTAAACGGACGATAACATTAGAGCGTTACAGGCGTCAATGGCGGCGCAGCAGCAGAATCGAACGCTGGGGCGAGATTGACTGCGGCTTGCCACGCGGAGCACTTTTTGTAGCCGCGTGGGTCTCTGGAACCTTCAGCCTAGAACGTTCGGAGCGTAGACCATTCGTAACTAGATCAGACAAGAAAGTTGTTGAATTCGCAAGAACGCCAAGTAGAAGGAATAAGTAAAAGAACATTCTGCTGCCCGAAATCAAGCCCAGATCTTCCGCGTGAGAGCCAAGCACGGTAACCATTCGGCTACGTATGCTTTTGTTTTCTTTTCTTTATTGCCTGCATGGCCCAACACACAAAATATCACATACGGAACACTTCAATGTTAAAAAGGCCTGCCATACCTTGGCGGGCCAAATTGGTTTAAAATGCCGTTAGGGTGAGCAGTTTGTCCAGAACAGGCAGCCATTCAGGTGGCTCACATCGCGTCTTGTACGCTCCTTTAATGTATACAATACTCTCAATAAAGTAATCTCTGACGGAACGTGCGTCTACATCGGCGTGCCGCACAGCCATCCTTGTCCGCCGCATACAATGTAGACTAAGCGCAATAAACATGTCATAGGACACGCCCCCTACGTTATCTACAGGAATGAAACGAATGCCATAGGCTTTTATCAGAAGGTCCTTTTTTTAGGTTCCACTGTAAAATGTCCCAGTGCAATACTGCGTCCCAGCAGTCCAAGAATATGTGGTTTACAGTTTCGGGCCGGCGGCATAAAAGACAGTTTACTGACCAGGGAACGAAAAGCCCCTTTTCCTCAAGCCAGGATTGGACGGGGCATGTGCCGCTATGCAGTTGAAAAAAGAACGTCTTTACAAAAGGTCGAACTGGCATTTTTTAAAGTCTTTTCAGAACATCTTTTTCGGGGCAAGCACAATATAAATATCTATACATTGATTCCGGTAACACCACATCGATTAAGTCTTTGTGCGACATCTCACGGGAGACGTCCCTTAAGTACTCCAACGAGAGACCTCAAAAAGAAATGCCTCTGATCGCGGAGGAAAATAAATCTCCACACAACCTGTCGCAGAAACAGATGGGCTAAACCCAACCCACCACTTTGCACAGAACGAAACAAATTAGTACGGCTGGTTCGTTCCCATCCCGAACCCCATATAAAAACTGCAAATACTATGTGGAGCTTTTGAACATTTTCCCTTGACATCCGTTGTGCCTGCAGAACGTACCAGACTTTAGCCACTATAAACAGATTACAGACAGTCGAACGAGCAAACATGGACTTTACTGTTTTCTCTCGGACTTGTTCCGTTTCCTCTTTTTTATACTCAGTGGTGTTTACGGTGGTGCTCGAGAGGCACACCGAGACACTTTGCCAATGAACAAGTTCACTGGATGTTCTCGAAAACATCGGGCGTGCTTTTCTAGCTGCCATGCCAAAAACCTACGCATTTGCCCCAATTGATGACACTTCCCGACAACTTACAAAAAGAAACAGCCACTCTCACCACTTCTCCCACACATTCTGTGTCCTGCAGAAAACAGCTATGCCATCTGCATAAGACAGCACCTTAAGTTCACATGACGTCAACTTAAACCTCCGTATTTGATCATTATACAAAAGATTTAAACAAAACAGTTTCCAAATAAGTAGCGAACAGCAAAGGTGATAAGGGGCACCCCTGCTTTACCGACGACTTGACCTGAAACTTTTCGAAGGGGCACCCCATCTAAAAGTACTGATTCGACGTTCACGTGGTCCAAAATACGAAACAAAATAAATGTCATGCACAAGGCGATCAAACGCCTTTCCCAAATTGAGCTGCATCGTCACTACGTGCCCCTCAAATGCATCGCAGCATCCTAAAATACTTCGTGCCACGTGAATATTTGTGAAAATTGTTCGCCCCTTGATGCCACACGTTTGGTAGGGCCCGACGATTTCTGTTACTACGCTTTGTAATCTTCGTACTAAAACCTTCATGAACACCTTATAGCCTACGTTAGTCAATCTTATTGGGCGATATGACTTTACTGACAAGAGCTTTACGGGATCGTTGCACTTTGGATTTTATATAATATGGCTGTTCCGGAAAGACGGAGCGTTACTTTTTTGTCATACATCTCCGTAATCACGCGCTGTAACACCACAGCTAGGTCGGATTGGAAAGCCTTCTAAAAGGCTGCGCCTAAAATGTCTGTTCCAGGTGACTTTCCTCGACTAAGTTCATCTATCGCCCTTTCCATTTCCTGCACACCAATGGGTTCATCTAGACCACTTTTAACCTCGTCATCGAGCTTCGGCATTAATAAAAGAAACTACCTGTCAACCCCCTCTTCAAGATCTCTTTTATGTTCTAAAAGATCCCGATAATATTCCAGAAATGTGCGTTCAATTATTTCTTTACGCGGAAAATCGTGGTTCCCTGTTGTTTTCCTTTTGAATCATTTCGCCACGCGTATCTCTTGTATGCGATTCACCTAACCACAGTCGCTCGGCGCGGGCTCTTATCATAGCTGCTTTATATTTTTCAACATCGATAAGCTCCAGCTTGCTCTTGACTTCTTTGATTTCTTGGGTAAACTTTCCGGGTTCTGCACCCTCTACGCATAACAAAAAATCTAGCTGACACTGCAGCTTTTTTTTCTCTTGGTGGTGTAACCCGCATGAACGTTCCATTGCGTGAATTTTAACCTCGTCTTTAAAGTGTTCCCTACTTTCAATAAAGCTTGTAGACTCAGTCTCAAGCAGTTTTTCTAACCTTTCTTTAGCTCCACTTACAGAGGTTACGTCTTTTAAAAGCTTGTAGTTGAATTTCCATAGGTCCCAGGCATGACTTTATTTATTTTCTTCCTATCGCGAACATGACTAGACTGTGGTCGCTAAAAGATACGTTCTTCACTTCATATAAATTACACAATGGAACAAGGCCGGTGGTTAAATACGCTCTATCTAATCGCGCGTGGCTTCCGCGTTGAAAATACGTAAACTGTGCATAATTTGAATTAGCCAAACAACAGCCAATCTCCTCTAAATTATGTTCTTGGACTAAATCGTTTAAAAAAAAATTGCACTCTTATCCCGAACTGGCAGTTGTCGTACCCTGTCTTCAGCTGCACAAACACAGTTAAAATCTCCCAACACGAGAACAAGTCTTTCGCATTTTACATAAGATTCAACGCGCTGAAAAAAAAAAAAAAACACTCTCCGTTCATTTTCCCGATAGGGGGCGCACACACATATTGCCCGCCATTGTAACCCGGAAGAAAAAAAATCACAAACAAATAAACGGCCTGATTAGCACACAATAACTGATACCTCTGCTATACCCAGTGAATTTCGAAGGAAAAGAGCACAGCCCCCTGATGTGCCAATGGAGTGGCACATGCCGATGTTATAGCGCTCTCTGAAACGCTGCACCATACGGTCCGTTTGCTTCCTGCTTTCCACTTTCGTTTCTTGGACAGCAATCACGTCAAGGTCACTTTCTAGAAAGAGGCGGCTCAGCTGGTACTGCCGCCTCCTTGCTGCCAACCCTCGTACGTTCAACGTGGCTACGCGAAATGCTGTTTCGAGTTTAACGGCCATCTAAGAATGAGATCGAACGGACCGCATGGTGGCTCACCTCGGGTCGCTGAAGGACGAGCACGAACTCACAGTCCCGGTGCACTGCCCGGTCAGTCCCACAACGGGTTTCCAGAGCGTGTTGATGTTTGCCTTGCGGCACCATCTTGTCCGAGTCTCGCCAAACTTCAGGTCGACTCGAGGTGGCTGGGGGGTTACGATGCTGGTGTCGCCGACGGTCGTCTTTCCGGCGGGATGGTCGGCTTTACTTTGATGCATGCCCAACGCACTGGAGCCGTTTTCAGGGGCGGCTCGTCGGAAGGGCTTTCTGTCTACGCCTTCCTCTCGGGCCCGCTTAACGACCGCGCCGCTGGGGCCGGCCTCCTCGACGCTCGTTGCATCCAGCTCTCCACTGCGCAACGTCGCAGGAACCGAACTGGCACTCTTGGCGTCACCCTTCACCGGAGCAGCGGCAGACAGGGCTTGAGGTGGTGAACGTTCCTCGCCAACGTCATGGCTGTCGTCGTGGCCCCTAACAAGGCATTGAGGGGGCGTCACCTTTGGTTGCAGCTCTCCCACTTCACCTCTAGCGGCTTCCTCTGACTCGACAACGTCCATGAGGTGCTCGGTCGCTTCCTCGTTCCCAACGGGCCCAATCACGTTCGCGTAGGTACTTACACATAGGCTTTCCTCGTGGCCGAAGTGCCGGCAGAGCACACAGCGCGGCACACGACACTCCCACCGTATGTGGCCCTTCCCTCGGCACCGAAGACAAAGAGGCGCCCTGCCAGGTACAGTGCTAATCACACTTGTCAATAACGCGCGAGCGTGCGGCTTTCTCCGGGGAGCGCTAGACTGGTGGTATTCGCGGAAATTAAGCTAGTCACGTGGCGCAACTTGGAACGGCCTGCTCGAGGGGTGTCTTGCCCACTCTATCAGCTGGCGGCGAACGCGGAAGGCTGCTCCCACGCTTTTTACAAACATCATTGCTCGAACAATAAACAAACTAAAGCAGGAAGGCGTATCAACCAACGATGTCGTCATCAAAAATGGGAAAAATTGGAATTGGAAAAAAAAAAGACCGCATGCGGAAAAAAGAACACTGTTGATATCCTCACAACAGCGCGCAAGCAATGAACGGTCAGATAAGCGGTCAGAAGCGAGCGTGAAGCGTGCTGCGAGCAGCCTTCCGCGTTCGCCACCAGCTGATGGATTTGGCGGGACACCCCTCGAGCGGGCCGCAAGGTATATGTACATGGGTAGCGAAGCTTCGGCCAAAAAGCGGTTCAAAACAAATCGCCAGCGACATCAACCTGGAGGGTCACGTGAAGGATGCGATTGAAGCGCGACTGGGAGAGGTGGGGACAAACATTATTAAAATTAATTAGTTTGTGACTAGAAGTATAATCATTGGTATTTTTAAAAAAGCTAAATATAATTATTAGATAATATCAATCATATTTAAGGTGCTACAAAATTCAAAACTGTTTTTGTTTTTGCTAATATTATGCATACTTCTTATTAGCGTCCTCTGTACGCCACTAGCAAAAAGGCCGACTAGCAATAGCGATATTTGCAGTTTTTTCTAGACCTTGTGGCGCGCGGAAAGGCAGTCTGCTGACGTCCGTCTGCTTGCTTGTGTTTGGGCCTCCACGTGCTCTTCGCTTTTAATTGTTTTAGCGGCAGTTAACACCGTTTCGGGAGTTTTGTTGTTTGCTCGGGCGTGATTAGCCCAGTTACCTGCGCGGGAACTCGGCTATCGTGCGCTTGGATCTTGGACGCTACTGCGCCCAAAAGGCTCAACGTCTTTTGCGATGATGAGCACAGCGCGATACGCAAAGAAACGGTGCTCCGTGGAAATGTGTGAAAGCAACACCCGCACGGCTGGCATCTCGTTGCACCGGTTTCCCCTCAACTCTCGAAGGTGAGACTTCGCTACTGTCAGTGACATGCCTGCTGTGTGATGTATGCCCCTTGTTCGGTCTCCTCTTAACTCTTGTTAGTTTTACCTAAAACTATTAGGGTTGTCTGGATGTGCACAAGAAGGCGTAATATGTTATACTAGGAATGTTTTAAGTTCAAAATCACTGACTTCGCAGCGTTGTGTGCCGTCATTATAAAAGTGTCCACGATATTAAAATTTACCTGTACCGGCCTGGCTCTGAGGAGCCTAGTGTCGTGATCATCGGCGTGGTTATCAGTGGTACAACACAGATATATAATAGCGCATCTGTGCGTAAGACTCGGGTTATTACTCTTCATGATGTACACAGAGCAGTGATGTCATGCATTTGTTAAGGTCCTTGCACTGATTTGCTTTGGTTTGTGGACATTTTGGCTACATTTTCTTTTCGTAACTATTCATGGCACCCTCATAGCACCATGCCTTATCTGCAGGCGCGAAGCCTGGGTTCGGTTCTGCAACAACTGAAGTCTACAGGGGAAGACTCCATGGCAGCTACGAGACAGGGTAGTTTTCTCCTTACATTTTGAGGAGTCAGCTCTCATGCGCCCTGGACACCTCCGTCACAATGCGTTGCTAAGTGTGCTTCCCACAAAAAGTAAACAGACCAATAAACCTTCCGTGCACTTTGTGACTAAGCATGGTTAACCCGCTCTTAGAAAAATGGTTACCACATGGGGTTGAAACATTGCTTTTGTGGGCTCATAACATTTTATATTATTTGCAGGGACGACACATGGCGACATTTCCAGCAAAAGCTCTCCAGGTTCAGCAGTTTTGCATGGTGAGCTTTTTCACTGAAACTAACATAAAGTGGCAGCAACTGCCAGCACCACTGTATTAACTCATGGTCTTCATGACTTGAGCATTTTGCAAAAGAACTAGGTGAGATTAGCTGGGAAAAGCTGGTTGAACATGGACAGAGGTACTGCCATAAGTTCATTTCAGCCCCGTTTATAATGACATGTTTTACTTGAGGTGACATAATCAACGTCACAGAGGATATTTTGCCTTGCCGACACCCAGTCTTCCATAATAAAGCTGCCCATGAAATAAAGTGATTTACATTTTGTGTTAAAATAGGTGAATTCACCATAAATTTGCAGAGGTGAGTGTGACACCCTCATTGAGCTACACATGCTTCGGCAGTTCAGACTCACGGAGCTTCTGTAGTTACCCTGAAGACCAGTCTTCCGAAATGAAACTTTCGTGGGAACAAGGTGATTTTCTTTGTCGTGTGTTAGAATAGACACATAGGAGGGAACTCAACTACTATTCCATGGCCAACTTCACGCTAAATTTGCAAAGAGGATTTCGCCAGCCTCATCGAGCTGTACATACTCCGACCACTCAGACTGGTGGAGTTCCTGTAGTCACCCTGTTGACCAGTCTTCTGAATTAAACCTGTCATAAAAGAAGGTGAATATACTTTTTATGGATTTAAATAGGGGAATAAGGGAGGACTTCCTCTTCTCCTTTGCTAAGTTCACATTAAATTTGCCGAGCGGATTTCTGTGGCTTCATTGGACCACACATACTCGTGCACCTTACTAGAGAACAGTCAACTAGAGGCCAATAATAAGTGGTGGCCGAATATTGCTTGTTCTATCTTTTTTATTCCCCTTTCTTTGTGAGCTTGCTTTCTCAAGTGGTAGAAACAGCGCAACTTGACGTAAAACAGGAAACAAGGAGTATACAGACAGGCGCAGTAAAAGTACACAGAGAGGCACTGTTTCTGCTAGCTTAAATGAACGACCAACTCGTCCAGCTTTCCACTCTGTTGAACTTGCTTTCTTACTTGCAGTTTTTACAAAAGCTTTTCTTTCTTTCTTACTTTCTTTCTTTTTTTTTTTGCGGTTGATCACAGCTGCGCTCTACGTCAAGATGCTGCTCCTGCTCAAGAGTCCAGCAGGGAAGTGGTTGACATGGAGATTTTGGTTTCTTCACCGTCGCCTAGAGACTATCTCTCTGGCTGTGCTGCTGGGCCTTCTCACAAATGTGAGTGCTTTCTATGATGCAACTTTTTTTCTTTTGAAGTTTTTTTTTGTGAAGTTATAAAAGATCAGGCCGCAAAAATAAAAAGCCAAGGCTCGAAAATCACCAGGGGATACTAAACTTTATCTTGAGAGCAGATGACGCAAGGGGTCACATAACACCAGACCGACTAGCTGGCAGCTACAAATCGAAGTTTGTTCAAAGTTCACCACATTTTTGTTTCACGGTATTGTCATTGTCAAGCACACAGAACGACAAAAAAAAATGTTCCACACGCAGGTGTTAACACCGTCAAATCAAAACAGCTGAACCGGTTTTACTGAATCATAAGTCTTCCCGCAAAACCTCACGTAAGACAGTGTTTTTTAGGGTTATCGAAAAGCTGCCGTGGTCATATGTGTGGGATGCTGAGCCTGTCATGGTCCCTTGTCCTATCTGCCAAACTTTAGTCGCCTGTTGTTGTGCGAGCGCTTCACTGTTACAATGCCATGGGCATAAGTAAGGTATGGTCAAGCTTTAAAAAAATGCATTTCACAGTTTGGATGCCTATTCTGACTTGCATGTTTCTGTGTGCGCCCTTGTCTTTTTGGACTATCAGGTCTCTGGCCAACATGAAGCGCCTAGTCGAACATAAAGATGTACTGTTGCTTTCCTAAACTTGAATTGCATGTGTAGTTTGTCAAACTTACGGTTCTTGTTTAAAGACATTTCAGATCATTGAGGAATGTTCTTGAGCATGAATAGATTACACATTTAATAAATTGATGGCGAATGCAAGTTTTTTTTTGGGGACCTAATCTGGGTCATTTGCCAAACCGCAGCACCCTGCAAAAGCCGCAGCATCGGCAACAAGAAGGTGAACGCCTGAGAGCCAAGGTGCGACAGCTTCAAGAGCGTAACAAGAGGCTGCAAAGAAGGCTGCAAAGAGAAGGCTGCAAAGAAGGCTGCAACGACAACGTCAGATGAGGACTGTTGCCGAAGTCGTTGAGAGTGTCCGCGTTCATGTGTCTCCTCGTGTCGCCGCACTCGTTGAAGCCCAGCTTAGAATGAGCAAAGTGAGCCGGTTTGCCCAGAGATGGTGCAGCCACAACAAAGCCTTGGCTTTAGGCCTCTACTTTCAGAGATCCAAAGGCTATAAGTGTTGCAGGCGACTGCTCAGGCTGCCATCAGTAAGGTCACTGCAGCTATGGCTTCAGCGTGTGCCACTAAAGATTGGATTTTACCCTGGCATTTCGAGCTGATAAAAAGGCGGGCAGCTTCTTTTCCTCGAGCCGATTGGGCCTGCAGCATAGTCTTTGAAATGCACATCAAAAAAGAGTTTTCATACAACCCCTCGTCTGACAGGTTTGAAAGACTTAAAGAACATAGTGGACATCAAGGCAAAAAACTGGCAAATAAGGCTCTCATGTTCATGGCGAAAGGAGTCGGAACACCGTGGAAGCAGCCGCTTGGCTATTTTTTGCTCACAAAGGCACACCTTCAGATGTACTAAAAGATCTATATTTCCAGTGCTACAGCGCCCTTGTGGACGCTGGCCTGAAGCCGGTAGCTGTTGCATGCGATGAACGGTGCCAGAACGTGTCTCATTTTCAAGCATCGTAACTGCCGAAAAGCCTTACGTAGAGATCAATGGCAAGCCACTTTTTTTTTTTCCTTTTCGATGCTTCGCATCTTTTGAAGTGACTAAGAAACATGTTATTTAAATACGACTAAAAAGTTGGTGATTACATAGTGAAAAGTTCCTACATCAAGGAAGCTTATGAAAAGGACCGTAAACTTGAGATCGGTTCTATGCTAAAGCTGAAGGAGAAGCATTTTAATTTGACCTTCTCGTCAAAGATGTCGGTGAAACTAGCACCTCAAGTGTTTAGCAATCACTGCACAGCTGCAATGTACGCCCTTGTTACTTAGCAATTGCCAGCCAGAGCTGTTCACACAGCGAGATTCGTTGAAAGAATCGGCCGTCTCTTTGACAGCATAAATAGCTCGCAGAAATCTGCAAAGACGCCATATGCCTCTGCAATCTGTAACGGCTCTATCCATAAGGAGTTTCTGGAAGAGTGCATTCTGGTTTCTAAGAGCCTGCAAGTACTCGGATGTGGAAGGCAGCCGCACTGCATTCGTGGCTTCTGCTTAACAGTTAGGTCTCTACTGCTGCTCAGCAATCACCTCGCGGTTAATTGCGGTTTTTCCCACCTTTTACACCGCCACCTGAACCAGGACACCCTTGAAAACACTTTTGCTGTTATACGTTCAAACTCAGGTGCAAACACGAACTCCACTTTCCGTCAATTTCAGGCTGCGTTCAGGCACCTTTTGATTAGCAACCTATTCAAGCTGTCGGAAAAATCAAACTGTGCTGATGACATGTCTCTCCTTGCTACGTACCCAGCAGGCCTTTTGGCACCTTCTCCTCGCCTTGCCTTAGGAAGCACAGTTTTTCTTACCACGGCAGACGATTCGCCTTCAAACTACCCTTTGGCAATAGGAGAGAACAACATGGTTTATTTTGCTGGGTGGCTGGCATCGAAATTCCTCAAGGTTCATTCCTGTGTAGGAAGATCCCAGAAATATGAGTTGAGGACAGAAAATGCGTGTTTTTCTGAGGGAAATCAAGTGCTCTTGTATTTGTGTGTGAAAGGAACTGCCGACTCCCACTCTGGAATCCTCTCAGTTCCTTCTGCTTCTTTCATATTATTTGTTGAAGCTTGTGAGGAAGTCTTCGAGACATGTATCAACAACCTAATTTCAAAGGAGAACGTAGGGCGGACTCTTTGTGTCCTTTTTAACCAGAAGATTTCAAAGTCTCTGACTGTATGTGACGAAAACTGTTTATAATAATTTGTTTTCTCTGATTGCCAGAGTCATTCTGCACTGGTTCGCGCGGGAAAAAAATGCTGACTATTTGATACAGTAGCAAAGTGTAAAGCTAGGCAGCAAGTGCGCAGACTACGTATGTGAGACCACCCAGAGTACTTTTTAAAGCAGTGCAGGCATGTTCTATTCGAGCCTTTCATTTTCTTCGGTTTCTTGAGGAGTAATGTGGTCCTCTAACTTATTCACATATATAGAGTTTAAAGGTGTGAAGCAAAACTGGCTTATGAAGTGCTGCACACCACAGGGCTCCAAGAGGGTTTGCTCCACTTGGCTTCCTTGACCTGCACCAAACAATCGCTGCGTTGCCGTGTGGCGGCACCAGCAGATGCAAGTTAAGATATTTTCAGTATTATGGTACCTTGCCCAAGGAATGTGTAGAAAAGTGTATTTTTTCTGTGTATTACAGTGGTGGCCTCAGTTGTCGTCGGAACACTGTGGAACCTCCGAGTTATTAGTGGCTGCCTATCAACTGTCAATGTCCTCACAACGACCAGCGGATTGTACAATGTCTTATGTTATAACAGTGTGCCTTATGTACTGATCTACTAATTTTCTTCAACCATGACCTTTTAAAAATAGTTGATACCGATTGTATAATTCTAGTGAGTAATCTGAGTGAATAATTGTAAGTGAATAAAACAAATAAAACGCGACTGTTAAAGCGACGTTGGACTTGCATTAGAGTTACTGTTGTGTATTTCATACGCCCAACACACTCCAGCAATTTGATTCGCTCTTTTTTGTGACATTACATAATTTGCTTTAAGGTTTCTCACATATTTCCCAGGGATCCTGAAGGAACAAAAAGCAAAACACTGCGGCTGGAGTTTGACCACAGTGCAAATACACGATGGTTGTGACGAAATAAAACTACTCTCATAGCAGGTCGGCTAAGAAAGTCGGCTGCAGAAAAAAACATTTCGAACAAAATATAAGATCAAGGGCAAATAAGGGTGTAAACGATCCAGTATTCCAGTATAGAGTAAACACAAGGTGTAAACACCCCAAGAAAAACCAGAGACTGGAGGTAAAAAGAACGACATATACACTAAAAAGTATCAAACAAAGCTCAAACACGGAGCTATGTTTGTGACTTTTTAGTGTATATGTCGTTCATTTACCTGTGATCTCTGGAATTAGTTTTGTTTAATTTTCGCGCCAAACCGCACGCACGCATGACGTCACGTTTTTTCCCGGAAGTGTCGTCATTTCCTGTTGATTTTTTGTTCCGCCGGAAGTGTCCCCACGACTCATAGATGGCGCTAAAGCAGCTCCATGGGCCGCCATTTTTTCGACATGTGGGCTTCTATGGAAGCTTCGCTACCCATGTACATATACCTTGCGGGCCGTTCCATGTTGCGCCACGTGACTAGCTTAGTTTCCGCGAATGCCACCAGTCTAGCGCTCCCCGGAGAAAGCCGCACGCTCGCGCGTTATAGACAAGTGTGATTAGCACTGTACCACCAAGAGCGCCAGGTGACCAGCGACGCGCAGCTGGTGTGGAAGTGAGTCCGCTGACACCCCCACCTTGGGCCTCAGAGACACCGAGCGAGTTGTCGACCCCAAGTCCGTGCATCCCTGGGCACGCCACGTGTCTCTGGAGACTTCCGTCACCTTTCCGTAGGGTGCCTGGGCGACCCGCATTTAATCGTGGTGGACATAGTGCAGCAGCCAGTGGAGCTTCAGGCGAGTGTTCTGGTTGCTGGGGTCAACCACGGCGCACCGCCCATCCTTGACTGTGAGGTCGCTGGCGGCGAGTAACTTCTTCTCATAGGCGCTCTTAAAGGTGACGATCCACACGTGGTTGTACTGGTACGCCCCCAAGGCGGACACCTCGGCGAGCAGGGCCAACCCAACCAAGGCGTCACGAAAATGCGCGAGGTGGTAACGTCTCCCTCGCACATCGGCACGTAAAAAAAGCTGTATTTAAAACAGTTGTACAGTCGGGGAAAAAAGTCCCCAAGACGCGCGAGCTGCGACTGAAACGCATTGCTCTGCCATCTGCCAGCGGGTCGCCTGGTTTCGAGACCTCACAAAAGCGCATGCGCGTCCTACTGTGCCTGCAAAAATGTGCGTTTTCCCACTCTTCTGCGGCGCGGCCCATAACTCGGAATCGGGCGCGTGGTACCGCCTCGGAGATAGCGCTTGCGACTGACGAGCGTCTGCTACACATTTCGAAGCTGGAGATACCGCCTGCGGCATTGCACCGCATTTCGCCGTGTCAGCGCAACTTGCTTTATAACCAGTTGAGTTTATCGCTCAGTTGAGCTACAGTGACTCCTCGCTTTACAGGTACGATGTCAGTAAGCGCTATCTCCAAGGCGGTACCACGCGCCCAATTCCGAGTTAGGGGCCGCGCCGTGGAAGAGCGAGAAAACGCACATGTTTGCAAGGCACAGTAGGACGCGCATGCCCTTTTGTGTGATATCGAAACCAGGCGATCCGCCGGCATGTGGCAGAGCAATGCGTTTCAGTCGCAGCTCGCGCGTCCTGGGGAGTTTCGTCCCCGACTGTACTTGTTGGGATCTGCGGCAGAATCACTTAGTAGTCCTGTTCGACAGTAGCCGTGTTTCTGTTACCTCGGCCTTGGGCCGCTGATACCGCTCCGTGGAGCTCATAATAACGCGTCCGTTCGCTATCGCGCCCGGAAGTGGAATCTTCGGCCACGTAACGCGCTCGCTAGTGATGCGCGTGGCAATATTTTCAAGGAACGACGGTCCCATTAGTTATCCGGCGGTGTAGTTCCAAGGAACGCCACCAGAAAGGCCCTCTCCACGGCGGCGCAGCGCACGAAGTGGTCCGGCCGCCGGTAGGTGTTGCGGTCCTGCCCGCAGAACCCGCACAGGCAAACTCCGGAGAGGCTGCACGGCCAAGCTCAGCTCGGCGCGGCCACTTCGCGAGAGCGCTCTCGGCCGTCGGCCGCTATCTCGGGAGTAGCAAAACGTGGCCGTCCACGCCAGTACGCCGTAGACGAACTAAGGGAGCGGAAGAACGGCATTCGTGCTTTCGCACTCACAACTCATAAGTGCTCAGGTGTCCTCGAAGTTCGTTTTGTTTGTTTCTTTCTAAGTAAGGTTCATTTTGCGTTCTTTTTTCAGCCCTGTTTAGCGTTTGATTACAACTGTATTGTTATTATGCTGGATATAAGGGCGGTATAACAGTGCGATCCAGAGCAGAAGATGATTTTTATATTCGGCGCATTGAAATCAGACAAGGCTCATCGGAATTTATTTTATAAGATATTCAAATAACTAAAAAAAAAAAACTGTAAAAAAATGAATTGTTTTCTTAAGTTATTGCGGAAGTAAGCATCGGTAATTCGGTCCACAATATGAGTGCAACACTAGTAAGAAGAGCGCGGCGTGTCCTTCCAGGCTGCACCAGCAGATTATGGGTGCAGTCCCTCCGGCCGATGCCCGGAGAGACTGCATCCATACGCGTAGACAATGTGAATTTCGCAAAATATTTACAAAACCAATTTTCGCCGTTCAAATTGTAATCACTTTATGCTAAATTATAATAGAAAGAGTAGTGCTCTTGTGCTCCTCTACAAAGAAATCTCCTGCTTGTGTATGCATAGACCCAGGCAACCAGGAGCAACTCACAAAAACGATTAATGTTCATTCCCGTTAACAAATTCTCGTGGTTTAGGCGATGATGAGCGCCATTTGCCCATAAGGGTATAAGTTGCGTTATATTATACGTCTCAATGTTGTAGAAATTTCGATTGCAAAAAAAAAAAAAAAACTATAAAAACGCTATTTAAAGTTTGTGAAAAAAACAAACAAACCCTAAGAGAAAGGTTGAGAGAAGGCGTACACACGACACGGACCTTCTTTTGTGCGTCTTCTTTGGTTCTTAGAGTTTTTTTTTGTGCTGTTTTTCGTTTAAAAAATATACATGTCTCATTCATCCAAGTTTTTATCACTCTAGAAAAACAAGTTACTTATACTTCGTTTCAGCTTATGTCCAGATGCAGCTGACGCTACAATTTAATAGGACCAATCAACCATCTTCAAACGCTCAAGGCACTCTTTATGATTGGTTAACTGATGATAGAACATGCGCAGGAACATGACTGTCCCCGTGATGGCGCGCTTTTGACGCTGACAGATTTCTCCGATCCGATGGTAGTGTGAATGTTTCTTGAGTTAAAGGAGAACTGGCAGGTCCAAACCATGTTTTTTTATTATCCATAACAATTTAAAACGCTGCCTGGACATTCCCCTAACAATTCGATGTGTTGGAACTCAATATTTTGGGAAGTAAGAAAAAATCAATCTACAAAAGCCGAATTTGAAGTTCCCGCGCCATCATCATCAGTACAATGACGTCAAGGGTTGATTCGTCCTGTCCCCGAGTTTCTCTCAATCCTCCGAACCGCTCAAACCGATAGCGCCGTGTTCACCCCCGGCCCGCGATCAACCGCTCTCCTCCGTGTAAGCCGCCAATCGCTGTAAGCAGACGACATTTCACTTTCGAGTTTTGAAGTTCTTTCTGGGCCTTTTCAGCGATTTTAAATTTCTTTAAAACGTTGTGAGGTCGAAGAAGACGTGCAGTGCACTTTTTTTTTTATCGACGTAAGCGGCCATGTCCCGCTGGTGCTGCGTGAAAAGCTGCCCCAGCGTAGTCACAACCAAAACTTCGGTACACAGGCACCAAACCTGGTTGTTTTGATCGTTTGACGATTTCCTTTTCAAGGTCTGAGAGGTCGTCGGGTACCGAAGAGAGAACCACGTCCGGTCCCCCGACTCAGTGCTACATGTGCCGAGCCCCGCCATGTTATCCGAGGGAGGATAAAAGCCAGGAGACAACGTCATTTCCGACGTCTTGTAAACCCTAAGAAAAAAAAAAAAAAAAAAAAAAAAACAGACGAAGACAACGAATTTTGTTTTTTTTCCTTTTTTTTAAAATTGTTTTTCATCTCGGGGTTTACAAGATGTCGATTCCTTACCAGCTCGCCTGGCCACTATCACTGGTTAAAAATCATTTCCAGTCTTCCGATGTTCAATACTTCTAAAAAAAAAAAAAAAATGCGTAGTGCGTTTGCAATTTCGTTAACAAACATATTTTAAGAATGCCTATATTAAGTATTATAAAAAAATATTGTTTTGAAAGCTTTTAAACTTTATAATAGATTACGTCACAAATAAAAAAAAAGCGAGGAGGTGAGAAGATGGCGAAATGGGCGGAAAATATTTAAAAAAAAGGCAAGAGCGCGCGTAGGAAAATTTTATTTTTTGGTTTGGTATTTTATGCATAAATATATCTCAAACGTTCATCGTTTAGATAACGACAACAAAAAATACTGCCTTTGGGGTGTCAGTGATCGTTTAAGTTGAAACGAAGTATAGCGGGTATCGAGCGAATACGTTCGCATAAACGAAATTAGAACGCGTAACAACTTTCTATGGCCAAGAAGGCTATTCTTTTCATCTCAACATGTTCCCGAAATAGAAATTCATTGCACTGTCGCAATAAAAATGATTGTAAATAAAGGTATAGTCAAAATATTTGACGCTCCCAGGGGTTGTTTGCAATAAAGCTTCAGCACGTATGGCCCTATTTGTCTTTTATTTCGCGGAGTCAACTAACCGCTTAAAGGGAAGATGGGGCACTTCTACATTTGAGAAAGAATGCTTGAATTGCGTTCATTTGTCCTTTAGAATAACAGATATCACAATTATATTTCAATGCGACACGCCAGAGAGCCATACGAGCAATTTCAAAATAGGGCTGAAGCCCCGCCTCCCTAGCCTTGGGCAGCCAAAAGATCCGTCGATGACGTCACGGACAGCGACTGTCTTTCGCGTTTTTTCTCGGATTTACAATACTTTCGCAGCAAATGGTTTAGATATTCGGGTTCACGGGGTAAAAACACACTAGAATTCACTTCTAACTCATTTTTTTCAAGAAGCTCCGTAGCTTCCCTTTAAACACGAGCTACACGGACGTACCAAATGCATTATTCTTCCGCGCAACCTTTCGCGTTCAGCTTTTGGGGAACTAAACAAATTCAATTCCCTTACTTAGTTCCTTGGTAAAATTGAATTGGTGCGCTAGACACCATTTTAGATGAAATGGATGAGAACATACATTTAGGTTAGTATATTTGTATTCTGGATAAAAAAAAAGTACATTTATGCTCCTTTCCACCGCCGCCGCCTCTTTTCCCGAGTCGTGTATACACCTCGCGACGAGCGGCGCCTTTCTCCCCCCTGACATTGCGCAATGCCGCGCGCTCTTCGGCGGCCAACTGTGCGGCGCAATAGAGCCCGCGCCGTGATTTTCGTAAGCGCGCTATAATTAAAACCTCATTGTCTCTACCGGAGCGCCAGATTCGCTGGACTTCCCTTTTCACGGGGTGGAAGGCCTCTAGCTATTTTAACAATAATATGCATGGAAATGAACGAGACTGATTAATCTATTAATTAGTCGACGAAAGGGTGGCTATTAATGGAATTAAAACTTTGACTCGACGCCCAGCCGTAATTTAAAGGGTGGTAATTGTACTTTTAACTTAAAAAAGAAAGAAACTGGGCTTGTTACTATGGCAAGTTTGTGTATTGTGAACACCTAAAAGCAGAAAAAATATAGTACGGAAATTTTTCTTTTTTACAATGAAGTAAACAATGTAGCTGATCCAACTCTGAAAGTTATAGGGGTAAACATTGCTATGAATTTTTTTTTTCAATTTTATTGAAATATTTTGCCCACTACATCTGTTTTAAGGATGCTATATAGAATAAAAAATATGACCTGAACCTGCAAAGTTACTAAATTAAAAACAATTTGTGTATACTTTTCAATTTACTTATATTTTGCCTTTGTTGCTTAGGTTCTTCTCGTGAAAAGAGGCAAACTAACAACGTACCGGAAATATTCAAATACGAGGTTCACAAAATATTGCGGAGAAGTATTTTTTGATGGAATATCGGGCGTCCACAGACCTTTAAGAAAAATCCCACATGCCTCTCGTCCATTTAATATTGCACTGCGTGGCGCGGGAAATTATTGGGCCTATTTGATGTGCGCTGGGGCCTGCTTGTAGGTTCCGTACACCTTGAAGCCGGTGCCATTTGTTCTCTCTTTCCACTGCGAGTTTAGAACACCAAGAGAACAAACCGAACACAACGGAAATCCGACACGTACACTGTTTTGTTATCGCGCTGACTTCTTTGCGTTCAGAAATCACAAAATAATAGGCAATCATAAGCTGCTCCTTCTATCTATTGGTAGTGCTCGACGATTCGTACATCGAATTGCCGAAATGCGATACAGAATTGCTGCACCAGATTCGCGGATATAGAAACTGAAATGGGGCGCATTGTCAAACGAACACTGAAATATAAAATGAAAATAATCCCTGGAGAAGGGGAACAAGAGGAGTAAAGGGCAAACATAAAACAAATCTTCAAACAAAGCTAGGTGACTGCTGCGGAACCGAAAAAATCTGCCTGGTCCGGGTATCGAATCTAGGACCTCCCCATTTCCACTCGAGCGCTTTAACCAGGGGTCAGACGTCAGTAGTGCAAACAGGTTTTTTTCAGCTGCTTCTAGTCCAACACCAACAAGGTGAAAACCTTGCATTTTGAAGTTATGGTTATAATGCAATTAAATGCAAAGGTGCAAGCGAGCTGGACAAGAATAACGAAAATAATCCCTGGAGAAGGGGAACAAGATGCACAAAGGACAAACACAAATCTCCACACTCCAAATAATTAATCAAATTAGTTGGAAAGCATATTACGAGTCTCCGGTTGAGGACTCACCTGAGAAGATCTTTCAAGTAGTCGTGCACTTTGCCCGTACGTGGGGCATACAGGCCGATTCCGAGGACGAGATATCCAGGCTGGTTCTTGGCTCCGGCTCTGTTGACTTCCTGAAGTTTCCTCAGCCTCTGTGACAGTGCCATGACATAGAGATAAACATTTATACCCCGCGGAATTAGTTCAATGGACCATATACACATGTTAAATATTGTGCTTGAGTTCTAACGTGTACCAACGGCTTTACCGCATCGCCCTCGGAGAGGCCGTCGTGACATGCGGATAGGGGCGTTCGGAGCGCTAGCGACAACATACCGGCGCAGGTGAGGGAGAGAGCTTAGATTTAAGAGAGGGAGCAGTAATTACGCCGGCTTTTCATTGCCGCGTGGCCAGTGTGGTGAGGAAACGGGGCGGAGAGGCGGACACGTTTGCGGAAGGTGAACGCTTTGAGTTTTGACTCCTTGCATGCTGTAGCTTGTTTTGGAAACGCGGCCCACAAACCACGTTACCCCAATCGAGCAGTTGTCCCATCTCTTAAATCTAGGCTCTCTATACAAACGACAGACAATCTTGAGCGCCAACTCGGTGCCGTGCGTGCGCGCTTCTTTGTTGGCTTCGTGATCCGTGTTGGAGTCTGGTCGGTGAGGTTGCTCTTGCGCGAAAGTCTACTTCGCTCAAGCACCGATTCGGCGAATCATCGCCACTCAACGATGGAGAGTCCTGGTGCCGCCGGCACCTCGACGGGGAAAACGAAGGCAATCTCCTTGAATCAAAATCGTGCCATCCTCGACGGAGTGCGCGTAAGCGTAAAGAATCCCGTCCACCGATGACGTCCTCCGCGGGGCAGTCGCAGGTGTCGACATGGTGCGTACGTCGCAGGATCTTTGTTTTTTTCGATCGGAGCTTCTCGCAGTTGGCGAGAACCGGCTCCGATCTAGCAGAGGACGCGTGCAGGGAAGCCTCGACCTCTTTCTGCAGGCTCGAGAAACATGTGCCCATGACAACCTATTTTATATATATATTTTTTTTAATGTCATTTGTATGAGTTCGTATATAAAGAAGAGGCGGATATAGCGAAGCGATTTGCGATTCCCGTTGACTTCGTTATAACCGTTCTCGACAGTATTTAGTTTTGTTTTTGTCTCGAAACGAGGTAAAACGCCGAATACATTTAACATTAGCGTTTTCATTAGTTTGTTTCACGTTTGTGTTTACTTTATTAAAATATACTGACAGGTGAAAATGAACGCTCTGCTGGGTATCATATTTTTGTCTCTACTAATAACCATTCATAGCGAATTTTCCGAGATCCGAGTTAGCTATTAACAAAAGCAGTTAGTTTTGTATGTCTTGATATATTGCCACGTTTTGATCGGTTCTATTTTGTCAGATTGTGATGACGGTTTGCTGAGAGCAGATTTACCTGTTGGTGTAAAACACAAGTTTAAAACACAGAAACCGTCACATAATCTTCAAATATATATATATTTTGAATGAATAAATGTAACATTATTTTGTGGAGACTCAAATAGTACATTGCCAGATAAGGAAGCTTATACAAATCCAACATATTGAGTTGCTGATGCTTTTAATTGTGTTTCTAGCCTTGAAATACAATAATTTTGAAAAGATAACATTAACTGTATAAAAAATAAAAATAAAAAATCTAATATTTTCCGTGATCTAGATAAACATTTATGCGCCTTGCACTTGACGGGCCCCCGGCCACCACCAGAGATGAGGGGAAGGAGGAACTCCCTTCACACCGGGACTCTCGTTTGTGTGTCCCAGGACGAATAACGTCGTTATCCGCCCTCTACGAGAATACAGAAGATTAATCCGTCACTCCAAAATCGTAAAAGAGCATCTCTCCCCTCTCTCTTTCTCTTCCGTGGTGGTGCGAAATGGTTGATGTGACATCAGTCAGTGCGAGGCGTGCATTTTTGGCAATGAGGCATTATTTCAGGGAAAGACGCTTGAAAATCCGAAAGGCAATGTTGTTTTCTTCCTTTCTCGTAACCTGTATCCTGAAAATGCGCCATAGTTATCTTTTCATCTGCTAAAGTCATGTGCCATTAGTGCGCATTTGATCAGAATCAGTTTCATTATATTCAAGCAGGGTTCCGGATTTATGCAGCACGTCGATTTCTTATCGGAGACGGAAAAGATATCCATTTTTTTATTGAGCTCTACCTATTTAAAGCGAAGGGCACACCCCGGAAATCAATCTAAACAAGCAAAAAGCTTTGACACCCTATTAAGTCGATTTTTTTTTTCGTAGTTTTTCAATAGTGTACGATCGGTATTTTTGTAACGGTTTATTGTAAATTGTTTCAAAGGAAATTTCTAACATTTTTTATTCTTTCCAAAATGTTTTAGATTGCCCTTCGATAATTCTGCGGAAGTTCCTAGTTGCAGTGGCTTTTTTCCTCCGAGCTACACGACATTTCTTGGATGGACAGATGACGTTCTTCGTTACCTAACAAAAAAACGTTCGATAGGTTTACGATAGTTAACTATAGATGGTGTCTTGATATTCCATTTTAAGCAAATTCACAATAGTCCACAATCTATAGTACGCTATCTAGTTTGACGATAGTCGAGTGTCCATAATATACAATCGATAATTTTACGATTGCCAAGCAGCGACTATTTACTATTGATAGTACTATCGATTGCCTTACAGTAATCGACTATGAGTAGCTGTATCGATAATTGAATTTGAGTTCCACTGGTGATAGTGTTGATATTAATGTCGTGAGTTTTGCACCAATACTGCGTGCACCAGGGCAATAACCGCTAGCGGATTTAATACGCTGTCGACGAAAATTAGCACTTGCATCTGTTGACGAAACAAGTTTCTACAATACATCTAGATGTCGACGAAACGTATGTTCATGAAACCTATGTGCATGGAAATTCGACCACAAAATGTGTTTCGTGGAAACGATATGGACCCCTTCGAACACAAGGGTTTGTACAGTTAAATGATATTTCAGGAAAGAATGCCCGCGCATGTAGTTTCCAGTTCGCTTCTACTTATGATAAAACATACCTTGCCTTGTACACATGCGCAGTTGCCTGATTTCTACATGACTACACGCGTATTTATCAAGATTGATTTGGTTTGTAGATTATACTGTGATTCAGCTTGGGTCAGAGAAAAACCTATGTTGCTGGAAAACGTGTGCAACAATCAAAACAGAACCTTTACAAGAAGTGCTCTCGTGGGTAAACGTTGCTGTCGGTCAAGAACAATAGATCGATCTCACTAAGAGCTCAGCGAATGCGTGACTGCGCCTTAACTTTAATTCACGGGCGGCAGGTGGCGGTGCACGACAGATCTCGGGACGTCGTGCGCAGTACACGCTTAAAGCTCCAGCGAGGTTGCCGCACGTACTTAAAGACTAAAGTTCCTCCGATGCTTTGCGGCAGCGATGGTGTAGCAAACTGGCTGGTGATATTGCTATGTCTAAAGTATTCACAGGCTGCAATAGCTGAGTGCGCGACTGCTGAGCGCGTGCTGATGTCGATCTTCCAGAGTTATTTTGTAACGTGCATTCCACACTATCAAGATTACCGGTTTTAACAGCCTATTATTATAAGCTTCGGACCATTCGCTTTTAGCAGGGCCCTCAAATATGGCGTCCAGCGAATACTTCCTATTGAGATGGTGTAAACTCACATTACAAAACCTCGCTGTCAGCGCGCGTTTTGTGGCAAGCCACTGGCCGATAAGATTGCATCCCTAAGCACGTGGATATTTTCCCACAGCCCAAAGTTAGAATGCCTCCACTTGTTTTATTGCAAGAAACCAGAAAGCACAGCTTACACCCCGAATGAAGATAAAAAAGGTAGCATAAATTTTAAGCATTACAACCTGAGCAGTATGATCACAAGACTTTCGATGCGCTTAAGACATTAAATGAATCACTTTTTCAGTCTTCATCAAAGCGTGTGGTACGCGAACGTAAACCACATATGAGATAACGTTACACTCCAGGCCTAGCCTATTAATACGAAAGCATTAACTGTCTCATCTAGCGGGCCGACGTCATCAGCTTTGAAACCACGCCAAACGGCTCTTAAATCCTTCTCCAAGTCAAGCCAATTCGCCGGTTAGCCATGGCACCTTTTACACCGCTTCGATCCCATTGGCTAGTGCGCTTCGACCTGGCTCCCATTCGCCGGACACGCAGCGCCATGGGGTGGCCGGTCGTTGAAACTGACGCTCCGTGTCAGTTTCAACGACCGGCCACCTTGCGCTGCGTGTACGTGAGCGCCAGGCCAGCGTCAGTCAGCGCGCCAACACGCGTGCTGCAGGAATGATGTACATGCTTTCGCATTCAAAACTCATAAGAAGTGCTTAAATGTACCTCAACATTTTTTTTAAATATTTTTTCACACCGCTAGTTTGCACCCACAAGTCACCAAACATTTACTCCTACGTTGCCTAAAGTCTGGAAAGCTGTTCATAAAACAATAGCAATTGCTTTGCAAGTCATTTTAATTGTCTCTTCACTTGATGCTCACAATAGCTGCTCATTTAACGGTGTCAGTATTTTTGAATATTCACATTACATTTTTATGTACATGTTAAAAAAAAACCACTTTCTGAACAAAAACAAAAACCCTTCTCATTCTCGAACGCTCATTTTTTGCCCTACTTTAGCGCTAACGGTTCAAACTAGACACCCTAGTTTCAAGACTAACCGTTATCCCAATCGAAAGTTATGTGATAATCTAAAATATTTAAATGGAAATTGTTTTGCCAGTTTTCTATAACTGGCTTTATAAAACTTCATGTGTTTGAGAGCTCTTTAGGCTGCGATTTTCTCTATTGAAAATATCAAGACCACGTATAACTTTTAAACAATAAAAATCTTACTGCAGACACTTTGGTATCTGCTTCGGACCGGTACCCTACCGAACAACCCAGGATAAAGTTTCACTATCCGGATTATGGAACTAGAAAACTAACTGGAATTGTTAAGGGAAACTTAAAATTCACATTGGAGACAAAATAATTGTTTCTGAAAAAATAAAATCCAGGTATAATCCAGATATATTTACAGTCTTGGCTAACTTTCTGGGACATTCCGTGGAACAAAATGTTTTCACGGGAACATAAAAATTCTAATTGAATTGCGTTTGTTAATATCAAGGCGATTGATTATTGTCCTCGGGAACATGACGATATTTTGTCATGATAAGCAGGAATTGATAATTTTGTGAATGTAAACCACAAATTTTAATGCAAAAAAAATAATATAGAGCCGTGGAATAAAAGCTTCATGCATACAAACGTTTAATTACTGATTATTGATATTTTATGACTGTCATCTAAAATAATCCCAAAGAACATTTAGATTTTTGTTTTTCTTCGCTTGCATTTCTAATTTTAATGCATTCGCGGACATGTCGATATCGAACAAAGTTGAGGATGTTCATAATCCTGATAGCGAAAAGTTTCAGGTACTGGATTTTTCAAAAGGGTATTACAGCAGTGTCTGACGCATCAGTTATAACGGGAGTGTTAGCGTCTGGCCGCGGATGAACAAGAAGCGTTGCACTTGCCAAAGCGCTCCTTACCGATGAAAATGCTGATTCAGCGTGTTCGCTCCATGGTAGTGGCGCTTGGGGGCCCTTTGTGGTCTTTAGAAGATCCGTTAGTGGTTGCAGGAGGCCGGCGCAGTTAGGTATAAACCTGCGGTGAAAGTTGACCAGGCCCAGAAATTCCTGAAGTTTTCGGAGAGAAGTGGGGCGAGGAAATTCTCGGATTGCCTTAACTTTTTCTGGAAGAGGCAAGATTCCTTGGGGCGTGACGCGGTGACCTAAAAATTCCATGTCGTTGACCCCGAATTGGCATTTGCTTGGGTTGACGACAATGCCTGCTTTTTGAAGTCGATCGAAAAGCAGGTGGAGGTGTCGTTCGTGCTCATCCGGGGTTGAACTGGCTACGAGGATGTCGTCGACATAGGCGAATATGAAATGGAGCCCTCTGGGGACTTCGTCAATGAACCTTTGAAATGTCTGGGCCGAAATCCTCAGACCGAAGGGCATTCTGATATATTCGAAAAGGCCGAATGGGGTGGTGATAGCTGTTTTAGGGATATCAGTGGGCGCCACAGGAATTTGATGGCACGCCTTGACTAAGACTATCTTGGAATAAATTATGGTTCCAGAGAGGTTAGCAGAAAAATCCTGTATATGTGGGAGAGGATATCGGTCGGGCACTGTGGAAGCATTGAGTGCCCGATAGTCTCCACACGGGCGCCAGTCATTTGGATCCTTTTTTGGGACCATGTGAAGTGGTGATGCCCAGTTGTTAGAAGATTGCCGGATGATACCTAACTGTAACATGTGTTCAAACTCTCTCCTCGCGATCTGCACACGCACACCAGCGAGTCGACGAGGTCGCGCAGACACGGGCGCACCTGTTGTGGTGATATGGGGCATGACTCCATGTTTTACAGGAGACTCCATGTTACATGGTCTTGTGATAGATGGGAACTGGGCAAGGATGGCTTCATACGCTGATGGAGCCGAAGAACGTCGTATTGGGGAAACTGTCAGGTTTGATATGATACCCTGAACAGACAACGTTGTGGTGGTATCAGTCAGTGTGCGGCTGCTAATGTTGACTGTAATTCCGAATTGATCCAGGAAATCAGCGCCTATTATGGCCTGTTGTATAAGTCCGCGACTACAAATACCCATCTGAGCCTGAGCTCAATGTTCATCGTCAGGGAACGTTGACCGTATGTGGCTATTGCGGAGCTGTTGACTGCCCGAAGAGACGGTCTAGTCGGTTGTAGCTTGCGGTCAGCAGGGGAAGCAGGTAACACGCTGACCTCCGCGCCAGTATCCACGAGGAACAGGATGCCTGAGAGAGTGTCGCGAACATAGAACAGGCGGCTGCTGGGTTGGCCGGGATCACTCACCGCCGTTAGTGTCGGGCCTCGGCATTTCCCGTCCATGAACAGGGGTGGGTACAGCGTCTTGCTTGGTCACCAAAGGTGCGATGATACCAGCAGATGGACCGGCCACCGGAGTTGGTAGTGCGGCGAGAGGGCGATCGGCCACGAGAAGAACTGCGCGGCCTTGATCGATCTGGGGGGTCCTGGGCAGGTCCGAAGGCGGCAATGGCAGCAGCCAATTGCTCGATTTTTTATTCAATTTTGGCTGCGGCCGTTTCCCACGATTGTGAAGCAGGTGTTGTGACTGCACGAACAGCCGGAGCGGAGTAGTCAGCGGTTCGGTCTGCTAGTATTGCGAGACAATCCAGCGACATGTCGTCTGCAGCGGCTAGGATCATTCTCATGCCTTCTGGTAGCTTTTGTAAGAAGAGCTCACGCAGGATTGCGTCACGACCGTCGTGGTTATGTGAGCCGAGCAGTTGACGCATCTGATGGAGGATATGCGACGGCCAGCGATCACCAAGCTCTTGTGCGGTCAGCAGCTGTTGGATCCGTGAGCGCCGCTCTGTTGCCATTGTCCGAGTCAGGAGGACCGGTACTTTAGATGGTCGTACGCGTTGTCCGATGGTGTTTGCGACAGCACGTCGTCTATTTCGTCTGCAACCTGGGGTGGTAGGCTGGCGACGACATGGTAAAAACGGGATATCTGCGTCGTGATTTTTCGCAGATGGAAGCGCGCCTCCACCTGGGCAAACCAAACCTAAGGGTTCTTTGGCCAGAATGGTGGTAACCGCAGAGGCAGAGTACCGGTCACTTGAGTCCCGCTTGCTTCGTCAATGTCGCCGTGTGGTTGAAGGGTGGGTGGACCGGTGTTGCCAGGTTGGCGGCCGGTCGTGCCGCTAGTGCCCGGTTGTTCTTCATCGGTCATGATAGAGTAGTTTGGTTGATCACGTCCGGGTCACCAAATCTATAGAGACGACCGACCAGGTTGATGTCCGAAATCCAACTGGGCTTTTTATTCTAATCCCCTCGCGCTTCAACTTTCTCTTCTTTTTCTAGAGATCTCATAGTGGCGCGTGGCCACAGGTATCTCTACATTCGGACGGATAATGAACGACCGATGATGCATCATTTTTTGTTGCGGTAAAAGAAAATACAGCCATTTCTTAGGAAGACACCCTGCAGTAAGAATAAGACTTCAGTAGAAGTTCAACCTTATGTTTACCAAACTGTATTTCTAGAAAAGCTGAGGCTTGTTTTTTGTGTTTTCAAGTCTCACGGACAAAATACACACATCAGCGAACAAGAAAGGGATGCCTCAACGAAAGAAAATAATTTTGTTGTTTTTACTTCTCGAGGTATTTAATTTATCAATCTTCAATTCCGGGAAGCCACGTTTATTACATTATCAACTTTTTTTCTAGATCTCCATACAGGGTCACCCAAGCACGTCACCGACAAAACGGATGACTCGTCATACGGATCTGACCACGTTGAAATAGGTACATTTGGCCTCCGATATCCCCGGTATGCTAAATGCGCACACCCAATCTTAATATTTCGACGCGTGGGTTCTATTGTTGTGCGTGTGTCTCGCTACTAGCACACATTACTACATCAGGGGTCCTAATGTGGACACTTGGCGCAAAAGTCGGCGAGAAATCTGGCGGCCGTGAATGGCCAACGCCGCACTTGACCTTGGTGCCGGCCAATCAGAGCCGCCGGATTTCTCGCCGACGTTTTCGCCAAGTGTCCAGATTAGGGTCTCAGTTCAGTTACGGAACTGTGGGTAGATGCTTGCACGAGCAGTACCACCGCTCCCCCTGTGGCTTGACTCCCGTCGTTTGTTGCGCCCCAGTTTTTGGGGAAAACAGCCGCTAAGTTACCTGCAATGTAATTTTTGGAATACGCCTGTGTTAAAGCACAGCGTCTACATATCTTTTCACCATACTCTATGGACCACAGTTTTGAAACGAAAATCTAGATGGTACTTCAAACGGCGGGAGGCAACCTGAAAGAATCGAAAGAAACAAGTCTCCGCAAAAGTTCGAGAACTGAGGTAGTCTAAAAATTGGGTTGTGTGTGTGTTTATACAGCCTAGAACTTGGTCTGCCTCACAGGGGCGACGAGTCTCCCAGCTGTAGATGAGAAATTTAGCTAGTAACGCTTCTCCTAGCTGAAGGCGATTTTCACGTTTTGTTCTGAACACATTTGTTGGAGACGCGAGCTCATAGCGTAAGCGACTGTTTCCTTTGCAGTTGCACTTTTGCAGCCATGCCGCATAACAGAGAAAGATCGCACATCGAGAAACAAGTAATTGGCTAGGGATGCCAATTTGGGGATACGGTCCATTCGTCACATGCGCACTCGTCACAGGACGATTGGTCACAGGACGATTCGTCACAGAGGAAAATTCGTCATAGGACGACTCGTCACGCGGCCAACCGGTCCTACAATAGTTCGTCCCTCAAAAATGTATTGTTCAATTTGGTTCGGGCGGACAAAGTGGCTCACCTCATATCTTAGTATGTCTTTGGCTTCTGAAAGGCGAAGAATTTGTAACAAACGTTTTAGCTTCTGGTTTGGTCCCGAACGTTGAATGATAAGAGTGGCTGCGAGGTCAAAGAATGTTCCCTTCGACCGACGTGTTAATGTGTGTGTAGCGTTTGTTAGTTCAAAGTGATTCGTTGTTTTTCTTTTTTTTTTTTACATCATTGTGGCTGCGAAGTCAAGGCGTGTCCCCTTGGTGTCTTTGTTTGGAGTGTGTTTTTTATGGTGACGATTTTGGGTTGAGGATGTATAAAAGGAGGGAGAACTGAATAAAGTGGTTAGCTGTGTTTGAGACGTCATCGTGCTTCTTCCACTCAGTCTCAGGTGGTCTAAAAAATGGTAAACTTGCACCAGCTCGCCTGCGCCATAACTGTTTTTTCGTTGAATGTTGGTTCGGCCTGACATAGTGGGTCACCTTTCGCTTCTCAAGGTCGAAGAAATTGAGAAGCGAAAGGACAGACATTTTAGCTTCTGGGTCCGTCCTAAACGGTGAATGGGGAGGCCATATAAAAGCGACTATTTTGGAACTCGGACTACATTCAAAAGGGTGGAGGTGATCGCAACAGAGAGAGGTGGAGCCATGCAGCTGCACGAGGGGTACTCGTACACACGCAGCAGAAAGAATTCCGATACGTATTGGTTTTCTCGAAGAGTTGTGTGCAAGGCAAAGTAAAAACTTATTTGGCTGCCAGTCGGATTATTGCTTAGGCAGGTTGACTTAGGTCAACCTGCCTAAGCAATCAGCAGGTTGACTTAGGTCAACCTGCTGCTGATTACGACTCTTCAGCAGGTTGACTTAAGTCAACCTGCTGGAGAGTCGTAATATGATGAAAGGAAAAGTGGATGAGTATTGTAAGATTAGTTTTTCTAACCATTGGTTTATGTCACAGTGGGAAGTCGTGAAACTCCTCATCAGGGAATGTGGGCAGTTGAAATTTACAATTTACTATCGTCCCCTGCCCGATCGATGCGACGAGTTGCCCGCATGACGAGTCATCCCATGACGAATATTCCTATGTGACGAATCGTCCTGTGACCAATCGTCCTGTGACGAGTGCGCATGTGACGAATCGTCCTCATCCCGCCAATTTGAGGAGAAATAAATAAATACTCTGTCGAAGCGCCCACACAAACGATTTATTGCATTCGTGTACAGGTCTGTAGAGAGATACAATGGCCCTTTGTTGATTAAGCACCGTCCCGGTGCCCTGGGAAAATGGCGACAACGGGAGTGTACGCTGGTGCAGAAGTTTACTGAAAAAAAGGTCCATTGTACTCAGTCTCTATCGTTCATGTTTAAGGGCGGCCCAAACAGCCCAGAAAACGCCGCCCGGAATAGTCTGATACACAGAAGTGCCGGCACTTGTGACGTCAACCGTGACGGTTTCCTGCTCGTTTAAGCCGGGCTGAAAGTTAAAAGTATTTATCTCTGCCGGAGACAAAAAAGCACGGGAGGCCAGATTTTCGCCTTACTCTATCAAGGGAACGTGGTCCACCTTCCTCAACCTCCTCGCGAACTTTGCGCTGGGGTTGGGGTGAGATGGAAAGGGGTTCAGAAGGCTTATTGCTTCTTGGGAACCCTACAAAAGGACAAAGGGATGCTTAAGACCATTTATTTTAGCTGTACTCTCCCCCTAGAGGTTAGTAAAAAACCTCGCAAAAGGGACTTTTCTCCTTATCACGCCACCCGCTGCCACCTATCTTCCGCCTGTCGCCGGTGCGCTGGTTCTTTTTTCGGGTATCGCCATCCGCACACATTCACCCGTCCCGACCTGGAAAAGTTGCGTGCCGCAAGCACGTCACCAGCGTACACTCCAGTCCCAACAATATATATATATATATATATATATATATATATATGAGAACGAAAAACCCTTAGTGAAAACAGCAACAACGAACGATTTAATCTTCGACGTTTCGGCCGGAGTCCTGCCGGAGTCAGTCTTCCTGACTCCGACCGGACTCCGGCCGAAACGTCGAAGATTAAATCGTTCGTTGTTGCTGTTTTCACTAAGGTTTTTTTTGTTCTCAGTTATATACCCACGCCTTCGGCCTCCCGCCACCATGCCCGTTGTATATATATATATATATATATATATATATATATATTGTTACGAAGAAGACGACGATGACCGTCTTTATCGGGCCGCTGGCGGTGGGGCTCGCTCCAGCGCGAGCTGGAGCGGGCAGTTCGATTAAAAGATCGAGGCTGAAACGGACCGCTCTTGTCCTTGCTCTTGATTTCCATCGTAACATCGTGGTGGAGGTGCGGGTCTTTCCTCTTCGCCTCTCCGCACGCTAATCACCACGCTTCTCCGAAGCCACCAACGGCCCCCTACGCTGGCCATGTCACAAGGTGAAGCGGCAGGCACTCCGGCGCTCCGCCCTGGCTCAGTGCCCTACCGCCAACGGGACCCTCCGACGTTCGCCGGCTTCGGCACCGACGACGTTGACGACTGGCTGCGAAGCTTCGAACGAGTAAGCACCCACAACGCATGGGACGACACCCTGAAGCTCGCAAACGTGGTATTTTATCTACGAGACACAGCTAAAGTGTGGTTCGATAACCATGAAGACAAAATCTCCTCATGGGATGCCTTCAAAGCGAACCTGTCGGATGTTTTCGGATGTCCCGTCAGCCGCAAAGAAGATGCTACACATAGACTTGCTACAAGAGCCCAGACTGCAGGCGAGTCGATTACCTCTTACACCGAAGACATCCTCGCACTGTGCAAACGCGTTAACGCAGCCATGCCCGAGTCAGAAAAGGTCGGCCATATAATGAAAGGAATTGCCGAGGACGCCTTCACCATGCTGACGTCACGAAACCCACGGACTGTGAAAGAACTTCAGGAAGACTGTCAGCGCTGGGAAGGGCTTCGAAATAGGCGTATATCTCGCCCTGAGGCCGTCCACCGACTTCAGAATTGTGTACCATCCTCCGGAGTCCCTTCCACTGGGGACCTTACTACTACCATTCGAAAAATAATCAAGGAGGAGCTTGCCTTGCTGTTCCCGCGTGGTTGCCACCATCAACAAGACGACTCATCAAGCCCCACGCCAGATGATCTGCGAGCTCTCATTCGCACCGAGCTGGCGCAATCAGGAGCTCCACACGCTCAGACAGTATGTGCTACGACCTCGGCACCACGTTACACCTTCGAGCCAGAACAGATTCCACAACAGTCACGATACTTCCAGAACTCGGGACTACAACGCCCATGGTCACAGCCCTATTACCCGGTTATCCGTCGACCGACCTGCTTTTATTGCGGGATAGCTGGCCATATTGCCCGTTTCTGTCGCCGCCGCATATCGGATATTTCAAGAAGGACTCCCGATTTCCGCCGGCCCACCTTCTATGGCACGAACCAACCGCCCTCTTACAACGAATACGACGACGACCTCCCACACAGGTACCAACGACGATCGGTATCACCCTCCAGTCGCAATGCTCGAGACCGAAGCCCTTCTCCCGGATACCGACGCCGCTCTCCTTTACGCACTGACCAGACCTTCCCCAAGTCGTTCGTCGATGGGGAAAACTAGTAGAGGCAGCGAAAGGGGGTCCAGCTGCTTCTGTTTTTCCTCGACATCCCCCACCGACTCCGCCAACATTCAACTTATTAGACGTTTTCATTAAGAAGGTAAGATTCAAGGCACTTGTTGACACTGGAGCATCCATTTCAATCATTCGTGAAGATGTACGCAAAATGTTTAGACTTGTTTGTACTCCTTGGAACGGTGGCACTCTTCGCAGTGCGAATGCGACTTTACTTAATCCTCTTGGTATCGTTTCCGTCGAACTCACCATTCAAAATGAACCTCACAGGCATTGCTTTGTTATCCTTCCTAACTGCACCCATGACATCATTTTAGGATGGGACTTCTTAGCCACTCGACGTGCCCTTATAGATTGCGCGACTAAATCGATTTATTTCAGCGATCCAATACCTTACTCCCAACCATTTTCTCGCCCATTCGTTAATTTTCGTGCAACGTCTCATACTCGTATTCCACCATTAACTGCAGCACTCATCGAATTAGAAGCCGACGTCAATGACTCTACATATTTGCTCGAACCAAACAGAGAAGTTTTGTTGCAGAAAGGTCTAGCTTTGCCTACCGTACTCGCACAGTCACAAAATAATCGAACCACTGTTTGGCTAGCAAATATTACTGAAATTTGCCAAGTTCTACCAGCTGGAACCTGCGTTTCAAGAACAAGTTTGAATGATCTCTTATACATCGACGCTGTCACTGATGAAAAGATGAAGTCTCACTCCTCTCACCGCGATGAGAAAGCGTTAAGTTTACTCCAGAAAACTATTAACACTCGTCTTCCACGTCATCAACAGGATGCGCTCTACAATCTACTTTGTTCTTTCGTGGATGTTTTTGATATCAGTTATCCTCACTTTGGTCAAACTTCTGTTGTCCGACATACGATCGACACCAGCGATCATAGACCACTACGTAGTCGCCCTTATCGTGTCTCTTCTTCTGAAAGACTCATTATACAAGAACACGTAAGCAAGATGTTGCAAGAAAATATAATTGAGGAATCCTCGAGCCCATGGTCTTCCCCTGTAGTGCTCGTCAAGAAAAAAGACGGTACATGGCGATTCTGTGTTGATTACAGACGTCTAAACAAAATAACAAAACGAGACGTTTACCCTCTTCCTCGAATCGACGATGCTCTTGATCGTTTACATGATGCCAACTATTTCTCCTCAATAGACATGCGTACCGGATACTGGCAGATCACTGTAGATGAAAAAGACAAAGAAAAAACAGCTTTCGTAACTCCCGATGGTCTTTACCAGTTCCGAGTAATGCCCTTTGGCCTGTGCAATGCGCCCGCCACGTTTGAGCGGATGATGGACACTTTACTTCGCGGCATACGCTGGACAGCTTGTCTATGTTATCTTGACGATGTTGTAGTTTTCGCATCTACCTTTGAACAACATCTCTCCCGCCTTACTTTGGTCTTGAGATGCTTTCGTAAAGCAGGTCTACAACTCAATGTAAAGAAATGCGCCTTCGGTAATACGGAAATCCAAATCCTTGGCCATGTAGTCAGCCGTCAGGGAATATCCCCCGATCCAGAAAAGCTCCTCGCTGTCACAAATTTTCCTCGCCCTGCACATTTAAAAGCTTTGCGCTCTTTCCTTGGCCTGTGCTCTTATTTTCGACGTTTCATTCGCGGCTTTGCTGATTTATCCGAACCGTTGCAGCGCCTCCTCAAAAAGAATGTCCCTTTCGTGTGGTCCCAAGACCAAGAGCAGGCGTTTCTTTCCCTCAAAGCGGCACTAACAACACAGCCTGTCCTGGCTCACTTTGACCAGTCTCGTGAGGTTGAAATTCACACCGATGCTAGCGGCTACGGAGTTGGTGCCATCCTCATTCAAATCTGTGACTCAAAGGAACATGTTGTCGCGTACGCCAGCCGGTCGCTATCAAAATCTGAAATGAATTATGGAATTACAGAGAAAGAATGTCTCGCCGTGATTTGGGCAATACAAAAGTTTCGGCCTTACGTATTCGGGCGACCATTTAAAGTTATCACTGACCACCACGCCTTGTGCTGGCTATCGAATCTAAAAGACCCTTCCGGAAGACTCGGACGCTGGGCGCTAAAGCTTCAGGAGTACGACGTTTCTATATTTTATAAATCTGGCAAAAAACACGAAGCCCCAGATTGTCTGTCGAGAAATCCTGTTTCTACGGCACATGCGACACATCATAATCCACCAATCGCGGCAATCTCCTTGACGTCCACATTAGATTTTGCTTCTGAACAGCGAAGAGATTCGCACTTACAACAGGTCTTCAAATGCCTAAAAAAGTCTCATCTTACACGCCAAGAACAGCGTTTGAGCAGTCTTTATACACTGAAAGAAGGCATACTTTATCGTCGTAACTATAACCCCGAGGGGCCTGAATTACTCTTTGTTGTTCCGAAACACCTCCGGACGAATATTTTGCGCGTTCTACATGATGACCCTACAGCTGGACATATGGGATTTTTTAAAACATACATGCGCGTTCGAAACACATTTTACTGGAAAGGAATGTACCGCGACATTTTTAAGTATGTCACATCCTGCCTACAATGTCAGCAACGTAAAAAACCAACCCAAGCACCAGCTGGACTCCTGCAACCTCTTACACCACCGCGTTATCAATTCGAACGAGTCGGAATTGATCTCCTGGGACCACTTCCCGCCACTCAAGCTGGTCACCGCTGGATTATTGTGGCAATGGACCATTTATCTCGTTATGCAGAGACTTCCGCTCTCCGCACCGCAGACGCTGAGGACGTTGCTGCTTTTCTTTTAAAACAAGTAATTCTCCGCCACGGCCCTCCCAGGCACCTTATCAGTGACCGTGGAACAGTCTTCCTCTCCCGCGTCATTCAGGAGCTTCTACATCTGTGCCAAACTGTACACAAACCAACGACAGCGTATCATCCCCAAACAAATGGCATGGTTGAACGTTTGAATAGAACAATCGTTGATATGTTGTCTATGTATCTACAGTCAGACCAACAACAATGGGATTCTGTGCTTCCTTTTGTGACCTACGCGTATAACACTGCAATCCAAGATACACAAGGCTATTCTCCATTTTTCCTTCTGCACAATCGTTTTCCAACGACTTTTCTCGACAACCTTCTGCCATATAGTGCTACCGAACAAAAACTCCAACCAACAGTTGCACAACTTGTCTGCCGCGCCGAAGAAGCTCGTCAAATAGCACGATTACGCACAGCCTCTTCTCAACAACGCCAACGTCAACGCTATGACCAGAGCCATCGCCCGGTTTCCTATGCTATTGGAGATCTCGTCTGGGTTTGGACACCAACTCGGCACCAAGGCAAGTGTACCAAGCTTCTTCACCGGTACACCGGGCCCTTCCGCGTCACTCGACGGTTATCAGACCTCACATATCAAGTGACGCTCCACGAACCAACGGCTGACCTTCGCCGGACTTCCACCGACAACGTACATGTCGCCCGCATGAAACCCTACTTGCAACCATTCACACCATAACAGACCCTACTCTGCACTCCCGGTCGGGACCACCGCCGCCACACCGGGGGGGTAATGTTACGAAGAAGACGACGATGACCGTCTTTATCGGGCCGCTGGCGGTGGGGCTCGCTCCAGCGCGAGCTGGAGCGGGCAGTTCGATTAAAAGATCGAGGCTGAAACGGACCGCTCTTGTCCTTGCTCTTGATTTCCATCGTAACAATATATATAAATATATATATATATATATATATATATATATATATATATATATATATATATATATATATATATATATAAAGGGTACCATATCTTGGATTGTTTTGGACGACGTTTTGCGGGCTAGTGTTGGACCGTCCTTTAACTCGACAGGGCAGCAAAGGCCGGCGCATGTTTACAATTGCTTTTATTCCAATTCATTTTACGTGCTCATTGCTCAAAGGCGCGTTTCAATGCCGTATTTAATGCCTGTTTCCTCCTCTTCTCTGTAACCCTAAAGCGTGGGACATATGTGCGAAAAACCATGCAGAAATCGCATGAAAATAATCCAGGATACAGTTTTAGCTAAATCTGAGAAGATAAAACTCCAAATCGAAGCTGTTCTTGAATAACATAATCCGTACATAAACAGATATAAATTTGTATTTACGGAATTATTTGGTATTCGTTCAAAAAACAGCCCCTGCTGAACTGTCCACTGGGCTACAAATTTCTTGGGGACCGCATTGCTTATCTCGTTCCTTTCGTGTACAAAACCCAGGAGTTTTTCCGGGATTCCGAGTCACGGGCATGTTCTAGAGTGGTTAAGAAATCGCATATCCGTGCCCTATATTTTCAAATGTAGACCCCGATAAACGCCAATTTCTTGTCTAACGCCACAAAAAAAAAAAGTAAAAATAACCGAATCTAGCGAGAAAAAAAAAGAAAGAAAAAAAAATGAAAGCCGTTTACAACTCCCTGTAACGCCGAATTAGAGCGCAGCTCTTGAGGAGGACGAGGGAAGGGTACTGAGGTTCACGTGTTATCGGGGGGGGGGGGAGGGGTGGTCACGTGACCTTGGAAAGGTCACAAGACCCCCTCGCCCAGGTCACGTGGGGCACACGTGACCTGGGGGTGTCACGTGACCACGGGGGTCACGTGACCTCGGGGGGTCACCTGACCTCCCGAGAAATTTTTCCGCTAGATTTAGCGGGGAAACTTTTCCGCTAGATTTAGCGGGGAAATTTTTCCGCTAGACAGCGGGGAAAACATTCCGCTAGATTTAGTGGGAAAATTTTTCCGCTAGATTTAGCGGGGAGAATACCGCTATAGCGGGGAAAATATTCCGCTAGATTTAGCGGCAGATTTAGCGGGGAAATTTTTCCGCTAGATTTAGCGGGGAAATTTTTCCGTTAGATTTAGCGGGGAAAACATTCCGCTAGATTTCGCGGGAAAATTTTTCCGCTAGATTTAGCGGGGAAATTTCTCGGCTAGATTTAGCGGGGAAATTTTTCCGCTAGATTTAGCGGGAGATTTAGCGGGGAAATTTTTCCGCTAGATTTAGCGGGGAAATTTTTCTGTTAGATTTAACGGGGAAAACATTCCGCTAGATTTAGCGGGAAAATTTTCACGCTAGATTTAGCGGGAAATTTTTCCGCTAGATTTAGCGGGGAAATTTTTCCGCTAGATTTAGCGGGGAAAATATTCCGCCAGATTTAGCGGGGACATTTTTCCACTAGATTTAGCAGAAAATTTTTCTGCTAGATTTAGCGGGGAAATTTTTCCGCTAGATTTAGCGGGGAAATTTTTCCGCTAGATTTAGCGGGAAAATTTTTCCGCTAAATTTAGCGGGGAAAATATTCCGCTAGATTTAGCGGAAAAACCCGCTAGATTTAGCCTGGGAATTTCTCCGCTAGATTTAGCGGGGAAATTGTTTCGCTAGATTTAGCGGGGAAATTTTTCCGCGAGATTTAGCGGGGAAAATATTCCGCTAGATTTAGCGGGCAAATTTTTTCCGTGATTTAGCGGGGAAATTTTTCCGCTAGATTTAGCGGGGAAATATTCCGCTAGACAGCGGGGAAATTTTTCCGCTAGATTTAGCGGGGAAATTTTCCGCTAGATTTAGCGTGGAAATTTTTCCGCTAGATTTAGCGGGGAAAACATTCCGCTAGATTTAGCGGGGAAATGTTTCGCTAGATCTAGCAGGGAAATTTTTCCGCTAGATTTAGCGGGGAAATTTTTCCGCTGGAGGGGAAATTTTTCCGCTGGAGGGGAAATTTTTCCGCTAAATTTAGCGGGTTAATTTTTCCGCTAGATTTAGCGGGGAAATTTTTCCGCTAGATTTAGCGGGGAAATTTTTCCGCTAGATTTAGCGGGGAAATTTACCCATAATGCACCGCGTGGTTACGCCGACGGCGACGGCGACGCCGCTCAAGCCGGAAACGGGCGCCTAAGAGCTGCGCTCTAAAAAGAAACAGCCGAAAAACGACCCTGATTATTAGCGGAAAATAATTCCTGAAATAACCGATCTTTGGTTATATCTAGATAGGAGGATTATCATCCGGATGAAGATTCCGACACAGGTGATTATGTCACCATGAAGCCGTAGGCGGCGACTAAGTAGTACCTTAAGTAGAAGTTGATAGTTGTTGGTCGTCTCTTTGCTGGGTACCTTGGAATCGTGCACGGGAAAATTTAAAAGTCCATAATGGCGGATTTTGGTTCTCCAGAATATCCGAACTGCGGCTGTACCGGAGGTTGTGTTGAGGTCGTTGTACGCATCGAGTATTTTGCTGCGAGAAATGAAATGTGTCATAGTTCGTGGATCTGGCATTCTTACTTAATTTTTGGTGCCGAATCAATGTTATACTTAACATCACGTGGCATTATAACTTTTTCGAACATGTGGCTTCATAACGGCCCTGTCATACTCAGATTGATTTTTGGCACATTGGTAGATTAGCTCTAGTTACAGTTAAAAAACGTCGTCGAAAGTGTGATATAAAACGATACCTTTTGTGTAAGGCTCGTCAAGATCAGCAATCTGTTACGCGTTCTTATTTCCAACTTTTTGTTCTTGCTCCGCGCAATAAAAAGCTCAAGGCGAAATAGCACAACTGCGAACCTGATTTTGCCACGCCACCGTCTCCATCAGCACGATAAAGTCATTCTGCTCTTCTCAGCCTCACCATGGCAGCAAAGCTATCTCATTTTTGAAGGTACGCGCAAAGACAACGTCTGACAAAATCAGCGGCCGACGCCATCTTTCGTATGCCGTCCGCTAAGTTGAACGGTGCAACGCTAGCCAAAGTCAGACGCACGGTTGTGGAAATCGAGATAATAATAAAGTTTTCCCAAGCGAAACAAGCCCTTTCATCGCGCGCAGCGCTATCTGTTCGGGAGGTTGGTTTGGAGCCCAAGCTAGCGTTGCCATGTCGGTAACAGGTGGCATCTGAAAGATGGCGCGGTGTTGGCTGGATTATAATAAAGAGCTTGTATTACAGAGAGTTTCCAACTGATCGATAGGGGTCACGTGGTTATTGGGCCGTGTTTACACTACAAGCTGCAAGGAGGTGTCGAAAGCGTTAGTCGTCTGCTATTGTGTCCACCTTTCCGACTGCTTTTCTCCTCGCGAGAGAAAAACGCAGCGCATGCGCACTTACGACCAATACACACAGGAAGCATCCATCATTAAACTGCGAACGCTCCCAATGGTTTTAAATAGACGTTCCATTCAATGTCTGCTCTCTAGTGTTTTCTCGCCGTAAGTGTTTAGAAGAAATACTAGGAACTGGAGAATAGTCGAGCACATGCTGGTAAAGCAGACTTAAGGGGTAGTGAAATTATTACATAAATATGCCTTTCACGATCAGAAATTAGTTAGGAAGGATCCACGAAATCTGCCACTAACAATCGAATATTTGTGTTTTGAACGGACGGATACATATTTTATTCCAAAGGTATCATTCCAGCGATCGCTTGAAGAGCATCGGGAGGCGTCTGGGGAGATCCGGCACCTCCAAGGCGTTTGTGACGTCATGTTTTTCTTCATTGGCAAGGCTACAGGGAGGATTGGGTGGTAAAGCGCTGGATGGATTTTATAAACAAGTGCCGGCAAGCTCGTGCATGATGGGACGCAGTTGAGGCAAACATGGCGTAGCGCCGCCGCCAATATAGTTTGTCGCAGCGGCGCGGTGCCGGCATCTACAGTAGATCAATAGGAGCGCGCTCGCAAACGGCGCCGCGTCACTGACAGCCACATCAGACCAATAGGAGCGTGCGCTTCTGAATGTAGGATGCGCCCTGAGCCAAAAATGACGATGCGTCGAAAACATCCAATAGGAGCGGCCGCACGTGATCAAACGATGGCGGTACCTGGCTTAGTCAGGATATCCAGCGCTCTACTGCGTGTTTGTGAGCTTCGCCACCTGGTAGCATAAACGTGTTGCAACCTGGCCGTTCAAAATGCCCGCTGCCCCTTCCCCGAAGGATTTGAATAGGCGCGGGAAATAAGAGAAAGTGGGTTCCGCCCAACCTCTGCTTTACTCCGCTCACCCCTAAGCTGAAAGCGCGGTGGAGGCTGTGTGCTCCGGGGACCAGTGTCTCTTTCTGCACCGATCATGCTCCCGGAGATACCCACGCGGAGAGGGCGGCATCAGGTCATAACAGCAGGTAGTTGATTTCTCCGGCGAGCACGTGGCTCCCGTCGCGCTGTCAGCTTAGGGGGGAAGAGAGTATAGATAAGAATGCCTAGGTGCGCCATTTGCCTGCTTCACTTAAAGGGGCGAACTTGGAGCACAGATTGGACATAAGTGATGCGTGAGCATTTGGTCGTAACTCCGGTTCAATCAATAAGAACCCAAGTCTTAGCCGAGCGTTAACGCCGCAGTTTCCTCTAATCTGCGCCCACGCCCTTTTAAGGTTCTACGCGATAATATCCAGGGAATCACCAAGCCTGTTATCCGCCGCCTAGCTTGCCGCGGTGTTGTCAAGTGCATTACGAGCCCCATCTACGAAGAGACCCGCGGCGTCCTCAATTCATTCCTGGAGAACGTCATTTGCGATGCCGTCACCTACACCGAGCACGTCAAGAGGAAGGCCGATCTCCTCCTTGAGCGACATAGACAAATTTAGCACTTTGGCTTTCTTATCTATCAGATGTAGGTTCCGCCAAGTTCGACAGGGCCCGCGCGCTCGAAGTTTGCCGCCGTATTTTTGCGGGGCGGCGGTGCTTTTATGAAGAGTTTGACGTAAATGCATTCGCTTTATTTATTTTATATAGTGTTTAGGTCATTTTCTTTTATCAAAGACTTTGTTTTAAGGTTTAGAAAGGCCGAACCCAATGTGGAAAAAGAAGACACGAAGGAAAAGGGACTCCAGTTTACCTGGTGTCTTGGTCCTCGTTTTGTTCGCGCGTTTTAAACCTGTTTCATTATTATGGAAGCCCAAGCTCTAATGAAATAATAGGTGTCTTCGTGGTAAAGACAAAACGGTTTTGATATTTAGACAATAAAACAGGTTCTAAAATTTCGTCGCAGAACCCCTATAAGGTGTGTTCAGAGAGCGTTGCATGGCGTCTAATATTTCCACCTCGTAGATTTTTCAGTGGGTCGCCTGTATTTAAGTGTGTTCCGAGAGTCTAGTTTGTTGTAAAGGAGCTCATGAAGCAATATTGGTTGCGGCGTCTCTTACGTTACGCACCCCGACTGGTATTAATAGGACATTTAACCGGCGCTAGTGAGACACAATTGGCAGACTCATATACGCCAGAGCACCGACAAAAGCTTATTTTTCGATGTGTATTTCCAAGGATAAAACAGGACTTCCTCTTTCAGTCTCTTCGCAAGACTTGATTATGCTGTCAAGGAGTTACACTGTCGAGGTGGGCACCCGTGTTGCCGACAGTTAGGTGCTACTTAAAGACTAGGCACGAGCACTGAGTGAGCACTCATTACACAACCTGCCAACATCCCTGCACAAAACACTGCACCCTTTGCATAACATGACCTATTTAGCCATAAAGTGGAGTGGCAGGTTCTGCTTTCGATTGCCTCGTTGTCGAAGTAGTCCAAGTAAGCACTGCATGAAAAAAAAAAAAAAAAGTCAGCCTTCGCTTGTATAGCAATCATTCGTCATCGTGAATGCCCGGTTAAAATACGAATCTCCATCGGCCGCTATAAACTGCGCAGCCTTAGCGAGGAGTAGGTGCACAGCCGGCCGCGTCCCAAATATTTCTTGCGGCCTGCAGCTACCACTGCAGGGTGCAGCATGGCTAACCCTGCTCGTGCTTCGTTCAAAAAGCCTACGACATCGATGAGACGATGAAACAGGATGATCCTTTCAGTATATAGTCATTCTATGTGCTATCCTAGTCTTGTATTTACCTGCGCACAAACACTTGCACATCAAGAGCCCCCCCGCCCCCCCCCCCCCCCGGCCCAAAAGAAAAAAAACAAAACAACAACAACAAACAAACAAACGCGGCAGCCGTTGACAAAGTGCAATTACAAAATCGATATAAGGCGAGTCGAAATCACGAAAGGGCCTGTTTAGCCCAGTTGCTTTCCCTCTAGGTGCTGTCCCATTTGTTCGAGTCGCCAATACTCGCCACCAAATTATATTCCTGCTTGTTCTGGCTGCAGCTTAAAGAAGTAAACTATTCGTGTTTTTTGTGTTTATTTTCTTGCTAGAGCAACTAAAAAAACTGATACGTGTTTTGTATTATATGAAAGTCATGAATTAAACCCCAGAAGAATTTGCTGAAAGTCGAAAGCCGTTGCGCAGCCCCTTGAAGCCTACCTGTGTTCTACCGCTATTCCGTATTCCGTTGAACCAGCTCTCTTGGTCCTGATGTAGTTCAGAAACCATTGGAACTTTGCTTGGCTGGTGTCAAGAAACGTGCCCCTTCCGTGGGCGTAAAAAAGGTCGTAAAATACGAATTCACAGACACCATCACGAAGCCCTGGCATGATCTCGTTGCTGAGAGTACATAAGACCGGCCTCTTGTTAAGAGGAATCGCTGCAAAAGGAAACACACAAAAAAAGTCACAAAAAATCTACTGTCCAACCAATGATCCTGGAAGTTTATAAGGCGCTAAAGTGCGGCGCATGGAAAGCATCTTCGACTTGTGAGTTAACCTTCCTTACCCACCCATGCATCAAAAGCTGTCCCGAAGTGGATACACATTGACCTTCTTGAAGAGGAGCTGCTGTGTTTGCTTGACGAGGTGCTATGCTCGCTGACAACCTTCCCTGGTTATGCAGCTAAATCTATGGGCGCCCGTGCTCTTCCGCATCTTGAGCGCCCATCAATGTTTTGCACGCGCACTCTTCAAATAGAAAATTATTTTTGTATTACTTTGGAAAAGCGTGTTTGCTTGACTTCTTTATAGCCACGTCATTGCAATATAAATCGTGATTTAAGTCATGATTTTAATTGTATTCGTTTTTAGTGCCCTCCCTGTTATCGAGAGATGGTGAATCTGGACGTTTTGACTTCGACCCTCCGGCTACCAGTTCAAACGACGACGACAAGATCGTCACGGACGAACTCGCCGTCATCCGCGACGATACCGCACGTAAAAGGGAGAAAGCGAGAGTGGTGTTGTAGTTGCCGAGTAGTGCGAGAGTGCGATCGCACCGTGGCGAGGTGAGCTTTAATGATCATGGGGACTGCTAGAATAAGAGAGCGCTGAACTACATGTCATTATCACGTTGTTTAAGGGCATCGTCATGTGACTAACTTGGGCAGTGTTGACTGGTCGCCAGATAAAAATTATCAACATTTGTAAGTTTATTATTTCGTTTACAATATATATATATAGCAATTAAAAAACTATGGTGTGTATAAGTAGCCAATTAGCATTTCATTTCAAGAATAATCTGGCCGCTTTATTTCAGTTTCCTAACCACTTCTGTTTTAGGGGATTTGGTTTAGTCGGCTTGCTTTAGGTTATATATGATTTAGAAGTATTGTTTTCAGTAAACATGTTGTAGGACATGCACTTTGAGAAATGTAAAAGAGAGGGGGAGCTGTAATGCATTTTGTCGTAGATGACGTGGTTCTCCGAGGGACGACTGCAATGGGGACAGAGGGATAACCTCTCGGTGCAGTGACCCTCTCCTCGTGATCACGTGGCTTTTTCCAAACGAACGCCGGAGAATTGCGTCGAAAGTGGTACTTCATACACTTATTCAATGTTACCCTCGGCCATCGACAATTCGAACATATTAAAAAAGGACATTGTCGTCACAACTGACACACATAAATTTGCTACTCGTGTGCTTACTAATTTGTTACGAGTCGGAACCGGATGCCGACACAGACCTCGTACCCTATATCTGTGTCCTTTGCTGGACTCCGGTAGACAAAGGGGCCATAATGACAATAGAGAATATTAGGGAACCGTTCTTGCTCATCCGATACGGTGCGACGGGCCCTCCGGTACGCATTGCGCGTGTGCGATTCTTCTGCGGTACCACATGCGCAGTTCGTGCCTGAGGGGCCCAGCGTACCGTATTGGACGTGCGAAAAAGGTTCCCTAAAACGTTCTAGTACTCTAACGAAATGACCGTAATTAAATTGGTGTTCGAGGTACTGAATATTGTAAAAGATTTTATTTTCTAGGCTGGTAATCTTCTAATCTAATTAATTACATTCGTGTAGTGATTTTGAGAAAGTTATCCATTAACTTTGAAAGTACGTGTGTCCCAAATGATAGAATGTCCGTTTGTGAGTGTTAAGAAAAAAGAGTGAAAGATTTGTGTTGCTGAATAAGTATTATGAAAGATAGGTGGAGAAAAATTGTATCAAATTATTTTCACTTCAGCCCAATGCCTTGTACGTGGAACACGACGTGCTCATTATAGAGGGCTCGAAAGGAAGAGCAATCATATAACGTGTATTTTTTTTTGAAGACTTTTCTGGAAAGCCGTGGCTCACGAAACACTAGACAAGGAAAATTCATGGCGCCACGTCACCAAGACAATAAAACCTCCAATGTCAAGGACACACCTCCAATAAGATACACGCATTTAAAGAAAAAAACACAAAAAACGTAGATGACAGGACATGCACATTCCCAGCCTTCTTGGTGTTCCGTCAGACAGGTTAGAACCGTCGAGCTTAGGCCGTTGCGATCTCAAGAACAAACTACAGTAATCAATAGGTAGTTCATCTCAAAAGCCTTGTCAGGAACCCAACATTATTCGCGTGTTGGTTCGGCTTTGGCAAATATATTTTGTGGCTGAAAATGACGGTGAGCGCCACCTTGCTCACTAGCATTGACTCGGTGTTCTGAGAACTTAAAGCGCCGTTCACATATGTGCGATCGAGTAAGATCGAGAGAGAGAAAACCGGTTTTTAAGCCTCTTGCGACGTCCTAGGACCGGATGCGCTGCAGCGGAGCTGTTCCTAAGAAGTCGCAAGAGGCTTAAAAACCGGCCTGGTCTTTCTCGGTCTTACTTAGTCGCAAGAGTGTGAAGGGGCCTTTACTTTCTAACGGTATATCAATTCACACGGGAAGTCGGTTCGCCGTGTCATTTTACTCACGTGTTATTGTTGTTGGCACAGAGGTTGTGGTGATTCGCTCCGTGGTTTTCGTAATTGTTGATGTTCTGTGTGTTGTAATTGCAGTTCTTCTTGTGATGATTCCGATGGTGATATTTGTCATTGCACCTGTTGATGTTGTAGTCCTTGTTCTTAGGGACACTGGTGATATGACAGTTGTCACTGCCTGAGTACTCCTTGGCCTCGTGGTTTTCATGATAGTAGATATTCTCCTTCTAGTAATCGGAGACGTTCCTTGTGCAATGACACTGCTCTGTCTCATTACGCCTGTTGCTGTTGATATTTTGGGAGTTGCAGTTGAGTTCGCTTTTCTTGTGACTGTCATGATTTTCAAGGTACTGCTTGTTGACATTGCAGATGTTCTATTTCTGCTGGATTGAGTTAACAATGAACCAGAAATATCCAAAACTGGGTCAGGCATAGATTCTGTTGTCCTGTCCTTTTCAAATTCTGTAAGGCAACAGTTTTAGCCAATGTCATTTGACATGTCGCTTATAAAACAAAATTACACTAGGCTTACACTCCGGACAATAGGAAGGAAGAAAGCGGAATATGTAGAAATATTATACCTCATGGAGTGTGGGGGTTATGCATGCTGTCTGCGTGTGATGCAGGTAGAGCTGATGTGTGCGAGGTTAACGCAACCACACACTTCATGCGCATGGTAGCTGAGCACATTCTACGTGCCACGGTCTTAGTTTGCATAATTATACAAGTGAAAATGTTTGAGTTCATATGTAAACGGTCGGCTATTCAAACACAGTAGTACTGCTTAGCACGGTAGGTGTAGTATAAGGCTCAGTGTTGCTTAGTCCTAAGTTAAACCCCTCTCTAGAGTATTCCTGTATTTGTGTTTTATAAATGGCCCCTAGGGATATGTACACCCTTTGCAGCAGCTGTGCATTGGCGCCGCCATTACCGAGCTTCAGCTTTTGTTTTCTCTAGGTCCGTTTACTTTGCCTCATCATTACCACAGCAGGCCAGGTTATTGCGATATTAAACTCTACTGTGTCCTTCTCCCCACGATTCGCCTTTCTTGAGGCGCGTCGACGCTCGTTTCAGTGGCTCAGTATCTCAGTAAGACGAGAGAAGGTAAGCTATGGCGGCTGTAATCTGGCGCGTTTGCAAGGCATCTTTATTTTAAAATATCTTTAACTTACTGTAATGTCCGAGTATGACGATCGAGCGTTAGCTTTTTTTTTAAGATAGCGTAAAAAGAAATTCTGCATTAAAATGCACGATGTCTCAGCATATATTGTCCTTGGTAAAACGATAAAACTTGGTCGTAAAAGCTGAAGACGTTTTTTGGGCCAGACAAGACGAGCAACAAGTTTTAATGGACATGTACGGGCATTACTAAAAACACGCACAGATTTACACACGAGAAGGAAGTCATGACATTGTCGACTGCTCCACCGCTTTATACACCCGACAATTCAAAAAAGCGTTCACGGGTGACCCTATCCGCGATGACGAAGGTTATAATTATGTGGCTTTGTCAACGTCAACATTTTTCTTAGCATAATACATCCATCAAAAGGCACAATTTCCAACACCCTTTTAGCCTGAAAAATTGAAGGGTGCTTTATTCTATAGGGTGGTTCAAGTCACCAGGCTCGATCTAAAATGGACCGTAAAAATCGAGGCCTGCACGTAGCCGTCTAAACTTTTCGTCAAATGTGTATTTCACAGGTCAGTTTTTTCTTGTAAAATTACAAAGCGTAGTTATCTTTTATTTAAAAATAGGGCCAAGAAACTTGCCAGGGTCTAGGGCGGGCGGCGACCCAGACGACCAAGTCCAGTAGCGGCGTGTGTTTGGCGTTCGTATTGATAGATGGCGTCGGGAGCAGCGTCTGAAGGTGCAACCGACCAGCGAAAGATAGCAGACGACACGCAGACGAAATCCGTTGGCAGCAAAAACGCCGCCGTTATGCAGACGCGTCTTTTTACTTTTAGTTTTGCTTTTATTGTTCGCATTTATTTTTTAACCGAAGGTACATTTCAAAAAGATTATATCCATTTGAATAAACCACGGTGGTCGTGAGCCGTCGCGATAAAGAGGTGGCGCCATTTATCCATACGAACGCCAAACACACCCCGCTACTGGACCCCTGTCGTCTGCGTTGCGGCCCACCGTAGACCCTGGCAAGTTTCTTGGCCTTATTTTTTACAGAAGCAGAGTTACGCTTTCTAATTTTACAAGAAAAAACCGACCTGTGAATTACACCTTTGACGAGAAGTTTAGATTGCTACGTGGAGACGTCGATTTTTACGGTCCATTTTAGATCGAGCTTGGTGACTTGAACCACCCTAGATATCACCGCATTTTACGATTTTAAATTGTGAAGTTCTGAAGAGAAAGGTACTGAATAGATATAGCCACCCTACTGAAAATAAGTCTAAAGGGCCCTTCAATATTTTTTTAAAAGGTTTGAAAGGTTCAAGAATTTTTAACAAGTTTGAAGTACCTCTTAAGAGAGTCTAAAGGGCCCATCAAAACGTTTTGATGGGTTTGATGTACCCTTTAAGAAAGTCTAAAGGGCCCGTCAAAACCTTTTGAAAGGTCTAAGGGGGACTACAAAGATTTCTTAAAAGGTTTGAAGGACCCTTTAAGATTCCTTGATGCGTTCTGGGCCACGTCAGAATCTTTCTTAAAGAATTTTCATGCTGTAAGCCGTTCAAGAAGTAGAGGTGGAAGAAGAGCGGAGAGGCTTGGGCTGGAAGAGCTCGCGGCAAAGACTATTTGGCTGCGATCCGAACAAGCGACCGGCTGTGCTTGGCAATGCTTCGAGCAGGCACCGGCGGGCTGCGAGCAGGCACCGGCGGGCTGAACCACAGTTTCGACGGTGAGCTGACCAATTCCCGAAGCGACGGACTTCGACGGTGAGCTGACCAATTCCCGAAGCGACGGACATCGAGGGTGAGCTGACCAATTCCCGACGCGACGGACTTTGACGGTGAGCTGACCGATTCCCGAAGCGACGGACTTCGACGGTGAGCTGACCAATTCCCGAGGCGACGAACTTCGACGGTGAGCTGACCAATCCCCGAAGCGACGGACTTCGACAGTGAACTGACCAGGTGCGGAAGTGACGACCTTGGAATATCGACCAAGAACCTGAAGGCTGAGGTCAACTTCAAACCTACCGTCAACAGGACTGGTTGTGAGATGGACCTCTTTATGGCAACTGTACATTTGTAATTAGTCGTGCTCTCTGATAATGAGCCGCAATATTTAAAGCGAGGAGGGCAAACCATGCAGTGAGAATCTTGTATTGAACACGTGATATGTATTAATTTTTTTCCTTCATTTACTTGGTATGGCATGTGTGCTATTTATATTGAATGCTAACATAAATCTTTAGATGAGAGTCAGTGTTGTGTCCTGTCGGTGACTTTTCACTTTGTCCTTGTCTTTGCACTGTTTTGTTTTCAATTCTGTCTGTATACCAAATAGCCCAAACTTCTGTGACAATCACTTCAATGTCCCTTTAATGGTAATTAATTTATGTGATACAGCAGTCATGAATATTTTAACAGAGCTTCGTAACCAATGTGCAGGTCGTGAATATAGATTGAAGACAATTTAGTGTTTTGTACATTGCATGTTAACTTGTTCATTAGTGAGATTCCTGAATGACAAACTAGGTTTTTATCGTTTTTAAAGAGAGGGTGCCATCGTAAAGTGTGATATCTATTATTCTGGTAAACCAGTGCTGATTGATGCCTTCTCATTGCAGCATAGTAGTGAATATGCTGAAAAAAGTGTGTTTCTGAACATGTGGCACTGAACTCAAACAAATTTAAAGTGTAGGAGTTCCGAGTTCTTACCTACGTTATAATTAGCTAGGTCATCGTCGTGCAGCATCTGCCACTAAATATCTGTGTTTTTCTGAACTTTCTGTAACGATTTGTTAGAATATGATCACGTCTTATGTTGTGTGACCTACAACTTAAGGACAAATGTTTGTTCTGTGTATAACATTCAAAGGAAATTTTGCTTTCATCCTAAATTGAAATCTTCTCTTGGTCAATTGTTTGAAATCATCTGGGCCTGCCATGCACCTTTTTTTAAAGCTGCATTCCTGGCTCGAGAGGTTTTTGAACACCTATACTCCATTTCCTACTTGGTACGCAATGCTGTCAAGGCTATTGGCACGAGCATGTAACTATATGATGAGCTTTGTGCACGCCTTTGCACTTGATGAAGCCAACTGCGCGTGTTAGTAGCCTTGACAGTCTTTTACACTAATTATGAAACGGAGTATAGAGAATTCAATTTCTGAGGGGCTAATGGGTCTAAAGGGTTGATAGGTCTAAAGGGCTGATGGATCTAAAGGGTTTGTGGGTCTAAAGGGTTTGTGGGTCTAAAGGGTTTATGGGTCTAAAGGGCTGACGGGTCTAAAGGGTTGACGGGTCTAAAGGGTTGACGTGTCCAAAGGGCTTGAAGGGCTAAGAGGGTCCCATAACACATCAAGGCTGATGGGTTATTTTCAATGGGTCATGAGCGAAAAGCATGAGGATACTCTTTTTATGCCCTTATTTAACATCCAAATGAAATGAAAATTGTTTAGAATAGGTTTAAAAGGAGGCCGTAAGTCCCCAAAAATCTTTTATCTGAAAATGATTTTCAGGGCAATAACAACACCGCTGGACGCTATTTAGGTAGAAAACGTGGAGGTCGGAAATCGCTGATTGCCACACCATACTTACACCGTGCTTACATATATCATGGACTGGTAAAAATCGTTGACGTGCGAAATGTTGGTGGTGCATTTCTTTTTCCATTCCGTAATATTACTTTAATCGAAAATAGTCTTTTTATATATATATTATAAACAAATACTCTAGAGAAAGGCATTATTGTTTTAAAAATATCCTGAGATAAGCTTTTTCCGGTTTGGTTTCAAGCAATAACCAGCATTGCTGCCAGCGTTTACGGTGTGCTCAATAAGCGTAACTAGTAGAGCTAGTCTCATTCTATGAGCGCGTTGGTTTTGCGTGTTTCGATGAGTTCACAAACAAATCTATGCAAAGTAGTTTGCAGCAACATGCTATCGCAAATACGCGGCTTCGCAAGCGCTGTGCGGTTGCTTTTTTCGAGCCGGGCCTGCCCTAAGCCTAGCGTCGAACGTCAATTATTTTGCTTGCTCTGGCTTGATTTGATTGTTTGCGCATGTTGATGCTGAAAGTACACGTAAAAGAAACCCTGCTGCTCTGTGGATGATGCAACCTTCATGACTGTGACCATGATTCTAACAGTGGAAAGACATCTACGCAGGTAAGGATTTTCGAGTTATTTGGTAGAAGGCAATCGGGTGCTCGTCTTGCATCAAATTTGTTCAGGTATGTTACCGTCGTTTCTCTTTGAAAAGGAAGTAGCTGAAACGTTTTGCATCGCAGAGGCCCTCAAAAGCGAAGCTTATTAGGTCGAGTTTTAATTTTGCATCATGACGCTCACCCACCTTCCTCGCGGATCCTATGCAAAAATAAGAACAAGAACATAACACTTGCAGGGACTGCAGATTTATTTTGCGCACATCGCCTGACGCTGACAGTGCATGTGTTTAACCGTGGCTAGCGTTTTCTGCCACACAATAGCGGCGCTTTTATGATCCCGGCTCTCTTTCAAGCGTTCCTTACAGTTTTAGATGGGGGCGGAATAGCAGACGGACGCGGAGGATGGCGGGCGCATATGTGCCGCTTTCTTGGCCGCGTCTTAGGGGCGTTACAGACGACGGTAAACAGTGGTGGAATAGCAGATGATGTTCTAGGCTGCCGAGCGTCTGCTCGCATGACTAGCAGACGGCGTCAGGCGCCTCACTTTGGTGTCTAAAACGCGTCTCCGACTGGTGTGTTTACCAAGCCCAAAAAGGTGGTCACTCAATTCTCGCCTGATGACGTCATAAAAGGGCTATTCTCTCGCCGGTTGCGATCCTGGTGGTGTCCCAGCACCAGTGGTGGATGTGACAGACGCTTGTTCTGATGCAGGTCGCTTTGCAGTGTTCCAGTCTACGGAAGCTTCGGCAGCCAGAAGTTCGGACGCCGCGACGAGAGCGATACTCGCGTTGGCTGGTGCTTTTCGGCAGCAGTTTTACGACCAACCTTCAGGATCTGGACATCCGACACCAAAACACTCTGGCTCTTGTGACGTCATTTGTTGTCACTTCGGGACCACTTTTGATGTATAGGCGGGATAGGACGCTAAACTCGCCATCCGGAGACGCGCTCCAGGCACCATACCCTGACTAGACGCACCGGACGTCGCGACGCGGATACATTCAACTTGCGAGCTTGTTTGGCCGAGCGGCCAAGCCAATCCAGTAGTAATGGGAGGGGCCACTCATCTGTGGGAAGGGTTTTAAGCGGGCCTTTACCATGAGCTAAATATTATGTAACTGCGTAAATTTACGCAAGAAAATTTTTTTTTTTAGAAACTCTAAAAACAAAAACGCGTCTTATGAAGACCTTTTAATCACTTTAACTTTAAAGTCGTATTAAATGAGCCGTGCACCGATATTTGGTAGCTATGTTTGTCACTTTACACAAGCATAAAGTTAAGGTGGATTTATGGTCGGCGTGGAAATGGTTTGGTATCTTCCGCGTGTCGCACATGCTCGCGACCAAAATATCTTTGGCCTGATCCCCCTTTTGCAAATGGGCATATGATAAACGTACATTTATGATGGACGAGGGATTGGGGTATTACTGACACCAGTAGGGAAAAAGTATGCTTGTTCACAACACAATGAACCAAACAGTTTTTTTGTTTGATTCCGCATTAATTTAAGAATAGAAGAGAAACTTTTATTTTAGTCTTTCCTTGGCAAACCTTGATGATGAAGCTCTAGCGATTGCATTTAACTGCTGTCAACAATGTAATCCCCAGGATATCGTCATCAAGCTTTGCGATTCCCACGGTGACGACATATGTATGCGGCCCATCCAGTTGATATGAGTGCAGCGTGAGCATCATACATGCTTTCGTTACGATCAGCACGTTGTCATGCATCTGGGTAATGGCTCGGGCACAATCACTGCGATGACCGGAGTCGTTGAACCTTAACAATGTGTGGAACTCAAAGTGCGCCTGGTGCTTAACAAAGCCAAGCTCGTGTCTTTGGTAAACATTGGCGGTATTTAATCAACTCCACATCACGCGGCCGCTGGTTCTTGCTGCGTGTTGAGGGGGTGAACGCTGCTCGCTTTTCTGGAGTATTTTTTATGGCCACATTTGACTGAAAAAAAAAACAAAAAAAAAAACTAACCGGTGTTTTATTCGTAATGGTATACAACGAGTAATTGTTTGTTGTACTAACTCGAAGTACAAAAATGTTGCTCCGTCCTTTTAAGGGTATGAACTTCGTTACCCTGTAGAAATTAGAGAGGTGTCAGATTTTCGTGAGGTATTCCGTCTATGGGGATTACCTAAGTACACATATCTTACATTTGTTAAAAATTTAAAGCTACGTCCATGATCTACATATTGCCCCTTAATTGGAAGAAAAAAACATGACACGTCTTTTTTTTTCGTAATACGATTATAATTTTCAAACACTGAATGATACTTATTTTTTGTATAAACATTGTTTTTTTTTTAAGAAATCAGGTGCTGATATTTTTAATCCAGGCATTTGTTTAAGCATAGATTTAGTTTTATCATAAAATGACGAACACGAAGACCCCTGGTCCTTCCTTAAAACCAGCTAAACCTTATTTGCTTTTAACTGGATCTGAATAAAGAAATATGAGTTAAGAGTGCCACATCAATTATTGGAATGTACTGGCAGTTTTGTTAGCCTTCATAAATTAAACAAACACAAGACATAAAAGATACACCAGTGCGGTGTGTACTTGTGATGGCCAGGTTCAAGGGGACGAAATGTAACGGTTTCAATAGACCGATCTCACCAGCCAGTTTTATTACGCCTACGCTGCCGAAACGCATCAAGATAATTTTAGTGTTTTTGTTTTCTTTTTCAAGTGCGAAAACCTGTCTGAAGCCGTGCTTGTGAAAAGGGCTAAGCGGCACGAGCCGTCTCGGGCACTGGCGCCTTCCTCCAGTAAATAAAATATACGACGGCTTCACGCATGAGCCAAGCGCTTAGTGAGATCGGTCGTCACTATCAAGCTTAGCTTATTTAGTGACCCTGGAAGACGCCAGATCCAGCAACCGTAATTGCGTCGGGAGGTAGGCACTGAACTGGCGGAACGGCTCGAATCGCCGACGGTAGTTTCCTGTCCCACAAGCACCACGTAGCTAGCCTTTGATAACGGCATATGCTCAGCCCACTTACCTGAAAATAATTTAACGGTTAATCCTGCAGCTACCATGCCAATGAGGAGAGCCACATAGATGGCTGTTCTCTTCCTTTTATTCCTAAAAGAAAATATGATGTCGTTGTATTTCCAGCCGACCAACATAGGGATTGCAGTCGGTAACTACAGAGTTTCGCTACATAATCTAGCAGTGTTGCACACCTTCCACAGTAAACTGTTCTTCAACGCTCTATCGCCTAGTTTAAGCTCAGGTTTTATTTATATCGACAAGACAGACTATATCTACCCGATGACCACACTGCCGGCCCTCTTACATTCCTAAAAGCCTACGCAAGAAATCTACATCGGTTATTTTGACCCATAATGTATACGACTATATTAAAATACGTCAGAATTTGCCACCCTTTCCAGCGTCGAAAGCGTCCCACGTTGTCTTCCCCAGGGCTTCTTTAACCCATAGTTCACCTTTATTTACCGTTCCACGTTGTGAGAGTTGATCTCTTCGAACCCCTCCCGATATGCACTTCCCAAAACAACTGGATAATTGTGGCTATCGACCATCTAACATGTCACGTTAAAACAGTTGCCCTCCCCGAAGCCGCAGCACCCGAAATCGCTGCGTTCCTGCAAAACCAGGTGTTTCCGCCACGGAGCTCCACGTACTCTCAGTGATCGCGGAAGGTCCTTTTTGTCTACCACCACGGAGGCGTTACTAAATTCCTGCAACATCACACATCACACCACGACCGCGTATCAACCTCGAACAAATGAACTGACCGAGCGAATCGTCACAGGCGCTGGAAGAATTTTGCTGATGGTGTCCCAGTACATGTTCATTCGGATTAGTGTGAGGCGGTACTTTCAGGAGAAAAGGTTCAATAAAACCTCGATGGAGCTGGCGATTTTGGCGCGAAATCGCAGGTTCGCACCCCTGGTGATGTGGCCTGTAGTGCTCACCATACATCTGGTAAGGTACGGGTACCCAAGGGTGTGGAGGGCGCTTAAGAGGTTGGGGCCCTTTGTGTCCCTGAAGAACAGAAACCGTCAGACATGTAGCTTAAGCATCACGTGGAGAAGGCCCAGTCCTCCCGCTTCCAGACTCAGGAAGGGCTTACTGCGCCTGTTTCTCTCTATTGACGACATCCAGACAATCGTCGCCCAGCTACGTTGGATTTTGTTGGTGACTGATTCCATACAGCAAGTGGCTTGAGTTCAGTAGAGAACTGATGGGTAGCATGCGGTGTTGCACACATATGCCCTATTAAAAACCGACAGACATGTCATGGAGTGAGTTTAGCCTGAACGGCTTTTGTTTTCAGGTGCCACTTTTCCGCTGACAGTCCACGTTCACCGATGTCCAGGGAGCCAGCCACCGCCGTCGTCCACGTGAGCGCTGCAAAATTGTCCGGCTTCGTGTCCCACTCCCCGAGCCATGCTTCTTAGGACATCTACGGTTAAATTCCGCTCCGGAATCTCGGAAGAAAACCGTGACATGGTTCAGCACCCCTTAGCCTGCACCTTGGAGGCACATATCATGGACACAACGTCGGCGTAAGCGAGCTGCTTGAGTTGCTCATTGCCGAGTTGCAGTCCCCACATTGATGCGTCCTGAATGATGGCCTGGCATAGAGGCTCAAACTGGAGAGCGAAGAGAATGGGGGAGAGGTGGGGAGCCCTGTCGAACAGAGCGTTCTTTCTGTATCGACTTCCCTTCCTCACCATTGACAACGGCCTTGTTGTTATTTCTCGGTAGCGAAGTGCCACTCAGTTCAACATGAGGTTCCCGATGCCACACCTCTTCAGCACCGCCTCCCAGAAATTATGAGAAACCCGGTCGAAGGCTTGGCGCATATCAAGCTGAAGGACCGCCAGGGGCTGATGTCTTTCTTCAGTCGCCTCCCTTACGATACGCATCGCGTGGAGATTTCGAATGACGGAGCGAACCCGCTTCCCGTATCAGTGTTGTGGAGTTGCCACTCCGGAGCTGGAATGATCCCGGAATCATTCCGCATTTTCACGACCCCGGAATTGAATGGGAATGGAATGGCGGCAACGTTGAGGGGAATGGAATTGGAATGGAATTAGGTGCCTTTTGCCCGGATAGGAATGGGAATGGAATGAACACGGTTCTTCTTTTTTTCTTTTTCTTTTTTAGTGTTTACGGTCAGCTAAACCGAGCCAGTCAGCGAGTCAGTTGCTCAGAAATAAAATGAGCGGGAAACTGCTAGCCCGCGTGGAGCCCCAACAGACTTCTACGCCAAAAAAAAAAAAAAAAATGCAATAGAAAAAACAAGCGTCAAAGCAAAGAGCAAAGGGGGAAAGGGGGGTAACGTGTCGCCTTCACGGACGCGCAGGCGTCGGGCTTCGATGGCGTTACACGACAGCGAAACAAGAAACCAAGCACTAAGCAAACGAAAAGGGAGCGGCAAAGAAAGAAACCGCCATGCACAACTTCTCATTGTCCTTCTTGTCATGCTTTTTTTGTTGTTGTTGCGACGGTTTGTAGAATGCACGCGCGCGCACAGACTGAGATCTGGAAGCGGAAGCGACTCCTAACTTGCAGAGCTCTGATAACTCGTTGACTCGGGGGCCGTCGAAAGATGATCAGGTATTGTTTTCTTATAATTCGAGGCGCGTTGTCTAGCAGGCAGCCAACCCTGCTGCCTTCCACGTTCATTCGTGCGCACTCCTTTGAAGTGCAAAATGTGGGTTTGCTTCGGCATGAAAACCAAAGCGAGATTCACTTCCCTCTTCTCCTCTTGCGCTTTGCTCCGAGGCTTGTTTTTTTTATACTGCATCTGTAGTGTAAGTCCGCCTATTACTTGGTCTTTGTTCTGATGCTTGTTTTCTGTGGTATATATTTTAGTTGGTTGGGGTTACAAGCAAGCTAGCGGAGTCTCGCTCATTTTCTTTGACTTTAGTCTCTGCATACTTCGTTTCACATTGCGATGGACCGCTGCGGACGCTACGAGTCACCCTAGGCAATCCAGCACCGTGAGCGGGACTGCAGGGTCACACGACACTCAGAAAGCACTTTCGATGGCTCTCGTGCTGTCTGTTGAGGTCCATCGTAAGGTGAAGTAGACTATCGTCACCGCTCTTGGTGTGACCGAACTGACTATACTTGCAGAAAGATCGTCCCGCGCCAGACGAGGCGCGATCGTTGCTGTTAGGGCAACTGAGAAGGAGAGCTGGGTGATAGCTGGCACTGAGGTTTTGGCTTCCCTGCGTCTCAGGCTGTCCGGTCTGCATTTTTGCTCCTTGTCCTGGACACTATTTGAGGCGGCGAGAAGTCAGTTGGACGGTGTTGTTGAGGAAACACGGGGAATGTCAATTCGAACGGTGCGGTATTACCCCGTTAATTCTATCTTGATGTGAAGAGCTTTGTCAACGTTGACTTCCCGACCTGTCGCCACAACGCGAACAACTGACACCGAGGTAGAAGAATGAATCGGTTGGTACCGTCTGCTGCCTGAACCCGCCACTCGATCAGCGCGAAGAGGAACATCACAATTCGGACGAGAAGAGAAGATAAATACAAATCGAGTCATGGCATCGTAGAAGACATTTTTCTACATTAGTCGCGAAGAAAATAAACAAGCTGCACGCTGAAAGTTGTGCAACGAAACTATACACGGTGCAGTCGGCGTATATCATCGAACTTTATGCGCCATCTCAAGAGGAAACACGAGAATGAGTATGCGAAGGGTGGAAAAGGGCAGGCGAACCAGCCAAAAAATTGAATTAAATATGATAAGAAATATCGAGATTCGTAAAGCAAGCCTGAACTTATGCGTTTTAAAACAGGTTTCGTTACATGGTCTATACGGTCCCTCGTGCTGCGCCGCAGAGGTTGCATTTTGTGAGAGGATGTGTTCTTGCCGCTGTGCATGGAGTCGCTTCCAGCAGTGTACTAGCCGTGTTGCTGTGCAAGTATTTAAAGAATACAGTAATATAGCTTATTTCTGGGCCACGCACGAACTGGATATTTTTATGCTCTTATCAAACAAACACGCTGGCCGTACGTGTATGTCCTAGAAGACAAATGCCAAAAAGTTTGCCCCAAAAAATTAGTGTATTTAAGTTTTGCTGTTTGTTACGAGCGACGTGGTCGCGAGACTGATATCTTAAACAAGCATCTACATATTAAGGGGCTTTCTCTATGTTTGCACCACATTTTAAATAAACATTTTCTGCCACCAGCGGTCCGCTTAGTAAAAATCGGTGCTTTTTTGAGGAATTTTGCTTTTTTTTTTTTGCAATTGTCTCGGCATTTGATAATGTCAGCTTTATGCTGCTTATGCCGGCAACAAAATGTAGCTGTCAAGTGCCAATTTTTACGTTTAGGAATTAAAGGAATGGAATGGAACGATTCCGCTATTCCAGGAGTGGGAATGGGCTCAGCGTCTCCATTCGTGGGAGTTGAAAGGAATTGAATTATCGAAAACTCTAATTCCCCGGAATGGAATTGGAATGGAATGGGGGTGCTCATTCCGCAACACTGTCCCGTATATCTCGTGGTCCCCGACCATGCAATGGATCCCGATGTCCGGCCTTCATGCCAGGATTATGGCCAGGATCTTGTCATCTCCAAAGAGAAGACTTATGGTCCTATAATCCGTCACCGCCGGGCTGGAGCTGTTCATTGTGTATTTTCGAATGAACGCTCTCAGACTTTTCCTTATTGACGGCAGGAGGACCCTGCCACGATAAATGTCCCGAAACACCCTCGCCAGGACGGGGCAAAGTAAGTCCGTGTACGTTTAGTAGAATTCGGAGCCGATCCCGTCAGGTTTTTGGTGTCCTCTCAACCGACAAAACGTAACAATGCGCTTCTGCGTGACTCCTCCACCGGCAATCTGAGGAAAACTCAGGCCTTTTCGCACAGACCTTATGATTACGGCACTTAGCGATGAGACAAACATTGGGCATATAATGAAACTCGCTTTCTCAGCAGATTAAGGTATATCAAACAAAAAGGCGCCTTCATTCTACAGGTGATAGAAAAAGCCTAAACTCGCGGATCACGGATTGCAAAGCACGCTTGGAAGTTATCCGTGTCGCAGAAGGAATCTGCGCGAGAAAGACCGATGCGTCAGTCCAGCGAGCGTGCACTGGAGAGCAGACGACTGGACAATCACTTGCGCGGAAGACAAATAAAAAAAATCCTGCGCTGTTGTGGAGATGATTATGGCGTTATTACAATGCCTCTCTGCGAAAAAGTGACATTTTTTCGTATTTTAATTTACTCTTAACACCTACAAAAGTATACACATTTTAAAGAACTGCGTTCGCACCCTCTACAATATTTCGCGTTTTCATTGGTCACATGTAGTTCTGGTTTGTCAGAATCACGCTTGTCCCGTAGCCTGCGATGACCTCGGCGTATTTCATCTTTAATTGCTTCTTTAATTGGGGAAATCGGCCGCGCATCATTGTGATTTAAACATTTCTGGGATGCTTAGAGCCCGCAGAGTGAGATATCATCATAATTAGGCGATCTTAGAAACATCCTCAGGGCTCCTCTAAAATACACTTTAAAAGCATTTGAACACAAGCTAAACGGAATAGTTTTCGCTAAGGGATTGCGTACCAAATCTCAACTGCGGTCATATTTTTTTTCTCAATCCCCAGGCCGCTCTCGTGAGAATAAAGCCGCGTTGCTTTGAGCCACTATATTACCGTCTAGAACAGTGTGAGAACCAGTTAGACCAACGTCACCAGTTTATTTTCTAGTTAAACCACCTCGATTGCTAGTGAGGGCAGTTCTGCCACTTTAATGCCCAGTTTGACAAGTTTAGTATTCCTACAGTTTTTTAATAGACGCTATTTGAGCTTCTCTTCTATCAAACACACAATTTAGGCACTTTCTTGCTGATTTTAACAAATAAGGGATGCACCATCACTTAGCGAACTGTAAGAAGACTTTAACGGCGTGCGAAGCGATCGTACAATTATAGTTACGTGACCTAGTAGACAGTGCCTCCAATTCTTGTGAGCCTGCTACATAAATCATTTTCTACATTGCAACACTACAAAAAATTATATATATAATTTGACCACGGTATGTATATCGTATCAAAATACTTACGTTCGTTCATCCCTATATGAGTGGTAATATATAGAACTGGAATTAGGGCGGTGCCGTGGAAAAATAACCCACTCAACACTTGAACCACAACTACACCTTTGGAGTTTTAGACATAATGGCGTTTGATGTGGGCTGAATGAGGCATCACCCGTATTGAATAAGGCCCTCGCACGCTGAATAGACCCCTTGCAGAGTCAAAGCAACCCTAGTGGTGTACTGCCCCACAAAACATTTTGGGAACCCTTTCGAACAGAATTTCGGCTTTTATCTCCCAACCTCACTTTAAGACATCTCGTCATGAGCGAATACAATGCCTGCATTTTCGAATATGTAAACTGTCCTAAATTTACAAGAGTATAGGTGTTTCCTACTAATACGGCTAGAACGCACGGGGCTCCCGACGTGCCGGAATTTGTGTGAAGGCAAAAACCGGACTACGATAGCACACGGAAGTACAGGGTTCCCCGAGTCATCAGGCTGGATCTAAAATGGACCGTAAAAATCGACGCCTGCACAAAGCAACGGAACTTTTCGGCAGAGATGTATTTCACACATCATTTGTTTTTCTTTTAAAATTAGAAAGCGTAGGTCAAATTCTGTAATCATTAGGGCCAAGAAACTTGCCAGTGTCAACGGCGTATTAATAGATGGCGTCGCGAGCAGGGCCGGAAGGTGAAACCGACCAGCGAAAGAAAGCAGACGACACGCAGACGAAATCCGTTGGCAGCAAAAGCGCAATGGTTATGCAGACAGTTTTTCTTTTATTTGTGTCTAAGATTTTTTTTTTGTCCAAATTTATTTTTTAGCCAAAGGTACGTTACAAAAAGGCTGTGTTCATTTTAATAAACTATACTGGTCGCGAGCCGTCTTGATATGTAGGCAGCGCCATCTATGAATACGGATGCCACACGCGCCCCGCAACTCGACTTGGTCGTCTGCGTCGCAGCCCGCCGTTGACTCTGGCAAGGTTTTTGGCCTAATTTTTCACAAAAAGAGAGCTATTTTTTTTTTATTTTACGAGAAAACATTGATGTGTGAAATACACCTTTGACGAAAAAATTAGATTTCTACGTGCAGGCGCTGATTTCTATGGTCCATTTTAGCTCGAGCCTGGTGACTTCGGACACCCTATATAAAGGGCCGATCACCCTGTTCCGTCGTCTTCTCTACGTCCAAAGCTTTTTATACTATCTTTGATTCGAGAGGATTATGCTGCAGTCTAGAGGGATAGTCAGGCCACCAGAAAGTTATGGGAAGCGGCCGGCCGTACCCCTACTTCTCGCTAAGTCCAGGTAGGTGTTTACAGCGGCTGGAGATCCCCTTTCAAAGAGGATCTCACGGAGACAAATGGGCGCTACCGGAGAGGGTTGCTTTTCTTATTTATTTTCTTTTGCAGTGCTGAGATGTATTACTTTATCAACGAGACAATCAAAACCGAAACTGTTCCCTCATTTCCTTGGTTAGTTAGGTACCATAATGCAAGGCGAGAGTGTTGCGTGCAGGGATATTCAGAAGGAGTCGATTGCAATACAAAAGCAAACGTGAAAGCAACATTATTGAAACTTTCGCAGCTAAGTTATTCGGCTAGGGGGACACGATATGGTGATCTAGCCGTCATGTATGCTGTTTAATAAACTAAAATGTGTAAATTATTTCATATAAGCGAAACTAAACATATGCTTCAGTTACAAAGCTGAGCGTCATCAGAAACCACAAATTAAATCAAGGACGGTGTAGCGCTAAAGATACGACAAGTGCAGTAGGAGCATGGCTACTGTTCTGATAACGCGCCCATGCGGATTGCGTATTTAATCGTCTGTGTTGTATCCAAACCTGTTTTCTGCCATTCTGCTCGAGTGGTAACTTTAGCGCACAGGCACTCCACACGCGCTCAATTTTTTTTTTCTAAAATTTATTGTTATAGTGCTTTCCGATGACGCTCAGCAAGTTTGTATAGTGAACCATGTTTAGTCTTAATAAATAGGAAGTAGATAACAACTACTAGATAATGAGCTGTCCTATCATGACGATTAGCCTGCTGTATCGGGTCCCCTTCGACGTATAACACACCTGCACAGACCGTATTATTGCAGCTTTCAAGGCTATTTTTAGCAATATCTTAAAAGAATAAAAATAAAACCACCCACTATATATGAAATGGCACAACCATACCTGACGTACTAAAAAAAGCGGAACAATTGTTTACTTTACATATAAAGTAAAGAATTCTATCTGTGTGCATTTTGCAGATCAGTTTTAAGGTGCAAACTTTCAAAGCGCGTGTTGCTGTCTTTGAAGGCAAGAAACATGTAAAGTTGACGTGAAGCGGGTTCGCAGGCGACCAAGTAGCGACTCTATTGTAGAATCACCCCCCGATAGGCTCAAGCAACAGACGGAACATTTTGTTTTCTTCTTTGAAAATTTTCACGCAGTAAACCCGACCTGCTCAGTCCACATTCGCTGAACTTTTGAGCTTTCTATGCCGAGGCGCCGATTTTTCCGACTCGTTTTACACCGCTAGATCTTCTCGTGCAACCTCATAGACTAGATCTCAGGGGGCAAGCTGGGGAAAAACACACTTTTTTTGGCTCGTTAAATTGAACAACTTATACAATGAACTTGTTTCTTGATGTTATGTGGGGAGAGGACTAATGTTTTTTTTTTATATATATTAAAGGGACAACGTACAAAGTGAACAGGCAGTATTATGAGTAAAGTTGTAAATAATGAACACACATAAATCTATCTCAGCGTTAACGTGACTCGGGAATATGCCAAGAAAATCGTAACTTACTCTTGTTCTGAAAAAAAAACAAACACACAGAATTTAAATTATTATAAAATCGAAAACACTGTTGCCTTTTTTTTTTGTTTCAGAATTAGTATAAATATGAAAGTTTACCGGTTCCCCTAATGTCGGGTTGGGTGGAAGACTCTCCATATTTGTCGACCTCTGAGAAGAAAAAATAAAACCATGAAGGTCACGTTACATTATACAATCTAAGATTATTGCGAACATTTTCTTACCTTGCTGTTTTGAGCGCTTCCTTTTTTTAACTAAGGTTAGTCTACTTTCGTTCACTCGTATACTTGAGCACAATCGCCTGCAGTCATTTACTGGCTGTCCCAGCTGCGCTCGATCGTATATTGGAGTGAACTGGTGGCCCCTCTCGACCTTTGATTCAAGCCGAATGACTTCGAGCCTTCTTATCATGCAGTAATACATAGCAGACAATTTGTGGTTGGCCCATACATCTAATTTTCAGGCTGCAGTTTTCTCAACGGCGTGGAGGGTGTCACGATCCCGGCGTAGATAACCCGGTTATCTGCTCCTCTAAGCGCGTCCAGCGACGTCACGTCAGCCATCGCGGCCACGGCATAAAAGCTTAAGCCCCTTATCTGAAGAAACGTTTTTTCTTCCACGAGTGGCTAGCGTAGCTTAGGGTTGCTGGCGAGTGGCTGCGAGTTAGGTTCCTTAGAAGAAATAATCTTTCGAAGCCGCAAAATCCTGGGCACGAAAAACAAATAAACTGTAGCAGCAGTTAATCTCCGAAAACCCGTCATACACATAAATCGTCGAAATATGCCCTGCCTTAGAACAAACGCTCGGACAGTCTGAAAAGACGCAAGGATTTTGGGAATCCAAAAAAAGAACCCACCGTAAAATGCGTGAACTTTGAGTTTCGTTAGACGTGCTGGTTTCCTGCTCACAAAGGCGATAAATGCACTGCTTTTGGGAACGGTGCTCAAACTGCCGCCGTTCCAACGGTTTCCCGGCAGTCTGCAGGAAACCGGCAGTGGGCACCCTGCAGATCTAACTCAGTGCTGATACGTGCGCCTCTTGTGGCGGCGTCCCGCGTACTCATCGGGAAGCGACCTATAGGCAGTCGCAGCTCGACTGCAGTGGTACACCAGTGGGTGTTGCAAGGTCGACATGCCTGTTTGGGTTACCAGATTGGCGAGCACAGGAGTAGCGGGAGCGGCGGCGGATCTTTACCACTCTTTATACGTTGACTCAAAAGTGGCCGCGCGCGGTGCGCTGTTCACTGGGCGATCAGTAGCGGCTCCCAGCGGACGCAGGGTGCCCACAGAGGAGGCATTCAGGCCGAGAAAACGCGCGAGAGCTTCATGCACACATCGACGAACAATTTTGTTTTATGCAGTCCTTCGTAATCGGGACTATCACAAGAAAGAATGCTTGATCTGCGTAAGCCAACGTTTAAGGCAAAATACACGCGTGCACGCCTAGATACCTGGGCGGATCGCTGCGTCGTGTCAAAGCGGAGGCTCAAGCAACTAACTGATAGGCCAACACAGAATGCAACGTGGCTCTGAACGCGTTTTGTTTGGCCACGCGAGATACGATGAACAAACTCTCATGCTGGATCTGCAGTTTCAAGACTTATTTTTGGTAGACTACGATGTGCCTAACACACTTAGCCGATAAATGGCAAAGCAGCTGGGACCGGTCGAGCGGACCGCTAGGATAGCGACCAGCGAGATATATGAAGCACTAAAACTGTTGGCTGGGAATTTCAAGGTATTTTAGGTTCATCAAGTTGCCTAGGCAACTTGATGAACCTTAAGTACAATTTTATTTTATAGCAGGAAGTGCAATAGGGTTGGGAGCGGCCACAAGATGGGGGTAAATTGCTAAAACAACCTCATTAAGGCCCAAGCGCGGATATGCCGGTGACCGTCGGTCGTAACTGGACGTTATCAAATGTAATATTTTAACGTAACTATATGACGGTGTGCGAACCAGACTTAAGAAGCATGCATGAGCAATTTTTTTAGAATATTATTTTAACAATAACTGCATGAATTTTTATTCCCCAAATTATAGGAGCTTTGATCGGTGCGTTGACTTCGGGACCAATCGCCTCACCTTTGCACGTAGAAAAGAAAAAAAAAAAACAGTTTTTCAAAGTTAATAATAGAGGCCCATCCAGTTAATGTTAAAAAAAGACGGTTTGGAATTATCTCTCCGCGGGTTAACTTTCAATATAAATTTGCGTATCTTTTTTAAGGTAAAAAGGGATACTTTCAAAATGGGAGTCCTGCGGTGCATTGTAACGTCACGGATTTCTGAAAGACAATACCAAGGAGCTTAATGATTATTGTCCCTAAAATGCTTAGAAAGAAGTCAATGTGGTCAAAATCAAGGCATCACTGGACATCGGGACAATGCTCCCCTACCCGGGCTTCGTGCAATTACACTGTACTGATTGTACTGTGACCGTAGGTTGGCTTTTTTTTTTCACAATTCTGTTTTGAATTAACGTGCCCAAAATAGCAAAGCTGCTTCAAACTCATGAACGTCACTTAGGAAGTAACTATTGCCGTGATTTCTCAAAGGAAAGGAAATATTTACGTGCCTATACATTATGTTTTTTAAAGTTTCGGGAGAACTCAAACCAATGGAAGCAAATTTTTCATAGACCTTATAAAGCAACATATACCTTCGTAATATTTTCAATCGAATGAAAATATCTTGGGAAACGAATAACAGTATGGAATGGTGTCTTATTTTATGTTAAGACTTGAAGGGATGACCAGTTGCCAGGCGTACCTTAATCTCGTGTTCTAACACCGCGCTATGCTAGGCAGTGTACCTGACGCTGCTTTAATTTGACATAGCAACGTTAAACGAACTTACTTGGTTTGTCTCACATCAAGGGACACGATGTTTTCAGGTTTGGAAAAAAGTAAATTGGCAGTAATTTGCGGAGAAGCTAAAAATTTTAGGGAAAATTTACCTCCAACGTACGCGAAATATTTTTGATTTTTTACACAAAGCGCCGGGTGCAATAACTTTAATTTGTTTACTTATGAATCTGGATTGCGTCTAGGTATGTGTTATATGTAGACATAATCGAGATGTCAGAATATATGGTATATCTTAAGTGGGAATCTCAAATAAATTGCTACCAGCTTCCTTACCTGACATGTACGTTGATTCTTCATTGGTTGAAGATCAAGGGGGAAGTAAAATAGTATTAGTAAAAACAATAATTAAAAAATAAAATTATAGCATTATTTTTTAAAATGTGCCATGCAACACGACTGGATTAGGATGTTTTACAGCGGTAGCTGATAGTGCCCTTTCCCGGCGAAAAATATGCCCATGTACGAACGCAAAGCCCTACTCTATGGCAGAGGCACTGCTCTTTTTCTGCCCGGCGTTTCGCACACAAGGCAAGTCTCTTTCACACCCTAGTTCTCTAACCCCCGCCCCCCTTCCTCCCCCTACCCCCCCCCCCCCCCCTGCAGTCTCAGGGGTTGCGAAAAACACGTAATCACAGGGAGAGCGATCTTCGCCTCCCCATTGCTCCTGCTACATCCGCATACCTTCCCCTTACTACCTCCCCCCCCCCCCCCCCCTACAGCCGCCCTGCGAAATACCCACGTTGTCACAGTGTGTACTCGCTGCCTCGCCTCCCCACTGGCGGCGCTCAGGTCAGGTTCGGTTCTCGTGTCTCTTTGCGCCCCTGCACAACATTTCGCGTACATACTTTCTTTCCTTCCGCCGAAGACCGAAGGAAATTATGTATGAACTGAGGATGAAACGCTCTGAAAGAGCGCTTCAACTCCAGCAAAGCGTGTCTCTGAGTCCTTCTACAACACATGCAACATCTCGCACAATTGTTCTACCAAAGCACTTATCTCACACGCCTCTCTTAAATAAATTCCACTGAAAGCAAAAATCTCAATGCAAACATGGTACTGCACGCTGGCTAAAGCGAAATCTCATTCAACATGTTTTTTTTTACAATGCAGCTACTAGCGCTGTCACTCGTAGCAGACATTTGCGTGATTGTGTGAATGTTTTGTTTTTTAAACACGCCTACTAAAAGTAAATAAGGAAGTTTAGTTAATTATTTGACTTATCGCAAACATTAGCTAGCCACATAATGTCCCCCTGGCTGTGTAACTCTCGTACACAAAATGTATTACTACGTCGTTTACGAATGTTTTGTAATAAATCTGTTCAAATTAAAAAGGAACACCCGGTCTATATATATATGAATATATATATATATATATATATATATATATATATATATATATATATATACATATCGTAAAAAGGAGGTATATGCTTTAAAACGTATTTATTGGACGACGTTCCGAGCGGGGACCGCTCTTCATCAGGTCCAATGTTGCAGTGAAAGCTGGAAGCCCACCACTTTGGCACGGCGGCAAAAAAAAAAACAAAAAACACTGAGGAAAGGCGAAAAAATTTCTCAAGACCGACCGTGGGTAGACGAAGGCCGCGGCCAGGGAAGGGGCCCTGCATGCATCCCCAAACAATCTCCCGCTAGGCACCGTTGGGGCTCGGCAGTGTCCAGAACGAAAGAAGGGAATAAAACAAAGTAAAGTGGGCCCAAAAGCGCGCCCGGGTGGCCGAGAAGAGCCAGCAGAGACACAGGAGCAGCTCGGGTGCGAACCGAGACGCGCGATGGTTCAAGTTACACACCCAGACACCCCTCTCCACTTCCCCCCCACACACACACCCACACACTCACGTGCAAGCATGTCCCCCCCCCCCCCCCCCTTCTTTTCCTCTTCCATTTTCCTTATTTTTATTTTTCTCACCGCCCGACTCCCCATCTCGCACCCGAGAGCGAAGACATTCCTCGAGGTCGTAATGATGTCCAGCGCAGGGAAAACCCTAGGCAGGGGACTCCGTCTGTTCGTTTTCCCGTCGACGTGGGGGTTCCGAGGAGGTGAACCGTTCAAGATGTAAGCAGCTAAGCAGGCCGGCGCTCTCGTTAATGCCCGCGCGAAGCGTGTTAAGCTTTTTAATTAGGTACCATTCCCTTTGCTCCCTTTCGCGTGCTGTACTTAATCCCGATTGAAGCATAGTTACAAATATTTTATTTATGTGGTGTTGATCGAGACGCATATGTTTGGAGAGCGGGAGTTTGGGGAGTATGTTGTGATTGTTAAATTTTTGACGGAAGGAAAGATCGGTCTGTCCAATATACTGCATGTTGCATACGCGGCAGTGCAACAGATAGACAACATTAGCTGAGTTACAGTTATAATTTCCATTTATCCTCAAGGGGAAGTCCGAATTTGCACTTTTTGCCTCCACGGATTCCGTCATGTGGCTACACACTTTGCACCGCGGCACCCGACATGACCGAGATCCCTGGAACTCCTCACGTGTGGTTTTGGATCGTACTAGCATGTCTTTAAGGCTTTTTCCTTGACGGTAGACGACGCGTGGAGCCTGGGGAAAGACATATTGGAGGCGCTGGTTTTGTGAGAGAATATTAAAATTTTTGCGTAGGATGTTGTTGATGTTGGGAAGGTTACTTGCGTAGGTTAGCACTAAATTATACTGATTATTTTCTGAGTTTCGAACGCTTGTTTTGTTGATGGCTGTCATGCGGTCTAGTTCACTCGCCTTTTCTATAGCATTGTTTATGACACCTGGCGGATAATTTTACCTAATGAGTGCTTTCGTTAGATTATCTGCGTTTTGTTTGAAGTCTTTCTCGTTGCTGCATATTCGTTTGCACCTATGCGCCGGAGAATAGGGCAAACTATTTTTGCAGTGGCGGGAGTGGCAGCTATCGTAGTTAAGATATTGTTTCCTGTCCGTGGGTTTTCTGTAGAGTTTAGTGGAAAGTTTGTTATCCTGATTTTCGACGGTAACGTCCAAGAAACTAATTGTCCGCTGCGATACGTTGTGGGTGAACCGAATAGAGGATTGAGCCGAATTGTATTCCGAAATAAATGTGTTGAGTTCGTCCTCGGTGCCTGTCCATATCATAAAAATATCGTCAATATACCTTTTATAGAAATATGGCTGAGTCGGACGATCTGCGAGGAACCGACCCTCCAATTCCGCCATGAAAATGCTGGCATAATTTGGGGCCATTTTTGTGGCCATGGCGGTTCCGCTAATTTGGAGGTAATGTTCATCTTCGAATTCAAAATATTTGCATTCAAGCACGAGTCGTAACAATTTCGTTAAGGACTGACAATCGAGTATTGAAGAGTTTCGGGTGTTCATATACGCTCGAATTACCGCTGCGATGCCGTCATCGTGCAAAATGTTGGTGTACAGCCCAGTTACGTCCAATGTTACCAGAAATGATCCTGTGGGTATGGTTAGCTGGGATATATCCTGGACGAAATGGTTCGTGTCCCTCAAGAATGACGGGAAGGTGGGGGGGGGGGGGATTTCCTTAATTATAGTGTCAATAAAACTTGATATTTTTTCGGTTACTGTTCCTATGCCAGACAGTATTGGCCTTCTAGGGTTATTCTCCTTGTGTATCTTAGGTAGCGTGTAGAATCGCCCAGGCCTGGGGTGCCAGGGCTTAATTGAGTGGAACATTTCCTTAGTTATGCCACCGTTGTCTTTCAAGTGGGACAGTGTTCTGAGAACAACGGACCATGATTCGCAATGTTGGGTCACCTGAAAGTTTTTTTGTAAAATTTGGGGTCATTTAGTTGTCGGAGTCCTTCATTAACGTAGTCCTGCGTATTGAGAACAACTACGGCACCACCTTTGTCGGCTGGCCTAATAACAATGTTGGTCCTGGAGCCAAGGAGTTTAATGCACTTGTTTTCGGAGAGTGAAAGATTGTATTTCGGAACCCGTTTTTTCTGAAATGACTCTATAATTTCCCACTGTACCACCTCTATGTACATATACAAGTATTTGTTCCTTTCGTTGCTTGGTGTCCAGTGCTTTTTTGGATTTGAGGGAAGGGGGCAGCCGCCATCATAAGGGCGCTCGTGAAAATATTCTCGGAGACGTAGACTACGGGAGAAGTTGTCCACGTCCTGGTATAACTGGAATTCATCATACCCTCCCGTTGCAGGGGAGAAGCTGAGGCCCTTCAAAAGAATCGTTACCTCTTATTGTGTGAGTGTCGTGCTTGACAAATTTACAATAAATATGTGCAGATGAATGAACCGTACTGAATCCAATGAATCAAAGAATCAAAGTTTTCAGGAACCCGCCGAAAGCCAAAAAAAAGTCGGAGCCAGGATTTAAACTCTGGGCCTCCCATGTCCCGTCGGGTTTGCTAACCTCTACACCACTCCACCTCTTTTTTTGTTTTCTTCCTCTGCACTACTCCACCTTGGCTTTCTGGCGTTTCCTATCTGTCTTATTAATGCACAAGAAACGAAATGTATCCAATCGGAGGTGTTCTGGAAACAAACGCCGCCGCGTGGAACGTGGTACGACGCTTAGTGTCACGTGGTACGTGCTCGTTTGTGCTCTAGGAATCCTCCCACTGTTTTTCTCGTCCCGTGTACATGTAGTATTCTTTGTTTATGAGCTTTAGAGAAACGGTATCATCATCATCTGCGAGAATCAAGGGCCACGTTAATGAATATACAACAAGGGCACTTCACACCATCGTACATGGTCTCCGAGGAGGATATAAACAAATATGTGCAGATGAATGAGCCGTACTTAATCCAATGAATCAAAGAATCAAAGTTTTCAGGAACCCGCCGAAAGCCAAAAAACGGCGGAGCCAGGATCTGAACTCTGGGCCTCCCAATGTCCGGTCGGGTGAGCTAGCCTCTACACCACTCCACTTTTGTTTTTCTTTATTACCTGGTTTTGACAGTAATACAAAGCAACAACACATGCTCAAAGCCGGGTTAAAAGGCGCCAACCCACATGGCTGAAGCGAAAAGCTAAAAATCTTTAAGGTTAGCCAGCTCCTCTAGAAGTGGCAACCATTCAGGCCGAGTTTGTTGGGCCATGTACAATTCACGCATAAAACACGTGTGCTTTACAAAATATCTATGCACACGACGCACATCTATATCTGCATGACGCACTACCAAGCGGCACAGCCATAAACTGTGAAGGCCCAACAGCATGATCGTGTCTAAGGCCACACCTTCGTCTTCTTTAACTGGTAAAAACCGAATTGCTTGGGGAGTAAGTGGGAGGTAATTTTTGGGAGTCCTTTGCAAAACGACCCAAAAGAATACTGCATCCCAGCAGTATAAGAAAGCGTGTTCAATAGTTTCCCGTTTTTTACATAGTATGCAGTTGTCGGTCCAAGCGATGGGTACTCTCTTCTCCGCTAGCCAAGCTTTGACGGGCAACGTTTAGCTATGCAACTTGAAAAAGGAGGCTTTAGTGTGTGGGGGGTAAACATTCTCTTAACTCGTTTCAACACACCTTGCCGCGGGCCTACACTGTACAGCGTACGGTACAACGGTGTGGCAAAAATTATATCTATCACATCTTTCGTCAGCCGTTTACGCGTAACGCCACACAAATAGTCTAAAGAAAACCTCGTTGTTAAAAATTGATAAGCGCCAATCACTTCTTTTAGATAGCCGCGTACGCAACCACTCACAGTTACGTTAGACGAAACAATAAACTCAGGAAGAATACTGTGTAGCCTTCTTTGAAAGACCGTGCGTAAAAATGGGTCCTTCTGGTCCCGAAGAAAAATAAATCTGCTGACCAGCTGTCTTGCGAACAGATGCGAAAGCCCTCAGCCACCAACGCTGACTCGTCGAAAAAGATTTGTTCGGCTCGTCTTCTCCCATACTAAGCTCCAAATAAAAACTGCGAACACGCGATGGATGCGCTGAATGTTGATACGTGAGCAATGTAACACTTGTAACACGAACCAAACTTTTGCTGCAAGAAACATGTTACATACAGATGCACGAGCAAAAATTGATAACCCATTGCCTCCCCACTTGTCCGCCTTAGCGCGCAAAGCCTCAGTTTCATTGCGCCAGTACCCATCAGTGTCGCGATAGTGATCTAAAGGTACACCAAGATAGCGAGATGGCAGGTCGTACCATACAACGCATTCAAACACATTCGGCTTGGAAGTCCAATCGCCGTGCCAAATGCCCAAACACTTTTCAAAGTTAACGGCGCTACACGTATGTTCGCAAAACAGTTCCGTCAACTCTATGGCTTTCTTCACGCATTTTTGGTCGACGCAAAAAATCGCCACATCATTCGCATATGACAAAATCCGCACTTCAGCACATTGTAAGTTAAAACCTCTAACGAAACTACTACGAAGGATACTTAAACAAAAGGGTTCAAGAAAAATACAAAAAAGCAGAGGCGAAAGTGGACATCCTTGTCTCACAGAAGAAAAAAGACCAACACGCTCACTCACACGTTTGTTCAAAACAAGACGGGTGGCGCAATTTCGGTATGCCATACGTATTCCCTCACACAAGACTGAACCAACATTGACGTGATCTAAAATAGAAAAAGAATATCATGTGACACACGGTCGAAGGCCTTTTCCAAGTCGACCTGTAACATAGCGACCTCTCCGTTCCATACTATCGCAACATTCTAGAATGCTCCTTGCCACATGAACGTTTGTAACAATACTTCGTCCTTTGACACCACAAGTCTGGTGCGGGCCGACAATAACGCTTATCACACTTTGCATCCGCTCTGCTAACGTTTTCATCAAAATTTTATAATCTACATTCGTCAAAGTAATTGGGCGATACGCTCCTACACTACGGAGTTTCAGTGGGTTATCACTTTTCGGTGTAAAAATCGTATAAGTGCACAAAAAAGAAGGAAGCAAAACTTTTACACGATACGCTTCGGAAAACACATCATGCGAAACGGGGGCAAGCTTGTCTTTGAATGCTTTATAAAAATCAGCGCCCAAACCATCAGGACCGGGTGACTTTCCGGGTTTTGAATGGTCGATGGCTCGTTCTACTTCTGCCAACGATATGGGTAGTTCTAGCTTTTCTTTTATGTCGTCTGCCAGTCTGGGCATAAACGGCAAATAAACGCTTCAAAATTCTTTCTTTTTGGAGGCTCGGTAACTTAAAAGCTCTGTATAGTATTCCGCAAACGCGCGTTCGATGAAATCCTTATCACCAGACAGAGCCCCTCGATACGTAATATCGCTTATCTCATTTTTACTGGCGTATCTTTGTTCCTCCCGATAGCCCTTTTAGTGGGTATCTCGCCAAGTGACAACCGCTTCCACCTTGCTCGCACCATAGCCCCCTTATATTGTTCGGTGTCCAGAACTCCCAAGCACTTTTTAATACTGATAATCTTGTCCGCGAAAAAACTGGGCGAGCGGCATTCTTCTTTTATTACCGTCTGCAGCAAGTATTTTAATTCACTTGTTTTCTTATTTTCCTCATGCTTCAATAAACCCGATCGTTCTATGGCTATCATTTCAATTTCCTTTTTAAACAGTTCCCACTTAACCCCAACCTCTTCCCCTCGAGAGTTTACGAACTCTCGAAGCTGGTGACGCACCGCAGTTAAAAAGAAATCATCATTTAGAAGCTTCGTATTAAATTTCCATAAATCCCGAACGAACCTCTTAGGCGTTTCTTTATAAGAAAAAATTATAAAGGAGACAAGGGAATGATCACTAAATGACACGGCGTCGACTGAATATAGTTTACAAGCGCTAATAAGTTCGAGGAAAACGTAAGCCCGGTCTAATCGCGCGTGATTCGTGGCCTGGAAATGCGTGTACTGTATATGCCTGCCACTTGACGCGCAGTGAGCTACGTCCTCTAATTCATATCGATCCAGCATATCGTTTAACATAACTGAACTTGCATCTCTATACAGCGCGCTGTTCGATCTATCTTAGGGCGCACAAACGCAATCAAAATCCCCCAACAGAATCACCAGTCGATCTGTGTTAACATACCTTTCAATATGCTCGAAAAAAACTACACGTTCCTCTACCTTTGTAGGGACATATATGCACAAAACACGAAACTTGAAATTAGAAATAACAAAATCACATAACACAAGTCGGCCCGCATTGCAGCTAATCACTTGTTCAACGGTCCCACTACAATTTTTTAGAAATAAAAGACAACCTCCCGACGTTCCCTTAGCGAGGCTGACGCACACGTCGTACCTTGCTTCAAATAGCCGCACCAGATTCTCTGTCTGGGCCTCGCTCTCCATTTTTGTTTCTTTAACCGCGACAACGTCCAGTTCCTTCTTTATAAATAAGCGATTTACCTGGTACTGACGACGTTTGGCACATAAGCCTCGCCCGTTTAACGTGCCCACACGTAATGATCGCTCAAGGTTCATCAACGATTGAGTGGGAGGCTAGACAAAAAAGAACAACAATAAAACCCGGTAGGCTAGCAGAAAAAAATACTGTGGACCGTAAGTGCAGTAGAATGCAAACGCAAACAAAAAGAAACCGTATATTCGCAATGCCGTAGTTACCGAGACCACTCATAAAGAGTCTTTCCTCCGGCGATCATCCGGCGGGATACGCGACTTCACCGCGACCCGACGTTTCTTGGGTTTGAGCGTAGGCCACGCTTGGTTGGCCTCCTGGCCAGTGCCGTCAGGTGTTGCCGCTGGCTCCCTCGGTCGCTTTACCGTTTGGCTGGCGTCCATTTTGGAGCCCTGTTCGTCTGCCGCTCCTACGTCGCCGCTCTTACCCCCGGGATTGCTGTTCACCGTTGCAGGTTGTCCGCCTGCGGACAGCGTTTCCTCCTCGGGCAGGTGGTGCTTGGCTCTTTCTTGGCGCGCGTCTTGACCTCGTGTCGTCCCCTCAGAGTCTCGCGCTTGTGACGCTGCGTCCTGGTTGCCGTCGTCCTTGGATGTGGGTGCCCCACTCTTTTACATCGGCAGCACGTCGCTTGGAGGCGACCCTCCTACGGCTTCTTCCGCCTCGATACCGTCCATCAGGTAGTCGGAGTTGTCCTCGACCTTACGGTTTCGGGCCATCGAGGTGTACGTTTTGACGCAATCTTCTGCTTCATGACCGTAGCGGTGGCAGTTGGAGCCACGGGGAATGCGGCAGTCCCGGCGAATGTGGCCCGTACGACGACAGCGAAGGGAAAGCGGAGCGCGTCCGGGCATCACGACAAGGACCTTACACCCTCCCAGGCGCATCTCGTGGGGGAGGCTGTCCACGGTGTAGCCTTCCTTGAGGGTCATGCGTACACTCCGGGTGTTAGATTCAACAGCCTCAAACCCCTTTTCCCGGAAGAAGTCCCTGGTTATCTCAGATACCTTGCCGTAGCGCTCCAACTCCTTCTTCACCTGGCCGTTGGGAACGTCGTACGGTACCCAGTGGAGCTTCAGCTTCACCGCAGTGTTCGCCGGGTCGATGACGAGGCAACGCCCCCCCTTGATGGTCAGCTACTTCGCGTCCACAAACCTTTGCTTCGCCGCTAGCGAGTGCAGCCTCAGCATCCAAACGTGGTTCATCTGATGTGGACCGGTTGAGGCCAGGTCCTTCAGCATTTGCAGCCGCTGCAGTTCGTCACGAAAGTCTTGCACGCGATACGGCCTTCCTTTCACATCACAGTGTAAAAATACAGCGTTCGTCACAACATAACCAGTGGGAAGTTGGGGCAGGATAATCTTGTAATCTTCAGCGTTATCAAAGACAGACGTACCACGGCCTGACGCGGCCATTTTTGCCGCTTCGTCGGAACTCATGACACACACGTCCGAACTCGGCAGAGGCCGGAAGTGGAATCCTCTTCACCACTCCACCTTGACTTTCTGGCGTTTCCTACCTGTCTTAATATTGCACAAGAAACGAAATGTATCCAATTGGAGGTGTTCTGGAAACACACGCCGCCGCGTGGAACGCGGTACGACGCTTAGTGTCACGTGGTACGTGCTCGTTTGTGCTCCAGAAATCCTCCCACTGTTTGTCTCGTCCCGTGTAGATGTAGTATTCTTTGTTTATGAGCTTTAGAGACACGGTGCCATCATCATCTGCGAGGATCAAGAGCCACGTTATTGAATATACAACAAGGGCACTTCACACCATCGTGCGTGGTCTCCGGGGAGGATATAAACAAATATGTGCAGATGGATGAACCGTACTTAATCCAATGAATCGAAGAATTAAAGTTTTCAGGAACCCACCGAAAGCCAAAAAACGGAGGAGCCAGAGTTTGAACTCTGGGCCTCCCAATGTCCGATCGGGTGTGCTAACCTCTACACCACTCCATGACATGACTCCCATGGCATCAAGAAATCGCTAACAATTTCAACATCAATGTCGTCTTCACTGCTCCCAATAAGCTTGGCAACTTGTGTAAACAAGTCAACTCGCCTGATTCCCACCGAACAGTATGCTGCACCAAAAACCATCAGAACAGGTTTGTTGAGTGTGCCGATGAAGTGGTGTACTCATTTCCCCTTTTGTGCGGGAAAGTGTACCGTATTTTCCGGACTATAGTCCGCACCCGGTGTATAGTCCGCAGGGGGAAATTTGGGGTCAAAAATAAAAGATTTTGCTTAGATAGCCCGCACCCGGTGCATAGCCCGCACCCGGTGCATAGTCCGCACCTGGTGCTTAGTCGACACGAAAATCTTCTCATAGACGGCACACGTTTACAAATGTCTGCTTTTCAGCTCACAATAAAGCCTATAATGTGCATAAATCATCATTAACGTACACTTTCGTGCACAAAATTTGTCATCTCCTCATAATAAACGATCTTGAAAAACCTAATTCCTGTATAGTCCGCACGCGTAGATAGTCCACACAGCCACAAATTTCAACTTTTAAACATGTATACAGTTTGCGGACTATAGCCCGGAAAATACGGTACATAGGTCAAACCGGACGATGCCTTAATGATAGACCCCGTGAACACAAAATTAACAGCACCAGAGCCACCTCAGGCCATCTAGGCATACACTGCCGTGATTGTGGGTGCGACGTTCACCTGGCATCCTGTACAATTTTAGGTAGGAACAGTAACCAATTAACTCGAGAAATTATCGAGGCAGAACCTATCGCCAGAAATTATAACAACTGTCTTATATCGTAACAGCGCAACTTCATCACCATCAACATCCACACTATCATTAGCATCCACAACAGTGCACCGCCTGCACGGGCGGTGCGTAGCTCATGCTACAGATCGCGGGGCAGAATTGCTCCAGGGCTCGGTCAGTAAAGCCGGTGCTTTTTAACTCTACTTTGTCTATCTTACACATGGTGGAGGACAAAACTGAGAGTTTTGTCGAGCCGTCTAACACAGACTCATGTCAACGTTGCAATATACCCAGAGTCACCCTTGTGCCAGCAAAAATGTCTGTGATTATGCCCATTGTACCCAAATACGCCTACACTGGAGATGCACTCGTAGAATCTGCGCCTGACATTATAAGGAACAAAGGTCTTGTCGTGACGTCTTGTATGGCAACTTTTGGCCCTTTTGGTACTGACGTGTTAGCGGTATACGTTACAAATTTGGACATCGTAGTTCCGCAGTCAGTGGTGGTTGCTATAACCACTCCTGCCCCTGACCATCATTCTGAACAACAAGCTTGCAGCAGCACTACTGTATTAGGCTCAAGTATCAATCCGGCTCTTTCTGACGATCAAAAAACACGTTTCCTTTTTCTTATGGAGTCATTCCGAGATGCATTCGACTCACAAACGAACGTTCTTGGCAGGGCTCATTCTATTTACCACACAATAAATACCGGCGACGCTCCCCTCGTATAGCATCGACCTTAAACCATGGCTCCTGTCGAAAGGCGCAAGATAGAAACTGAGGTAACAGAAATCTTGAAACGAAATGGCGTACGTCCTTCCAACAGTCCCTGGTCTTCCCCTGTTGTTTTGGTTAGAAAGATGAGTCTGTTGGTTTCTGTGTAGATCACTCGAAAGGGCAGCTATTCAAAGCCTCGTATTGATGACGCCCTAGAGACTCTGCAGGGAGCAAAATATTATTCGTCGTTAGACCTAAGTTCCGGATACTGGCAGATCCCGAAGTTTAAATCAGACAAACAAAAAACAGCCTTCGTGACACCAAACGATCTATTTGAATTTAACGTCATGAATTTTGGCACCTGTAACGCGCCGGCGACCTTTGAACGAACAATCGACTCGGGATGAGGACGATTTGTCACATGCGCACTCGTCACAGGACGATTGGTCACAGGACGATTCGTCACATAAGAACATTCGTCACAGAATGACTCGTCATGCGGGCAACTGGTCACATCGATCGGGCAGGCGACGATAGTAAATCGCAAATTTCAACAACTGCCCCCCTTCCCTGATGAGGACTTTCACAACTTCCCACTGTCACATAAACCAATAGTTAGGAAAATTAATCTTACAATACTCCTCTTCCGCTTTTACTTTCATTATATTACGAGTCTTCAGCAAGTTGATCTCAGTTGCTGGCTTGAACGAGCAATAATCCGACTGGCAGCTAAATCAGTTTTTACTTTTGCCTTGCATACACCTATTCGACAACATCAATAAGTATCGGAATTCTTTCTGCTGAATGTGAACGAGTGAATGTGTACAGCCTCTCTCTGTGGCGATCACCTCCATTATTTCGAATGTACTCGGAGTTCAAAAATAGTCGCTCTTATATGGCCTCCGCATTCACCGTTCGGGACGGACCCAGAAGCTAAAACGTCTGTTACAAATTCTGTGACCTTGAGAAGCGAAAGACATGCTAAGATAAGATGTGACCCACTTTGTGAGGCCCAACCAACATTCAATGTTCGGGACCGAAACAGAAGCTAAAACGTTTGTTACAAATTTTTCGCCTTTCAGAAGTCAAACACATACTAAGGTATGAGGTGAGCCACTTTGTCCGCCCGAACCAAATTGAACAATAAATATATGGGGGGACGAACTATTGTGGGACCGGTTGGCCGCGTGGCGAGTCATCCTATGACGAATGTTCCTGTGTGACAAATCGTCCTGTGACCAATCGTCCTGTGACGAGTGTGCATGTGACGAGTGGACCGTATCCCAATCGACTCCATCCTACGTAGCTTATAATGGCGTCCATGTCTTTGTTATCTTGATGATGTTAATATTTTTTCCTCCACGTTCGAAGAACGCCTCGTCCGGTTGTCACAAGTTTTATCTTGCATCACTGATACGGGCTTACAACTCAATGCAGAGAAATGCAATTTTGCAGCGACTCAGATCAAAGTTTAGGACATCTTATTTCCCATGAAGGCATAAGACCCGACCCTGGAAAAAATTAGAGCAGTCTCCTCGTTCCCGCACCCTGCAAACACAAAGCAGATCAAAAGTTTTTTTGGGTTTATGTTCTTAATTCCGTCGTTTTATCCGTGGCTTTGTCACATATTGCTTCTCCATTACATAATCTTATTTCCACCCGTGTCCCATATAAATGGACCACCGATATCCAATTATCCTTCAACGCCCTTCAAAACGCGCTGACTTCTGATCCGGTACTGAGTCACTTTGACGATAACGCAGCAACTGAACTCCTCACGGATGCCAGTGGAACCGAGTTGGGTGCTGTACTCCTGCAAAAACATCCCTCCAGCCGTGACTCTCACGTCATCGCTTACGCGAGTCGTACTTTAACCAGACCTAAAAACAATTACACTGTAACCGAACAAGAGTGCTTGGCAATAGTATGGACCATCGGACGGTTCAGACACTATTTGTACGCTCGTCCTTTCACGATTGTCCCAGACCATCATGCCCTATGTTGGCTATCCTCAATGAAAAACTTGTATGGACGTCTAGCCAGATGGATCCTCCGCCTACAAGAATATCAGTTCACTATCGTTCAGAAAAGTGGAAAGAAACACATGGATGCCGACGAACTGCCTCGTTGCCTTCTTCCACTGAGTTCCCGCACCGACGACATCGACGACGATTTGCCTAGCGTCAGTTCCCTAACACCAACAAATCTCATCTCTGCCCAAACAGAAGATCCTTGAAGCGCTAAGATAATTCGTAGTCTCACTAGCCCAGTTTAAGACACCAAGTTTTGCCGAAAAATACGCAACTTTGTCCTCCTCAATGGTCTACTCTACAAACGCAGTTACCTCCGGGACGGCGCGCGGCACCTACTTTTAATCCCGAAACAGTTACGAGATACCGTCCTCGCGACTTTCCAGGACCACACCACAGCGGGTCACCTGGGCACTTAGAAGACCTACGCCCGCCTCCGGTCCCGTTACTTCTGGCCAGGCATGTAACGGACGACCGAGAAGTATGTGCAATCGTGCATTCACTGCCGACACCGTAAACCTTCGCGACACGCGTAAGATGGACAGTTGATGCCCCTGCCTTGTTCCGAGAGGCTTTTCGAGCGAGTCGTTGTCGACCTTTACAGACCACTACCGAAGAGTTCGGCTGGCCACCGGTGGATTGTGGTAGGCATAGACCACCTTACGAGGTACGTCGAAATGGCTCCTCTTATCTTAGGTACTGCACAAGAAATTGCAGTTTTTTTCTTAGCAACGTAGGTTTACGCCATGGTGCGCCACGATTTCTGCTTAGCGACCATAAAACCGGGTTTTTGTTCGCACTCGTAAAATAGGTCTTGCTGCCTCTAGGTTTATTCACCAGTTCACATCCACGTACCACCCGCAAACAAACGGTCTTACCGAACGGTTCAATGGAACACTATCGCAAATGCTTAGCATGTATATCTCATTGTTACACACACCACAGCGCACTATAGCAAACAACACTCACTCTTTACACACGAAAAATAAAGCAAAATTCAAACAAACCGCGCTGACTGACAACTCTTTTTATATAATTGTGTCTTCTTCGACCTCTAGCACCACCGAATTTCCCAAATCACGCGCACCGATCTCCTAGATGCCTAAAATTATTTTCTCTTTTTCTGTGAGGTGTAAAGATGGTGTACTAATACAGTTGTTATAATTCCTGGCTATATGTTCTGCTTCGATAATTTCTCGAGTTAATTGGTTACTGTTCCTACCTAAAATTGTACAGGATGGCAGGTGAACGTCGCACCCACAATCACGGTGGTGTATGCCTAGATGGCCTGAGTTGGCTCTGGTGCTGTTGGTTTTGTGTCCACGGAGCCTATCATTAAGGCGTCGTCCGGTCTGACCTATGTACACAGTACGGGTTCTTTCGTTGCTCGGTCACCTTGCGCCGTCCGGACTGCCAGGTCCGGATGGGGTGACGGGCTTTGTTGTGGGAAGCTGGGAGGGTCTTGGCGGAGACGAAGTTGCTTCCCTTGGCCGTCGACGACTAATTCAGTTGAATTTGGGGATTACTTTTCAATAAACAATTTAATACTTTGGTAGGGAATGAAAATACAAAGATAAACAATACTGCGAAATGATAACTTCCCCTGTACGGGGTTGGGAAGGAGGTGGTCGGGTGTTAGCTTATCCAAGCTCGGGAGTTGGCTGGCTCGTGGGATTACGTCCCGATTACGGGGACAGAAGTCCCTCGGAATCCCACGACCTGACTCGATTACGGAGCGACAGCCCTCGAGCCCCAGCATCAACTAAACTCACTCGCTGAGTTTCTAATCCAAGTTACTCGTTGGTCCGTCCCCTTTTAGTGGACCGGCGAATCCTCGACGCGTTGTGAGACAGGCGTTTCCCACCGCCAACCAATCGGCTCACCTTCTCGCCACGTGGGAATTGCCTGTTTTCCCCGGTGGGAACCCGCGGTCTGCGTTCATTTCACGGTCAAAGGTCGGGCTAGTTCGAATGCAAGCAAAGCCATTTCTCGCACGGCAAAGCGGACAACCGACCCCAGTGTGGATAGCGCCGACTAAGTGAGCCATCCCGCAATTCATTCTGTCAGAGGCGGTCTGACGTTGCCGTTCTGCCGCGACCCCCCATACTCGGGCGAGAAAGACTAAACCGATGTAAACGCGCCGTGTAAACAACGCCGGCCAGAGCCACTGCGTTCTGGTGGTGGTGGTGGTGTAACTTTATTTTCCCGCCCCGGAACGCACGCTCCGATTCTCTCGGCAAAAAACGCGCGTTCCGAACCTCGCGTCGTAAAGTACGCCTGTCTCTCGAGGTCGCCCGCCAAGGGAAGTGTTTATAACAACGCTTTTCCCCCAGCCAAATCTCCCTGGTGCTAACGGCCCACCCGCGGAGCTCTCGTCGATCCTTACACCTCCCCCCTTAAGACTCTTGCTGGACTGAAAAAACATCTAAGAGTCAAACATAAAAAAAAGGATCGAAGACATCATTCGCATTTAGGCATACGGTGCAAAAAAAAAAAAAAAATAAAGAAAAAAATGCAAGTGACGTTGTAAAAAAAAAACGATTATCTTCGTAAATAAGCGCATAATACTGAAGATGAATAAGTATACATATAACCGAGCACTTCAACGTTACTGACACCAAAGTTTAAATGAAAATCCATGAGACACGCGCTTTGCAATGTCCGCCTATTGAATGACAGTACATTGCTATACGGGTAAATACGCGTACATGTCACAATGCACACGTCAACGTATATGCAAAAAGAAGCGAAATAAAAAAAAAATAAAAAAATAAAACGCTGAGCGGAACACGCCTGCTGAAATATCTGCGCTTGGGAACAAAACAAAAACGCCTCGCAAAACAGAATTGTGTCTGGACTCGTGCAAATCTCAAGTCACAAGGGTCGCAAGGTCCAACGAAGTCTCCTCTCCACGCACGGACACAGCAGCAACGCCACACTTTCTGAGATGGATGACTCAGGCCGCGCGGCAAGTGGAACCACTCATGCTCTCGGGTGGGCGCAGCGCCGAGTCAGTGGTACCCCAATATCTGTTCGGCAAGCGAGATAAAGCATCTGCGTTACCGTTAGCGGACCCCTTTCTGTGGGTGACGATCACATCGTAGCGCTGTAGTGCTAGAGCCCACCTTGACAGCTTTGCCCCATGCGGACTGCAGAACGTCAGGTAGGACAAAGGGTTGTGATCCGACACGACGTTCACTTTTGCGCCGAAGAGCCAGTTATCAAATTTGCCAAGCGCCCAAATGATAGCGAATGCCTCACACTCAATGGTGGACCAGCGCGTCTGAGTCGGAGTGAATATATGGCTGGCGAACGCGATCGGCTTCTCAGCTCCGTCACTCCCGATCTGGGCCAGGCATGCCCCTGCTGCCACTGCTGACGCGTCTGTAAAAAGCCAGTAAGGCTCCTGCAGGTTCGGGGTCGAAAGACTCGTCGCCTCGCAGAGCGCCTTCTTGAGACGCAGGAATGCATTTTCCGCCTCCTCGGGCCAAGGTATCGCGTTCGGCACTCTCTTCTTGGTGAAGGCCGTGAGGGGCTCGGCGATAGTAGCGTAGTCTTTCACGTACTCTCTGTAATAGCCACAGAGTCCTAGGACGCTTCGCAGCTCCTTCTTAGTATGCGGACGATCCAAGCCCTCGATCGCGGCTAACTTGCTTGGGTCGAGGACGTGCGCTCCTGACCCCACGATATGCCCGAGGAAAGGGATTGACCCTCTAGCCACCTGACACTTTTCCTTGCTCACCCTCAGCCCTGCTCGCTCAAGAACTCCCAAGACGGCGTCGAGGTGGCGAAGGTGGTCCTCCCATGTCTCGGAAAAGACGGCAATATCATCTAAGTACGCGCAGGCGTACGACTGGTGACCCGTCAACAGCTGATTGACTAACCGCTGGAACGTAGCGGCCGCGTTCTTTAGACCGAACGGCATCACCCTCCACGCGAACTGGCCCTCATGCGGTACAAAGGCTGTGAGGTGCTGTGACTCGGCGGCCACCGGCACCTGCCAATATCCGCGCTGGAGGTCGAGGATAGTAATGAATTTCGCTCGTCCTACTTGGAGGATGAGCTCCTGAGGGTTGCTCATTGGAAACGCGTCCGGTATAGTCGCAGTATTCAAGCGACGGTAATCGACACTAAGGCGGATGCTGCCATCCTTTTTGGAGACACACACTACCGGGTGCGCGTGCTTGCTTTCGACCGGGTAGATGAGCCCTGATTCTAGCAGCTCACCCACTTGTCTGCTGACCTCTGTTTTAAGCAGTTCCGGAATTCGATACGGGTACGACCTTTCAGGCGCGTACCCCTGTTCTAAGTTGATTTCGTGCTCGCCCACCTCCGCGGCTCCCAAAGCGGTTCGGAACGCGGAGTCATGGTCTCGGAACCATACCTCGGCAAACCTCACTCATGAGGGCCCTCATTCACCCTCACTCACCCTCATCCTCACAGGTGAGGTGAGGGTGAGTGAGTTTCTGATCCAGGAAAATTCATGAGTGTGAGGGTGAGTGAGGGCCGTGAGGGCTGTGAGGGCGGTGAGGGCTATGAGGGCGGTGAGGGCCGTGAGGGTGGTGAGGGCCGTGAGGGCGGTGAGGGCCGTGAGGGCGGTGAGGGCCGTGAGGGCCGTGAGGGCGGTGAGGGCCGTGAGGGCCATGAGGGCCATGAGGGCGGTGAGTGCGGTAAGGGATATGAGGGCCATGAGTGCGTGAGGGGCGTAAGGGCGGTGAGTGGCGTGAGGGCCATGAGCGCGTGAGTGGTGTGAGGGTGGTGAGTGGCGCGAGGGGTGTGAGGGCCATGAGTGCGTGAGGGCAGTGAGTGGCATGAGAGGCGTGAGGGCCGTGAGGGCCGTGAGGGCGGTGAGTGCATGAGGTCTGCGAGGGCCATGAGTCCGTCAGGGCGGTGAGTGCGTGAGGCCCCCTTCAGATCGAGCATCTTTCTCAGCAATTTTGGTGTTAATGACGGGTTGTTCTCTAGCTTTCCCCAGATCGACACGAATTGCTGAGATCGGGTCCGGCTCGAAATAAGCAAGCAACTCGGAGAAATTCGAATACGTTTGAAGCGGCTGCATCCAATCAGGGACGCAAAAGTTTCACGTGATACCTCGTGCCGGTGATGATGACACCGAAAGACTTGGTTCTGGTTTGAAATCGATCGTTTTTTGGAAATAAACTGTTTCAGAAAGGTGCATTAGTATTCTTAACGAGATTTAAATGCATAAAAACACATTTATAACGCGTAATTGTGTCTAAATAGTGCAAAAAAAATAACATTTTATGATGGCGATGGCAAATTGCAGCAATTGGTTGCTGCGTGTGATCGCGGGCGGCCCGTGTTGCTGGTGTTGCGACGTAAAGTTTCTGGGCGAAATTGCCCCATCTGAAGCTGGCCTGAGTGGCGTGAGGGCCATCAGTGCGTGAGGGGTGTGAGGGCCGCAAGGGCGGTGAGGGGCATGAGGGCGGTGAGTGGCGTGAGGGCGGTGAGTGGCGTGAGGGCGGTGAGTGGCGTGAGGGCAGTGAGTGGCATGAGGGCCGTGAGGGCGGTGAGGGCCGTGAGGGCAGTGAGGGCGGTGAGGACCGTGAGGGTGGTGAGGGTGGTGAGGGCAGTGAGGGCCGTGAGGGCGGTGAGTGGCGTGAGGGCGGTGAGTTTCATGAGGGCCATGAGTGAGTGAGGGGCGTGAGGGCCGTGAGGGCGGTGAGGGGCTTGAGGGCCGTGAGGGTGGTGAGTGCGTGAGGGCCGTGAGGTTCAGTGAGGGTGAGTGAAGGGCTGAAGGTGAGTGTGACTGTGAGGGTGAGGGTGAGTGAGGGGCTTAAGGTGAGTGTAGCTGTGAGGGTGAGGGTGAGTGAGGGGCTTAGGTGAGTGTGGCTGTGAGGGTGAGGGTGAGTGAGGGCGACCTAAAATGCCGACCTCTGCTCGGAACACGGCCTGCACTTCCTCGCGGCGGTGAGGCGTCAAGTGATCAAACTTTTCGGGGTTAAGCTGGCCCGTCTGTTCGGTCGTTCTGTTTTCCCGGGGTGCGTAGCTGACCTCTCCGAACTCCACGTCCTCATGAATTATGACGCCCACCTGCCCCACCCGGGCCCTGCACGCTCTTAGCTGGTTCGCGTGGGCTACTTTGGTCCTGCCCTCCCCCAGTTCCAGCCGGTAGGAACACGCGGTCTTTCAATAGTCAAAACTGTGAAAGGCCCGAGCCACTTCGGAGCCATCTTGCTGGAGGGTTCACTTTCGAATAGCAACACTTGATCTCCAACTCTAAACTCTTTGTTCTTGGCAGGGCGGTTATAGCGCTCCGAGTAAGCGCGCTGCTGGACTCCGCTTGTGAGACCCGCAACCTCTGCCGCCACGCTTAGCTGTTCCCTTAATTACCTTAGGTACTTCGCCGGCGCCTCTCGGAGAGTGCTGGGTACGGGGACTTCCCTCGTCCAAGTATGCTGAAGTATATTTATTGGCCCCGTGGGGCTCCTTCCGTATAGCAACCGGAAGGGCGACGCGCCTGTCGTTTCGTGTGGGACTTCTCGATACGCCCACAGCAAAAATGGCACCAATCGGTCCCAGTTTCCCGGGTCCCTTTCTGTGGCGTGGAATAACATGTTCTTAAACACTCGGTTCCACCTCTCGACCGAGCCGTTGCTCTTTGGATGCTCTGGGGTCGAGAAGCGCGGCGTGCAGCCCAGCCTCGAGAGCAACTCTTGCGTGAGCTTCGCCGTGAAGTTAGTTCCCTGATCTGAACACACGAGCTCAGGCACCCCGGTTCGGCTGAAAATATCCAGCAGTGCGTCGCAAGTCGCTTTCGCCGTGAGATTACGTAAAGGTACTACCTCTGGCAAGCGCGTGCAAAGTTCGATCAGGCACAGAGCATATTTGTGTCCCCTGGCCGACGCAACGTCCAGTGGGCCAATTAAGTCGATGTTGACTACCTGGAACGGTCTCTCCGGCCGCGTGAGCGGTGTGATGGGAACTCTGTCCCTCACGGTTCTGTCCGACCTAATCTGACAGCCATGGCAAGAGCGACAATGCTCTCGGACATCAGTCTCAATTCCAGGCCAATAAAAGCTGCCCTTAATCCTCGCCTTTGTCTTTTTGCACCCGAGATGCCCCCCCCCCCCCCCCCCCCCCCCCCCCCCAGAGTGATTCACGGGCGAGCTCCAAAACTTCGGCGCGTCTCTCCCTAGGCAAAACCAACTGAGTCACCCTGATTCCGTCTACTGTGTCCTTGTGGAACAACAGTCGATCGCGGACAAACATACCGCCCCCGCCACCCTCCGCGTTCGCCCAAGCGGAACGGAGGGTCTCGTCGCCCCTTTGCAACTCGAGGAACTGTCCTCTCTCTCCCCCGTCGGGGAGCGCGTCCCCGCCGTCAGCGTTTTCTTTTCGCGAGCTCGGGCGGGCCGCCTGACCCACATTCCCCCGCGTCGGTACTACCGGCCTCTGGGTCTAGCCCCCCCAATGAAGCGGGTTCCCGATCTCTCTCCCCAGCGTCTTGAGCCGATGCGCTCGACACCGCGGCTGTCGTGCTCAGGGGCACCGTTTTGTCTCGAATTCGAACAAAATCCTGGTCCTCGCGCTGGTTTAACAACCGCCAGTCGTCAGAGGAGAGTAAGCAGTCCGCCGTGGTAGCCAGTTTATCGGTCACCGCGCATAGCACGCTGACCGGGTCTTTCTGACTAACTCCGCTTCGGGGTCCGGCTTGCAGCGGCAAACGCACGAGTTTTTTGCTGTTACCTGTTGCCCAAAGGCTGAAACAAGGCGAATTGTGCCGCTAGACTCGGCCAGTTCCGGCGGAACGGCGTTCTCTCTGACGACTGTTATTTCCCTTCCGGTGTCTAGCACGGCGGTCAGCTCCCGGTCACCGGAGGAGAGTTCGACCAGGATCAAACCCGATCCTCCGAGTCCCTGGTTATTGTCCATATCTATCACAGCCGTTAGCTGATCTGGGGCACCCGAAGGTGCGGATTCGTCCTTTTTTGCCACTGCCTGCACGTGTGACTTTCGCGCGGTCTGATTCTGACCCTCACCCGCAGGGCAGTTCTTCGCCATGTGACCGCTTTGGTTACAACTGAAGCAACGGGGTGAAAGGCGAAAAGAGGTCTGCTTCGCAATGTCAGTTTTTGGCTTCGATCCCTCGCCTCTGATATCTGCCCCCCTCGCCGTTCGTCCGCCTCTCTCTGCTTCTTCGTACATCTGTACTGCCTTAGCTAGCTCGTGCGCCTGCAGCCACTTTGTCTCTTCGCGCAGCGTGACGTGTCGGAGACACTCCTCACTGAGGCTTGACTTCACGTGGTGTGCGACCATTAGATGAATCAGGTCCTCCTTACTCTCTACGTTGCGCGCCTCGAGATAGTAGTTGAAATAGCTGGCCGTCCTCAAGGCGAACTGCGGCCATCCCTCGTATTTTCGCTTACGCGCGCCGGCAAACCGCTTCCGGTACTCGCCAGGGGTGAGTCGGAGCTCGTCCAGGACGGCGGCCTTGACCGTGTCGTAGCTAGCTATCTCCTCCACAGATAACCTCGTAAAAAGATATTTAACTCTTTCTGACAAGGCCGGCATGATCAGATGTACTCGGCTCTCATTCGGCACTCTGTAAGCCGCGAACATCTTATCGACACCATCGAACCAAACCGGAACTTCCGCCTCAGGTGGCAGTTTCTGATTTTTGAGAAGTTTCGCGCATTACGAAACAGGGTCCATCAGCCTACCCATTCCGGTCGTCACGGTAGCCGCCTCACCGACACTTGGTCCACGCATTGCCGCGATTCTTTCCTCGCTCTCAAGCTTGAGTCTCAACATGGCAATTTCGTGCTCGTGCTCCATGCGCCGCATGGTTTCCGCGTGCGCATGGGCAGCACGCCCGTCGGCGGACCGACTTTCTGACCCTTACGCCCCTCCGTGGGTCCCTTTGTCCTTTTCCGCAGTTTTCGCTTTATCCCCTGATTTTTTCATCCTTTCCTGCCAACTGACTCCTACGTCTGCGCACACACCAAAGAAACGTGAAGGTTCCACTCACCGGCGCCGCGGAGTCTCCCTTGGACTGGATGGCACGGGGTGACCGTGGCTCCCTTGACGCTAGGCGGTCTCTGATGCGTGGGCTCTCTGCGGTAGTCGTTCTGTTGCGGCTCGATTATGTTTCTTGAATTTTGATGTCGTCGAAGCCAATCCTGTCGACTGCGCCAGTACGGGTTCTTCCGTTGCTCGGTCACCTTGCGCCGTCCGGACTGCCAGGTCCGGATGGGGTGACGGGCTTCGTTGTGGGATGCTGGGCGGGTCTTGCCGGAGACGGAGTTGCTTCCCTTGGCCGTCGACGACTAATTCAGTTGAATGTGGGGATTAATTTTCAATAAACAATTTAATACTTTGCTAGGGAATGAAAATACAAAGATAAACAATACTGCAAAATGATAACTTCCCCTGTACGGGGTTGGGAAGGAGGTGGTCGGGTGTTAGCTTATCCAAGCTCGGGAGTTGGCTGGCTCGTGGGATTACGTCCCGATTACGGGGACAGAAGTTCCTCGGAATCCCACGACCTGACTCGATTACGGAGCGACAGCCCTCGAGCCCTAGCATGAACTAAACTCACTCGCTGAGTTTCTAATCCAAGTTACTCGTTGGTCCGTCCCCTTTTAGTGGACCGGCGAATCCTCGACGCGTTGTGAGACAGGCGTTTCCCACCGCCAACCAATCGGCTCACCTTCTCGCCACGTGGGAATTGCCTGTATTCCCGGGTGGGAACCCGCGGTCTGCGTTCATCTCACGGTCAAAGGTCGGGCTGTTTCGGATGCAAGCAAAGCCATTTCTCGCATGGCAAAGCGGACAACCGACCCCAGTGTGGATAGCGCCGACTAAGTGAGCCATCCCGCAATTCATTCTGTCAGAGGCGGTCTGACGTTGCCGTTCTGCCGCGACCCCCACACTCAGGCGAGAAAGACTAAACCGATGTAAACGCGCCGTGTAAACAGCGCCGGCCAGAGCCACTGCGTTCTGGTGGTGGTGGTGGTGGTGTAACTTTATTTTCCCGCCCCGGAACGCACGCTCCGATTCTCTCGGCAGAAAACGAGCGTTCCGAACCTCGCGTCGTAAAGTACGCCTGTCTCTCGAGGTCGCCCGCCAAGGGAAGTGTTTACAACAGCGCTTTTCCCCCAGCCAAATCTCCCTGGTGCTAACGGCCCACCCGCGGAGGGCTTGTCGATCCTTACATACACTTTCCACCACGAAAGGGGAAATGAGTACACCACTTCATCGGCACACTCAACAAACCTGTTCTGATGGTTTTTGGTGCAGCATACTGTTCGGTGGGAATCAAGTGAGTGGAGTTTAAACAAGTTGCCAAGCGTATTGGGAGCAGTGAAGACGACATTGATGTTGAACTTGTTAGCAATTTTCTTGATGCCATGGGAGAACTTGTGGAAATAGGGAAGAACGACAGGTCTCGTAGATCTTTCTCTGGCTCTTGGTGTGACATATGTTCCCTTATTTTTTGTTTTCAAGACGCTCTCTGCAATCGATGTTAATAACGACATGGGATATCCGGCGAATGTTAATCTGGAAATTTGCACGTCAAAGCTTACTGAAATAGAGTGCTCGCAGGATTTTTGAAGAGAGTTGTTTAGACATACTTTGGCGATTCCTCTTTTTACCAGCATAAAATGTGCCGAATTGTACGGAAGAATTGGTTTTTTAACCCTTGGCTCATATATCCAGCATATATGAGTGTGTTGTAAATTGAGCCAGAGATCGAGGAATCGGATTTATCTTTTTTTCCGGAAGCTCATGAGTAATTTTCAGTGTTTTAGCATCGATTGCAGAGAGCATCTTGAAAGCAAAAAAATAAGGGAACATATGTCACACCAAGAGCCAGAGAAAGATCTACGAGACCTGTCGTTCTTCCCTACTTCCACAGGTTCTCCCATGGCATCAAGAAAATCGCTAACCAAGTTCAACATCAATGTCGTCTTCACTGCTCCCAATAAGCTTGGCAACTTGTGTAAACAAGTCAACTCGCCTGATTCCCACCGAACAGTATGCTGCACCAAAACCCATCAGAACAGGTTCGTTGAGTGTGCCGATGAAGTGGTGTATACTCATTTCCGCTTTCGTGCGGGAAAGTGTACATAGGTCAGACCGGACGATGGCTTACTGATAGGCCCCGTGAACACAAAGCCAACAGCACCAGAGCCAACTCAGGCCATCTAGGCAAACACTGCCGTGATTGTGGGTGCGACGTTCACCTGCCATCCTGTACAATTTTAGGTAGGAACAGTAACCAATTAACTCGAGAAATTATCGAAGCAGAACATTTCGCCAGGAATTATAACCCAGACAGCACACGACGTCGGGCCAACATTGGTATTCAATTGGCAAACAATGGTCCAATATTGGGTCAATGTGGCCATCCTAGCACCAATATTGGTGGTACAGGGGAATATACTGGCCAACGTTGGCCTGACTTGACCAACGGCTCACCAACGTTGGTAATCGATTGGCTTAGGCCGGCCAACATTGGCCTACCTCAGCCAACGGCTTACCAACGTTGGCAATCGATTGGTTTAGACTGGCCAACATTGGCCAACCTCAGCCAACGCCTTAACAACGTTGGCTATTGGTTGGCTTAGGTTGGCCAACATTGGCCTGTCTTAGCCAGTTGGTTACGAACATTGGTAATCGATTGGCTTAGGCTGGCCAACGTTGGTCTGTTTTAGCCAATGAGTTGCCATCATTGGTAATCGTTTGGCTAAGACAGGCCAATGTTGGCCACCTTAAGCCAATCAATTACCGACATTGGTAATCGATTGACTTAGGCTGGGCAACATTGGCCTGTCTTAGCCAGTGGCTTACCAATGTTATATATAATTGGCTTAGTTCTTTTAATGTGCTGATCGCGCACGCTGAGAACAATCTCTAGCTATGCCTCCGGGGGGAACGATTCTTCTGTTTTCACACGCAGAGCAAGTTAGCAACTGAATTAGAACGCTGTATGCCTTGCGAGCTGTAGCAAGTTTGAACGTCCACGCAGAAAAAAACCGTGTTCGGTGACAGGTTAAAAATAAACGATTGGTTTAAGCTGGCCACCAATTGCCTGTCTTAGCCAGTGGCCTACCAACGTTGGTAATTAGCGGCGAGATGTTTTGGTGGCGCCCTCATATGGTTCCCCCTTGTCACGTCATTACCTTGCGAACAACAAGTTCGGTGGTGTTTGTAAATAGCATGGTGGAAGCCTGAAATCATTGCGTTCTCAAAGGAACACTGCCAACACCGTCGAAATTAAAGTTCCTTCATTCTTCTTATTTCCGTCGATGGTATACCCTTTCCGACGTCATAGTCAGCTTTTGGGCCAATCGTGAAAGGCCGACCACAGCGACGCTTTCGGTCGCGCACGTCGCCAATTGATTGGCTTAAGGCCGGTTCAGACACTTGCGTTTGAGTGCGTTTGACTGAGTTGCGTCGAGTACCGAAAGCGAGTCACCGGCACATCTGTGCTTCGTATGAAGCGTGGAATCCAATTCAAGGAATCATCTTGGCACGCGATATAAGCAGCAGGGATGTCCTGGTTTCTCGCTGCCGCAACGCAGTAAAACGCAGTCAAACGCAACTGTCTGAACCAGGCTTTAGTCTGGTGTGATGAGCGATCCCGCGACCAGCCGAAGAGGACGAGAAAGAAGAAGACGAGGTGGGGGCATGCGAGGAGCGCGAGAGGGGATTCGGGCGGTTGACAAAGGACGGTGCAGACGCGACCAGGCCGGACCTCCGTCGGCGTGACCAGACGTCAAGAGGCCCGACCCACAACCCACTCACGCAGTCCGGGCGCCAACCTTCCGGAGGTAGACAAGACTGCATGCGTGGCGCAGTTGAACTCCCGCTGCCACTCCGTGCCACAGACGTTCTGAGCCTGACTCAAGCCTTCGGCCAACGCCCAACTGCCTCGTCGTTACGTCCTTCGGCCCAGACCTTGGCGGACACCTGGTCATAGGCTGCCACCGGCGTACGGGGCCTGATTCAAGCCTTCGGCCATCGGTCAACTGCCTCGTCACTACGTCCGGACCTCGGCCCTGACATCGTAGACCCCTGATCATTGGCTACCACGGGTGCTACGCCGCAAGGACTGAAAAGTCGTGAGCGAGGAACTTTTTAGGGGACACTCAAACCTTAACATTTGTTGAAGTGCTGCTTGGGAGTGTGATTTACTAAGACCAATGTGGGTTTGAAAGCGTTGACCTTTGACCTTTGGATCTTTTCGTAGATGCCATCAGTGCGAGGCTAACAATTGAAGAATCGTCAGCTTAAAAATGGTGCTGAAGTGGCTGCCAGGGTCTTGCGACAGGGGAGGCTGCAGGAAGAGGCGTTCGGAAGCCGTAATGGCTCCCCAGCCCCAGGACTCGACCCAGGACCTTCCCCAGGACCAGGCATAGGCTCCCCGCTGAGCTTCCTCCCTAGCCCCTTTCAATAAAAGTTCCGAAAAAAGTATTAATTGACCTTGAAATAGTCATTTGCTCGCCAGATAAAATAGTGCACAGACAAAGCATGGACGACCTTGCCATTTGTGCCCAGAATGTTTTTCTTGCAGTGGGCTGCTAATAAGAAACAGGCCAGGGGTTCTTAAAACCCAATGTTGGAACAACCAGGATTTAAACACATTGCCATCATTGCATGGCCAGCATTAAAGATATGGCATTAACACTGGGACATGCCATTGAATTAGTGTGAAAGCCAAAATTGGCATAGCCAATGATCATTGGCTATGCCAATTTTGGCTTTCACACTAATTCAATGGCTATGCCATCATTGGTATACAAGTTCAATCATTGAATAGGCCGTTATCTGCAGTCAAGCTGATTCATTGGCATGTCCCAGTGTTAATGCCATATCTTTAATGCTGGCCATGCAATGATGGCAATGTGTTTAAATCCTGGTTATTCCAACATTGAGTTTTAAGAACCCCTGGCCTGTTTCTTATCCATCATTAGCCATCATTGGCACCTTTTTTAGGCCATCGTTAAATCAATATTTCAGCCATCGTTGGCATCCACACTATGTCGACATAGTGTGGATGCCAACGATGGCTGAAATATTGGTTTAACGATGGCCTAAAAAAGGTGCCAATGATGGCTGGATCATTGGTTGAACGATGGCCCAACGTTGGCGCCAATGACGGCTGGAAGGTTGGTTGAACGATGGCCCAACGTTGGTGCGAATGATGGCTGGAACATTGGTTGAACGATGGCCCAACGTTGGTGCCAATGGCTGGGCCAACATTGGAAGAAGTTGCGCTCGGCCAGAATACCAATGTTGGACCAACCTCCGGAGCCAGCGTTTGCCATTGTTGGCCCGATGTAGGTCCAACATTGGTGTGCTGCCTGGGAACAACTGTATTAGTACACCATCTTTACACCTGACAGAAAAAGAGAAAAATTTTTTAGGCATCTAGGAGATCGGTGCGCGTGATTTGGGAAATTCGGTGGTGCTAGAGGTTGAAGAAGACACAATTATATAAAAAGAGTTGTCAGTCAGCGCGGTTTGTTTGAATTTTGCTTTATTTTTCGTGTGTACAGAGTGAGTGTATTTTGCTATAGTGCGCTGTGGTGTGTGTAATAATGAGCAACCAACTCGCCCAAGCTGCTACGTTAACAATGCATATCTCTAACGACCATAAGAATTGGCACTTCATTCTTCCCTTTCTCAGCTTCGCCTACTACACTTCTATCCAGTCGACCACGGGTTTCTCTCCGTTCTTTTTCGTTTACGATCGGGAAGTGTCCTACACCATAGACAGCCTTTTTCCGTACATTGACAGCAACTTTCAAAACTCCTTCGTAGCACAAACAGTCATCCGAGCCGAATAATGCAGTAAACTTGCTAGCCTGCGCACCAATGACAACCGACAACGACAAAAGGAGCGTTACGACGATATCGCACTTCCGTAATATACCATCCAGGTGACTTCGTCTTGGTTTGGACATCCCTGCGTACACCAGGACTCTCCGAGAAACTTCTTCAGAAATATCTTGGACCATATACTGTACTTCACCAAACATCCCCATTCAATTACTCCGTGACCCTGCTAAAGCCGTCAACCGATCGGCGCTGCCCGGCGCTACAAAACGTTCATGTATGCCGCATGAAGCCGTTCATCTAGTGCTGGGACCATGGCGCAACTTCATCCAAAACCTAAAGTTCGGCCAGGAGGCCCCCATCTTCCTCTGCGGGGAGGATATTGTAACAGCGCAACTTCATCACTATGAACATCCACACTATCATTAGCATCCACAACAGCGCACCGCCTGCACGGGCGGTGCATGGCTCATGCTAGAGCTCGCGGGGCAGAATTACTCGAGGGCTCGGCCAGTAAAGTCGGTGCTTTTTATCTCTACTTTGTCTTTCTTACAATATATATATATATATATATATATATATATATATATATATATATATATATATATATATATATACAACTGAGAAGAAAAAAACCCTTAGTGAAAACAGCAACAACGGACGATTTAATCTTCGACATTTCGGCCGGAGTCCGGCCTTCGTCAGGAAGTACTTTTGCAGATGAACGCAGGTGGTATTTATGCAATGCTACGGTCGAGTCCAAATTTCGGCGGGTTGACGGTTGGAGCTTTCGTGAGAGAGAAGCGTAGGGCAGTTCGTATCCGGGTGAAGAAGCTTGACGGTCGGGGCCAAGTTTATATATATATATATTTATATATATATATATATATATATATAGAGAGAGAGAGAGAGAGAGAGACTGTCTGCAAGAAGAAAGCACCACTAAAGTAAGTGCACGAGTGGAGTAGACCATGAAGTTGAGTCTCTCGCACTCTCCAGACTTTGCAGGCCCTATTTACCACAGTCTAAACTAAGGTTAAAGCTACAAGGTTAGATCAGTTGTGGAACTCCCGCAGAGGGGGGGGAAGGGGGGGGGGGAAGTCCCAAGCCTCCTTCAGTCTGCCTCTCACCGTTTCGAACACCATCAGAAATTTGGAATAAAAACTGCCAAACTCAAAGTGCCATTCAAATTTGAAATGCCATCTGGATGCTGCGCTTCAGAACATATACATTCAATACAGGAGTGGCAGTAATTGTATTACCGCTGTAAAGTTACAATAATTAAATTACGTCTTGGGTTAATGAGTAATGCAATGTATTACTTTTCTAGGCTGGTAAATAAGTGAGATATGATACCCTTTCCGCAGTCATTTTGAGAAAATTCCTTATAACTTTTGATACAACTGTTTTCTTCGGATGATACGTTTTGCTGATGGTACAATCCCCTGACAGAATGATGACAGCAAATAAACGATTGCCATCTTAGTGCGAAAGCCTCGTGCAAACAATATGATAGACGCACAAAGGCGCGTTTGAAAGGCGATGGAGGTGGAGAAAATATTCCACATGAAGACATCGCTGGAACGGCACCACGGTTCATGAAGACCGATTCAGGGTGCCACGTCATCATGGGGGTACTATACTCCGTTCACAGCTAAGCCGAGACTGCGGTGGGAGCTACATACCCGAAAAACCAATCAGCCACCTTCCTTTTATCACCTGATCCTGTTCGGCAGGGGGTATGAGCAGGAGCGTTATAGCGTGGCGAGAGAGACGTACGACTTGTCATACGAGGACATAGCTTCTACCGCAGGCAGACTCAACTTAGGTGTGAATTGTGTATATACTTCGCTCATTCCTAAGCTAACAATGCAGTGCGAGTTACGAGCTACTAGGAACCACTCCTTCACCTTCTTTTCATTACCCTGACCCTTTTTCTGCACATGAATATGAACGAGAGCGTGGTTACGTGGTAAAAGATACACGTGGGACTGGTCCAGCGAGCCGGTTGCTTCCACCGCACTGTTAGCGTGGGGGTGAACGACTTGTAGGTTACAATGCGAGGGGCACGTCACCAGTGAGACCAACATATTTTAAATGATAAGAGGAGTGGAGACACAGATTTCCAGCCCTTTGACTATTCGTCATGCAAGGTCAAACCGCAAGCTTCGATCATCGTAAACAACAAAATATCTTACTAAATAGGTAATCCAAAATGCCTTGGATTAGCCAATAAAATTTCGTCTATTTACAAGTAAAACGTTTCACATGCCGAGTTATTGTGACAATGAGCACCAGTAGCCTGACTTAACCAACTTATACAGACTATAAATTTTTCAAAATCAGAAGGACGGAATCATATAACTCTTTAACTGAGGATTTTCATCGTCGAATTAATAGCGAAACCGGGGAGTCGACTTTATTAGAGTAGCCTCTAAAGAAGAAGCCATTTACCATGTTCAACGATTTCGTGTTTTCCGGTGTAACTACTGTTCATAATGGTTCACTTTGAGGGGCACGAGGCTGCTGCGAAGTAAACAGGAAGAAAGGAGTATTCACTGGCGGCCATATCCGTGTGCGCTGCTGCAGAGCGCGTGCTGACGGCGAGCTTCCGCAGTCCTTTTGGAGCGTGCATTTAGCACCATCCAGGTTGCCGGTCTAAGCACGTTAATAACGTGAGCTCGTTCTGAGCATGCGCTCTAAACATCGCCCTCAAATATGGCGTCCAGTGAATACCTCCTATAGCATACATATATACGGTAAATAAAATATGCATTCATCACTGGCTCAAGGTATTCACAAATAATCTCAAAGTAATTTCTTTACTCTTTGAAAGTGATTGCCATGGGATGCCATTAGTTTTTCGCTGTTTTCGCAGTTAATTTACTGTTGCAATTTAATTCCTGTTAAAGTAATTTTGCCATAGCTAATCCGCTGAATAGACCGCGGTTACCAGAGCAGCCGTCCCGAGAACGGAGGCCCATGGAACTACCGGAGGTGTATAGTTTGGGGGGGGGGGGGGGGGGGGGGGAAGAGAGAGTCAAATTTGGGGGTTTTACGTGCCAAACCAGCGACGGGCATCTGGCACGCCCCAGCGGAGAACTGAGGATTAATTTCAACCACCTGGGGATCTTTTGACGTGCAACCGAAAGCTCGGTTACACGGCGCCTTCTCCGCAATAAGCCTCCGTCAGATTGCGGGCATCTCGGCCGGGATTCGAACCCGCCTCGAATGGGGATCCGTAGGCCGACGCTCTCGCCTCGGAGCCACCGAGGCGGCTGGGGGGGGGGGGGGGGGGGGGGGGCTTGAAGGGGCACTGCACTTGGAGGCAGCGTCTAAGGGAAGTTTGGTAGCGGAGGTATTCTAATAACGTTTGCTAGGGCGCTGGTTCTAGCAAGCCAACCCTGGTCCGTACCAATAGCGATTCAACCGTTATTTTGGGATTGCTCAATGCGTAGTTTGTGCATGAGGCTAAAAAAGGAACAAATCTATTTTTCAGGCAAACAGTAATTTTGCTGAGAAATGAACTCACCCATTGAAGGTCTCGGTAGGGTGGAGTGTTTCAAAATAAATAAAAAAGAAAACCTAGACGCTTAGCTCCAAGTGCTGATCGGGCACTAAGCCCAATTGGGTCGAGGAGTGAGCTTCACAGTAATCCGGTTTTTTCTAGGACACATCACTACATAGAGAACAAAAGGAGAAAGTTTAAGCACAGAAGATTAAAAAATTATGAAAAAATACCAGATTACAAGAGGCAGCAGGCACACAGTGTTGCAGATGTGCGCGTCACACTGAAGCCGATGTTCAGAATAGTGGACGTGACGATGTCCTTGTTCTCTTCGTCCCTTGTTCATTCGCGTGAGCAGGGGCAGCATGAGGCTGCAAGCAAGTTTTACATCCTTGTAATTGCACGAGCTGACTCAATAAGAATAACGAAAATGGCGGGTATAAATTATACAAGGAACAATAGTATAAAAGGGAGAAAAAACAACAAAAAACAAAGGAAAGGTAGATCGAGAGAAAGATAGAAAGAGAGAGGTTGAGTATTAAAGGAAAAACATCTTTTTGGACGAGGGGATCGGTGGCCGAGTGGGCTATACTCAGTTTACATTTAAGCTGACCCTAGAGCCAAAGCTACAAGGGCGAGTTAGCCTACGCGCTGCTGGCTTTGACACATGCCATTCTTGCTCGAACGCTCGTTCTGCGGACGAACGTTTCAAAGCCGAGATCTCGGGTTTTTCTGCTTGCAGAATTAGACAGTTATGGCTCTTACATACGCAACACGCAATAGGGAGTATTCACTGGACGCCATATTTGTGGGTGCTGTTTAGAGCGCATGCTCATAACGAACTCATATCAATAGGCTGCTAAGACCGGCACTCTTGACGGTGCGGAATGCACGTTGCTAAAGAACCGTAGAAGCTCGCCATCAGCACGCGCTCAGCAGTCGCGCACACAGCTATGGCCGCCAGTGAATGCTCCCTATAATATAGCGTGCGCTAAAAACGACCTGCTCGGACCGATTTTAGTTGTGCGTTACGTTGCCGTGTGAAAATGTTTCGTGATCTTTTACAGCGGAGCTGTCAAGGGCTAGTTTCGCCAGTTTCGTGTCCGTGGACAAATAAATCTCAACACAGCGCTATGGACAGCTACCGCCATCTATGATCGACGGCGGCAAACAGACAACCGATTTTCTGGTTGTCTGGTTGTCGCCGTTGCTCATAGATGGCAGCACATAGTACAACTCTGTTCCTCTTATTTTTTCCACCAGAGTGTAAAGGAGAACATTTTTTTTATTTAATTGCCAGAGCCCTAGAATTCCGTGTGCTTATAGCGTCTACATCCTCTTCAAAAGGAATATTAAAAATGAAAACGTTTCCAATAATTGTGTTTAAAATTAAACCAAGCCGGAGCTGCCCGGTCGAGCGCGTTTTTCTGCGTGGTACGGAGGCTTCGAGTACGAGTTCGTAACCGAATCCGATCATGGAGCCTCCGTCAACTCTCTCGTAAAAACGGCACCTTTTAATAATGCTATCGCGGGAAGAAACCAATGACGTACTGATGTCCAGGGCATAGCGACAACTTCGGCAATTTTTTGAAGAGTCGTTCGTCCGTCGGCGAAGAACTGCGCCAAGAGGCATAGCATTGAGCAAATCGTAACGCTCACGCACATTGTGAACGATGAATATTTTAACTACGCACTCCTTCAGCTGCACGGCGATGTGATTCGACCGCGGTAAGTCCAGGAAAGAATTGCCGAGCTGAACACCACAAAACTTCACGTAACACTGAACTTCACGAACACCACCTCGGCCTTGCTGCGCAGGTCGAGGTAACCACCCCCTTAAAACTGGTGCTCTCGCTGGGCCCGAGATCTTTTGAGAGCTTCCCGCAAAGCCCTCTAGCCCGCAACGCAAAATCGCCAGCTTTGCGTGCGTACGCTACGCTAGCCCTTCTATTACGTTCTGGACACGCGTACTCTCGACCCATAATTCCTTTGCGTACGCAAAGCTTAGCGTAAGATCTACAAAAACTGTGTATTGGCCGCATTAATGTTGCCGTAATACTATCTGTGTCTGTTGAAACGCCAGCGAGGAGCCGTCGGCGTACAAAGTAAACTTCAAAATAATTATATAGGTGTAATCGCCAATTTATTCAATGTCTATAACGCACACCTTTTGATTGGTGTTGTTACACCTCATAAAGCAATGTTGTCTGCCTTTTTTATAGGGTCCTACATTTCTCTGTTGTGTCGACATTTTTAGAAAACAAATACACACAGCCTTGGAGAGCACTTGCGCTGCACATGACGCGTCATATTTTACATTGTTAGAGAGAGCTGTAACGATGAAAATAACATCAAAGAATAGTGTGCCGCTAAATTGTTCTACAATGTGGTTTGTGTTTGGTTTATAAAATAACAAAGTTGATACAACAGAGAAATGTATGGTCCCATAAAGAAATGTAACAACATTTAAATCATCATACATATTCTTTCACTTTCCTTTGAAACCACAAAAAAACGTTTTCGCCGAGGAGTTTCTTTTGCCAGTCAAGGATGGCGAGATATTCGGGCAGAACCCAAGGTTATCTGATATATAATATGTTCCAAAGTACATGTGTTGCACTGCACAGAAAAGTTAAAGGGACCATGAAATGAAGTTTCTGCTCAGATAAATTGGGGTTTTACTAATCGCATATCGTTTAGCGCGCCGAAAGAAAACTAGTGCACGAGCGTAGAAAACCTAAAGCCTGCTTTTCGGGGCACAAATTTGAACAGATATAGGACTATTTAATTTCTCATTTCCTTTGAAATCTCTCGGCCTTTTCACTTTGATGCACCCGTGTTGCCCAAGCACGCCAACCGAACCCAGCTCACGCATTGGACACGAGCACTGCGTAACTCGGAGTATGGGCTCGTCAACAATCTATCCGTCGACGAATAATTTAGTTTGAGTTTGGTTCCAATGAGTGCCGTGACAGCACTTATTATCACTTGAGAATGAAAAGTTTCATGGCGTGCTTAAAAAGCACAGTGGAAGCTTGGAGTCTTCGCTTCTGGTGTCAGGCACTTCACGACCACGCGATTTCTCATTTCGCGTTATAGTTGAGGATTAAAGCTAAGGACGAAAAAGCTAAAAAAGAAATCATTTAATGGTCGCTTTAAAGAGAGACTCACACTAAACAAACATACTGTAATATTTTATATCCAGACATCACAGCCAAGCTTTGGTTTTTCAATAAAACGACATATTTATGACGAGTTTTGGGAGGTCAACTATAAAAAACCGCTAGATTTATCAAAAGCACGAATGACACTTTAATCCAAGTGATTTATTTATTAGTTCATGAGCACTATAAACAAATAAAAAAAACATCAGAATGCTATTTTTCTTGTTCTAATAAACTTGCTAATCTAGGACATAACATCGCGTAATTACAAAAGGTATCAATTTTACCATGCGACACATGCTTCATAATCATAGACCTCCGTTAACGCATATTCAATGTTGCCTGGTGCAATGAGCATGCTAAAACGTCTCTTCTTTACGCCATGGATCCTCATCTCAACTTTCCAAGAGATAGAGATTTGCCAAAATATTGATACATCAATTCACTGGCTCTAATTGCATGTCGAACAACATTGCCAGACTGCACTTGCGGTCTCGCAGTCGAAGATGTGGAACATCTTATACTTGAATGTGTACATTTTTCAAGGGAACGACAACGTCTGCAGCAACTTCTTTGGATAATGGACAACGAACCGCTCACAGTTTCAAAAGGGCTGGGACCATGGCCGTCTTCGGCACTAAAGAAGTGAGCTCTGCATGATGTTCGCGACTTTGTCACCCAAACTAATCTCACAGAAAAATATCGACTTTATGCGTCTAGGTCTGTTTAGATAATTGTTCAGGAGCGTGTATGTCTATGAGTGTGCACACCATTTTGACTAAGTGCCGTTTGTGCGTGGCTTATATGTACATTATCATGTGTTGTTCTACGTTTTTTTTTATTTGTTTGGAGTATCCGGTATTGTAATTAACCATATAATTTGGAAAAAAGTTTCTAACTTATATGTAGGCGACGCAATTTTTTACGTGTGTAGAGGCATTTCGAACTAGAGCTTTGGCGCAAGTAACTGCGAACAAATCTGTACTGCGTGTCTCTGAGAAAAATTGAGATTTTTCATCACCGCAAAAAAAAGAACTTTGCATTGCCAAATGTTTCGTCCATATCGGTTTGGACTTATTTATAAATTTAGTTATTTATCAAGGTTACCTCCCAGCGCCCAACAGGCATTATTGTGAGGGATAGGACGCTTATACCTGTTAATAAATTTACAATCGTTAAGGCTTGAGAAAGTGCTTGCTTAACTGGCTCTCCAAAAGCAGGACACTGCTGCCATAAGCGATACACTCGTGCTTCCTGTAGTTCGCGATGCAACCAATTTAACGAGCGGCTCGGGACGGGCCATACGACGCACAAATGTCCCAGTAACTTGAAGCCGTATTTCGACGTAACGTAGTTAAACATCACTGTTTTTTCTCTGATTACAATATTTTAGGTTTGAACCGTAAGCAAGCACCAGCACAGCTACATTCCTAAAACTTGAACGAGCTTTTACTGCCGTCAAGGGGACTCATAGACTGAAATATTGAAATGAACACACCGAATTTACCAAGTGATGTTCATAATCTTTAAGTTCATAATATTCCTAACGCATTCAGGCAGCTGTGCATGGACGCCGCCATAACTGACCCTCAGCTTTTGTTTCCTCTTATTCCGTTCACTTCACTTCATCATTGCCACAGCGGGGCAGGGTATTGCCACTTTAGGTGCTACCGTGTCCTTCTCCCCATCGTGGGCCTTCCTGGATACTCGTCAACAGCCGCTTCAGCGGCTCGGCATCTCGGTAAGAGAATGGAACGTCGGCCATAGCGGCTCAATCTGGCGCGAGTTATTTGATACTAACCACAGGTGCAGCCCTCAAGCGCAGTCAGTGTGGCGGCGTAGGAGACAAGCTCCGGAACGACATGCAGGAAAGGGTCGTGGGACTCCTGAATGTGGAGGCCATGATTGGCATCCCTGGCGCGTTCGACATTGGTGTTCCTGTAGATGTACCTAATGGCGAGCCCTTCAGCCCGCCATTCTTCGGCAGGTTTAGAGAAGGCTTGGCAAGGTATTAATGAATATCTCATCATTATTATGCTCTGTCATTATATTAATTCAATTCCTGTACCCTAGCTTAGTCAGGAAGGGTTCTACATCATTTTTATAATATAAATTATGTCACCTTTCCATTAGAACCCAAATTACTTCACAAAAAAAAATGTATTTCGTATTGAATATGCTTCCTAATGGAAATTTTAATTTTACAGCTACTCCTTCAAAATCGGACGCTGCTAGGACCAGAACAATAAACCTAGTGGTTTCATTTGGTGAATTCATAATAGAGACTGGTCCGGTTCATTTCACTAGTCATGTTGCACGTTGACATCCTGTAAATCAAACGCCTGGTTTGGGAGCACGGCCTAGAAATTTCAGTTTAGCTTGACTAATTAAATAGCTCTATATCCAAATGATCTTGACGAGGGACTAAATTATTTGAATCAACAGGGCATAATGGTATTAATAGTTTAGGCATAGGCAGGCTGGTGGGTGGTTACACTGAGAAACCTCAAGGCAAATAAATTGAAGAAACAGGACAAGCGCAACAATGTACCATCACCTAATGTTGTTGTGTTTGTTCTGTTTCTTTCGGTTCCCTTGTCTGAGGGTTTCTCAATGGAAAGAATTGTACTATATATTTACCGAAGATACTGTTTTCTGGGTCAGTACAACATGTTTCTTAATCTGTGTTCAAGACACTATCGCAGAACCAAGCAGGCCTAGTTCAGTGAGGCCACGACATACAAGGTTTGCTGCCTTATCAATCATAACATTGCACAGAGTGAATATACTTGTTTAATAACCTAATGGGAACTACAACTTTTTTTGTCTCCAGCCAGGCTGATAATATTCCGGAACGCCTGCTGGGTGATGCAGGGGCGCGACTTCAGATTTTGTTGAATAATCATGCTTGCTTGACGTTTCACGGACCACATACCCAAAAGCACACTTTTCTAGTACTCATCTCTATTGTTATTTCTATTCAGACGTCCACGGTGCAAGCGGAGATGTGCTCCAGGAAAGGGAGGCCCCGCCCTGCACTTCATGTTGCGGCAGGTCTAACCACAAACGTGAGTATAGTCTTGCTAGATTTGGATTGCAGCGTGCAGCAATGCAAATGTAACTCTGAATACAAAAACCACACTAGATTGAATATGTAGCAGAAAACATGTGCGAGAAGAGAGATCAAGATAATTCCATGCCAAGGCAATCTGCCATGTACTCTACAGCCTTCGAGCTGCAATGCAATAGAACGCCACTCGGCCAGTGATACCCACACTGTAAAAAAATTCCGGAAATAAAAAAGATAGGTTCTCCGTAATCGCTAACGAGAGGTGTCCGTAATCGTAATTAAGGAGAACTTGTCCGTTCGTATGGAATTACAATTATCTGAACACTTTATTAGCGAGCCTACGATAAGCTTAAATGCGTTCTATTGTATGTAGACATCATTTAATGCGTCCCCTCTGGAAAAAGCCATTCAACGTGCTCTTAGACCGTTTTTTTAAACTTTAAGCAATAGGTGGCGCTAGCTACCCCTTAAAAAAAAAGAAGATGCGGTGCTGGTCTAGCAGAATCTTACCATCCCTTATTTATTTATCCATACTGTTGTCTGGTTTTCGGCTGCGTATTTTCGGCACCAATTTAAAGTGCAGGGGGCGTTGCCAATGACGTCACGAACGTCAAGTTAAATGTTTTTATTTTGACATTTAGGTTATTTGGACGTCAACAACACGTTTTCTTTGGATGCCGCTGACTGCGTTTCGACATGTCGGCCACTCGGCGTATGTTAGGTCGGGTGCTCGGCGGCTCGGCGGTGTCCGCGCTGGTGCGTGTTGTCGACGTTGCCGCCTGTACTCGTCGCGTTCTCAGGATCATCAAAATAAGCGTTCTCCATTTTCAAACTTCATCCGGTGCCGTTCAGTGCCGTTGGTCACTCCCACGGTGGTCACTCCTGTTGCAAATGAAGATTAAGTGTACCGGAGGCGACAGAGCCCAGCCGCAGTAATTTCGTACGTATTTTTCTGGAGTTGTACCTGTATGTAAAGCCTGGTTCAGACAGTTGCGTTTGACTGCGTCTGGCTGCGTTTCGGCAGCGAGAAACCAGGACATCCCTGCTGCTTATATCGCGCTGCCAAGATGATTCCTTGAATTGGAATCCACGCTTCACACGGAGCACAGATGTGCCGGTGACTCGCTTTCGCTTTCGACGCAACGCTGTCAAACGCATTCAAACGCAAGTGTCTGAACCGGCCTTAATACGACGGGTTATCCCCCTTGCATAGAATAGCTGCGAAGGTCGTTCAAGCGGCTAGCGAGTAGCCTTGACTGGCATGACTGCACCCGCTGCAGGAGCGCTCGTGTCACGTGATCCAAAGCAACTAGCTCGCCTTTTTAGCACTGTCGTCGACAACATGTTTGTCTTTTCAGTGTTAATCGTAAAAAAAGAAATGTAAATATCGCCAAATGCCCCAACAAAACAGAATGTTCGAAAAAAATTAATACATAACTATGCCGCCACCGCGGATCCAACCCACGACCGCTTGCGTGCGAAGCAGACGTCTTAACCACTAAGCTACGCTACAGGTTCGAAAACCACGTTTTGACAATTTGTTTTATACGAGACTTTTAACGCGAAGTACGTACCGTCGGTGGAGCATCGTCGGACGGCACTTGAACGCTCTGCAAAAGTGCCGTCGGAAGGTCACGGTACTGTAGTCACTTCGAATCTTCTTTTGCAACAGGAGTGACCGACGGCGAGGGGCGAACGAAATTGGAAAACACTGTTTCTGGATGTCGGCAATTGATACGCGACGAGCACAGGCGGCACGTCGACACACACCAGCGAGTACACCGCCGTGCCGCCGAGCACCCCCTACAAAAATATGTATGGACGTCCTATGTCTATTCTTTTGCCGTTCTATTACCCCTTTGTCCATCCTATGGATTCCTGTAGACAGTTCTTAGACCGTCTATGTACCACTGGTTTGCCACAGAATGGACACAACAACGCTATAGAGATCTTCGCGAAAGAAAAAGTTTTTCATTCCTTCCTATTTCCGTTCTATGGTCCTGGTGAGTCTATGGACATCCTATTGCCTCTCTATGGTGTGAGCTATATATTGGTACATTAATAAAATGATGCCGGGTAGACGTTTTCTTTAGGTGTAGCGAGGTGTCCGAGTTAAAGAGTTGTTAATTAAGTTCCGGGTATCAATATGTTACATTGATGTCTGGAGGCATATCCAACCTCAGGGTATATTCATTGTGGAGATGGAAGTGTTTAGTTTGTGCCGGAATAATGTTTTTACTTTCTCAGTGGGAGGTAGATATATGTGGGTCGCTGCGGCCCCCGTAGATATTCGCAACTTTCACAACCCATAGGGGGCGCACTGGTGCCTATCAAAATTGCGGTCATCTGGATGATCGTCGTAAAACAGCGGTATACTAGGCTGGGTCTGCGCGCGACGCGTAAAAAAGTCTAGTTATGCTGTATGCGGCGCAGTATCAAAACCTTACTTTATGTTTTTTTTCACGTAAGGAAAGTGTAGGCAAGCCATTTTATTATGAGGCCAATCATCCAGGAGCTAGGGAGTGCGATTCTCACACCGCGGTACCACCATCGCTTAAAGTGGCTTCTCTATGGACCCCGTGGGGACTCCGTGCAGACCCTGTATGGCTTCTCTGCAGACTCCATAAGGAGCCCGTGTAGACCCTGTATGGCTTCCCTGTGGACCCTGTATGGCTTCCCTGTGGACCCTATATGGCTTCCCTGTGAACCCCGTACGTACTCCCTATAGACCTTGTATGGCTTCTTGCAGACCCCTAAGGACCCTACACTCTTTAAAATGACTTTTACAGAGCACGTGTTTGCGTAAAAACAAATGGGAAAAAGCTCTTTTTGTAGAAACCTTTATTGGAGATAGTACAAAATGACATGGGCGTGATGTTTGCATACACTTTTAGTTTACAGGGTTTTGCGGCACAATTAATATTTCATTTTACAGCCATGCCTCACCGGCGACTTCAGGTAGCGCGTTTCGACTTGGGTGCGTCCTAACTTTGGTTGCAATTCGCGGCGCGTCCGCCTGGGAGACGGGGGTTGGCATCCCTGAAACCCCTCTTCTACCGTATATGTTTCGGCGCCAAAGTGGCCGATTCAAGCCAAAGCAGAACAGTCACATGCTGTCGAATATCGATAGTCCCAAACCAGCACACGCGGTCGTACAGTTATCCGAGTGGCCGCTGCGGGTGGAATGGTGGCGTTGTGATCGCAATTAGTTCGGTTTTCGAGTACAGTTCGGTGCCACTTTTTCGGAGCAAGCTCTTTAGCGTTTCCCAACTGACTTGCTCTAGAAACGTTGGTCGGTGCGGACCCCGTCGCAGACCCCATGCAGACTGCGTGGCTTCTCTGCGGACCCTGTAGGGACTCCCTGTAGACCTTGTATGGCTTCTCTGCAGACCCCATGAGGACCCTGTGTAGACCTTGTATGGCTTCCCTGTGGACTCCCTAGGGACTCCTTGTAGACTTCGTATGGGTTTTCTGCAGGCTCCCTATAGACACCGTAAATACCCCGTGTACACACCCTATAGAGTCCCTATGGACTCTATATGGCGTCTTACCATAGAAAGGGTATAGGATGACCACACATCATCCATAGAATAGGACGTCCATAGAACGTCCGTTGGCCAATATTCTATAGGGCAGCCATAGGACGACTTCACGGAGGCAAAAGAGGTCGTGGTCTTCCTATAGACGCCTTTTGTTCTGCCTATGGACGCTGCTCTATAGAACGTCTAAGAAGTGTCCATACATATTTTTGTAAGGGACCCGACCACGCGCACACACTCGCCGACCAATCGACGTTTCAAAATGCAGTCGGCGGCATCCAAAATAAAACGTGTTCGCGTCAACGAACACCAAATATATATTGGACGTCCGTGACGTCATTGGCCGTGCCCCCTGCACTTCAAATCGGTGCCGAAAATACGCAGCACTGGTTTCCCAGGTTTTCCCGCTCGCGTTGGTCTTCTCGCGGTCTCGCTTTGACGTCCTCGGTGTTGAACCTCAGGATAAAAAGGCCGATTTGTTGACGAGACGGTGAGTTCCTCTGCGGGTAAATATTGGTTTTGTACGTGAGGTACGGGTCCACCTTTCTGAAACTCGTGTTTCAGAAAACAAAACAAAACCACGAAGTCATGCAGCCGTGATGTTTGGTACCTGATGACGACGGTCGCACTTCTCAGGTACCGCTCGCGTTTGACATTCTCACGAAACCTCATTTAAGCCCTTGTGTTGTATTTCGTCGCGAGCCGACTGATAGCGCGGCCTGTCACTCAGAGAGTTGTAGAGAGCGCCCTCTCGGGTATTGATGCCTACGGCTGACCTTGTGTAATGGCCAGCGGTTGTGGTGGCTTGCATGGGTCTGAACACGTAATCGCAAGTAATAAGGTTGTGCTTCTCGAAAAAATACGCGAACAATTAGGTATACACGACGTTTTGGGCGGACGTCGGTTGTCCTCCCGAAACTTTGTGTATACCTAATTGTCCCTGTATTTTTTGGAGAAGCACAACCTTATTACTTGCGATTACGTGTTTTGGTTCATTGTGCTCGGCAGCGCCCCCATTCTCTTGGGTATGAAGTCCCCTACTTCAGCCAAGTAACCAGTAGACGAAGTAATGGTGGGCAGAGTATGACAATCCCTGTTTCCTCCGCGGTTTTGGGGGGGGGGGGGGGACTTAGTGGGGAGCAATGTGATTTGAGGTCGAGATAGTTGAGATCTCCCTTACAGCCGCGATAACGATGCCCAGGGCCGGTTCAACACCCAACAGGGCAGGGTTATCCCAAAATTTTAACTTGGGGGGAGGGGGGGGGGGGAGGGGGGAGAGAAAGGGAGGGGGAGGAAAAGAAGGGGGGGGGGGGTGGTGTCTAGCCTTGTGTGTAGTTTGCGCAGGAAATTCTTGAAAGGAGGGAGGGAGGAGGAGAGGGGAGCTGGACACAGCTTAGGGGAGTGTTATGGGGGTGCTGGGCGTGTGTTCTAAACTTTTCCGGCGTTTCTGCTGAGCGGGAGCCTTGCACTATCCTGCTGGAGCTGACCGGGGAGTGTGCCCGACAGTCTAGAGCTATACCTCTAAACAAGATTTATCTATTGCTAGAGTTTTGTGTTCTCAAATAAATGAGGTAAAATCCGAAAAGCACTTGTCAGTAAAAATTGGGCAGATTCAGATTTATGCAAAAAAACTCATAATTTTGGGACTGTAAATTGTTGCAATCTGACCAGTTTTTATATTTTCTTGTGACATTCGGACATGTTTTCCAATTTCTTATTTATTAGTTCCAACTTTTGTTTGTAAGCATCACAAAAGGATATCCTTGACCCCCCCCCCCCCCCCCTTCTATCACAAAAATTACATACTATCGCCAACACGGTCTTAGCTATATATTACAAGGCAGCCGTGGCCATTTCGTCCCTTCAGCAGGCACCCTCCAAAACACCGCACCTACCCTCTGCGTCAGAATATCATACTTTCCTTGTCGTCTGCTAGGCGGAAAGCCGATGCCGCCACAGCGCTTGTCGTTGCTTCCGTCACAGGCTTTTGTATGTGCTTCTTTCAGTACGAAGAATCTTTGACTCCTGCAGACAACTCGGCCAAACTTCGAATGATGGGGACACACCGAGCTAAGATAATTGTTGCCGATGGTTGCATACATATCTAGGTAGATTACATTTATTAATGGGACAGACGGCTGTTGACAGTCTTCCCCCATTTCCAAAACTGGTTTCCAAATACAGAATAATAAGGCAAACATTTAGCACTACATTCGTTATTGGTATGTGCAGAAAATTACATTTATTTATTTCCTATTTCTCTTTAGAGTAGTTAAACCGCTGTAGCAGTGTCTGTCTTCTGCTTAGCAGATGACGGAGAGAGAGCATGATACTCCGCCGCACAAGGAGGGCGCAGCGCTTCAAAGGGCGCCTGCTATGTGGCGCTGGGGGTACGGAACAGCCACAGCTGCCGTGTCATAGCTAATAGTGCTGTCGGTAGTACAACAATTGTTGAATATGTATTGCCTGTAAATACTTAACACACAAACTGCTGTTTCCTACCTTACATTCCTTTTCACTAAAAATTAAAAAAAAAACTTTGAATCGAAGGCTCTTCAATAAGAAAAACCCCATCCACGGAAAAGAACCTTTATCATCAGCTTCATTTTTGTTGACCCCGGACACTGACTGCACTGAACTGTCCACAGGGCTGCTGCTTCCTTCCAAAATTATTTATATAAGTGCCGCTTAGCAATAAATTACGCATATAGAGTTGTGCTTTCGACAAATGCAGTAGATATGCATTTGCTCTTGCAGCATAAGCCCCGATAAACTCCGATTTCTGGTTGACACTGAAAGTAGATATCGGAAAACACAGATTTTAGGATACAATAATAAACACAAAAACACACCCCCAAATTTGAAGAAAAATAACCACAAAAACACGGAACCTTAGTTATGAGTTTTGAACTTCCCCAGCTTAGGAGAAATCGTAAAACAGACTTAACCGCCCTGCCTCTTCGTGCGTTTCAAATGACCTCCGATTCCTCATAGCTTTTTACAATCTTGCGCAGATTTCAGTATTGCGTACACCAGGCCCATGGATATGAATTCAGTTAAGGGAAGAAGGGGCTCTACGGAGGGGACGGGGGAACCTTTTTTAAGACACACTGGGTTGGGGAGAGGGGAGAGAAGGAGGTACCATCAAAACTGAAGGATTATAGAGAGGAGGCGTCGGCTCCGTGGCCACCCCTGGCTACTCGCCTGGCGTAACTATAACTTGCATACTTAGAATAATTTTTAATGTCCTTTTCGTAATCATTAGGCTTTCCTGGCAACGCCTAAAAGAAGACGCGTGAAGGTGAATGAGTTAGCCAAGCCAAGCTGTATCTGACTGGCTCTTTTCAACTGTGTACAGAGGCTGTGAGTATGACAGTATACGTGTACAGTCTCCGGCAATATGAAAGACCCATTCGACGATGTAATTTCAGGTTGCTACGCTGAATTAGCTTTGGCTTAGCCCACATTGCATGGCGTAAAAAACAAATATTTTTTTCTCCTTCAAAATAATGTGCATCCGGTCAAAGTGAACTCACCACCGCGCTGACAGGTTCCTTGGCAAGGATATCAAGGTGCAATTTCTTATTGAGCATTTTTTCTAATGTCGCTTAGCCTTTTTATATTTACAGAAGTGTTTCACTGAAGGAGTAAGCTCGTGCGCAAACGTCCTGATGGGGTGCCTCATAAGCAAGCCGAGTAGGGAAGTTGCACTGGATGTCATCTGGACAGGTCGCAGAGGAGCGTGGGGATGCCACGTCCAAGGAAAAGGTGCTCCTACCAATTCTGGCGTGCCACTTCAAAGACGATACAAGGACACTTTTTCACATCCTCGGGGTAAGTGCATATCAAAGTGATGTGACAGCTCTGCGAGTTCAGCGTATATGTCATAACTGTGGTGCTTCCCTATTTACTTCTTCACATATAGTGCCAAAGCCATTACATTTATTAACTCATAAGCCGAGTGCAGAGACGGCTCTTTTACTCTACTTCACGTTAATAAGAAGTGCTTCTCATATTGAAACGTAGGTGTGTGTGACTGATGCCACCATAACGTTGTTTACTGGTCAGGTGAACATTTTCTTTGATTTTCAATTAAAATTATGTCATCTTCCATTCTTGCAAGAAAGACCTTTTAAAAATTTCCCTATATAGTGACGGCGTTTCAAAATACGCACGGGCAATGTGGTTTGCTGCCGTCGGCCGCAATTAGATTGTAGACTGTTTCTACTCAAGTACTTCTGTACCTGCCAAAGATGAATCTTCGTTGCTGCATGCCGGGCAGCCTTAACCACGGTTAAGGCTGCCTGTGTGACTGGTATAAGTCGGGACGGTAATAAAACTGAGTATGTATCGTTTCTGTTCTAATTTTTGCAGAGGATGTGTCATGAAGCTGGCCTTAAGCACTTCCTGTAATATGGTTCGCCTATGGATGCTCACACACAAAATTTCCACCAGTATGAAGAAGCTCTGGTCATGCCTGGATTCAAACCTGCGACCCTCAGGTTGTAAATCAATGTATTAAAACTACAAGAGACCACAAAAAAAATGTATGATTTGTTTGCTCTATATGCTTTATATACAATCTCGAAGGAGATTAACAGTATAGGAAGTATTCACTGGACGCCATATTTGTGGGTGCTGTTTAGAGCGCATGCTCAGAACGAGTTTACATTAGTAGCCTGCTAAGACCGGCATCCTTGAGGGTGCTAAATGCACGCTCCAAAAGGACTGCGGAAACTCGCCGTCAGCACGCGCTCAGCAGCAGCGCACACGGATATGGCCGCCAGTGAATACTCCCTATTGATAGAAAAATAGAAAGGGTGCCATCATCTCTGCTTTGCTAAAGGTAGTGTCATCCTTTGCTGTACCGGATGCGTACAGCATGGACTGACTGAAAAACAAAGATAAAATAGCAGACAACATAGAGCCATCATTGAGCAGGTGCATGTACAAGCACGAGCCGGGGAACACCCTTTCACGTACAGCACAGAAGACAAAAAAAGCGCTGTGAAACAAAACGGCTTAATATCGCCGTACGAGGCTCTCTTTCACGCCCTCCAATGCTGCGCATGATACATTCCGTGTTACCGCTGCCTTTGCCTCGGGAGCTTTTTAGTATAACACAATTATTTCGATTGAATTTTAATTTTGAAGGTCTTATCTCGCCCACACATATCTTCTGAGGTGCAAGTTTGTATTTCGTTTCAGGATGTATCTTCACTGGCACCTGTTTCGTCATACCAGAGCATTAAAAGATGTACAATGATCTTGTGTCCTTGGAGACAGTACGTCTTCAATTCACCACATTTAATGGGCTGAACCTCTCCTCCCCAAACGAAGCTTTGACGACCCTCGAGTTCATTCAATAGTGAGACAATCATTTGGCGATGCCTGACTATACAGAGAGGTCAGACGATGACACACTTGGTATCATTTTTCATTCCTAATTAATTTATCTGAAAAGTAAGGTAATTATTTTCAAGATGTGCCGGAGGTAAAGAGGAAAACGACCAAGGCACTGAATGCTTTTGCTATGCAAGATTTCGAGAACTGTTTTGAACAATGAAAAATAAGCGGGAAAAGTGTGTTGCATCTCAGGGAGAGTACTTTGAGGGTAATTAAATTTTAGAATTGTTTCAAGAAATATTAGAATAAAAAAAATTCTCATTGCTTTTGGGGGGTCCCCCTCGTATATCTACAGGGCAGAGTCCAACAGACCATTTGTCGTGCCTTCCTAGCCAAATCTGCCAAATCAACCCAGAGAAGGGCTCAAGGAGCACGGAAGCAAAGAAGCGGACAACCGTCCATCCCAATATTTTGAAGATGCTGAAGAGCCTAAAGTAAAGCCTGCAGCACTGAACTTTTTTAAGTAAGGGAAAAGTGACATTTTTGTAGATCTAACATTTCTGAGAGGATAAGGCTAATCTGATGTGTTTAATATTGTTCTGTCATGTGGTATGATACATAAGAATGACACTATTGGTAAAATGAATACTTTTACCTTAGCTGGTGTTGACAGTTGACACAATGGCTATAACAGCACTCAGCGGACGGAAATCCAGAATGTTGGGGATGCTGCACATGACAAGCAAGGCAGTAGCTGCTGACTCCTAATAGCTTAGGAACTTGCCTCATTTGAATCACAGGTTACAAGCAAGGGCCCTGTACACAAATTTCTGAAATAGGTTTTGTCCTGATATTTGCAAACATCACCGTGACTATCCCAAAAATAATTTAAGCCATTGTTTTCCAATTTTTTATGGTAAATGGTTTTCAGAGGCGTTTCATGGCACACGTCACCTTATCCCTGGCAGTCTTCTGCACCCATGCTTATACACTGCAACATTGCTTTGCATAGCAAGTGTTATTTTAAAATAGGAAACTCTACCTTGTTTGTATTTTCATTCTGCCATTTATCTTAATGTAAATTTTTACTTTCCAGGAGATTTGCTTCGAGTCGTAAAACATCAAGTAATGTTTTTCAGTCAAATTTTTTGGAGAAATGCCTCCCCTTTGTGATATTTTGGATCAAAAGGATAGTCGGCAGAACTGGTTTTACTTATGGCAAGTGATTGCTTCAGTTCTAGTATATTTATCATGTTTGTGAGAGTAAGCCTTGTCTGACATACCTGTGAGTGTCAGAACAATTTTTTCCAGGTGGGGGCAAACCAACATTATTTTTTGGGGGGAGAGAGGGGAAAGGGGTTGACACTTTCATACACAGCTTGCTTAATATTCCTCCTCCAACACAATGCAAAATGTCGCCCAGGAAGTTTTTCAGACTATCCACAGATTCTTAGTACATCGCGATTTCAAATTGATCCATGGATTCCGCATTGCCGATGATCTGCAGGCTGAGTCGTCACCTACAAACATGAGCGCCAGTAGGTAAATGTAAACATTTACTCGGAATCCTTGAGAGAACTAAGGAAGACAAATCAACTATAGCCAGTTGTATAAGGAGAGTGACTCATATCCTTTAGTACCTTTAGTGTGTATGTTTGTGTGTGGTAACACCTTCAAAGGCAGCCTGACATTAAGTGAATGCATTGTATTCTATTGGCTCCCTCGTTAACTTGCACGGGCGTGAGTTCATGGTAGTGTCCTTTACAACTTTCAAATATTTCTGGAATATATTCTTATGCTAATTTTCCTTGTACGCAAAAAGAACAGCTTGGAATAGTTGCAAAGAGTTCAATACGCCAATTAAGCAAAATTAGCTGGTCATCCAGTGATACATAAGAAGAAAATGACTTACTTTTAGTAGAGCATCAAAGGAAGTCCAGCATTGCAAGTGTGATGCACCACATAATCTGTGAGGTTTTTGAATAAAAAGTTAACAATTACTATATACAAGGTGTAAAACAGATGTGTCGGGAGTTATTCAGACACATCACGAGCACGTTGCGTGCTCATCGCCGCCCTCTGAACAAGAAGTCTGGACTGCTAGCTCGGGCGATCTATGGGCATTTTTCCACTTAGGCAACTTCAGCTCCACAATTAAAAAAAGTAGCTATGTGTGAAAATGACTTGCTACCCACCTAATTCTCGGGAAAGTCTGAAACCACCGGCACTGCAAAACTATCCTTGGCATGCAGTCCCAAACGCCAAAGAAGTTCTTGTTCACCGTTTCTTTCTTATGTCATTGGCCTGCACTCTTTATGTGCAGAGAATCGGTATAAATATGGCGTTGCATGCTCATCTCTAGAAAGGCAGTCTCATAGGAAATTGTACACAGCTTATTGGCCTATACGAAACATAGCCTTTTCTTCACTGTCAGGCAGAAAGAGGTGCACCATGCATAGTTGCGAAAGCTGAGGCGCCAATAAACAAAGAATCAACAGGCCTGAGACCCACTCCTCTTAGTCTGTTCGGCATAAGGTTGTCAGTTTCACACATGCTGCACTTCCTTCCTTTCTTAAACAAGCCCAGTAGAGAGGTAGAGACCGCGTCCCTGCTGGCTGTTGATCCCGATTTTCTGTGACCACAAGGAAAGGGAATGGAAAACAGGAGAGTGAAACATGGTCAGTAGGGTCCAGTCTATCATGTGATCACACTGAAAATTGTGACCAATATTTGGTGGCCATATGGTCACGTGACCATTACCTATTGTCCCCGAGCACGCAGAGCATGCGTTTGAGTGACGTCAGCACATTCTGTGCATTCCCGGTCTTTGTCAGCTTAATCAAGCTGGTCTATACTTTTGCTTCTGTGCAAACACCACCATGCTGAATCTCAAAAGCGTCTGTAAGCCATTGTTTTTATATTTTTATTCTTGGTAGATCATATCATGAGTTCTGAGAAGGGGGAATTGCATGGTGGTTCTTTTTTGTATTTTCGGTCTTGTCACAGCACATACCATCTCCTCTCTGACAGTCTTTTGCACCCATGCATGTACTGTAAGACTGCCTCACATAACCATAGTGTCAGTTGCAATTTATGCAACTCTAGTACCCCTCTTACACGGGCAGCCTCAACCTCATTTAAGCCAGCCGCAGTCACGCTTAACCGCAGTTATCCGCAGTTACAGAGGAAACCAAGCTGCAGTTAGCCCAATAAGCATGGTTAAAGCAGGTCGAGGTTGGCGGGCTCGCTTCGGGTTTGCTAACCGCGTTCAATATGGCGCCGTCCACCACTTTGCCACGCCCGCAAGTTGTGGCAACATACTCACCGTTTTAGAATGCTGGGGGATCCGTGTATAGACAATCGTAGCACCAAATGTTCTTGGAGGAGCCATACCTAGGGGTTGAAGCTGCCCTTATAGCAATCGCAGCACGGCTGGGAACAAGGAGAATTCTATTTTTCATTTTTTCGTTATTGTTTTATTTTTGGGAGTTAGTGCCGCCGATGGCAGTGAGGCTTCTACGTTAGATATTTAATTCAAATCAGTTGAAAGCGATTGAAGACGCCTATGAACAATACAATATGCCCTGATAATTAATCTGCTTCAGTCATAATAGTGATTACCTAACCCCACACTTGGTTTTGTTTTCGTGTCAAATTGGAGCTAGGGAGCCATGTAATAGCATCTCGGTTCAGTTTAGAGGCCACGAACCATGGTTAGCTTAACTGAGGTTAAGGCTGCCTGTGTAACATAAATATAACTTGTTCATATTGGCGTACTGGTATTTAAATTTCCGTATTTATTCTTTTAAGGATGTTGGATTCTGGTCACAAAACTTAAAACAATGCATAGTGAAGTTTCTGGATAAAGGCCTGCAGTTTGTGATATTTTGGGTCAGAAAAAAAAGTTGGCAGCACCGGAGGTTTTGTGTTTTTTTTTTACGGTAAATCATTGCTTGACTTCTAGTACAGTGGTTCCCAAATGGGGGTCTGCATACGCCTAATTGGTAGTCAAGCTAAGCAATGAAACTTTTTGCTCTTATAGACACAACAAAGGTCACACTTTGTGCGATGTTTCTTAATATCACTATTAGAAAGCAAGTCGATTTCATAATAGAATTGTTCGGTTGGTTCGGATAGAGGTCTACGTTTATTAGCACTGGTTTCTGAACTTAGGGCTCTATCTATGATCCTGAGAAAAAAAAACTTGCACCCCATCTAGTTGACTGCGAGGACGCGCTTCCCCCTGGCCTCCGCTTCTCCGCTAACACTGGTGCAATGCGGGAAAGCTGTGCGCCGCAGCACTGGTGCAAAACAGCAAGCTTCACATGAGTGTCTCATTGCAAGTACCACAGATTGGAGAGGCATGTGGGTGGTTCTGGAAGCTCAGAGGCTGATGTGACCAGCACAATCGATAAATGAATTTTATCTAGGAGCAGCGAGCACTCTGTGAAATACATTTTTCTCTTTAAAGGCTGGGCCTGCCCACATTGAAACATCTGCTTCATTTGTGCTCAGTTATTTTAATTAGGTGCCTACTCATATATTTTATGCTCCAGCAATTATGGTAGGGTTATTTTTTCATTTAGCCATTGTAGTCTCCCCACCTTTCTCATTCTTTGTCATGGAGGGGTCCCCGTCACTTTTACCAGACCAGAAGAGTTGCACCAGCCATGAGTGTTTACCACCACTCTTCTAATAGGTTTATCATGTTCATGGGAGTATGATATGCCGGATGCATGGGCTTCATGCTTTGTATGTATGGGAACCTTAGTTTCTATGCATATGAATCTTAGATGTGCAGTGATCCTAATGTATATGTGCTCTTTTTATTTTCTGCGTGCTTGTCGTTGACTAGTGTAAGGGGCCAGAAGACCAGTCAAGCTGCGCGCTGCAGCTTTCTTCCTTGGGCTCCATCATAATCAAAGAAACAGTTATGAGTATTATTATTATTATACTTCACTTTACACCTATTTTCCCCTCTTTTTTTCTGTTTAGCTAGGAGTGATGGACGAAATGCGACACAGAACATGAGAACAGTGGCAAAACGGCATATGGTATCCATTTTGACTGAAGCCTTTGAGGACCCCTAATTAAAGCACTCCAAGGTGACTAAGCTTTTTTATTTTCATACCACTTCTTCGGATGCAAAAATGCCTGTTGGCGCGGCCATCCGGCCTGTTGGAGCGTCGTAATCAGACTATGGTGCACCCCAGAGCGCACCCCAGCTAGCAAGATGGCGGCACCCAGGGGCCGTGCTTGCAACTAATTAAGAACCACTTTCCGTTACACTTTTACGGAAGATCTAAATTCTCCAATGAAGGAGCACATTCCGTTTCAACGTTTACGACAAGTTCCGTAAAGGTTACAACGTAAAAATGCCCGTATTTTCGCGGACCCCTCACTAAATTGGGTTACGGATGAATTCGCCTCACTAAATTGGGTTACGGATAAATTCTTTGGCAGCACTTTTCGCCAGAGAATTTCTCCGTAAAAGGGAGCTGATTTTGTTACAGTGCAATTATCTTATTAACTAGTTGTTTGCTCATTCATGCATGCTTCCAACAGTATCAGAACAGTGCCGTGAAAATGGTGCAAAGATGTTAAGTTTTCAGTCACGAATATATTTTTCCTCTGACGTGCAGGTAGCAAGGACGCTCCCAACCACGAGATAATCCAGACTCAGGAAGCTATTGTTGAACGCCTCGACAGGATTGTGGGCCTGCAGGAGCAGATGGTGGCACTCAAAGGGTACAAGCTGAATATTCGGTTTGAAAATGGCAAAATTGTCAGCAAGTATTATTAAAAACTCAATTAGGTACCATAAGAATATATTGTTTCTTCAATGCGCTGAAGGCTCCCGTTTTCTTGAAACTTCACTTAAAAACGCTGCTCACAAGCTCATTCCTGACGGTGGTGGCGGTGGGATTGTCTCGGGCAGTGGTTGGCCTGTCCTCTTCTTCCTCTTCCTCGTCAGCAGATTCTGAAACTGTTCAGGACGCCATATTTAGCACAACAGAAAATGAACACCTCTAAGGCTTGCGAGCGCAATTTAAAATTGTAACACTGCAGCAGCTGAATTAAGGTGCTGGAAGCAATTTTTTTTATAAATTGCGTGATTCACAAATCGAGATAGAGCCTAATTTAAAGTTCATAAACTAAATTAAAAGTACGGAAAGGGAATGGTGGGTCTCACGTGTATACAAAAATAACATATGAAGGCATTACCACTTACCGTGGAAGCACAGTGGCCAACTACGGGTGCAAGGCTCTTCGTAATAATAGACTCCCCCCCCCCCCCCCCCCCCCCCCAACACTGGCTCAAATCACTTCTGCAATATGTGCAGGAGGTACCAGACTTATACACGAACTCGGCTCTGTTACGTAACGGCGCATTGGGGTAATTCCGGTCTGGAGCTGTGGGCAAAAGTCACTAGATATCACCAAGTGGGACGTGCATTCCTATGTCCTTTCGAAAGAAACCATGCAAAAAACCACCTTCTCGTCAAAACAGCGTGGCTGGGGCTGTACCAAAAGAGTCGGGGAAGGTTAAGGTCAGTTTCCATGTGTTTTTGGCCTGCTCGGTTCGTCCGAGGACGTGAATAGGTGCCGTGAAAAAGGAAAACCAGATGCCATCGGACCACGATTACTTGGGTGGGCAGAACTTTGGGTTGAATTCACGGATACTTGGGGTCGTCAGATTTATTTGTTTTGCTCCAACATGAAGGAGGGAAAACTACCGAGCTACCTGCGGACTACGTTCAGTGTGTCTTGAAGCTCAAACGGCCGCCTGATTTTTCGAACTGTCGTATGCTGTTTCAACGTTTCTGCGTGTTGTTTTCTGCTCGTTCAAACGACAGCGTCCTGTAGACGGAACATTGGCCCGGTAATTCCGATCAGAAGTAAGTCAAAAGACCTTTAACTTTGAAGGTTGGTTGGAGTAGGTAGGCTCGGTGTAAAGAGTAGATACAAGGTGTTGATCATTGTCACCCCTGGCCATCACCGACTTGTTATGCCTGATTCACTTGGTCCGATTCTGCTTGCGATTTTTAGTATCGACATTCACCATCTCAGCTACAGTTTACGATATTGCAGCCCGAGCGATGTCATGACTGAAAATAGCGAGCAGAATCTCATCGTGCGAATCCGACTTTACCATCCATTCTGTGGCGTCCATATGGAAGGAATCGCCGCGTGTCACATTATTCAGTCGAAGTTTTGTAGTATAACGAGCCTCATTAATTTCGCCGAGGTCGCTAAAGTAGTCAGACCTTGGCAGGAAGACGTAGAATTAGTAATTCCAACGCGACAAAAAAGCACGGGGACGCACACCGACGCCGACAACATCGTATTTCAATAATTTGTTTATGGGCGACGGCGAGCTTTTTGCCCACACTCACGGTGTAAGTCCACACTCCATCGCGCATGCGCGGCACGGGTGGCGTCCGCTAGGAGCGTTCCGGTTTCTTTGTGAACATAAGTTGGTCTACAACCAGTAGGTGAGTGAATCTTACGTTGAGTTAAGAACAGGCGGAAGGTGTGTTGATTTTCTCTAGTGCCTTATTTCTGAGGTAGCCTGAACTAGTTATCCAAACCCTTCTGGCTCGTTCGAGCACACCGGGCGCGCTGGTGCTGCGAATGAGACGCTACACTATAAGAAAAAATGGAGCCCCTGGGAAGCAACAACAGCATTTGGACCTTTAGCAATCAGTAATTATATATACATTATTTTGTATATATATATATATAAAAAAAACGCGAGCCTTTTTTCCGTGTCGTCCTCTTCTTTCCTCTTTCAAGAGCTGGCGCGATGACCGCTACACTACCCCCCCTCTAGTTGATTTGACGATTGAAGGTAGAAAAATGAACTTTGCGGTTGGTTTGAACACTTTAGTCTCTGGGGACTTCTGACGTGACGGTTGGATATGTGTGGATAGGTGTGGGGGCGAAGTTGTGACATAGCATCCCCGAGACGGTGAACGTAGTCGGATGGATCGGGGGTGACTAGTAAGTCAGGCGGGATGAAATATTCCTGTGGTAAGCGCAGCGTCGTTCCATAGACAAGTTTGGCGGCTGAGCATGAAAGTTGGTCTCTGAAGACCGTTCGAAGACCCAAAAGCACTAGATGTAGCGATTCGGTCCAGTGGGTGTGAGCCTCGCGTGCGATGAGTGCGGTCTTCAGCTGACGATGAAATCTCTCAATCTTTCCGTTGGCTTCGGCGTGGTAAGCTGTGGTTCTCAGCCTGCTGATACCGAGGAGAGAAGTGAATGCCTTGAAGAGCGCAGATTCGAATTGTCTGCCCCTATCCGTGGTGACAATTGCTGGTACACCGAATCGCGAAATACACACGCGTAGAAATGATTGTGCGACTGTCTGAGCCGTGATGTCAGAAATTGGAAGCGCCTCAGGCCATCTCGTGAACCGATCAATGACCGTGAGAATATATCTGGAACCTTGTGATTCCGGCATGGGCCCGACGATGTCTAGATGTACATTTTCAAAGCGAGCTTCAGAAAGTTGGAAAGAGCCTGTGGGGCTTTGTGTGTATTAAATATTGAGGACATTTCTCGCTAAATCTGGATACGCGCCCGACTACACATCTCACAGGAAAAGAAGACCAAGGAGCATGTGCTAAGAAGAAGATGAAGTGAGACCACCGGCGCGAGCAGAGCTAGTTGGAACCGTTGATCGATGCAACATCAACCTTCAAGAGCCCTCCATATGTCTAGACTGTAAATATGTTGTATAAATCTCTTTTGTAAACCGGAGTGATCTAAATTATCGAATATTTTGGTGCCGAAACCCGGGACTCCAGCGACAATACGAGATCAGCGAACAGCGAACATGGAGCGGCTCCAGACGAAAAGGTTGGTGACGCGAGCCGAAATTGAACATCTAAGCGAGGAGATCCAAGCGGCGGTGTCAATTGAGGATTTCAGGCCTCATCACGAAGAACGCCTCGCAGAAATAACGGACGAGCTGGATGTCCTGGCAAGGGAACTCAAGGAGCAAGATGCGCTCATCGAGGTCCACGTAAAGAGCGAGAACCTCGCCGAAGAATACAGGGCCGTCAGGGAGACACAAAGTGTGATCACCCGAATGCGGACACGTCTTCGACGCCTAGAGACAAGGACATCGTCATCTATCGAGAGCAGGGTCACCGAGGCCACAGAACGATCGACCACTCAAACCCAGAGCCGAGCTGGACAGCTTAAACTTCCAAAGCTCGAACTCCAACGGTTTGATGGAGAGAAGTTGAATTGGCTTCCCTTCTGGGAGCAGTTCCGACAGGCGATCCACGACAACATCGAGCTCTCCGGCGTGGAGAAGTTTCTATACCTGCGGACTGTGCTGACGGGCAAGGCGGCGGCGGCGGTAAGCGGCATTCAAGCAACGGAGAGCAGCTACGCTTATGCCGTGGAGCTTCTAAAAGAAAGATTTGGCAAGAAAGACGTCCTTGTTCAAGAACACCTCACGCAGCTGCTGAACCTGCCAAAAGTGAAGGCGCTGAGTGACGTCGGAGCCCTCCGTCGTTTACATGATCACGTTCATTGCAACATCGCTTCGCTGAGGACTCTGGGCATCGACTCTGACAGCTACGGGGCAATGCTGTGTGCTGCGTTGTTCTGCGTCCTGCCCGCTGACTGGGCCGTGGACTTCTACAAGAGTCAGAGTACTAGTAATGAAACACCGGAAAGCTCAAATCTTGAGGCTGTCCTGCGATCAATGCGTGTAGAGCTGGATAGCAGAGAGAAGGTACACGACGGCAGTACACGGGACCAACCGCAACCTCTGAAAATACACAGCGACAGAGATCGATCAAGCGACAACCTCCGAGGAAAGGGGTCTGCTGCTTCCCTCGCAGTTGGTGCCAAACCCTCAAACGACGGGTGCCCTCTTTGTTCCTCCGAATTACATGAAGCGCCGCAATGTAACTCTGCGATTCCGATCGAAGAAAAGAAGAGACGGCTAAGGAGCGAAGGGAGGTGTTACAGATGCGCGAAGCGAGGACACACCTCAAAAGAATGTCGAAATCGGTTCCTTCGCTGCGACAAATGTGGCCGACGCCATATCACTCCACTTTGTGGTACGTCACCTCCGTCTTATCAAGGAGCGACCGACACTACCGAGCTCCACTCCCTGGCGTCTTTGAATGCCATCAACAAGAACGCCGTAATGCTACAAACGGCTCAAGTATGGGTAGACGGACGAGACCGGAAGCGTCTTGCTCGCTGTCTGTTTGACGGAGGCAGCCAACGTTCGTTCGTCACCGAGCAGCTCTCACGAGAGCTGAGGTTGGAAGTGATCGGCGAGGAGGAGGTGACCATCTATTCGTTTGGCAGAACAGCCGGTGGAACTACGAGAAAACGTCGGCTAGTGCGACTTTGGCTGCGAAGCCAATACAGCCGCAAAGAACACTGCTTGGAAGCCCTTGAAATAGAAAACATCTGTTCTGACCAGTTGGTGCTTCCCGGCAACGTGGTTGACCTTGCTGGCGTGGGAGAGCTAGAATTAGCCGATGTAACCCTTTCACCCTTCCTTAATTCCAAGCGGAGCATTGAAATCCTAGTGGGGGCAGATCACTATTGGAATATGGTGAGCGGGGAAGTCCGCAAGATACACGGATCCTTGGTCGCGCTGAAGACTGACTTTGGCTGGACACTGCAGGGCCCAGTTCCTCAGGTTTCTTCTGTGCTGTCCTGCACTACTGTGGCCGTCTTGAATACCGGCGTCGCAAAACCGACCTTGAGCCTCTCAAACGAACTTCGAGCCTTCTGGGAGTTGGAGAGCCTCGGAATCTCCGTGAACGACTCTCCGCGCAGAAAAGAGGAAGAACAAGTAAGAGAAGATTTCACTTCCTCCCTAGCTCTGGTCATGGGCCGTTATGAGGCAAACCTCCCGTGGAAGCCCCTAAATCGACCCCTAGAGAACAACGAAGCCGTTGCGCTACAGCGTCTAGACAAGTTGGTTCGGCGTTTAAAAGGCAACACCGAAAGACTGACGCAGTACGACTCAGCGATCCGTAGCTACCTGAAAGAAGGTTTTGCTGAAAAAGTGCCAGCAGGCGAGGTGGATACCACTTGGAAACGAGTTTACTACTTGCCTCATCGTGCTGTTTTTAGACCTGACAGTTCTACGACTAAGATACGCATCGTGTTTGATGCGTCTGCAAAGGCACCGGGCTGTCTGTCCCTCAACGATGCATTGTCTACGGGCCCAAGCCTCAATCCGGACATGTTACAGCTGATCATCAACTTCCGACGTCCTGCGATTGCCTTCACCGCAGATATTGAGAAGGCCTTCTTACAGATTCTGATCAAGCAGGAGGATCGTGATGCCCTTCGCTTTTTGTGGTACGCACGTTCCCCTACAGAAGACTTGACAAGTTCGGAGATTGAAGCATGGCGCATGACGCGCGTCCCATTTGGTGCAACGAGCAGCCCTTTCATGCTGGCAGCGACTATCAAGCACCACCTGGCCAACGTCTCAGACGACTTGTCTGAGACTGCAAAAGTACTGGACGAATGCCTTTACGTGGACGACTTGATTGCTGGCACTGAAACGCTTGAAGAAGCTACAAACTTCTACAAGGAAGCCCAGCAAATATTGAGCGCAGCAGGAATGAAGCTCAGGAAGTGGAGTTCCAACAGCGAGACATTGCAACAACGATTTGACGAAGATGGGGTTGGAAGCCTCTCCTGTGATACTCCCACACCGAGGTCAGGTGTGACGCGTGTTTTGGGACTTAAGTGGAATAGAGAGAGGGACGAGCTTAAATACTCTTTAGAAAGCACGTTGGAGCTTCTGACAATCAACCGTGACACAAAACGCTTTGTACTGCAAGCATCAGCGAGAATTTTCGACCCCCTCGGCCTCCTCAGCCCAGTGACGATAACAGCCAAGATGTTATTTCAAGAACTTTGGGCACTTGGGCTGGACTGGGACACTCCGCTACCTGCAAGCGTAAGTCTGAGATGGAGCAACTGGATAAAAGCTCTGCATCATCTCGAGGACATTTCGATCCCTCGTCGCTATGCTGCACACGGCGGTCGAACTGAGCTGCATGTCTTCACGGACGCTAGCCCCCAGGCATATGGGACAGTCGCGTATTTGCGTAGTGACTGTGATAACCAGACGACAGTGACCCTCGTTATGGCCAAGACGCGCGTTGCGCCAGTAAAGACCTTGACTCTACCGAGACTGGAACTGATGGGAGCGTTGCTGGGCGCTCGACTATGTGCCTACTTTAAGGGAGTTTTTAAGTCGGATCTCTCAGAAGTGACGCTGTGGACAGACTCAATGATTGCTCTACACTGGGTAAAGGGCCTGGCTACTCAATGGAAACCATTCGTGGCAAACCGAGTTATGGAGATTCAACAAAGGACAGATCCCAGTAACTGGAGACACTGCCCTGGAGCTGAGAACCCGGCGGATTTACTAACCAGAGGCGTCCCTCCGGACTGTCTACAGAAGTGTGACCTATGGTGGAAAGGACCAAAGTGGCTGGCAGAGTCACCCACATGTTGGCCTACTATGCCCATTGGTAGCCAAGATACCGCAGCCAATGAAGAAAGAAGAACTTCAGAACTAACTGTGAGCCACACTGCTACGAGCTCCTGTACGCCTGTGGTAAACATCGGAAAGTTTGGAGAATTGAATCGCCTACAACGGGTCACTGCTTGGGTGCTACGTTTTGTCAATAATTGTAGACACACGAAAGAGAATTTCCAGGGTCCACTCAAACCTGAAGAGATAAGGGAGGCACGTCTTAGGCTGCTCCTTCAAGTTCAAAGGGAAGCCTTTGAGGATGAACTAAACCAACTAGAACGAGGCGAACAGTGCAGTGGCTCGTCAGACCTGCGCACTTTGAATGTATTTATAGATGACAGAGGGCTGCTACGACTGAGAGGACGCCTACAACATTCAGACCTCGGTTATGAGACGGCACATCCTGTCGTTTTGCCTTCGACTCACCACTTTGTGGAACTACTGATTTTTAGCACACATCGACGGCTGCTACATGCAGGGTGCATGGACACTCTAACTCAGCTGCGTGAGACGTTCTGGATTATACGAGCTCGACAAGTAGTTAAGAAGGCCTTGAGCCGTTGTCTTGTCTGCAGAAGGATGAGCAGCAAGAGTGCGACTGAACCAGTCGCGCCGCTTCCGCGAGACCGAGTGTTGGAGGCGGACCCTTTTGCAGTCACGGGGCTCGACTTCGCCGGACCTGTCCTCACCAAGGACGAAGGCAAGATAAAGAAATCATACATTCTGCTACTGACCTGCGCAGTCACTAGAGCAATACATCTGGAGGTGGTGAGCGACTTGTCTACAGCTAGTTTCCTTTTGGCATTTCGTCGCTTTGTGGCCCGTCGCGGACTATGCCACACGATCTACTCTGATAATGCACAGACTTTCCACCGAGCGTCTGCTGAATTCAGAAAGAGATGGAAAACAATGAGAGAACAGGAGTCACTCAACTACCTGTCCAGTCAAGGCATCAACTGGAAATTCATCGCTCCACGAGCGGCTTGGTGGGGCGGGTTTTGGGAGCGAATGGTTCGATCAGTTAAGACCCCTCTGAAAAAGGTTCTGGGGTGCAGTTACGTAACTTATGAAGAGCTGAGCACCATATTGACGGAGATAGAGGCTGTGATTAATTCTCGACCTTTGACCTCCATCTCCTCTGACCCGAACGAACCTGAACCATTGACACCCGCACATTTCCTTGTCGGTAAACGACTGACTTCCTTGCCAACTCGTGGAGGAGAGCCAATGTTGTCATCAGCCAACGATCTAACTCGCCGTTGGAAGTACCGTGAGACGCTATCGACCACCCTATGGAAGCGCTGGCGCCAGGAATATCTCTGTACCTTAAGGTCATTTCATCACAGCACACCGGCAGCCTCGAGTAATTTACGGGTGAATGACTTGGTGCTACTGCATGACGACTTCCATCCGCGACAAACCTGGAAAACTGGCCGCGTCGTGCAAGTGTTCCCGGGACGAGACGGCCACGTCCGATCCTGCGTGGTCCGTTTGTCAGGAGGAACAACGATTAGACGTCCCATTCAACTGTTACATCAACTGGAAGCTCATAACGAATGAGCAATGCTCATTCGGCGGGGAGGATATTAAATATTGAGGACATTTCTCGCTAAATCTGGATACGCGCCCGACTACACATCTCACAGGAAAAGAAGACCAAGGAGCATGTGCTAAGAAGAAGATGAAGTGAGACCACCGGCGCGAGCAGAGCTAGTTGGAACCGTTGATCGATGCAACATCAACCTTCAAGAGCCCTCCATATGTCTAGACTGTAAATATGTTGTATAAATCTCTTTTGTAAACCGGAGTGATCTAAATTATCGAATATTGTGTGTCGCTGAATCTTCGCTCTTTGACATGCCAGGCAATTTTTAGCCCAGCTTCTCACATCAATGTTTATGTTTGGCCAGACATATCGAGAGGTTATGAGCTTCTGTGTTGCTCGTATGCCTGGATGGGATAACCCGTGTAGCGAGTCGAAAAGTTGCCGCCTTAACGAGTAGGGAACGAATGGGCGGGGAGAGCCGGCAGACATGTCGCAAGTCAGGGTCCTTTCTAGCCCAGGGAGACTGATGTCTCTGAGGTGTAGTGCTCCCGGTGTAGTTCGAAGTCTATGAAGTTCTGAGTCCATATGCTGGGCATCGACCAGTGCGGCTGGAGTCAGAGGCGCGGAATTAGCACCAGTGACTGGGGCTATGCTTGGTCGAGACAATGTGTCTGCGACTACATTCTCCGTGCCCTTTATGTGTCGTATATCCGTTGTGAATTCCGAGATAAAAGACATTTGGCGTAGTTCTCTTGGAGAATGATGTCCGCTGTCTGGCGTGAGTGATTGTATGGCGCCCGCCAGAGGTTTATGATCAGTTAGGATGTGAAATGATCGAGCTTCCAAAAAGTGTCGAAAGTGGCGGATTGCCGAATAGACGGCGAGGAGCTCCCGACCGAAAGTGCTATAGCGTCGCTCTGTAGTTGTAAGTTTGCGGGAAAAGAATGAAATCGGTTGCCATTCGCCGTTCATAAACTGCTGGAGGACAGCGCCTACTGCGACATCTGAGGCATCAGTAAGCAGGCATGTCGGTGCGTCTGCTTTTGGATGTCGAAGCAAGGTGGCACGCGCGATGTGTGTCTTGATGCTGGTGAATGCCTGTGTAGCCGCATCAGTCCATTTAGGAAGGCCTGTTTTCGACGGTGGAAGAATATCTTGAAGAGGCTGAAACAATGTAGCACAGTGAGGAACAAAACGTCGATAATAATTAACTAAGCCTAGAAAAGCTCTAAGAGCGCGCGCAGACTGAGGTTGCGGATACTCTCGTATGGCGTCCACTTTGCTGGGAAGTGGTCTTAGGCCATGACGGTCAATTTGATGGCCCAGGAAAGAGAGGCTCGTAGCACCGAAATGACATTTGGAAGTATTAATCATGAGGCCATTTTCGTCGAGTCGTTGGAAGAGGCTGCGAAGGTGGTGCTTGTGTTCGTCTTCGGATCTGCTCGCAACAAGGATGTCGTCTAGATAGGCGTACACAAGAGGTAATCCGCGGAGGACCTGATCTAAAAATCTTTGAAAAGTCTGGGCAGCATTTCGTAGTCCGAAAGGCATCCGAATGAATTCGAAGAGTCCGAATAGTGTGGTGATTGCCGTTTTTGAGATATCTTCAGGTGCGACCGGTATCTGATGGTACGCGCGAACAAGATCTACTTTTGAAAATATGATTGCACCATCGAGAATTGACGCAGCATCGTGGATGTGGGGCATCGGATAGCGATCAGGGGTGGTGGCTTGATTGAGGGCGCGATAATCCCCGCAGGGGCGCGAGTCGCCAGGTGTCGATTTTGGAACCATATGTAGCGGTGAAGCCCACGAGCTGGAGGAGGGCCGTATTATGCCCAATTCGAGCGTATGGTCGAAAGCTTGCTTGGCGGTCCGGAATTTTCCGGAAGGAAGCCTTCTGGGTCGTGAATAAACGGGGGGTCCTGTCGTCTCGATGTGATGTTGGACGTTGTGTTTGACTTGACTTGTGAAAGTGCAGGGACGTACTAGGGAAGGGAACTCTTGCATAATATCAATCTAGGGAGAATCTGTCGGGACGAGCAGTGAGCCAGTCCAATTGATTGCAGCTTCGTGCGCGTCACTGATACAGAAAGGAGCGTGGTGGCATCGATGAGACGATGGTTGCGGATGTCCACAAGGAGGTTGTAGTGTTGTAGAAAATCTGCTCCGAGGATTGGATGTTGGATGTCTGCGATAGTGAAAATCCAACGCAAAACTCGACGCAATCCTAGGTTGATCGTGAGAGTGCGGACTCCGTAGGTGGGAATGACAGTGCCGTTAGCTGCCTTAAGTTGCGAGGGTTGCTGATTACGACGATCTTGAGCGGTTGGAGGCAATACAGACACCTTGGCGCCAGTGTCAACTAGGAAACGAATTTTTGTGTCCCTATCTGGGAGAAAAAACAGGCAAGGACGACGTTGCAACCGGACAGGCGTACTCGTCGTCGCTAGTAGCTGGCGTTGCTGTTTCCCGGCGCCGTACAAGTGCATTTCTGGGCGCGGGAGCCGAATGTACGATGATACCAACATTGTTGGTTAGCAGGACTGTAGGACTTGCTACGTCGGCGGGCTGGCGAGTTACTTCGACGTTGTGATGGCGATCGTGAAGGGCGAAGAGCAGCCACCATTTCTGTCAACTGATCCATGCGTCGCTCCATGGCGGTGCAGAAATCTGAGGGCTGTTGTGGAGATCGAGTTGTTTCGTAAACTTCTGGACGGCGTGTCGTTGATACGTCGACAATGAGATCTGCCACCTTTGCGAGGTCATCCAGGGATGCGCTGTCGTCTGACGCGAGCATCATACGGACGTCGTTGGGCAGACGCTGCAGGAACAATTGTTGCAGAAGTGAGTCCTCAATGGTGGCGTTTCCCAACAAGTGCCTCATCCGACGCAGTAACTGAGAGGGTGTTTTGTTTCAGCTCTTCTGCAGTCAGGAGCTGTTGTAGCCGTCGTTGTTCGGATAGGCTGGTGCGTCGAACTAGTTCTGCCTTGAGGGTGTCGTAGGGTGTTAGCGTGGGTGGTGCTAAGATAATATCGCGCACCTCCGCTGCATCTGCTGATGACAACCCGCTTACGACATGATGGAACCGCGTCTGCTGGCCCGTGATGCGCCGCAAGGCAAATTTTGACTATATTTGCGCTAACCACAACTGTGGATCCGCGGGCCAGAATGGCGGAAGGCGGACGGCGAGGGCCGCGACTTGGGGCTGCGGCGCTGCAGGAGAGCCGTCCGTTGCCATTGCTGCTCACCTTGGTGTTCTGTCGGGACGTCCGGGTCACCACTTTTTGCAATCAGTATTTATATATACATTATTTACATATCAAGTGCAGATTGCTGTCACGGCCTTCGGAACCTAGCCGCTCAACTTGCTCGCGAGCCTTTTTTCCGTGTCGTCCTCTTCTTTCCTCTTTCAAGAGCTGGCGCGATGACCGCTACAGACCCTTGAGTTTCCATTTGCTCCTCGCAGGGACCATCTGGTTGGAACTATGTGCCGTGTGCAAAACTGGGGGACCAACCACGGTCAACTGGGACTTACTGAGAAGTGGGGAGGAGCATAAGCAGCAGTTGCTCGCACCAGATGAGGTAGCATCTTCAGCACCTGGTCCCCGAAATGCGAAATGCTCGCACCATTGCCCCAACTAATTTATCATTCGTTTAGTGGCTTGCCACAGGCCAGCCCAGCGCGGTCGTCGAATAAAATGCAAAAAAAAAACTGGCCATCGCTGAAACCGCTCAAATTTCGTTCAAATATATTGGTACGTCAAATGACGTGCGAATGCGAATTTTCTATCGATTACATCCAATGATCCGCCGACTATCTGGGCGTGACACTCAAACCCCCATCAAGCTGCTGTTAGCAGCATTTTGTCCGAGTCCCTCCAGTCTCTGCAAAATAAACTAAATTGAAATTGAAACAGAAACAATGCACTCACACGACGGAACTTTTTATGGTGCTTAAGTTTTATTATTGCGGACGAGACGGCGGAATGCTTTTCACGACTTCACACTTTTTCTTAGCGGCTGACTCGATCACTCTGTTTTTAAGATGGTGCACGGAAAGCTGAGCCATCTGATCTGTCGCGGACGCGCGTCGCAGAACGCCGGCATGGAGATACACCTTGCTGCCAGTTTGATATATAGGGAGCATTCACTGGACGCCATATTTGTGGGTGCCGTTTAGAGCGCATGCTCAGAACGAGCTCATATCAATAGGCTGCTAAAACGGCACTCTTGATGGTGCTGATTGCACGTTGCAAAAGAAGTGTGGAAGCTCGCCGTCAGCACGCGCTCAGCATTCGCGCACACAGATATGGCCGCTAGTGAATACTCCCTATTGCGACCGATATACGCTTCGTCCACGCCCAGGCAGCAATCGCGCGCCGATGGGAGCGCGGAGTCGCGCGGAAGGATTGCGGTCGGCCAGTCCCGATTCTGTCTGTCAGTTGATACACAAACCACTCGGCGCCGCAGATAGACATCGGCGCGGTCACCGGGGCGGAAGCGCGGAAGGGCATAGAGTTCTGTTCCCTTGGCTATGACCTTGAGCCCCCGAGCAGCTCTGGAAACGGTGTCGCAGTAGCCGCTTGAACTTGATCGCGGACGTGGAATGAACAAAGTAACTAATGAGTGGCCTTTCGTAAACTCCTAGAAAGGTCGTGTGTCGATACAAACACGAAGAAACGGGTTCCTATCATTTCATTGATAGCGTACTCGGATACCGGAGCTGTAGTAGGGCGCCCTTCGGGGTCGTGTGGTAAGGTACATTACCAAACAGACCGCTATTTCGCACGGTGAACCCTTGCTTAGCGTCACTACGCTCGGATCAGTGGCGTTACTAATCAGTGGAACCCGGTGCAGTGGGCCGCCGCAATCCCCCCCCCCTCTCTTTCCTTTTGTCGCTTCTTTGGTGAATGATTCTTTGTCATTTCACCCCCCTCCCTTCACTACCCAGCGGCACCCCCCCTGAGCGCTGCACCCGGGACTGTCGCCCTTTCCCCCCCCCTCCCCCCCCTCCCCCCCCTCTACCCCACCTGGTGATGCCGATGGCTCCGGGAGTTGAAATATAATCCCATGCTCGAGTTGGCGCACCGCACCTAGTCTGAACCGCCAACCGTTAAGCAAACTGGGCTTAATAATAGGGGAATGCGCCGCCGTTTCGTTAAATGAGGCCCCCGAAGCCCTCTTCACATGCCGACGATATGAATGCCACCGAATAGTATATTTCCAAGTCTTTGTCGCGAAAAAGAAGCTGTTGATGAAACATTGCATATCAGGGAAATTAACTGTCAGGGAAACGTCATTAAATGAACTGAGTGCCACCAGTTTTCACCCCCCAGTGAGGTTGGTTACACAGTTCTCTTATGGTGTATTGACCCCGAAACGACATCTTTATCTGTCAGCGATCAAAAATGTGACGAGGTTTCCCTCTTTAATCCCATTACTGAAGGTGGGGGAAGGCATACCGTCGATCCGTCGCTACCAACGCTTGCCTAACACCTGTGCTGAGGAGGAATATTTAGAAATTTCACTAAGAAGACGACCCTGGTCCCAAACTTAACTGCACGACATGCAAAACCCCGGCTACATGTAAACCTATGAATGCAAGGTAAACAAGCCACAAAGGCAATATGCACTCCTCAGCATTCCGCAAAATGCACGACTTCAATTATATGAGCACTGGGTAACCCCAAGCAAAGACAGCCCATGCAGGATCGAGATCCTGGACTCTTCACCCACCTACCCTAAGGCGATGAGCTTCACACACCTCATCTAACCGTGCCCTCTCCCTCTCCATTCATCCGTAATCATCCTGTCACACCATTATAAAAAAACTTTTTTTCATCTGATACACAACATGATATAAACGTGTACCACCTTTTCGTATTCGGCGAAGCATTTTTTTTTCGGGTGTTGATATTTTAGGTTGAACTACACCTTTTTCACGGGTGGACTTTGCACCATTGCTTATGTCGTGGAAGGTTTGTGAACTAAATAAGGAGACATTTCAAATGGGTCCCAAACATCTTCCTCTTGGATACTTTAGTTGTATTATGGAAACATGAGTATCTGGATGCCATAAACATCACTGATGTACCTTAACGAACTGATTTTCAAATATTTTTTCCCTAAAATAGCTACCAACATTTTTCCACAAAATGACTTACTAAAATTTAGCGCAGCAAATACTGTTTCTTTTTTGTTTGACTGGCAGCCTTTGTGGCGCTGAGGCTCTGTTTCGGCTTCCTAAGTGCAGGGTCAAGGGCTCAATCACTGAATGTACTCAGGATGAATCGCCTCCTTTTATTTTACATCCTGGGTTTATCCTCAAGACGCCGCTGCATTGGAAACTGACTGAAAACGAACAGTTTTCTAGAGGCACCATGCAGATGTAATGATGATGGTGGTGCAGTTACATCTCAGACAAGTTCAACACGCTGGGCTAGTTGAAGGTATTCCCATGCCTACACGACTAGGCAGATAGTGAGGGTCACTAGCCTGACATAGAGGTTATTCCTTTGTGACCATGATAGGAAGCAACATTTGAGGTGTGGGCTTCCACTGACATTCGGGTCTAGGCCAAATCGTCGAAATCCAATTCGCCGAAGGACAATTGGTCGAATTAATCCTTTCGAAGTAGGGTGCTCACTGAGGGGCGATTTGTCAAAAAGTCCAATTTGTCGCCGCTCGTCTAAAGGGCCATTCCGTTGCTGCATTGCATTTAACTCTTGTCTCAGAACACATGCACATGTTAAAAATTCCCTGCTTAGAAACTCTATCACCAGCAAACAAGATAAGACCAAACTCGAACTGTGATCGTCTTAAATAGTGTAAAAGGAGCTAGCTGGTGGCCCTTATCAGGTGCGGCGAGCCATTTCATAACCAGCTACTATTCAAAAGGCTGCAACTGAAAACTGTTCATACCGAACAAAACCCGGAGGACAGAAACTGGACAACGCACCTTGTCCCCAAACTACGCAGACATTTATATAACAAGTAAAATTACACATAAATTTCAACAACAATCGACAGAAAAAGGAAAAAAAAAAGCTCACGCATATACAAGAGAAGAAAAGAGAACGAACAGAAACATCTCCTTCCCGTTGGCATTCAACTAAACAACAAAGTTGAAAGTAACGAGGAGGATAATGGTGGGATGACACATATCTCCACTTGTCTCAACGTCTCTTCCTGTCTTGAACTTCTTGTGAGTTCCCTTTCAACTCGGAAACCTGGGGGGGGGGGGGGGTGCCATATTCGACAAATGTTGTGTTTCTTCTAAAAAGAAACGGAAGTGACAGAAGTGACGATATCCCGTCTGATTGGTTAGAGGCTCAAATAATGGAAGTTCCGTCTTTCGTTATTTGTGCTTCTAGCCAATCAGACGTGATATCGTCACTTTCGTTTTATTTTAGGAGAAACAAAACATTTGCCGCACATAGCCCCCCCCGATCAGGACATTCTCTTTGCAATGAAAATAAATGAAACTTGAGGGCAGAAGTTAGGAGGAAACAGGCTTTTCCTTTTACCATGTACTGGACAGTTCGACAAATCTAATTTCGACGTGTTGCCCCTTGCGACGAATCGCCCTTCGACAAGTTGACCTGTACAAATTGGCCCCCTCGCGCAATTTTCCTTTGACGAGTTGTCCCTCAAGGACTCGGGTGGAACTCCTGGCATCCTGAGAGACTTAAGGGGATACAAAGCTTCTTGCAGTCAATCTCTACCCTATTCAAAAATCTGGCAAAAACGTCCAGTGACATTCTGTGGAAACGGGTTAATTTCCACTCATTTTCACCAGAAACCAGCGTAGCCCCTTTCGCTGGAAGTTATACCAGAACCACTTTCGATTACCCGCCGCTGGAATCCTACCGGAAGCCACTCTCGTTTGCCGGACATTGAACATCACTGGAAGCCGACGCAAGGGGGACGGCTGAAGTCAAGGAAGCCAAGACGAGCAGTTGGACTGTGTTTGTAATGGCGGCCGCCAATCCAGCAGCATTCTCGTGAGTGCGTTTTTTAGCTCGAAACGACGTTGCAATTCTGCAAGAAGTGCGCGCAGCGAACTGTTTTGACGATCCAAAAATGTGGGCAGCGATCACCGGCAACTTGATATTTGCGACAGGCCAAAGTCTGGGCCAGAGCAGGTACGAGACCGCTGAAGCGGAATTCTCGTGAGTGCGAGTTTTAGCTCGGGACGACATTGCAATTCTCGAGAAGTGCGTGCAGTGAACTGTCTTGACGATACAAAAAGGTGGGCACTTTCACCCGTTTTCATCCAAAACCAGTTTACCAGTCTTTGGTAGATTATTTCCCGGCAAACAGATTTCAGTGGAATGTCACCGGCAGCCCCATTCGTATACCAGACGACCCGGTTTTCCTAGAAATCTTAACCGAAACGGGTGACTCGCTTCCCTGTTTACCGACCTTCACTCGAAGCCGACGCGAGGGGAGGGGGAAGCCGAGACGAGCCGGGGGCCGGGTGTGTAATTATGGCGTCTCGCACCAAGGACGAGTCCCCACGCACCCTCTCTCCCTCGCATTGGGTTCGTAGGGAAATGCAAGAGGGTCGTTTTGCTGACTTATTTTTTTAAAAAGAAAACCGGTTTCTTTGTCCGTCAACGAGCCACGGCCGGCCAGGAACGAACGCTCAGTCTCGGCTTGTTGTTCTGTGTGTGCGACCTGTATCTTCCAAAGCAGCTGAGTGTGCAGATGAAAAGAATGTATTTTTCAGTGACCTGTTTCTTAGGCCTCTTTGTCCGCCCGTCTTCAGAAGCATCCAGCGAGCGAAAAAGACTGTGCCAAAGATTTCTCAACGTCGGCGGATGTTCATTTCGCGCGTTCGTGGTTTTCGCTAAGCGTGCTACTGACGCCTGGTGCACCCGCGGCGACGGCATCAGGGACGACATCGTGAGTGTGCCCGGGATTTCTCAACGGCGGCGGATGTTCGTTCCGCGTGGTCGTGGTTTTCGCTAAACGTGCTACTGACGCCTGGTGCACCCGCGGTGACGGCATCAGGGGCGACATCGTGAGTGTGCCCGGGATTTCTCAACGACGGCGGATGTTCGTTCCGCGTGGTCGTGGTTTTCGCTAAACGTGCTACTGACGCCTGGTGCACCCGCGGTGACGGCATCAGGGACGACATCGTGAGTGTGCCCGGGATTTCTCAACGGCGGCGGATGTTCGCTCCGCGCGTTCGTGGTTTTCGCTAAACGTGCTGCTGACAGTATACGTGTTGGTGTCCGCGTGGTGCACCTGCGCGGTTTTATTAGTTGAACTACCGTGCTCCTAGGAATTTACCCAGCGGCATTGTGAGTACCTTGAAAGATATATTTTGCGGCAAAGAACTTGGTTGTTCCTATTTAGTCTGATTGCTTTTGTCCACAGCTGTGCAAATTGTTTCACTGGTATCGACCTTGTTAAATAAATACATAGAACCTTCAGGTCTATATGGACTATACCACTTTAATTGTTAACGAATCGTCCAGCATCTGGTAAACATAACCAACCACGGTTCGCAGGCTTCCTCCTAAGTGCCTTCCGTTGACGTCCGAAAAAAGAAAGAAAAAACACGGTAAACTTCGGCCAATCTGGTGATCTTCTGGTAAATTCTGGCTTTACTGGAAGTGAAAAGAGTCCCATAATCCAGTAAAATATATTTTACTGGAAATAAACTTCCGGTACAAATCCGGCGACATTCTGGTAAAGTATCTGGTGACATTTTGGTAAAAATCCGGTAACGTTCCTATAAAGGAACTGGTGACCTTCCAGTAAAAATCCGACGACATTTCGGTAAACTACGGCTTTACTGGAAGTGAAAACAGTCCCATAATTCAGTAAAATAGACCTACTGGAAATGACATTCCGGTAAAAAATATTTTTCAATAGGGTATAGTTTAAGAAAAAGCAGAGATGTGGGCGTGCGAGACAAACTATTAAGAGTGGACAGTTTATCAAAGTTCATGAGTGGTCCATAAAAATTTAGTTGAATGTAGGCAGCATCAGGAGTGCATCTGAAACTTTTTAAAGTTTTGCAGGCAAGTGCTACAGAATTGATTAGTAGGGGCCCACTTGAGGTTGTGTTATATATCATTCCTGCTTCTTAATATCTAAATGCCAGAATAAGAGCAGCTTGAGCAATTTAATTGAGGGGCACTGCTGATTTCTTCAGATACGCCACCGAATAGAAGAAACATTAACCCTTAAGTTACAAATTGCAGGTGTGCTCGCCGTTTCGTTCTAGCAACCCTGGAAAGTGGCATGTTCTGAAAATGTCACTCACCAGCACCAAGTCCTAAATTGAATAAAACCTAATGTGATGTTGTACCTAACATATTCTCTGGGCACTTTTGGGATTCCATCACGCATTGTTTTTATCAGTTTGGAAACGTATCAATAACAACTCAAGTTGTGGTTGAAAGGTGTATGCAGCGAGGAAATAAATGTTTGCTGAATGGGCTAGCACCCAGTTTCCCACCATTATGACCACCCTACATAGAAGATAAACTCCGACGAGGGACCTTATTTGACCAGTTTACCATGAAATCCCGAGAACACCGTACCCCCAAGAGGTAACGCACCCCTATACTTGACTTGATTTGTAACTTTTTAAACACCGAAAGGCAGCCCACCCGTCTTAGTCTTGAGATCAGTTGTGTCCTCGGCGTAGATGTGTCTAGTTAGTTAGTATTGCTGAATATAAGGGAACATTGCTGACTGAAGTACAGCCATCTTTGGTTCATTGCCCCTTGCCGCGATAACAGCTGTTAAATAAATACATGGAACCTTCAGGTCTATATGGACTAACTACTTTAATTTCTACCGAATCGTCCACCGTCTGGTAAACATATCCACCCACGGTTCACAGGCTTCTTCCTCAGTGCGTTCCGTTGACGTCCAAAAAAAGAAAAAAAAAATGAAAGCCGCTTACAACTCCCTGTAACGCCGAATTAGAGCGCAGCTCTTGAGGAGGAGGAGGGAAGGGCACTGGGGGGGGGTTAAACTAACCAGGGGGGGTCACGTTACCTTGGGGGTCACGTGACCCCCAATGCCGATGATGTCATCACTGACGTCACTGATGACGTCATCAGTGACGATGACGATGCGGGTACCGATGACGTCATTAGTGACGTCACTGATGACTTCACCAGTGATGATGACGATGACGATGCGAATGTCGGTGACGTCATCAGTGACGTCGCTGATGACGTCATCAGTGATGATGACGATGTGGATGCCGGTGACGACATCAGTGACGTCACTGATGACGTCATCAGTGATGATGACGATGACAATGCGGATGTCGGTGACGTCATCAGTGATGATGACGATGACGATGTGGATGCCGGTGACGTCATCAGTGATGATGACGATGACGATGTGGATGCCGGTGACGTCATCAGTGATGATGACGATGACGATGTGGATGCCGGTGACGTCATCAGTGATGATGACGATGACGATGCGGATGCCGGTGACGTCATCAGTGATGATGACGATGACGATGTGGATGCCGGTGACGTCATCAGTGATGATGACGATGACGATGTGGATGCCGGTGACGTCATCAGTGATGATGACGATGCGGATGCCGGTGACGTCATCAGTGATGACGATGACGATGTGGATGCCGGTGACGTCATCAGTGATGATGACGATGACGATGTGGATGCCGGTGACGTCATCAGTGATGATGACGATGACGATGTGGATGCCGGTGACGTCATCAGTGACGATGACGTCATCGGGGGGTCACGTGACCTCGAGGAGGGGGCCACGTGACCTCAGGGGAGTCACGTGACTTCGGGGGGTCACGTGACCCCCCACGAGGTCACGTGACCTTGGTGGGGGGCTCGCGCGGTGCATTATGGGACATTTCCCATGATGCACCGCGCGGTTACACCGACGCCGACGGCGACGCCGCTCAAGCCGGAAACGGGCCCCTAAGAGCTGCGCTCTAAAAATGAAAGCCGCTTACAACTCCCTGTAACGCCGAATTAGAGCGCAGCTCTTGAGGAGGAGGAGGGAAGGGCACGGGGGGGGGGGGGGGGGTAAACTAACCAGGGGGGGGGGGTCACGTTACCTTGGGGGTCACGTGAACCCCAATGCCGATGATGTCATCACTGACGTCACTGATGACGTCATCCGTGACGATGACGATGCGGGTACCGATGACGTCATTAGTGACGTCACTGATGGCTTCACCAGTGATGATGACGATGACGATGCGAATGTCGGTGACGTCATCAGTGACGTCGCTGATGACGTCATCAGTGATGATGACGATGACGATGCGGATGCCGGTGACGACATCAGTGACGTCACTGATGACGTCATCAGTGATGATGACGATGACGATGCGGATGCCGGTGACGTCGTCAGTGATGATGACGATGACGATGTGGATGCCGGTGACGTCATCAGTGATGATGACGATGACAATGTGGATGCCGGTGACGTCATCAGTGATGATGACGATGACGATGTGGATGCCGGTGACATCAGTGATGATGACGATGACGATGGGGATGCCGGTGACGTCATCAGTGATGATGACGATGACGATGCGGATGCCGGTGACGTCATCAGTGATGATGACGATGACGATGTGGATGCCGGTGACGTCATCAGTGATGATGACGATGACGATGTGGATGCCGGTGACGTCATCAGTAAGGATGACGATGACGATGCGGATGCCGGTGACGTCATCAGTGATGATGACGATGACGATGTGGATGCCGGTGACGTCATCAGTGATGATGACGATGACGATGTGGATGCTGGTGTCGTCATCAGTGATGATGACGATGACGATGTGAATGCCGGTGACGTCATCAGTGACGATGACGTCATCGGGGGGTCACGCGACATCGGCGGGGGTCACGTGACCTCGGGGGGTCACGTGACCTCGAGGAGGGGGTCACGTGACCTTGAGGAGGGGGTCACGTGACCTCAGGGGAGTCACGTGACCTCGGGGCGTCACGTGACCCCCACGAGGTCACGTGACCCCGGTGGGGGGGCTCGCGCGGTGCATTATGGGACATTTCCCATGATGCACCGCGCGGTTACGCCGACGGCGACGGCGACGCCGCTCAAGCCGGAAACGGGCCCCTAAGAGCTGCGCTCTAAAACACGGTAAGTTTCGGTGAATTGTAGATTTACTGGAAGTGAAAAAAGTCCCACCATAATTAAGGACAATATATATATATTTTTTTTTTTGCTGGAAATGCAATTGCGGTAAAAAAACTGGTGATATTTCGGTGGAAACGTCCGGTGACGTTCCGATAAAAACTCCGGTGACATTCCAGTAAATGTCGGCTTTACCGGAAGGGAAAAGTGTCCCATTACCCTGTAAAATAAAAGTTTACTGGAAATGATATTCCGGTAAAAAGTCTTTTTCAGTAGGGCACGTAAACCTCGAAAGACAGCGTTGATGAGGTCATACGAAAGCGTTTTGGAACAGAATTTGACACTTTAAGCAATAAGTTTAATCACAGCTTTGTGAAGGAAATACAGGATCTGCAAAACCAAGCACCGAAACCCACACGCGGTATAGTGTCTCTACTTCACAAAACTCTGCCTACTTGCCGCCCATGACTGCGCAAGACCTCTGCGAGATATTAAAAAAAAAAATGCCACTCACTAAGCCAGAGGGATGTGATCGGATTAGAGTAAGAGATATATTCTATAACTTTGAAAAACTAAAAAGTATTCTGCGTGCCATAATTAACGGTATTTTAGAAATAGGGAGAATTCCAGATATGCTTAAGGTGGCACTAGTCCGTCCAGTATACAAAAAGGGTAGTCAAAAGGTGATGTCCAACTACAGACCCATAGCTATTTTACCAGTTATATCACAGATTATAGAAAAGTATATAGTCAAAATTATGCAATCATTTTGTGAAAACTTTGTCAGTATGAATTCCGACAGCAAAAAAGTACAACTCTTCTACTAGAAGATTTTACTGACTATATTAACGAAAAAATAGAAAATAATCATATCATCTTAGCGCTTTTTTAGACCTAAAAAAAGCGTTTGATACAATTGATCACGAGTTGTTATTAAGTAAATTAGAAAACATGGGCTTTAGAGGTCCCTTTCTTCAGTGTTTAAGAATTACTTGCACAACAGGGCACAACCAGTACGGATAGAAAGCAGTTTTAGTGAACCTTTGCTCGTAACCTCTGGGGTGCCTCAGGGATCGGTTTTAGGTCCCATACTATTCAATATTTACATAAATGATTTAGACAATATACTCCTCAAGTCTAAGCTATTTCAATACGCGGACGACGCTGCGATTGTATTAGCACACAAAAACTACGATGACGCTGTTCTCACATTTGAAAGTGATATAAATAGTCTAGCAAACTGGTTTTCATGGAATACAATATTTGTGCATAAAACAAAAACCAACTTAATGTGCTTCTGGGCGCATAAAAAAGAGTAAACCTTATACATCCTATCTTTTTACATTCAAGCGACTGTGGTTCTTGTATTTGCTCTCCATTAACATATATTGAAGAAACAAAATATTTAGGAATAACTTTTCATGAAAACTTAACATGGAATAGCCACATTGAAAATTTAGTAAAACGCCTACGATTGGGGTTTGGCGTTGAAGCTGTTCAAAATCGTGGAGGACGTTTTATCTATTCTAACTATCATCGCACCGCTAGGGTATCATCTAGGAAAACCTCATTGTCCCTGCCTCTTCTTTCCTTACGGCGAAAAATATCTCGTCTATGCCTTTTCTACAAAATTTATCACTTCAACGCTTCACTAAAACATAAGTTTTTCCTTAACCCCGCATATATCTCTTCACGCATTGATCATCGTTTCAAGGTCGGCATTCCTCACTGTGAGACATCACCATACAACGACTCCTTCATACCAAGAAGGTCTTCTGAGTGGAACCACCTTCAAGCATCTTTAGCAGCTATCCCAGCACTTGATTTATTTAAAAAAGCGCTTACTAATAACTTTTGTTAATATTTTGTCAAATTGATTGTGTTTTAATCACTGCCTTTTACGTTTGTATTTTCTTTTGAGTGAATTCTTACATGCCCCGCCCCCTCTGTAATGCCCTATGGGCCCTGAGGGTATTGAAATAAATAAAAAAATAAATATGTATAAACTAAGAAATATGTGTGATATTACACTCAGGAAAAAAAGTTTACGAAGCGCTCGGCTGCTCTCTCTTGCGGTATGGAACCACTGTGTATGGCTCCTGTTCTTCTCACCGAAAGCAAAAATTAAATAAACTAATTTATAAAATTGCAACTATCATTGCCTATGGTTCGAAATATAAAAACCTTGATAAAGCAGAAAAATTGGCCGCCCTCCAAATATTGCAAATTGAGGAATTAAGGGAGTTTGTTGTTCTAATAAAATATTATTATAATAATAATTACAAGCGCAGAGTCAACAGACAAAAGACCCTAAGACATTCGGAAACCTTTTCTATCCCTATGGTATACACAAATTACGGACGACGTCTAAGAAAATACTATGTTCCCTCCTACTTTAACAAACTTTCTCAAGATTTATGCGACTTGCCATCTTTAAAAGAAGCAAAACAGATACTCAAGGAATGGTGTTGTCGGTTTGAAATATAAACGTTATTAATTCTCTTGTATCATCGATTTTCCCACTGCACTCGTCACCACAATTTTAACATTGTGTAAACCTGTTTTAGGCAAGATCTGACTGCCATAATTTACTTTTGTTTTGAGCGAGACGTATGCACTGTTTGAGTGCGTTGCTGGGTTGCCATGGTCCCGCACACAAGCGCTTGTGCGCTTAAGCCGGCCATCGATTTCACTGTACAAAGGACTGTGCAATAAAGGATTTATTATTATTATTATTATTTACCGACTCGCCCGTATCGCTACCTAACAGAAGACTAGTCTTTATAATGGTCATGGGTAACAATGGTGGCAGTGTGCAGATGTGGAGGTCATGGGTGGCTGGCTGTAGAAGGACGCTATCGCACAAATGTGACGTAATGAAACACCAGCACGAAAGGCTAGAAAACGTGCATATTCGTGGGATAAAAAAACCTCGATATCCTACTGACCGTTTTATCCTGTTTTCAACGGTGAAAAAAAAAAAAAAGCTTAAAGAGTATTTCAGGCACCGCATAGTTGCGCATGCAATGTCGGATTCTCGGCATTTACAGTTTTTTTATATTTAAGACAGACATTATAATGTTTTCGAACTTTTTCCTGTACTCCAGGTTCATAATGTGTTCACGTAAGCTTCCGTTGCATCGAGAGTAGACCACAAAAAACGCCCACATATATTTATATTGGAGGAATATACCCAATAAGCTTAAGAAATAATACAAAAAAAGACATTTTTGTCTTTTACAAAGCTGTCGAATTTTAATCGTGAAAAATTTATATATGTTACGCATGATGAATCAACAGCCATATAATAAAACAAAAGAAGAAAGAATCAGGGAGCTTTTTTCGCACACAATCAGTGGCCTTCCAGCTATTCTCCGCATCCGCCGGTTTTGCGATTAGCTTTTCTCCGGTGAGCTTGCAACCGGTAAGCTTTTCTCCGGTGAGCTTTTCTCCGGGATTCTGAAAGGTGAGCAGGTTCTTGTCAAAAACATTCGCATCTATTAAAAAAAAAAAGACTGATTCAAGAGTGTTGGTTAGGGTCGAACAAAGAATCTTCAGCGCCAGACTTTCACAACTTCCAAGCAGCAACGTGTGATGCCTACTTCCAAAAAGCTTATTCTGTATTCAACTTCACTGAATACACTTTCGCAATGTTTGTTTGATTACGTTAGAAATCAGCCTCCTCAAGTTGAAATGCCAAGCGGATGTTGAAATAAAATCAGAATCAAAGAACTGGCATGTTTTTTTTTCTTTTGCATTTAAAATTAGTAAACAGCTTAAATGCATCCTTGAAGAATATTTGAAATCGCCAGATCAGATGCCCTCTCTCAAGTCGAACAAAAAAAAAATGGTAAGACAGTAGCTACCCTTTGACTCTTCGGTAGCTTTTAACTGCCTGCAGTTGCTAACTTAAGCCCTCACGCAAGGACGTCTTGAAGATTGAAATCTTTCACCCCATTTTCATCACCTCGCTGTGTTTGGAGATTTTTGCTTGCCCTTTGTCCCCTCTGTTCCCCTTCTCCAGGGATTATTTCCGGCAAGAACGGAAGATCCTCCCAAAAACGCGCTAGACGCAATATAAATTTGCGGCCGCAAAAAAAAAAAAAAAAAAAAAAAAAAAATTTGCATTTTGGTGATTCCAAAACACCAACTAAGAACGGAACGTGCTTCAAACGACGCGAGAGGCGACTGAGAACTGGCTATACTCCGTGTCATTCTACGATGGACTAGGGCACAATGCTACAGGCCGCCGGGTCCGAGAAACCCCATGGTATATTTGTTCCGCCCTAGGTATCAGTGCGCCTAGAGGCGTCATGCGGGGGCGAGTATTTCGTCTGCTTATCGAGCCCTCGTGGCGGCTCTGTCTGCTTGCTACTACTGAAAACTACTGAAGAGATCGAATACCGCCTGAGAGCGAAGTGGCGAAGAGGACCGGGAATCAGAACCAGTGGACACTAAAATGTGGTGATGAGTCGGATCGGGGGTTCGACATGAGAACGTGTGTGCGGATCACGTGTGGAAGGGAGATATGGGTCCTGGTACGTCTTACGAGAATGCTCTGGTTTTACGTAAACAAATATTTAGATTGAATCGGATTGTTATGGCTAAGGTAAAACGACTTTAGGTCAATGTTGTCTGCGCGCCCTCGAACTTCTCCAATCAGTTGACAAGTTTAAGCACCCTCCGACTTCTCCAAACAGTTGACACGTTTGAAAGGAAGCTACGGAGCTTCTACAAAAAAAAAAAAAAAAAAAAAAATGAGTTAGAAGTGAATTCTAGTGGATTATTACCCCATGAACCAGAATACCCAAACCACTTGCTGAGCAAGTATTGTTAAACGCGAGAAAACGCGAAAGACAGTCGCTGTACATGACGTCATCGACGGATCTTTTGGCTGCCCAATGCTAGGGAGGTGGGCTTCAGCCCTATTTTGAAATTGCTCTCATGATATCTGATTGTTTAACTGCCAGGTGAACACTATTCAAGTTTTTTTTTTCTCAAATGCAGAACCGCCCCATCTTCCCTTTAAGAAATGTTTCATGGATGTTTATGAAACTAAATGTCATGTTCCTTCATTTCACCAATATAATATAGTACGCTATCACATCAAAAAACCCCATGCTTAAGATTAGTCCTCCTCGTACTCTGCGTAACGAAATTTCTCTCACGCACGCTTTCACAATGCGGGTGTAAGCTTTTCTGAGGTAGTTCACTGCCCGCTAGCCTTCGGGACCTAGACTACCGTAGGGTGAGACGGAGTATAATCACACTAGCGCTACACGCAATATTCTTAGCCACCGAACAAAAAGAAACACCCAACACCGTCTGCTTTTTGCGAGGCGTTCCCTCTCAAAATCACGACAGCAAATTGAAAGACCTTAAACGTGCTGTTGAGATGGCGATAGCGAAGTCAAGTAAAGATACCAAGAGAGCGCGCGTACCAAAACTCAATTAGTTTATTTTCACTTACCATCTTGGTTGACGGGAATTCTCCTCTCCTCCGCTACGTTCTCCCGAAGCAGGAGAGAGGCAAGAACCGGTCTATCGGACGGTGAGCAACCTGGCCGCGTGGGTCACCACAACGCAAGTAGTCCAGGGCGCAATAACATCATGCGGAAATTCGAGAAGTAGTATTTTCGACATATTCTTGGATGGCGCCAGCTCAAAGCTTGATTGAGGATATTTTGAAGGGCTACAAACTCGGTTAAAATATATCACAATGATAATGTTTGAAAAAAAAAAAAAAGGTTTTGTGGGAGATATATTCAAGAAGTCCTGGTCTTCGATATTGTTGCGCCTGAATTTGGATTGAGTCCCTGGTTTATTTTTAAATGTTGATGAAGAACGGAAAAAAAAAGAAGCTTTTTCAAGCAAATAATTTCCCCCTAAAAATGGTTAGCTTTCAGGTGTGGAAACGTAGCGCCACAATAATACTCAGTCTTTTATTATTTCTCTAATATAACCATTACGAAGTCAATCCGTTTTTTGGTTCATGAGAAAAGAAACTAAAATCAGTATTTCGAATTGCAGGGGGCTCAGGAGCTACTGACGTCACTGCACTTGCGCGGACTGCGCGGGAGCTTTATATTCGGCTTTAGGGAATGTTTTTTTTTAGAGAGCACCTCTTAGGCGCCCGTTTTCGAGTTTCACGGCGTCCCCGTCAGCATGACCACGCTAAATTTAGCGGAAAAATTGACGTCACGTGACCTACTCACACCTGTTCAATTCCCGGCTAACTCCAGCGGGGAAAATTCCGTCACATGACTTGGTGTCATGTCATCTATGAAGAAATTCCGTTTCTCTTCTAGATTTAGCGGGAGAATTGAAGTCTCGTAACCGCAACAGCAATTACATTCCCCGATAAATTTGGAGAAAAAACTGACCGTCATGAGATTCCAACTCCAATTCAATTCCCTGCTAAATTTAGTGAGGAGATTGGCGTCACATATTTGGTGTCACGTCACCTGTGAACAAATTCAGTTTCGCTGTTAGATTTAGCAGAAATATTGACGACACGCGAGCTCAACAGCAATTCGATACCCCGGTAAATTTAGCGGGAAAATTTACGCCCCGTGACATCAACAGTAATTCATTTTACCCGTAATATTTAGCGGGAAATATGACGTACCATGACTTCGTGTTACGTCACTTATGAACAAATTCAATCTTTTTTATATATTTAGCAGCAAATTGACTTCAGGTGGCCTCAACAGCAATTCAATTGCCCGCAAAATTTAGCGGGAAAATTTACGCCCCGTGACATCAACAGTAATTCATTTTACCCGTAATATTTAGCGGGAAATATGACGTACCATGACTTCGTGTTACGTCACTTATGAACAAATTCAATCTTTTTTATATATTTAGCAGCAAATTGACTTCAGGTGGCCTCAACAGCAATTCAATTGCCCGCAAAATTTAGCGGGAAAATTGACGTCACGCTACCTCAAAACCAATTCAGTTTCTCCGCTACGTTTAGCAGGTAAAATGACGTCACATGAATTGGTGTCACGTCTCATATAACAAATTTATTTTCTCTGCTAGTTTTAGCTGGAAAATTAACTTCACCTAATTTCAACAGATATTCAGTTCCCCGCTCAATTTAGTGGGTAATGGAATTGCTCTCGACGTCACGTAGTATACATTTTTCAGCTAAATGTAACGGGGAAACTGTGGGAGTAGCGAAGGGTATGGAGGAGGAGGGGAGGGTCAGAGGAGGAGGATCGGAGGGTACGCAAGAGAAGGAGGGTAGGGTATGCCGGAGGAGGAGGGGAAGGTTTGCAGGAGGAGGAGGAGGAAAGAAGCAGTAAGGAAGGGGGAGGAGGGGAGTTGGGAATGGGGAGGAGGAGGAAGGGTAGAAGAAGGGGACGAGAAGAGGGAGTAGGAGGAGGAGGGAATAAGGGAATGACGAGGAGCAGAGGTGGGAGTGGAAGGACAGGGGGAGGAGAAAAGGAGGAGTAGGAGGGGCCTACTCTCCTCCCGTACCCTCCACTCCTCCTCCTCAAGCGTTGCGCTCTAATTTAGTGTTACAGAGATTTGTGAACCTCTGCAATTTTAAAGCGCAGCTCTTCGGTGCCCAATTCCGGGTAAACCGGTGTCGGCGTCGCCGTCAGCGTCGGCGCAACCGCGCATTGCATTATGGGACGTTTCCAAAGATATCGTCACAAGGGTAAAATTGGACCATTTGGCGGGAAAATTTTCTGCTGAATTCAGCAGGGGAATTTTTTCGCTAAATTTATCGGAAAATGTTAGTAATTTTCCAGCTAAATTTAGCAGGAATTGTTTTTTTCTCGCTAGATTTAGCTGGAAACACTTCGCTTAATGTGGTGGAAAATTTAGCGAAAATTTAACGCTAAATGGGAGGGGAGCAGGAGAGGAAGGGAGGGTATGAAGGGGGACCGTGGATATACCCTCACCTCCTCCTTCTCAAGAGGTGCGCTCTAATTCGGTCATAATGAGTATTGTAAACGTCGTTAGTTTTTATACTTCATTAATACTGAATTACGATTTTTTTAATATTAAGTGTAATGTCCTGGCCTCCTTTTCATTCATTTAGGATAATAAAAAAAAAAGGAAACGTTAGAGCGCAGCTCTTGAGGAGGAGGAGGGGAGAGTACGGAGGGGAGGGTCACGTGTGTCGTCGCAAGGGAAACGATTTCGCTAAATTTAGTGGGAACTTTTACCCTCGTGGCGTCAAACGTGACGTCACGTCTGACGGGATGAAATGTTCCCGCTAAATTTCCCCGCTAAGCGGAAAAAGTCTGCCACTAAATTTAGCGGAAAAAGTTTATCCTCGTGATCTCAAACTTGACGTTACGTGTGACGTCATTTTGGGAATGTCCCATAATGCAACGAGCAGTTACGCCGACGGCGACGGGGACGCCACCCATGTGGGAAACGGCTCTTAAGAGTTCCGCTCGAACATACTTCAATTTTGACCTGTGTCAGTGCTCCTTTCATAATGCCAGTTTCCCAAGTCAGTTGCCGAGGGATCGCTCTTGCGTGGGTGTCCATCGGGATGACAATAGAAAAGTCAGCGCGTGGTAAAGGGATAGCTTTCAGTGATGCCTTAATCTTGGAAGGCGTTCTCAGCAAGAGTTTTGACAACAGTTGCTGCTTAGGCGTCATAGGTATATGGAGGTAGCGGTTGTAGAAGCGAATGGCCAAGCATAGGGCGGAAGCGCCGGCCGCCGCTAGCGCCCGCTCCGGCGTTAGGCTTAATGCGGAGCGGGTGCGGATTCACCAAAATGTGGCTGATATCCGATGAGGATGTGCATCGAGCGAACCGTTGACACGAGGTGTCAATATTCCCGTAGTCCGGCGTGGCAGCAGAAAGCGTCGGAGTCCGGCGTGTGGGGAAAAGCCTCATAAAACGAACGTATACAGAACAATAAATGTGACTGCCAAACTAGACATCGCAAAACTGAAGTTTCATTAAAACATAAATATGATTTTTTTAAATATTTCTAGCGTATCAGTGGTAGTTTAAGCAGGAAACCTGCTGCTCATACATTATACAAATGACAGTCGGCAAACACGAGGCGCATGCCGCATGGCAAGTTGCTCCTTCAACTTATTGACATGCAGAACTCGAAGCATGGATCTCGTGGCGACTCGTTTTCGAATCTGTAGGCAGACTGTTTTTTTTTTGTATTTTGCATAAGCAGCGTGCCCCTGACATTACGAAACACAGAGCACCCATCATTCTGTAATCATTCCATTTTCAATGTGATTCCGCCTTTAGCGGATAACAACATTTGAAGAACTCACAGCCTGAATTTCAAACGCTCTCAGTGACTCTTGTCATCTCGGCAAGATGAATCGGTTTAAAATAAATTATTGTTGTGTACTTTGAGAAGGGTTAGAAGATTCTATCGACCAACCCACTGTTTACAAACAAGCCCGCGTTTGCTCACACCGGGTGTAGGCACTGCGCAGCCGGAGAAACCCGACTCGCGTGAAAGGGAAAGTCTGCGCAAGCGTAGTACTGACAGCAGCGCCCACGCAGCGACGTGACGTCAAAGATTTGATGTGGTGTATACTATGCAAATGAATATAATTTATCTTATGAAAACACCCGGCTCTGCATCTTCCATGTCAAAACACCTGCCCTTTCCATGGCCTCTCGGACGTGCTCATGAGCACCTAGACAAATGCTCGGTTCCCAAAAACATAAACAAAGCGGATAGTAAAAACGGACACGATGTTGTATACTACTAACATTTATGTTCCACAAATAAAATGTTTTGCAAAGCGAAAAATATTTTAAGTCCTTTAATTCGCAACGTGCATTGTGAAGGAACCTGTAACTGCACCAGGCGGTCGTAGATTATTGGAGCTTTGAGGCCTGCTACGTGACGTAGGGAAAAAGCAGACTTGTTTCACTTTCTTGAGCACATATATTTTCTGGCCTTTTCTTCATACTTCTTCCAGTCTTCAACCCAATTTTTTAGTGTTCTTTGATCATCATCTTGACAGTCCTGTTTGAGGTGAATATTTTGACAGGGTCATGCAAGGATAATGAAAATAAAGTTAATATAATTTTTTTTCAGTCCCGTTATGATAAAATCAGTTTTACATTTGTTTGCACCGTAGTTGTTACGGAAAAACGTCACAATCCGAACTGTAAGAATAAGCTTGGAATTTGAAATATTCTCCAAACGGTATACGCGAAAAAAACCTGTTCAATCTGTTAGTTGTTTTAACTGGTAACTCATACTCTATGTAATCGAAACATTTTATCTTATCGCATCATAGAAACCTAACAAGCTTTAAAGCTATTAAATAACTTATTATCACTCTCACAACAGTAACATGTAATTTGACCATTAAGCGGGGGTCACACTGTTCATACATCATACTGTCACGCACGTCTCTGACCTTGCGCGCCCATGGCCAAATGGTTATTATCCCGGGCTTATACTCAAAGGGCTCGTGTTTCGATGCCTTGGAGCGGACGCGCCTTTTTGTTCGACGGCAGATAAAACGCGGCTGCGTCGCGCGTTTTCTCGGGGTCAGGCCGAACACATTCGCTACTCACGGCGTGCCCTAGAAACGTAAGCGAGCCGACATTTCGTTTACTTGAGAGTTAGTCCAGCGGCTTTCATGGCTTGAATACGGCAAGGATTTGCTGTTAATGCTCGGCGAAGTTACTGGAGAACATTACGACCTCGTCCAGGTAGACTAGACAGATCTGCCATTTTAAGCCAGCTAGAACGGTGTGCATAAAACGCTGCAAAGTCGCAGGCGTTGTGCATAGTCCGAGGGGCATCACTTTATATGCGTACAGTCCGTCAGCCGTGAAAAAGTCAATTTTCTCCCTGTCCCATTTGCGAACCTCGATCCGCCAGTAGCCACTCTTCAAATCCATAGATGAAAAGTATCGGTAGCGACGAAGGCGGTCTAGAGTATCGTCGATGCGTGGGAGCGGGTAGACATCTTTCTTTGTCAGGGCATTGAGTCGACGATAGTCAACAGAGAATCTCAAGGCTCCGTCATTCTTCTTTACGTGCACAACCGGTGAAGCCCATGGAGTGCTTAGTGGCTGGAGGAAGTCATCATAGAGCATTTAGTGGACCTGTTCTTGGATGACTCCGGCGCTCTTCAAAAGAGAAACAGTACGGTGACTGGTGGACTGGGTGCAAGCCGTTTCCGGCTAGAGCGGTGTCGGCGTCGCCGTCCCCGTCGGCGTAACCGTGAGGTCACGTGATCACGGTCACGTCGCGTGACTCCCGTGAGGTCACGTGACCCCGGTGACCTTACGTGACCCGGTCTCGTGACCCCCGTAAGGTCACGAGGGTCACGTGACGTCACGTGGGTCACGTGACCTCCAGGTTGCGCCACCGCCTCTCGGAAGCAGGAGTAGCACCCAGGATCAGGAGGTAAGGGGGAGGAAAAAAGGGGTATTCGCTCCCCTCAGTACGCTTCCGCCCTCCTCCTCAAGAGATGCGCTATAATTCGGTGTTACAGGGGGTTGTAAGGGACTTTCAATTTTCGGAATGGTGTTTGGAGAACTTTCGACGACGTGGCAAAACAGTCACTTCATTTGGAGAGATCAACCAGTTGCCGGCGATTTAGAGCCGGGAAATCGGCGTCGAAGTGGTGCTGCGGCGGCGAAGTTGTCTTGTGACGTGACGACGAGGTTTCCTCGCCGCATTAAATATCAGTAACATCGCAGCAGGAATGGGCAAAATACATGCAAATATGTATCGAAATACAAATACAAAATACTTCGTCCACAATGTATTTAATTACAAATCTAATTACATTTCCACAAAAAGCATTTAACTACAAGAGACAAATACAAGCAAATGTATTTGGTCTTTTCCAAGTACTTTTCCAAACACATTCCTCAAAATTTGCGTCACCGACTTCAGGGCACCTACTACGGGTTTCAGGGTATCTCATTTTAATTTTGCATAGGACATTCGGGAGTTAGTGTGCGAGGCTCTAGTAACGTAATAGAAATATAATCACAAAAAAATGTAATCAGCTTGGACGTAATAGGTGAAAGAAGTACAGAGCTTCAAGCAGCTAATTTTGTCGATTACATTTTGGTATAGACCAACAAAGAACCGAGACGACCAAGACCCGCAGCGCTAGCTAGAGAGTTTTATATTGTTGCAATTCGCACTAGTTACGAAAATCTGGACTACTCGCGCATTTAAAGTGTTCCAGGCAAAATTATGGATGGAAATCAGGCTGGAGAGCATCACAAGTTGTCACAGGCACTTATTTAGCCAGTCTGCCTGTAAACGTCGATTTCGTCACTATTGTTGCCCTGGACTAGCACTGTAATCACTAAGTCACTAAACGCTTGTGCTTGATTGAGAGACACTGCGTTCGGGTGCAGAACCTAGTTTTCTTCCTGCTCTGGATAGTGCCTTTAAAATAAATCCGGAGGAGGAAAAGGAAAAAATCCCCATGGCCGAATTAAGGGTAGAGACTATATCTTACAACCACATGCATAAAAACAAGAATTGTCATGACAATATATTTGAGGGATGTATTTTCGCCGACAAAATTGTATTTGAAATACCATGTTTTAGTATGTAAATACACACGTCAAATACATTACCCACTTTGTAATTAAATGCAAATGCAAAATACATTAGGTATTTAAAATACGTATTTCAAATACTTGTATTCGAAATACTGCCGATCCCTGCATAGCAGCAATACCAAGATATGATCCTAAACTGCGAGGACTCCTCGGGCACATAGAAAGACAAATAAGTACAGTGCTACCCGTTTTTACACGAACACTGCCAACCTTCTCCATCCGGCAAGGCGTGATCTACGAGGAGAACTTCAGCGATAACAACGCGACGTGGATGTTGGTTATCTCTTCGGGTCTCGAAGACGATATATTTCAAGCATGGCACATTGACCCGATGGTGGCACAGCTGGGCTACAGCGGGAATCTTGTCATGATGCGCGAGAAGGATTACTGTTCCAGTCTTGCGAATACAGTTCATCACTACACCCGATCATACCACGAGTGTCAATGGCAGAAGAGTCCACCCACAAAAACGGCAGGGCTACTTAAGCCAATTGCGCCGGCATCTGCCCATTCCAGCAAACGGAATAAATTTGCTAAGACCGTTACCCCAGTCGACGCAAGGAAACCGATGGATAATTTTCGCGATCGATTATCTCACGCGGTACGCCGAGACGAAAGACCCCCCCCCCCCCCCCCTCTTCACCCCTCCAATCAGGTACGGCTGTTAAAGTCGCCGAGTTTTTCATCGAGTCATTATTGCCCTCCGGCACGGCGCCCCCAAAGTCCTCATTACAGTGCGAGGATCATCATTCATGGGCCAGCTGACGCAAGAGGTCCTTTATCTGAGCAGCACCAGCCGCTGTCGAACAACTACGTAAAATCCGCAGACAAATGAACTAACAGAGAGGCTAAACAAAACTATCGCCGATATGGTATTCATATATGTCGACGTAGAGCACAAGACTTGGGACGAGGTGTTACACTACGTCACGTTTGCTTACAACACGGCGGTGAAAGAGGCCACAGGAGTAACACCGTTTCAACTGGCGCATGGCCGTGAAGTAACGACCATGCTCGACGCGATGCTGCCCCACGAACCAGCTGACAATGGGTGCCCCAACGCCCAGGTGGTTGCTCACCGAGTGGAGGAAGTTCGTCAGCTCGCCCGACTCCGTATTCAAAATCAACAAAGTGTCGGCGCTAATCGGTACAACATTCGTCGGATCGACGCTCGCTTCAAGCCCGTGGGCCCTGCGTGGCTCTGGACCCCAATACGACGAAGAGATCTAAGCGAGAAACTCTACGACGTACTTCGTACACTCGGAGATCTGAACTACGAGGTGATGCGCGACGGGGCAAAGACATCATTACGCCGCCCACCACTTCCTGCCGTCGGCCACGTCGTGCGCCACGAGCCGTAGCAGCACGATAAGTATGTGTGCTGCGACCCCGTGGTACTCTTAACAGGAATGTGTTTTACCAGACTCAGTATTTTCCAATTATGTTGTTTGCTATGCTCTGTTTCGTTACCTGGCAAGCTGCATCGAGACGACGCTCTTATTAAAGGGGCAGTAATGCCACGTGCGACCGTGACGAAGCGCAACCCTGAGCGAGTGATTTTTGATCTTGGCTTCTCCGCAAAAACCTCAAGATTCGATGAATGGGGCCGGAGGCGCCTTTTTGTTATTTCTGTAAATGTCGAGTTCTCTTGAGTTTGAGAACATTGTTGTTTATTCAAGGCCCGAATGTTCTACTCGCAGAAACTGCTTCCCCAATTTTTCTAGAAGCCAGTGTTTATACATAAGGGACTCCGCGTGGCGAGCCGCAGTCAGTCGAGCCCCAGATCTCGATCCAGCTGTTACGCCGCTATCGACGCCTGCGGCACTAGCCTTTTTCTAAATTGTTTCGGGCACGAGTTCTACTCCCATTTAAAGTTTAGTTTCCGCACTCATTCGCCGCCTCATCAAGTGCAATTTGTGGCAATACAAAATTCAGTTTGCCACCATGAGCCACCGCAATATCCGTGCATTGAAAATCGCTTGCGATGTTTTGTTTTTTAAATCATTGCTATGCGGCATCCTAAGCATATAGTACTTACTTCGCGGTGACTCGCGTCCGTATCTGAACGCAGACTGTACTTTTGTGTGCTGTGTAAGCAGTGTGATCCAGGCTTTATCATTTAGATATCGCAAGCAATAATAAAATATTATTAATAAAACACAAAATAATTATTATATTGCCGAACATCATGAGACGAATTAGGCTTAACGGGTCTCTTATATAATCAAATTTCTTGGAAGGCATGACTCACCAACCACGCAAACAAAGAATATAAAATTTAAGCAACACGAGATATTAACGTATCACTTAGAATATCATTATAAAGAAAGCAACAACCAGATTCGCAACAGGCACCAATAAAAAAATAAAAAAATGGGTCACAGGCACCAACTAGGCGACATGAAGGAATAGGTGTAATGAAATTAATTCTTAAGCTAGTTGGTTACTCAGCACGAAAAGCAAATCGCAAAGGCCAGGGAGACGTTGCAAAGAACAGAAAAAAAAAAGATTAAAAATTGTATTTGCTTATGCAGAAGGAGTTCAGTCTGCCAGAACATGGCAACCCACTGTAGATAGGCAGTTTAGCCAGTGCAGCACGACTGCTGGCCTGGGGACTTTAACGTGCATTATGCAGTAGTGATGCACGACAGCACGGTAATACTATGGTCATTCAGATCGATCCGGGCAAGGGTAGGAATTAAATATAGGAAACCTCGGTTTTGTAGCGCGGGAGCCGGTCTGCGCTATTTCGCTCAACCACCGATACCCTAGAGAGACAAGCGGTTACAATCAACTCACGTCTTAGTGCACCAGTAGTAAAAGAGAAATGTGAGGGATGTGATAATCAAATAGAGAGAAAGGGGACATGATCATTTAAAATAAACTGTAAAAAAGGAGGTTTTTGAAACTCCCACAAAAATGAAACATGAATGTTAAAAATAACCATTAAATCATAAAAAGACTCCTCATGAAGATAATTGTAGGTGTTTTTTTTATTTGTCGGACAGCGCCTTAAACGATGTACCAAAGTAAGTACCCACATAGCTTTGATTCTTAGAGCCTCGTATATCGCTTTTTTTCCAGTTGTGGTATCGCAGTCTCTACTCTGTCTAAACAATCGGGTGCATTCGCACTTTCTGACGCGGATAGCTAAGTGTACAGCCGGTGACGATCTGAGTGAAAGGGTATGCTCTATCGAGGGCTCCTCGTTTAAACGAGCACACCATTGTGTTTTTTTTTCATGTGACACTTTCCTCTTTTAAAGCATTATTGTTCGTAGCGGATTGGTGGGTGAAACACCCTGCCGCCCTGCTTTATTGTTACGGAGATATAGGTGATGTGCAGCCAGACTGCCTCGCTATTCGTATCTGAAGTAGCGGCAGCAGTCAAAGTGATGTGTGCCGCACTGTGCGTTGACTTGTTTTCTGCAAGACCGTTTGTGTCCAGATTGATAGTGTAGAATTTATTTAGAGGCGGCGCCCGCGTGTATCCACACCACTGACTGTTTGGGTAGCGTTCAGTATACACCATCAATTGCCATCTGAGGATTTTCTTATTTTTTGTTTGCGGTACTGCAGCGCGATACCTACATACATGGTGCCACGAGGTTTTAGTGTAGTTGGCTCAGCGGAACCTGCTGAATTGTAACTTCCACCACATCAGCTAGTTTGAATGAGAAATTTCTTCTGGTCCTGGAGTAGTTCGGTTGGCCATGGGGCCTGTGCTACACTGAACGATTGTGTTAGGCGATTGTCAGCTGTATATACCGCGTGCTTTGCTTTCCGCTGCTATGTGTACAATAGTAGCTTGAAGTTATCGGCCTGGCTCCCCATTCATTATTAAAACAACGGAAGGCCCTTGATGCAGATTGAGGGTCATTGTTCATTGATGAAATCAACTGGTAGACCCGGTACGGTTTCCAAACTCCGCGAGAAAGTGAAAATCCGCTTTATGGAATACGTTCCATATAGACGAGTAAAAAAGTGAAAGCCGTTTACAAATCCCTGTAACGCCGAATTGGACGCAGCTCTTGAGGAGGAGGAGTGAAGGGTACTGAGGGGAGGGTAGACCCCTCCTCCTCCCCTCATTCTTTAATATGCTCCGGGGGGGCGGTCACGTGACCTCGGGGGGGGGGGGGGGGGGTGTCACGTGACTTCGGGGAGGGGGTTACGTGACCTCGGGGGGTCACGTGACCTCAGAGGGGTCACGTGACCTCAGAGGGGTCACGTGACCTCAGAGGGGTCACGTGAACTGGGGGTCACGTGGGGGTCACCTTGGGGTCACGTGACCTTGAGATGACCTTGGGAGGGGTCACGTGACCTTGGGGGTCACGTGACCTTGGGGAGGAGACCACGTGACCTCGGGGGTCACGTGACCTCAGAGGGGTCACGTGACTTGGGGGTCACGTGACCTTCAAAGGGTCACGTGACCTTGAGATGACCTTGGGAGGGGTCACGTGACCTCGAGGGGTCACGTGACCTTGAGATGACCTTGGGAGGGGTCACGTGACCTTGGGGGTCACGTGACCTTGGGGGTCACGTGACCTTGGGATGACCTTGGTTACGCCGACGGCGACGGCGACGGCGACGCCGCTCAAGCCGGGAACGGGCCCCTAAGAGCTGCGCTCTAAAATGGATTCGCATGTTCGGGGCGAATCGCCAGAGACGGTTTGTCGTTCAAATTGACCGCTTTTTGCACTTGTCCGAGCTTGAATTTGACGAGCAAATCGACTTCTCCGATGACCGATCGCTACTCTCGCTGTCCAGCTGGTCTAGCTGCGGAATAAAAACAAGCGACGAAAGTCGGGCGCATTCGCAGAGTTCATGCCACAAATGCAGAGGCAGAAGTGCTCGTTTGCCGCCATCCCATTCCTTTCGGCCATTTCGGAGCGGCGGGCTACGCAAAACGATCGCCATTGGTGGAGCGCAGATTGCTTGCAAGACGTTATAAACACAGAGAGGTAACTCACTATCGATTGAATGGTCGTTACCCAACGTTGCTTTTTTATTTTATAAGAGAACCCCGGTGGAACACACAGAGACAGGTTCAGGTTCAGAAAAATGAATTAACGGTTCTAACCTTACAGCTTGTTTCTTCTGCAGATTTCTAGTCCTTAATGTTTTGTTTCTTTAGCTTACGATTGATGTCAGTGCTCATGATTTGCCACACTCCAGTGCCGCTTCCGCATCCCTGAACTACGTGAGGTAGGAACGTTCGAGACCTTACCACCCGGTGTAAACAACCGACGGGACCAAAGGGATCCGACTCGGCTGATGCAGCGCGCTTCTGTTAACTTTCGGAGAGCTCCTCTAAATTTCATGGGGCAACTTAGGTGGGGTAGGACGCGCTCCACGGGGCGGCCACTATACAACTGATCTGCTGTTGTAGTGCCGTTTTCGTAACAGCGCATCCACTGTTTCTACGGAGGCGCTTACTCTCGCCTCGATTCGGGGAAGCGCCGCTAGCTCTAGCTGGCAGTACTAAACTGCCGACGGCGGCCTGTTCACGCTCATTTTGAGGACTGCTATACGTATCTTTTAGTTCAAGCGAACGATGTGAAGGCAAACACAGTTCAGCTAGTGAAAAGGCAATTTGATGGAGAATTGTTGGAAGACGATCTAATTCAAGAAATGTTCAGACGGGACATCACAATGTCGACAAAACATGCGTGGATGACGCATTTTTCGGCGTAACTGTACGGATTTGTTCTAGCGTGTTTTTATAGACAGCAGAAAAATCTATGGTTTACATTCGGTGTTTTCCTTTTCAGTCGTTTTCTTTCTTACTTTTTTTTCTTTTTTGTAAATGGGGGGAGGAGGTGGGTTAGGGAAAATGTGCGAACGGCTCTTTTACCTGCAGTAGCTATGTTACCATGAATGTACAAAAAAAAATGCGCTTGCATAGATGTGCACCAAAGTGTACTTCCGTTCTTTCATGTGGCTCCCATGGACCTTTTTGTTATGCGTCTGCTAAACTGGTTGCGCCAAAAAATCTGAAATTGAACTGTATACAATCCGTGGAAAATATGTGAGTATGCGTTGGCAAGATTTTAAAGAGGTACTGTTGAGCTATCTTTTCCTGATCGCGTCTTAACATAGTTGACAGGTACTCTTTCGCAGCACTGCGAGCACTGGCGAACAACGTGACAGTATTTTGGGAAGCGCTTGTCAACAGCCGGGGACCATGGAAACCAAGAGTACTGGTACGGTATAACAGATTTTAATGAGGGACACTGGTAGAGAGATATGGCTTCGTAGCACCCAATATTCTACGCTATTTGGTTTCCTTTTGAGGTGTTTGGAAGAGCGATATACAATGTTATTTTTTACTAAATCCAGTTTTTGTAAAAATAGACGGCTTTTTAATGTGGCTTTTGCCGATGATTTCTTCGGCCGGCTCGATGATCTTTCCAAAAGAATGTGTTCAAGAAGGAATGTAACTAAATGATGAATAATCATCTGAAATCTGCTTATTAATTTTTTTATCTAAAAATGTCATGGTACAGGTTGCAATTGAAATTTTAGGAACAGCCGGTGTGAAAGGCAAAAGCAATTTACGCAGGTAGAAGGGAATGAAGATATTCCTTGAGAAGCTCTCGCCTTCTGCTCACATGATTTAGAAATTAGACGCCCACTGCGCTATGAGGAAGTTTTATTAGACCGTTCTGTTTCCCTGAGAGCAATGCAAGATAGCGAAATGATGCATGTGCAAAGGCGCCAGCTTAGTATTGGAAATCGTTATCCGCGTTGTTGCAGAAATTTAATAAAAAAAAAACAAAAAAACTTTAACATCCTGTGTTGAAATTGCAATTTTACTACTTTCTTTCTACTGTTGCGTCTTGGTTAAGCCTTGCACGATGGCTCTCTATAATATTATAACTTTTTTATAGACACAACAATATTCTAATATAAAATATTTGACTCGTCTCAGCGTTAATAAATTGATAGTGTCGCGAGAAAAGAAGTAAAAGACGCATGGAATTTTGCATGTTTCATTTTTTTAAGCCTGCGTGCCCCACAAGTGTTTTTTCGATTCTTCAATATAAAATTTCGGAATTCACATCGGTTACGGATGTAGCAAAAAAGGGCTGACGAATGCACATATGGCGAATTCGAATGCAGGTTGGACGGAGTTATAGATATCATTCTGCTCACTGGAATTCGCAACTCATCTTTATCTAAACTCTTTTGCAGATGCCCTTGGTTGTAGTAAAATGCAATCAATTAAACAGTTGAATTACTTCAAGTTAAATAAGTGTATATACCCCAACGAGGTAGAGGGGCTTAGAGTGATAAACCGGAAGTTCGGAAGTGGCACCCCCCCGGTTGCCGCCATGTTTTACGCAAATGTGACCACTCGTCACGTGACCTCACAAGAGCCGTGACGTCACAGGTAAGACGGCAGCGCCCAGAGCTGGCGGATGCGAGTTTGTTCGGTGCGCGGCAGCCGTGATGTGCAGCGGCTTTCCGACGATTTCGGGCTTTTTCGTGCTCGCTGACGCAGGTATAATGTAAAAATATGAAGGAATGAGACTTTATACCCTTTTTGCGCAAGATCGCTCTGGATCATCTGGATATTAACAACTGTGAGACAGCATCAGCCGTATCGCCGTACCGGTGCTCGGATTCGGGATCTGTTTGAATATCGATAGAACTTTGAGTGGTTTCAGCATAAACTTTTCGCGTTCTCTTAGCTTTGTTTGAACGTTGGAATGTCTGAGAATCGACGCGAAAGGTATACGTCGCGTTTGGGCCTAGGAGAAGTTGTTTCAGGCCTGCGTCACCGAATAACCATAGCAACTTTTAGCGAAGAAGCTCCTGCGATCTTGTGCAAATCGCCGATTCTACATTCGATCGCCTTTCTTCCTTTTTTGGTGAGTGCGAAGTGCTCAATTATTTTCAGCTACGAGGATGACGTTTTATTGAGTGTGGGGATGAATAAATCGTTGCAGGCACCTGCTTCAAAATTATTCGACTTGCAATAAGAACAACTGTTTTGGTGTATGCATAGATTAACATCACCTCTTTCTCTTTCGTAGGATTTGTTGCAACAATACTTTTTTTCATCAAAAGTGCATTGTATTAGTCGGTCAATTATTTACTTGTTTTAATTACCTGGATAAGATTATTCATATTTGTGTTCATCGCTTGCCTGAAGAGCAGTCTTGTTGAAAAATGTTTACCAATCCTTTCGGTCTCTTCAATAGCCTTTTTCGAAACGTGTGGGTTGCCTATACTTCGTATCATTGTAGCCTGGAAAAGGGCGACCGCCACAGCCCCCTCGAGCCAATCGGAGAGATAGAGAGAAGGTGTGTCACAAATCTGTGCAGACGATCACTCTTAATGAAATGCTGTCATGTGCCTCTCTCCAACATGCATATTGGCTCACCGAGACTGTAGCCTTTGCTGTTTGAAAAATTGTGATAAAACGAATTACAGTGGCTGCTACTCTAATTACCCCAGGCTTTCATACTTTGGTCATTTGTTTGACAATAATGTTATGTCCGCCATCACTGTGAACTCGGCTCAGCGCCTATTGGTCTCGAATGCTGCATTAGCATTCGAAGTTGACGGGGGCCATTTGTGTGCTTTACGCCGAAAAAAAATGTTATCAGTTGTGTTGCTTGATGGGGTTCTGCTAAAGGAGTATTGTGTCATACGTATAGGAAGTGTCCTGCTATATAACAATGCATCAACACATACGATTAAAGTATGTGCTCAGAGGTGTGTTCAGGAGAAGTGGAATGAGTGCAGCCCAATGCAACAAGTCTGCCAGTCTGGTATGTCCCATTAATTAATTATCGAAGGGTCAGAGATGGTGATTGTCCTCAAAAGGTCCAGCGTGGGCAGTAAAAACACTTCTTGGTGTTTAGGCTCTGAAGGTGTAGAGGCAACCGTAAATATGTTTTTTTGGTTAATGTATCAAATCTGTTCATTTCCACTGGATTACATAATTATTGATTCTTAGTTAATGGTTCCAGAACGAGTTCTGTCTGCGACAGTCTCTTGTCAGGCGTTCAGTCGTGATACCTGTGCTCCTTGTCGGATGACGCTCCTGGCACGTCGGTGTTCAGTTTGGTCGAGTAGCAACTTTGACCAAGTGATACCGTCTTGTAATCATACGTCATGTGACCCACTGACATCTGATGCACTGAAGTTGCAGGGCCGGCTTCTAATCCGCGAAATTTTCCTGGTAGTTTTCTGCATCAATGCAGCAAGCTCGGGCATGTATTGGTTATGTGGCTGTGCCTTTTGCTGTACCGTTGACTTGATAGCTGGCAGCAATGTTTGTTTGATATCCAAGCCATTTCACTTCCATTTCGTAATGGAGATTTATTCTGCATCCCACGACCACTGCAACTTGTGCAAGTCTTGTGTGGCAAAGTGAAGTCTCGTGATGCTTGCAGTTCACTTTTGAGAGCAACCAACCATTCTATTTCTTAAGGTCACTGAGCGGCATTCTCCCTCAAAGTTGGAAATTGTGTGCTTCGTGGCGTGGACACAGATAATTTGTGTCAGCAAATTATTAGGTATTGTCCTTGGATGACAACCGACACCAGATTAACTCTCCTTGCATTGCCGCTCACCTGTTTTGTCGTGCTTACCCGTCCAGATGAAGTACATCACGAGCTTCGGGGTAATGTCGGCACCAGGGACAAAGACCGCCGAAGATAATCCTCAATCTTCCCCGGACGCTCGTCGAGACGTGGTCGAGGGTCGTTCGGCACGAACCCTTGCAGGCCAATTCATTGGTACGGCCACCTCCAGTAGACATGGTCGGCCTCATGATGTGGTAGCAGAGTGGTTTTCGGTCGGCCATTTGCAGTACCTCCGTTTTCCTCGGTGTACTTTGTTCAGCGCGGACCTACACTGGTTCTTCCTGATGTCGGGAATGCTTTGGCGTTGGGGTGTCTTGTTGAATTGACATTGAATAGTAACAGGTAGCCAGTGGTGGTCGTTGTGACTTTGTGGCATAAGTCGCCCTCGTTTCGTCAGATGCCGCTTCGCTCGAAGAAGTCTCCAGTTGGAATGCCTGTCTAACTTCTTCTGAAACAATCTCGGCGATCAAAATAAAAGCCGGACAACTGATGGCAGGAACTAGCTTCCTTATCTCCTCCCGGACACCGTTGTGAATGATGTCACGGATGCCTGGGGGCTGGCGTCGAAGTTGCAGCTGGACGACTCGAGTGTCGCAACGCTGGGGAGTTGTTGATAGTGACATGCTGGGGCCTGCAGTGTACATTCAATGTTGGAAGCTTCATTGATATGAAACCTTCGACTGTTGTCGTGGGGTTGCGGACAAGGCTGCTGAAGCTGTTGTCTCTCACATAAGGAACATGGGATTCTTAGCTTCTTGTCTTCTGTAGCATCAGGGTTGGCATGGGTGCTCGATCAGAAGCAAAACATCCTCTGCGAAGCTGGCGGCGCTTTCGTTGGGGCCGTGTCTTGGACAGAATCAGGAATTCGGCTCTCTCTCGTCAATGTTGACTGATAAACATGCACTTCAGCTCGATCTTGCAAACTTCCCACGACGTTAAGAAGGATTCGTGGTTCTCAAACCAGTGCCTTGCAGTTTCTTCCACGAGAAGTATAGGTTCTGCAGGAGCTGGTTGTCCATCTACGCGCTGTGGCGGGCGACACGGTTATATTGTTCAATCCAGCCCTCGACGTCTTATGCACCCTGCGTGAAAGGGCATCAGAATGCGAGGTGTGACGGGCATGCAAACGATGGCGGGAGCGGACGTGGTTTGCTGCTACAGGTTTGTCAGTGTTGGCTTAGTCAGCTTCGTTTTTTTCTGGCAAAAGACCTAATTCCGTTGGTTTTTGCTGGTAGCAGCGACTGGCTTGGATTTCAAGTTCCTCGTGGTGTATTTCCGAGTTTTGTCCTTGTGGTACTTGCTCGTCTTGCGGTTTTTCTGCCGGGCTCGGGATAGGGCTTGGTTCACGGCTCGCCAGGGGTTTAAGACTCGGAATAATGTGCCACCCGTGTCTTGTTATCGGGCAACTCGGCTGAGGAGCCGCCGGGGTACACACAGGGTGAAGGGCTATGGGTAAAGTGCCCAGCACCTCCACCAGAACATACAATGACAGCTGAGCATGGCCTGGAACTTTCCAGAATAGTAAATATTGATAGAAAATAGGACTGGAGCAAGCATCCGTGACAATATAATAAAACAGATAGAAAAGAGTCTATCCTGACCACTAAAGAAGCTGCACTGCTTTAGTGGCATTCTGTCCGAATAAATTCTCTTCTTCGCGGTCTGGCAACTGCCGTGGACGAGCTGAACTGAAATCGATGTGAGACCACTTTTCTGGTAATGAGCCGCTGCAGACTGCCGTCGCAAAGCGGTGTGAATTGGTGGACTGGGTAAGTAACACGCGCGATGAAATGTCCATACAGCTTGCAATTCGCGTGACGAGTGTTGATGAAACTTTGTAGTCGACGAAACGTGCGACAGACCAGCGGAATTAATACCAACTGCAACACCTGTGCTCCGTGAAGGTGCACGTCTACGCCAGAACAATTTAGTAGGCAGCACAGCATCACCTAAAGCACGGCACAGGAACTACCAGCTTGAAGGCAGCTCTTCGGCGCGCCGCACACCTGTGCTCCGTGAAAGTGCACGTCTACGCCGGAACAATTTGGGAAGCAGCACAGTATCATTTAGCACGGCACTGGAACTGCAAGCGGCAAGGCAGCTCTCCGGTGCACCGCACAACCAAAGTGAGCCTTCGGGCATTTGAACGAAGCGGCACCACGATTGCACACTGCCAAGCACGACTCACGCAATTTCCGTCGCTAAACTGTTTCCGAATATATTGCACACGCTTTACTGCAGATCTCGAAGATTCCGATGGTCAACGAGAGCGCAAAAACGTCGCCTTAAAATGTATCCTAATGGTGTCCGAGTCAATCCGAGGTCCGAGCAACGTAGGGCCGATTGTGTCCTTTGTGGCAATATCCTCGTAGGTCACTAGCGAAATGCTCACCGTTCCTCCGTATTTTCACGCTATACCTACGTCAGACACCACGCTGAACTCTGAAGCCGCTTTCTACCATCCTATTACAACCTCATATGACGGCTTCCGCGTCTAAAATCAACTCGCCGCGACGAACGACAACGAACAAAGCATCCGACAAGCTCCGGTCAATGCTCCGGCCCAGCTGGGGCCAGCCGCTGCATGGGCGCTGCCATCTTTCCTGTGACGTCATGTTTTTGGTTTGGTCATGTGACGAGTGGTCAAATTTGCGTACAATGGCAGCCGCCTTATGGGGGTCACTTTCGAGTGCAGACCGGAAACCCGGTTTATCGCTCTAAGCCCCTCTACCTCGTTGATATACCCGTTCGTTTTCATTTCTATCCTGCTTTTAGAATAGGACCCAAAAAGCAGTGTCCTAGTTTTGAATATACTGAGCTAGCCTGCACTGCATTTCACATAGCCAGACCGGAATCTGCTGACTGGAGAGTTTTGTGAAGCCTAAGGCAGTTTGTCATGCAACAGCCTGCAGTTAAATCTTTATACTTTATTATACTGAATCGTCCTGTTCATCTAACTAATTCTCGCATCACGGAGATGGTCCACCAAGAAGGCAGTTTAAATTATGCATACCACTCAGATATTTACAAATTTGTACCTTATCCCGACGCTGGGAATAAGAAAGAAATTAATATCTTCATAATGCACCAAGCAAGCATCGGTTCCTTAAAACGTGGAGACTTAGTTTTCAGGGTGCGTGGCAATTTTAGCTCCAGAAACTGCGGCCTGATATGGCTGAAGTATTTCTCATTACTGCTCAACGTCCAAATGAACCTTTTATACGGTCACCTACACGCATGCCTAGTGGTTGTAGAGGATGCTCCTCGCCATTTTTGGTTGTACTTGCGTGAACTTATCCATTTTCGTCATGAATCCGTAGTCGGGGCGAGCCCAACATTTCAATTGGAACACAACGTAATTTGTTTCCTTCATCTACTTCAGCAAAAATGCACGCGTAAACATCGCTGTAAATGTTTTCAAAGACCTTCAAAAATAAATGTTTAATTTGTACATAGATGGCGCCGTACATTCGTGGAAAAGGCCCATTCTAGAGCTAAATGTGGGCGAAGGACAAGCTTGTATATTAAGTTACATACAGCTTATGTATACATTCAATTCGCTGCTTAATTTACTAAGTAATTGCTTAGATACATTCGAGTGTATCCTTAGAGCTTATCTAAAAGTATGCAGAGCTTTCCAAATTGTCTTCGGGTTACACCAGTTGACCCGCACAGAAGGTTTTTGAGATCTTGAAAGGTGTGCTGATTACTCGCTTTTCTTTTTTTTTTTTTTCATGTTGACTATAAGAGGCCACCAGCCTGACCTGAAAATGAGTTGTCAGTCACAAAGATCCGAGTGCTTTTCTCCTGCATCCGGCCAGTTGCACACATGCTGCTTTCAGCCGAACCCGACTCAGTCAAAGTTGATTAGGAGAGCTAATACTTTTTTGCTTGCTTGCTCTTTTATTTTCTTCTGTATCGTCATGCATACCAGCCTCAACTTTCCTCTTTGTTCAATCAAACGACAGCACCGTACTAGGCAGATCCAGGTTACATGGGAGACGTTTCGTCATTAAAACGTTCTGCTCGAGCATGTTTGTGCATTAGGTAATGTGGGCACTCCATCGGAATGTCTCCTCTTTGCAATAACCTACTCACTGCTAATGTAGCTTCTGATTTCAAACACCGATGTGATGCATAGAATAATTTTAGTTGTTCTTTTTTGGCCTTGGTAATTTTTGAGCTGGGGACTTGATGTCGGAAAACCAAGATCGAAAAAAAAAGCGCGGAGGGCTTGAGCACACAGTTTGAACGAATATATGCGAATGATGTGCTATTTTTGTTTTTTTATCCATATGGCTCCACTGGTCATCGACGACGCTATTACTAAACAATCTTGATAATCATATCTGTACCAAGATATTTAATGCTGGAAAGGCTGGGTGTCAGGACGTCTGTGGAAAATGCTCGGCCCCCTTTTCGGCCGTACAATTCCTGGCTGGTAGTGGCATCTACAAGCGCAGCTTCCAGTGTAAGTGCCTCCACGTTCAGCAGGATGGTTACGGATATTAGATGTCTAGTGGAGTGAGCACGTACAAATATGATTCGTGTACCAAACGCCGTGACCTGGACGGTGCTGAAATGGAAGATTGTATGTAATCCAACCCTAACGTGGTTTCCGAGAATGCAATCTCAAATGGCGAAGACCGCGTGGCATCTGACGCTGCTGGGCAGTTTGCTTGCGGACTCGGCACGCTTGTAACGAGTCGTCCAAAAAGTGAACCAACTCGTCGGCATGGTTCGCGTTCCTCTATTTGATAACGCTGCCATTCGAGGTGGTATTCAAAAATTGAGCCTGCAATTTTCGGAGCCAATGATTGCCGAGCCTAATTCAATCGGTTCCAGTGAGACTACTGAAAGTAGAGGCATTTACGTCAGAGTGGGACGAGGCGCGGCTTCTTCTGTTTGACGTCCTCAATCGAGGAACAAGGTGGTTGCACCAAGCTCCACTGGGCACCGCGCAGATGCAGCCGGTACCCCCTCTTCTGCCGCGCCGAGATCGGGTGTCGCGGAACGAGTGGAAGTACTGGATAATGCGGATGGTGGGTACACTCTACGAAAAAGGAGGTATACACGGGCACTCCCCTTGGCCCATACGTAACTCCCCAAAACTATTTTTCGTCGTTCCGTCCACTGACGTCGAGCTGCCGATACCAACTTTTACAAGCGGCTTGATAGCTGTTGGCTATGAACTACTAAATAGCTAATGTGCGTATCAGAGACTAAAACTAAATACTGAGATTTTGCAGCCGGGCCGAAAAAACCTTGATTGTCTTATTGTAGCATTTAATGAATACATTAGCGATTTTAATAAGTTGTATCGGTCGACTATCAAGCCGCTTGTAAAAGTTGGTATCGCCAGTTCGACGTCAGTGGACAGAACGACAAAAGGCAGTTTTGGGGAGTTACATATGAGACAAGGGGAGTACCCGTGTACACCTCCTTTTTCTTATAGTGCACAAGCTCGCCAGTCACTTGAAGCGTCGTCCGCCGCCGGAAATGGGCGCGCGCAAAAGCACACCTGTGTCTTTTGTGTCTTCAACACCAGCCAGACGTGGCCAGTTTGTCTCAAGGCTACACTTTCTGTAAGAAAGGGTGTCTTTTTACACCCTTTGTCCCATACAACACACCTCAAAACTTCAGTTCGTCATACAGGGAACTGACGCCGATTTGAAGATACTAACTTTCGCAAGAGGCTTGATAGCCATGTGGTACAACTTAATAAAATAGTTAATGCTACGAATTACTGAGTACGAAAAAATCGTTATTTTTTGAACTACTGGAAAACCTTAGTGTTTTCGTTCTGTGGCTTTTGATACGTACTTTAGCTATTTAATAAATTATATCGCACCGTTTTCATGCCCCTTGTAAAATTTGGAGCCATCTGTTCGACTATAGTGTGCTCTGCGTCGAATTGAAGTTTCGGGGTGCATTATTTGGGACAAAGGGTGTAAGATTCCACCCCCTTTTTCATAGTGTACACCCGTCTACTACATGTGAAGAGTTAATTGTAGTTGTGTCGTCGCTTTGGATTTCGGCTCCTTCCCTTGCAAGGGGCTTCGTAGGAAATATGACACGTATACTTCGCTTCACATAAGCACCAGCATTGATAACTTCACTCGTATTAACGATGTTTTTGAGTGGCCAGAGGGATCTTGTGTGGGTCGTTTTCAGGTCCATTTATTAGATTCGGTTTCTTTCAAAAAGCCAGATAACCCGCCAAAACAAGCCACAATGAGAAGTAAACAAATCTATTATCGGAATGTATTTGGTTGGCGGATGAAATCTTATATATTTTCACATCATTTCTGGTCTCGGTTTTTGACTTTTTCTGTAGCACTGAAACTTGGCTAACCAGTTCTATATATATATCTGAGTACATTAGCTCTAATTACCACGTGTTTAAATGTGACCGGAATTCGGCATGTTCCTCGTCCATCTTCGGTAGAGGCGTGCTTTCGTGTTACGGCTGTAAGGAAATCCGTATTGTGCTTTCGGCCGTCTTACCTTGAGATAAATGAATGCGTTTGGATTGAAGTTTTAGTAAAAAAAGGAATTAATTAGCTTACCGGGAGCTATTGCTTTGTGCCTCGTACTGCCTGCATTACACTGGTTCATGCTCTCAGTCATACCTCAAATCCAGTTGATACTTCAGTTTACAACGTTATGATTTTAGGAGATTTTGATAAACGTGAAGTTAACTCAGCCTTGAACATGTCTAATACAAATTCGAGCGGTGGGTGTGAACATGAGCTGCTTGATTTTCTTGGATTATAACGGTTTTCAAGAAAAAGGGTCGCGGTGTAAAGGCTGCTGGTAACGCCTTCACCAATGCATAACGTGAATCAGAGCGGCCTCGCAGAGCGTTGTTGCTCTCTACATGTGGCATCTGCAATTTTCAGTAGGGGTTTCATTTCCATTTCCATTTTTGGTCAGCTCGGATGCGCGGCCTCCGATATTTGATTACGTTCATGGTGACTACTTCGGATTGTACGCCCATTTGAGCGATATGAGCTGGGAGACTTTTTACGAGAGCGATGATGCTGACAGTGTCATAGTAAAGGGGTAATTTGAGCTATTTGGTACATCACTACGATTAAACGGCACACAAAACAGTCGGAGGAAGAAAAAAGTAGCAGTGCGAAAAGGCCCTAACTTCCAACTGATTTATTTAGAAAGAAGAGAAAAGGAGGAAAAAAAGCCACGAAAATAGAACCGCGCGTGAAGTGAAGAAATATAAAAGAAAAAGGAAAAACAAAGTAGAGGAAATATGTACAGACATGATTGATATATTCTCACGAATGACTAGCGATGAGGCGACGAAAAGTGAAGTAAACTAATGTTTAATAAAGCAAACTTGTGCCCCTCCCCCCAAAAAAATAATACTAAAGATAACAATAAAGTGTCGCGGGCAATATGAACTGGGACACAATTTACGAGAGCGCTGATCATGATAGTGCCATAGTAAAGGGGTAACAGCAGAATCGAGCGCTTGGGTGAGACTAGTGCCACTAAATAAGCTACGCTTCAGAGTAACGACACTTAGCCATTTTGTGGCTTAAAATCATGGTTGCCAGTTATCTGAAGCTTTATCTGAAATCACAGCAAATGCTTTTCCGCCCTCCACAAATGTTTAAACCGTTCGCGACAGAGCAAAGCAATATTACGTGACCTTCCTAACACCGAATCTAATGCTGAGGAAGTCGCACTTTTGAATCATGACGATCGGCCGTTGCGTCTGTTCTGCATACGAGCCAAAATGGCGGCGCCCACAACAATGTCGGGGAACGGAGTGCCGATACTCTAAGCGCAGCTAATTTAGTGGCTCTAGGTGAGACTGACTCCGGCTCGCCACGTGGAGCACCTTTTGTACCCCCGCGTGAGTCTCTGGAACATTCAGCCTGGAACAATCGGCGCGGTGAACCTTCGGAACTCCATCGGAGGAGAATTTTCTCGAACTTACGAGAAGGACATGTTTTAAAGAATAAATAAAAGGTCAGTCTGCTGACTGGACTCAGACCTACACATTCCGCGCGATAGTCAAGCGCGGTAGCCACTCGGCCGCGCGCGTGGCGAGCACGCGCTCGTCGACGTGCTTGGCAATATTAAAGTGAAGAAGGAAAAGAATAAACTCTAGATAAAAAAAAAAAAGTTAAACGAAGAGCAAAAAGTAAATATAAATAAAAAGTAAAAGAGAAATGAAAAAAGGATAAAAAGAAAAAAAGAAAAAATGAAAACAATTGGAAAATTGTGAAATAAATGGAAAAAGTAGTAATCGGCACTTTCGCACTTGGCCGGCCAAAGTTACTGCGCATAGACGTTGACCAAAAAAAAGATACCTTCTTAGCACTCAGCGATAGGGACGGATGGCTGACACATTGCTGTCCAATTTGCTGAATTTGAAAGGCCTCGTAGATCTCTCGAATAGTCCGGTCTTTAAATCTCTCAAGAACAGTTGTTTCACCAAGCGTTAGTGTGCACGGGCAGGAGCGACAGTGTGTAGTCAGGTGCCCGCCTACCGTGGAATGAAGTGAATAGATATGTTATCTAAGCCGGTCGTTGAGGCGTGGTTCAGTCTGTAAGGTGTAGCATCTACCACACCTCAGAGGGATCTTGGAGACTACACCGTCCGTGGAGGTAACGAATGTGTTCCTGTGCTGCTTCTGGCATGCGGCTCGTACACGATTGTCAAGGACGGAGCCCACATTTGCGCAGATCTTGGCTAACCTTTAGGGGGCCGAAAACACCACGCGGACATCATACCTGTTGGCGATTCGCTTTAAATTGAGAGGCAATGTATGCAGGTGCGTAACGACGACCGGGCGCTTCTTTTGTATAATTTGCCGGCTGGTACTATCCCCTTCAACCTTCTTCAACAAAAACCCGATAACCTTATTACAACTACGTGAGGGTAACCAGATGCCTCAAGGCGTTCAAGTTGAGAGCAACAACTGGCCTTCATGGTATGAAGACAAGATTTTTTTTTGTCTGTTCTTCGTTTACCTTGCTTTTATTTTCAATTTTTCCTTCTCCAGAGGAACCTATAGAGTTCCCCCTGTCCCTCCTTCACTTAGATCCATCAATCATATCTGTACCAATTTTCTTTCCTTTCCTTTTTTTGTTTTTTTCTTTCTTCACCTCACGTGGGGTTCTATTTCCGTGGCTTCTTTTTCCTCCGTCTCTGCTCTTTATAAACAAATCAGTTGAGTCAGCGCTCGTTCGTTCTATTACTTTCTCTTTCTACAACGTTTTGTGCGCAGTTTAATCTTATTAACCGTGCGCTCTCTTGGCTGTCAGATTTGTTGAAGTCTGCTATGAATAACTTTATACCTATAGAACGTAGTAGCTGAAGTAAATTTCCTTTGTGATTCTCACGTGATCTCCGGAAGGCACTCACTTAAAAATATCATTTTCAGAAAATAATATAGCTCTTTTGGATCGGGCAAATTGCAAGCTTTATTCAAGGGGTATTGATGTGTGATGAAATGTTTGATTAAAAGAGACAAACGCCGACTGCATGCCTCCATTGAGTAGGACATGAAGCGCTGCCCCGACTGCCTCTGGAAATATATTCCGCCTTGTAGGCCATCAAGTAGAGCTGAAACAAGAACTTTGAGAACTTGGACAGGTCATATGTCTCTTACTCATTGAGTGCCTGCAATATCTTCGTAAAACAATTCGCATCATTAGAAAACATAACTGTCCTCCAGTCCAACAACGTAACCGTTTGGTCTGAAAATCCCCTTTTGATGTCAATTTCTGTATTGACTGTTGATGACGATATCGCAGCTATAAAAGAACTTGCGTTAAAAAAGGTCATGTCGGTAAGATGGGATCCCGCACTTATTGTTAAAGAGTGCTCTGATATATTAGCTCCTGTGCTGTGCTTTTCCTTCGGTGTGGAAAGCTGCTTTGGTTGTGCCGGTACGCAAATCTGGAAGCTTCATGTGTGTCAATAAATGCAGGCAAATTGCATCACCTCCCTATTTGTAAAGGTTTCTAAAAAAGTCATCTTTAAGCGTGTGACTTTTAATTTTCAGCAGACGCTCAGTCCAAATCAGCAGGATCTGTTGAAACTAATTTTGTCTCCTTTATAGAGTCCGTAAAGCCTGCAGTTGGGTACCATGGTCAAGTTGATGTTATTTATTTTGACTTTTCGAAAACGGTTGACCTCGTAAATCACTATTTATTGCTGTTGAAGCTTTTACGTATGTCTCTTTCTCTGGGTTCCTGCGAGTGGTTTGCTAGATATGTTAGCGAACACTCTAATATGGTTTCCTACTCAGGATGCAAATTATTTATTCCCTTATTTGTTGAACTCGGGGGTACAGAAGGGTCAATCCTTAACCAATTTTTAGTATCTTTATAAATGATCTTGTAACTAGTGTGAGTGACTCAGTGAGATTCAGTTCGCTGATAACGTGAAATATTTTCGTAGTATCCACGCGTCCGTGGTCTGTGAATTGTGACAAAAAGATGTTGATTCCATTTGTGTCTGGTGCTGTACGAACTCGCCAATTTTAAACCCCCTCAAGAAAAAAAAAACAAAAAAACTTTGGTTGTATTTTTTTTAAGGAAAATATTCTTGTTCATCCTTAAACATTAACTGTCTCTGAAATTTAGAGATCTTCTATTGTAGCTGACCTTGGCATTTTGATAGACTCACACTTGAACTTTCACTATCATGTTTAAAAGGTTATCGATGAAACCTTCCGCATCTTGGGCGTAATCGGACGCATTACCCGTGACTTCCGAAACTACACCGTTACATTGAACCTCTGTCGGTCCTTGTTTCTCTACACTCTAAGAAAAAATGACTACCCTAAGTGGTCAAATGGCGCTTTGGAGGCTTTGACTACCCCAAAATGCGAGTTACTTGCGTTTGGGCAAAGTGACGACCCCAAACCGCTGTGGAATGACCGCCTTTCTGCAGGTGACGACGGGGGTGTGGTCACTTTCGAATCCGATATTCACGTGCAGGCAGTCGTAAATGATATTAGTAACTTGGATAACTACTGGAAGACTATAAATGATATGCTTCCTTAGCTTTTGTGATCTTTTAAGATCCGCCAAGATCACATATGTTGTGCAATTCGCGTAAATTGGTGGAATAAACATTTTGTCAGCGCGAGCAGCAACACTGGTATCGACAGCCGTGGACGATATTCACGTGCAGGCTGCAGGAGAGTGGGGAGGGTTTCTCACTGGAATATTCGGAAGGTGGGGAAAGGAAGGGAGGAAAACTCCCGGGCCTCATATACGCCGATGATATGGTGCTGATGGCGGACTCACTGCAGGGCCTGCAGGGGCTCATGAACGAGTGTGGTGCAATGGGAGAGGCCCTGGGACTTAGTTTCAGTTCGCACAAATCTGGACTGATGGCTTTTGGAGCAGCAGAGGAAAACGGGACCGCCAACCTGTCCATTCAGGGCGACCCTGTGCCTTGGTTGGACCACTACAAATATCTGGGTGTAAACCTACAGAAGGGACACCACTACCTCCTAGAGCACAAGATGAAGGTCAAGGCGAAGGGCAGGAGGAGCAAGGGCATAGCAACGGCCAGGGCCCTCTGGGGATATAACCGATACGAGGTAACCCGAGGTGCCGGGTTACCTCGTATGGTGGCGGTGCCGGGGCTCACTTTCGGCAACTCAGTGTTGTGCCTGTCATCGGGTACCAGGCAATACCTCGAGGTCCGTCAGAGGGAGGTGGGAAGGTCGGCACTAGGAGCAAGCCGAACAGCACCGAACGAGGCCGTCCAAGGAGACATGGGCTGGTCCGGTTTTGAGGCCAGGGAGGCCCGAGCCAAGCTGGACTTCGAGCGACGCCTCAGCCGGATGAGCGAAGAGCGCTGTGCCACACAAGTTATCAAGTATGTGCATCTTCGGTCCGTCCCAACCCGGTGGGTGCGACGGACGCGCCAGCTGGCACAGCGGTACGAGGTCAGCAGCCCACTCCTATACCCAGCGGCGGAGCAGCCGGAACTACAGCAGCGCATCCGCACGAGGGTGATCGAGAGCGAGACGCGGCGGTGGGCGGAAGCGGCACGTCTGAAACCAGCGCTGGCCCTGTATACCAGAGAGAAACAGGAGGTGAAGCGAATACCTTTCATGAACAACAGCAAGGGCAGTGCACTGCTTTCGGACGCCTGAGGCGGCATGCTGCGGACCCGCGTTTTCCGCGCGAGGTACATGGACATCGAAGTGAAGTGTCATGTGCGCGCAGGGAGCAGACGAGACGGCGGAAAACGTCGTACTGGAATGCACGGGCATAAAGCCGGACGTGACGTACGAACCAGACATGGCGGTGGCGCTGGGCTTCCGGGGCGTTAACGAACAGTACGTCGCCGATAGTTCGCAGCCAGTGGAGGTGACAAAGAGGAGACTGGAGTGTTGGTGGAGGAGAGCAAGGGAACACAACTACGACATTGGCTAGTGTAGCTACTAGCCAGGCTAGATCCAGCGCTGCTGAGATCCCCCGGTACAAAGGGGTTAGCCCCAAATCCAATCCAATCCAATCCAATCCAAGGACCGTGGTTTGGTGTAGCTGTGGCATCATAACAACAACAAACGGCTTGGATGTTTGCCGAACTGAGGCGAGGATATCTTTCTGCCCTATTTTATTGCAAAGAATATTTAAAAAAAAATTATTAGTTGTATATCTGATCGTGTTGAACCATTGAACACTGGGACCGAGGATCGGCAGGGTAAACATGCTCAGAGGTATGTGACTGTGTCGCCCGTACTGTTTTTATCAATATCGGACTGGTTGAATTTCTGAGCTGCACCCGTCGTCGTTGTGATCTCCTGGCTGTACGTACGTAGTGCGCGAACTTTCCAATTCAGTAGCAGGTTGAGATTCAGTGGCAGCGTAGTAATTGGCTTTTACTAAATTGTTGTGTCGTCACGAGCGCTATTTGTGCTTTTACAAGCGCCAGCGCGAGCCCGAACTTGTGCCTCTTTCACCGTTTGCGTTCTTCTGGTTTGATGTTCTGCTCTTTGATTTATTAAACCTAAATCTAAAGGTCAATCGTCTCTGCCTCGTCACCCATTAGGACACCCCATAGCGCTGCCGCTCTACCGTCCCTTCCTGGATGTCTCCTGCTGCCAAGTAGCAGCCGGATCGTCGAACCTCCATCATCGTCGCCTCTCCACCGGAAGATCACTACATTTTGGTGCGTCAGCTACCACTATATTTCGGCGCGTCAGCTACCGCTATATTTTGGTGCGTCGGCCAAGCCTGTCGGCCCGTCCCGTTTTTTCGACCGTTTAACTCTTTTCTGGGCACAAAAAGAGCCCCCGCGGTTTTTCACAACGTTCTTGCGCTCGTGCTCGTGCTCGTTCAGTTTTTTTTTTTAATTTTTTTTTAAGGGCAGTATATAAGCTTCCGAGGTTCTTTGCAGTGTTCCAACACTTGTGTTCCTTCAGTTCTTTTAGGACAGTAAATAAGCCCCTTATGTTCTTCACAGTGTTCCAACGCCCGTAATTGTTCAGTTTACCAGTCTGCCTTGCAAGACGTGGCCTTTCAAACCTTCTGATTTTTTCCGCTTGGCCGGTCGCTCTGGCTTTGGACTTTACGAAATTTCATTGGCATTGAGACATGCTGCCCTGTACTCCGTTCACCCCTAAGCTGAGACAGAGCCATATATGTAGAGCGTTTGGCCATTCGTTGGGAAGTATAGAAGAGAAATGAGGAAGTGTCATTGGCCGAAAGCAGGCTGGGCGTGTTCCAGGGCGTCTTCAGAAATTTGAATGTGGCCAATCAGAAGCCGGAAATAATACCCTGGCGGTGGTTGCGAGAAACAAAATTTATAAGTGCGTAGGAGTAACTCTCGGTGACTGAAAATGTGGTGCATGTGATGTTTCAATCACGGTCATCCTAAATTATGGTGAAAGAGTGCGACTGGCGGAACGATCAACATAATCCGTGCGCCGAAGGCCGGAAATCTACCGTCTGAGCGGTCACGCTCTCCCCGGCACATTTGTTTCTTACATCTTTCTGCATGATCATGATTGTAACATCCTGTGCACCCTATTTTAAACCATAAAGGGTCACTACACTTCCCACTTACGTGCTTATTAAAACCATAAACCAACATATACCTATGGTTAAAACAGTTTCTCGCTACTACAGCTAGGGATTCTTTTAGGCTTCTGGTTGGCCAAGAGAGAATGTCAAGCCCACTTTCTGCTTCTGGTGCACGCCCAGGCTCTGCCTGCGCCTAGCACTGACCAAACACTCTCTAAACACGGCTCTGAGCTGAGACTGCAGTGGGAACTACTTGCCCGCCGAACTTATCAGCCGCCTCCCTTTCATCACCTGACCCAGTCCTCGGTCTGTGGATATGAGCGGGAGCGTAATCACGTGGCGAAAGAGGGATGTATGACTGGTCCATTGAGGACGTAGCTTTCACCGTAGTTTCAGCTTAGGGATGAATAGAATATAGTCAGCGCGCAGGATGGCCACCCAGCTCCGGCCTCCCAAGAAGTTGGTGTTTACAAGACGGCCGCTGTCTTCATTGGCCTCTTCGCTCAAAACCGTATGCTGAAGAACCAGCGTGCACCAGCATGCGACACGAAGCTTTATCGACGGCTGCCCGTACACGGACGAGCTAGCATCTCCTCCGTTCTAGACGGGTGCTTTCGGTGAATCGCAGTTCTGTGAAATTAAATTTATTCTCTTTCGATTTTTCTTGTAAGAAAACGTTTTTATCATAAATGCCTGTGACCACAACAGCCGCCATTAAGTCAACATTTTCCTCTGATTGCGACTATCTCAAATATGACAAACTTTCCTCGGATATGAAGTTTTTTCAATATCAATTCTCATTGACCACTTGTGTGTATCATAAGATAAGTGTTGTGTTCTGGTATATTTATTATTGTAGTCTCCCTATAGCTACTGTTAAAAAAAATATTAAGAATGGGAGTGCAGTAGTTTTTCGTTATTCTTTAATGGGGTACGGAAGCAACATTTTAGCGCCTACTTCTTTGTGTAGACATGGCCTGCTTCATGACAGCTGCTCACAAACAGCAGTCTTTCGTCTATAAATGCAAGAAAAGCAATTCTAGAACAAATAAAAAAATGTCCTAATACCACCTGGTAGTTGAGGTCTGAGCTTTGTTGGAATGTCTCACATCACGGGCCCATCAGGAGCTACGCCACGGTGTGGCGTGTCCGATGGAGGCGTGCGGGAGCGAGCGACGCTTGGCGCACGTCTCAGGTCTAGTACACCGTACCTCGGGCATTTCGACTTGTCAGAATTGTAACACGCTGACGATAAAGCTGGCGCCACCTAGTGACGGCGATTGTAATTACTATACCCTTGGCCTCGTATGGGCCGGTGACGTTGCGAGCGTGACGTCACGGGTAAATATCCCGAGATTTGCGTGCCGACTCGATGGCTGTTTTTGAAGCGCTCGCCAGAATCTGTCGGTTGGAACAGAAAAATATAGCCATCTGCTAAAAATACAAGCGTGCCATTATCATTTACGGATATCGTGGATCATATTTCACTTATTTTGAAGTGTTCCAGAAATATTCCAAGATTTGATTCTGTACCCCCTTAATGTCTTTCTTGGGGTTTTGTTTAAAAAAAATATAAGGAAAGGAGAATCTAATAATTGGCTTTTACTAGTTTGTTACATCGTCACAGACACTATTTGCACTATTATGAGTGCAAGTTCGACTCCAAGCTTGCACCTCTTTGCCATTCTTGTTCTTCAGTTCTGATGTTCTGCTCTATAATTAATGAAATCTAAAGCTAAAAGTCAATCCCCTCTGCTTTGTCGCCGGCAGGGTTCGCGCTGACTGTGAACCCCGCCACTACTCGTCTCCCATCAAGGTACCCCATCACTTGGCCGCTCTGCCAGCACTTTTCGGATGCCTCCTGCTGCCAAGGAGCAGCCTGATGATTGAACCACCGAACCTCCAACATTGTTGCCTCTCCGTCAAAAACTACTACAGGTAGGCTGGCCCACTTGTGCCCAAGCTGTGTCCAGAGCTGATCTGCCTGGTGCTGGTGCTGTCCTCTTGAGGTGCCTACTGTTGTCATTCGTATACCATCAAGTGAGCAGACAATTTCAGGAATCCACCATGGGCCTAAACTGCGCGCCCACACAGTCTATCCCACACCAAAAGGATGGTTGCCGCCCATGTGCGGGGACGAGTCCAAATGCATATAGACAAAAATTAATCGGGGATCTGATGTGGTAGCCAAATAACAGTTAAGAATACTTCCTATCTTTTGCTGAGGTTCTGCAGCAGTGGAACTTCAACAACAGCGGGGAAGAGCTTGCAAGCCTGGTTCCAAGACTGTGATGTTGAATCTCATAAATTCCCCCTGGTCTCCACATATCGCATGCTCGGATAACCTGATGAACTGTGGGTGATACAAAGGGGTGGTGGGGTGATGTACGTGACTGTTCTAAAAACTCTTTGAAAACAGTACTATTAATCTGGGTTCGTTGTCGTCAAACACAAGTGTCCTTGGCTGTCCAAATCGATCAAAGATGTCGCACTCGGCTTCCACTGTGGTCTCGGTCGATGCTTCTACCTGATTTGTGTCGATCAGTATAACGTAACTCTCCAGCTGTACGGCATAATATAAGCCATGTTCAGCGTTGCCTGGTATCCAATCAGCTGACCTGAACCTGCACCAGGGGCATTTAACAGGACTGGGCACATGTTTCGCACATTCTTACATGGTCTTAAATATCTTTGTCAAGACCGGGGTACCAGAAGATGGTTTGTGCCAAGCTCTTCATGACAGACCTGCCTGGGGCCCTATGTCGCGCTTTGTGGACTCCCACGGCGACTAGGAACAAGGAAGTGATGTCAACAACGCAGCAAGCACAGATTAAGTGTTGATTGGTGAAAGTCGCTGATGACGAATTTCCGCAGAAGAAAACAAAGCTCACTTTTTCTTTGTTTTCTTCTGCGGAAATTCGTCATCAGCAACTCTCACCAATCAACATCCAATCTGCGTTTGCTGCGTGTTTGACGTCACTTCCTTCTCCCTAGTCGCCGTGGGAGTCCAAAAAGCGCAACATAGGGCACCAGGATAGGCGTCATGGAGCATAGCCTCCTGTATACTGATAATGCCTGCTGAATTGCCAGTTGCCAGCTATCACTACAAGGGTGTGTCGCCTTGCTATACAAGGCAGAAAATGTGAATGAAAATAAGCCTCTCGTGCGTTCTTGTATTCTTGGTGCTGTTTTTGGCATTTGTCGTGATGCCTGTGGGCAAGAACTTGCCGGGGCTGTCATTTCACGAGACCCCAAGCAACACTCGGGATCATGGAAAGTGACTAAAGCTTATTTTGAGGGAAGACTGCGTCCCAAATTTGACCTCCTATATACTTAATAGTGGGTGGTAGGCACCTTTTTGTGACGTACATGAAGGAAAGCTTGTCTGGTCCTCCTTCGTGGATTCTGCTGAGGTTCCACTCAAAGCCCAGCTTGGCTCAGGCCTCTGTGTTGTCAAAGCTGGATGAGCCCATGTACTCTTCCAGGTCCTGTTTTGGCGCTGCTTGACTGGCTGTTACTGTTTATTTACGCACATCTTTCTCGCACTGCTCGAGGTATACAGTGACGGGCGCCTGACAACAGGCACAGTGCGTCATTACGAAACGTGAGCCCTGGCACAGCTAACACCTTCCACAGTGCTTCGTAGCGGTTGTTACCCCAGAGGACCCTGGCTGCTGCAATTCCTCTTCACCTTCTGAACTTTAAAACAAAACGAATTATGCAGCAAAACCAAAGCATGCACAACCTTTCAGCATTTTAGCACCCCTCTCGGAGACATTGTCGTTGTTGCAATGCTTTGTTTGTATTTGAGATGGAGATATCACAACACCTTCCTTGTCACTCATGGTGCTTGCAGTAGCTTCGCAGAACACGAAAACATTCAAACTGCATACACCTGACACTGCAGTGAAATGACCAAAATATGCGGTTGCAATTTCTGCTTGCGTCGGCCAGCCTCCCACAATGCGACATCGGGACGTGCCATGTCACAGTGTCATAGGACGCCAGCTACGATTGATGTGGGAACCATCATACAATGCCTGTCTTTGTCGTGCACGTGTTTCACATCTACAGTGCCAACTGATGCAATGAAAAGAGTTTTTGTTGAAGGCTACTGAGTTGGCAGGTTACAACCGCCTGAGCATTCAGCTAATTGGTGATTTCACTTGGCTACTCGTTTCAGTGGAATGTGTAATCTTGATTCTGTTTGTCCATAATCAATTTATTGGCTGGTTTGTTTCGAAAGTAAGTCAGTCGGTCTATCTAAGGAAGCCTCAAGAAAAAGCTTTGCTAAGGCAGCACTAGCCTTGACAATTTTGTTTTGTTGAGACCAAGATAAGGCCACCTGATTTTATTTGGAGCAAGCCAGCACACTGCAGAGGAGGAATGAACCAGATTTAGCATGAAGTTATAGGTTTCACATGAGCACATTCTATTTGTAGCTGAAAAAGGTGTCACTTAATTAGAAAGACAAGTGAAAGAAAAGCATTCTTAGGTATTTCGGTTAAGAAAGCTGTGCATACTTTAGCTCAGCTTTCAGTATTTTGGGTACATTTTGCTTTGTAGCTTTGAGTTTATCTATGATAACTATTAGCTGACTTGGAGCATGTAAAATACATTGGTTTTGACAGACAACCGTACTTGGGCATCTATCATATGTCTGAGCTGAGCCTTCATTTTTTTGAATTGAAGTGTATCTCTCGCTTGGCTTGATCAGTATCTACTTCATGTACGTAATGCCTTTTTACAGGGTTGCGTTGCCACAGGAGACTTGTGCACTTGTGGGTGTTTGGTGAGTGGTGTCACCAATCACCATGAGCCCTGAGCCCAGCATGGGTTCAGACCCCCTGCAAGCCTGGCTGTGCTAGGTGTCCCCGTCTCTGATGAAACTGTGGTCTTGGCAGTTGAGCCAAGCCCGGGCTAGGTTTCCTTCAAAGGCCCCCCAGGTTAGGCAACACACCACCCCAGCCCACGCCCTGCACGAACAGGTGTCCAGCGTTGGCTCGCCTAGGACGATTCGGTCAGTCGCTTTGCTTCACCACTCCTTTCCTCTGACGTTCTTCTCCATCCATGTTTTCAACCTCTCATCTTTCTGATGTAACAGAATTCTTTGAAAGTGAAGAGGAATTATATAGCCCATGGGTGTTGAAAATCACCAGGGTGTGACATGACGACACCAGATACTTTACTATGAAAATATCTCACCCCATAAGAATCCAATGGCCTGGACACAAAGAGGCTTTGCATGGTTGGAACGACTGGATGTGCAGCAGCCTCAGCGTTTTCGCCTTTGAACAGACCAGTCTCACCAGCCAGTTTCATTAAGCCGCCGCTGCCACAATGAATCAAAGAAACTTAAGTCTTTCTGCATGTGGGTGAACCCCGCTGGAGCTTTGCACGTGACGAGACGACACGAGCCGTCTCGTGCACTGCCTCCTGTGAACTAAAGTTATGGCGGCATCACGCATGCGTGGAACGCTTAGTGAGATCTGCCTATTGGGACAGTTGATGGCAACAATAGATGACTGTTCCCGTCTATGGTTGTGGACACCTGGAGCACTAATCGAGACAGCTGCCTCTGCTGTCTCGGCAAACCCGGTATCTCAGGGTGTCCATGGCAGCCCTCTCCCTTGGTGCGGCATGACTGCTGTACAGTGTGGACGGTGTGATCCTCAAGCATTCTCTCAGATGCGTGATGTCTACACCGTTAGGAGAGCAACATTTGGCAGTGTGGGTGCGCTGGGGTAAATGAATGGAGACAAATGTATTTTTCCTGGTAAAGTATTTGGTGACACTGTCAACTGGCATGCTTGCAGCCAGGCTAGCAATGGTCGCGGTAAGGTGACTCGTATCGCAAATGTTCCTAGATGTCTCTGTCACATTTTAATGACTGCATTAGATGTCCTTGCAAGAATGAGACATTTACAATAAAAATATAGCAATTCACTCAAGATAGATATTAAACATATTTTTTAATGAATCTGTATAGGCTTGTAGTTTAATTTCATTATCACTGCAGGTCAGAAGGTTAATTGAAAACAAAATTTGATTGCTTTATTTTTTTCTAGTTTTGTAATTTGTGGTTCTAGGTGCATCAGCAAAAGACATAGGCATAGTTGCAAGTGATCACTCCGAAAGTTTGGGTCTATACAGCATGAACTAAATGTATTTTTGGATAGTGATCATACCAGAAATAGCACGTTGCTATTTTAGCGGTTGCTGCTCGTGAACTCAGAAGACTGGAATTGCAGCTATTGCTACTTCAAGATGTAACGATATTTCATCTGCTCGTCAGACCATGGCCAGGCGGTGGAATGGATCCTCAATCGTTTGGGGGGAATGCTTGTTGGTTTAGATCGTGAAACTTCCAGAATTCTGTTCACCTTGCAACGTCAAAATGTTGAAAAAGATTTTTCGTGTGAAGCCAGCCTAAAACAAATCTGTTTGCTACATTGTTACAGGTTTGTCACCCTGTTTTTTGTTTTTGTTTATAGTGATTTAGAACTGTTGTGGGAAACACCAGTGCCCACTGCCGAGCCCAGCACCTCATGTGGCAAGCGCCAGCAAAAAGATGCGAAAGAGGGTTAGCAGACAAGGCCCACCATGTTATAGATGCCACCAGCCCGACAACCCACAGGACCACGTATTGTATGCAATGAATCAGTTGTCGTCGTTAACCTGTCTCGACCACGACATGCCGGCAGCGGTGGGATCCAGTGTTTCCCATGAGAAGAACAAAGGCTATATCAAAATCATAGGAGACGAGTGAACATTGCAGTATGCGCTTCTGCTATTTGTATTGCAGCCAACAACAGCTTGTCAGCTACCCTTGAATAGACCCTTTTCAAGAGTGTGCACTAGCTATACTCTGTTCACCCTGCCGGACCAATCAGCCGCCTCCCTCTTATCACGCAGTGATGTGATTGCTGCGCCAATTGTGCCAAACTGCACCTAAGTGCTTATTCTGCTACACTTGCTACATTTGATTAAAATGTGAGGAATTTGCACCAACATTGCACCAGAACTTAAGTTCAATTAAATAATACTAAAAATATAACAGCTGCAGGCCTCGCTGCCGGGGCGAATCGTTAGTGTAGGCTCGTGCGGGTTTTCAGGACTTTCGATAATCGTCTCAAATAACATACTATTCGATTTGATTTCGCACCAAGCACTGGCAGTACTCAGAAGTTTCGCAACAAGTCTTGCATTCGTGGTCTGTTCGGGTGGGTTAGTTAGCTTTGTTAAGTGCACTTCTCACCGTATAGTGGTGTAATGCAGTGAAGCAACAATTCCAAATTAGGCGTCGCTATGTTGCGTGTCTTGCTTCACCGAGATTCCAAGATTAACAGATTCACCAAGGGGAACAAACTCGGAGTTTGTTCCTCTTGGTGAATCTGTTAATCAGGTGTTTTACCGGGGAATTTTGCGACACTTGCGAAACTCGGTAAGGCAGAAATGCCCCGATATGAGGGAAAGGGGGAATGATAGTTCCATCACAACAATGCCCCAGCAGACACTGTCTTGCATGACACCACTTCTCAACCTCCCGTATTCTCAGGACCTCGCCCCGTGTGACTTTTTTCTGTTCACCCCTATGAAAAGTCTTGAAAGGAAATCATTTTATGGATGTGGAAGGTCCGTCAAGTCAGACATTGCAAAAAACAAGGAATGATTTTGAAGTGCTTGTGGAAAAAATTCACAACATGCCGCTAGATCCTTAGCAGACGACGCCGGTCGGCAAACTAACTTGGGAAGGGTGCTGCAAGAGGTGGATGCTGGTACTACAAATGCCCGGCCTCCTGAAATTCATTCCGGTTATTTTGGGGTACCCACTCATACTTTCTTTTATTGTTGAAACTTTGGTTCTATGGCCCAGTATCTTGCTTGGTGTAAATCATATCCCTTTTTGTGTTATACATATTTTCAGGTATTTTTTTTAGAATGGTGAAGTGACTGTGATGTTGCATATTTTGATGATTTAATACGTTTGTAATGCATACATAACATTGTTTTTTGGTTAAACGTTCCCTGTTTCAATGTCAGTTTTCTGGTTTCGTTCATATTCAAAGGGTTGTTTCTGGCTTTTGAAAGTATCATTACTATAACTATTATAGTTCGATAGTCCGGTGCTGGAAAAACTTCTTTTCAGATCTCAATTTCCACAACGAGTCAAAAGTACCTACAAGGTTGTTTTAGGAGTTTTATTTATTTTTAGAGGGAAATATTATCAATATTAAATTGTATAATCAGGTTTGGAAAATAAAAGAATACAAAAAATTGCCACCTGAGCACTTTGTCTTCATTATAGCCACTTTATATATATATATATACACAGTATAGTGTCGGTTGTAATGCCACAATGTTTTGAGCTTAATGCACTGTTTATATCAAGTGTCCCCACACTTGAAAAGTGCCAACCTTTTGTTGTTGACAGAAAACTGAAAGATTTAAAAGATTTAAAGAATCGGTGTACATATTCTTCGAATGCAGCACACAAAAAAAAAGAAGAAATCTCGGCTATGCTAGTTGTTTTTGTTTCTGTGAGCAAGACCAGGGCAGGGGTTCAGCAAAAAAGGAAAGCTCAGTTTTTAATGAAAATGTACTGCTTGGAACATATTCACAGCAGTAGGAAGCTTCAAGACGGTGCGGATCACTGCATCTTATAAACCGCCATTTTTATATTCATTCTAAAAAAAAATGTGGGAAATAATTCGCGAGCCAATACGGGCCGACCAAATATCGAAGCAACTTTGTTCTGCCTATGACACTGCCTCTCAAAGAAGGCTCACAATTCACAAGAACGAACCATCAACCAACATTGATTGCATCGTTGTCTCACGAGCTGCTTCACAACAGCCCGCGGCTTGTCCATTTCCGTCAGGTGGTACAATCACAACAAAATCCACTCTAGTAAATCAAGACGTCGCTGAAGATCCGGATGTTTTCATGCCTATTGTTTGGTTCTCCTCAAACCCAGTCAACCGGAAGGGTAATAGGCCTTGTTTTCATTAAGCTTCAGCGCATGTGCACACCCTTTCTCATGGCCTTGCTCCCAGCTTTTGCCATTTTTGAAGTGCACCATTCCGCACGACCAAGTTTCCAGCGCCTCTCTTTTCACGCATTTCGTCTTTTTGGCGATTCCTTTCGGGGTATCGGTAGCCTGTGGCATAAAAAGCAATAAAAACCGATACAACGGCACGATGTCAATGTGTTTTGAAGAGCGGAGTCCTGCTGGGATGTCCTTCATTTCTAGTTCATGGCAAACCGTTTAACGGCGCTCGTTACTCAAAAAATTTGTATTGTTTCCAAACATCAAGGGCGAATTCCACCACTACGCATACAGGGCGATTGCCCATTCAGTGATCCGAAGATTTGTAAAGTCGCACCCAAACCGGAAACGAGCACTCTTTTAGTTACGTCCTCGCAGGTAGAAACCGGGTTTGGGTTTCCTCGTTTCCGTCGGGGCGTGGAGCACAAAAGGGTTTTGTGAAATATGACTTTCAAAGCGCGAGATTCGGTTGTGTTTGCAAAAATAAAACGCGGATCATTTTATCCCACACAGAGGTCGTTCACAGTTTCGCCTTCAGAAGTTTCTTTTCAAGAAAACGAATATCAACGTGTAGCCAGCAGTAGTATTTCGGAAAGATTCTGTTAATGTAAGAGTTCAATATTAAGTTCCCTTATAATCCTTCCGAATGACGTACCGCGGTAAATCCGTAACGCTGAATTAAGCGCGGAGACTTTAAAAGTTCCGCCTTGAAAAATTCAGAAATATAATAGCTAGCGCTTGTTTATATAAGTTTTGAGTCCTACAGAATTTGTTTGTAAAATATTTTGCTGAAAGGTTAAATGCAAATACATTTTTGGTTGTAACGGCAAAGGTTGACTTGGTGACAAGTACCTTAGAGTAAAAGAGAAACACATTACTTATATGTAATATAGGACACCTCCGAGTACGCAACTGTGTTAGACAAAACGTTTAACCCGTTACATGTAACATATTTTGTAACGCATTACACTCAAGACGGATTAAAACTCTGACAGCCCCCCATCGTTATTAACGACTCAAGATCAAAAGAGTTGGCTTGAGTGATGCCGTCTAGAAAAGAAAGTGATGTGTTGATAGAGCAGGAGCTCAAAATATGCGGAGGGTGCGGCCCTATATGAATGTAAAGATTTCGACAAACCTCAAAGCTGTACGGCGGCAGGGAACCATTATTCAGCTTCATGTACACCGCCCAGAGACTCTATTGAAGAAAAAAAGAGCGCTTGTCACTGCTTCTGAGATATTTTATTCAACGTATAGTATTGACAAGATCTACACACGGAAACGTGTCAATTTGAAAGCAGGTTCTTGAATTAGATGATGGATATACTTACCATGTATTTTTTCTATGATTCGTTACTACATGTTTAGACAATCAGAGGTGAGCGTGCGAGAGCTGTTTGCGATATTATTACACAGTAAAAGTGAGTAGTGCGGCTGGTGCAGGCGATGAACAACTTGTAGTCTTTAACGTGCTTTACGCCACCAGATGCGTGCATTTGCGATCAGATCTAAGCACAAGAGTCGCTTTGTCCAGCTTGTTTTTCACACAGGACAATGTCTACCCAATCCAAAGGCCTGTAGACTGAGAAATTTACATTATCTTCCTCGATGAGCACGTCGAACTGATTTGACAGGACCACGGTGCATGATATATGCAGGTGAGGACACTTAGCGCGGCGAACTCTGTGAAATTATATTTGCGCGTGCCCGAGTAACCTAAGCAGACAGCGTCTTTGTCGGTCCTCACGGCACAGATGGTTTAAACAGGAACAAAAAAAAAAAAAAGTCGCGTTTCAAGCGCGCACCCCTTCCTATCGGAGCGTCCGTTTTGACCTTCATGGACGCTGGCGAGAACACTGCGCATAAGTTCTCTCCGCTTCAACGCGTTCATGGAAATTATAATAACACTGTTGAAACACAAAACCGTGGTTAATGACAAAACAGTGTCAAAACAACACGCTTTGCGCAAGTGCTCAGTTTTACATATCGTGGAACAACCAAAAAACGACGGAAAAAATAAAAGACGTCTACAGATATCTCTGATGCGAAACTAGAGCGCTGCCCTTGAGGAGGAGGAGGGGAGGGTACGCCTCTGCCCTCCTCCTCCCCTCCTGCTTCAACCATCCTCATCTCCTCCTCCTCGCATACTCTTCTCTTCCTTCTTTCTTCCTCCTCTTTTCCTCCTCCTCTCCTCCTACTGCAGAATTTGTTCATGGGTGACGTGACACGAAGGTGTGATGTCGTTTGCCTCGATAAATTTAGCGGGAAACTGAACTGATGCATTGGCTACCTAACGTCAATTTCCCCTCAAAATTTAGCGAGAAAATTTACGCGTTGTCTTTAGAAGGAAAATGTACCGCTAAATTAAGCTGGAACATTTCTCCACTAAATTTAACTTGAAAATTCCCCCCTTACTTTAGCGGGGAAACGTCCCATAATGCAACGCGCGCGGTTACACCGACGCCGACGCCGACGGTGACGCGGTTCAACCCGAAAACGAACGCCTAAGAGCTGCGCTCTAAAAATATGACTTTCATAGAGAAAGAAGCATGGGAAACCGTGCCCGCGACAGCCTGCTATTAGCCGCATATCAAAGAGCCTTCTTGTTTCGCCGCTTCCAGCTAACGTAAAGAGAAGCCCCTACCTGGCAACAGCGACGTGTGCAGGGCCGACAACTATATATATCGTACACCTCGGACAGGAGTCAAGCCTCAGTGTTATGCTGGGACCGCAGCGGCGTGATTTTAGATCCGCGTGTTTGTGCGTACACCTATGGAATCATAAAGGTAGGAAGCATTTGGAGGCGGAGTGACGCAACCATGGCTCAATCCTGGAAAACGTTTCGGTTTTGAGATACACGTCCTTAGCAATAATAAATACCAGAAAACGCAATTGGACGGATAGTGAAGCTAATTTGGTGACAACAGCGTTCTAGCTCAACCCTATCTTCTACTCCTGCCTCACACCGGATTTTTTCGCTAGGCTGGATTAAAGCGGAATGTCGCCTACTCTTCCTACATTCATGATTCCAATGCTTATGAGACAGCATTCTACTATACACAAGTTTGTCGCTTCGTAAAGCGAGCGAAGGACGTGCCACACGCACGGACGCTGTGGTTGGCGCGGTCACGAGCTATTTTATTTCTAAGAGCCTCACTTCCGGATAATCGAATGTCACCTATTTCCGGGCCGCGTCTAGAGGCTGAACCCTATCAAGAAAAGATTGACAGCAATATTGGCGCTTTGAACATTTATTACAGCGTAGAGCCGGGGTCACACTGTTTCATACGCTGAACACACAGTACGCGTACAGATTCCATCGCGAGTTACCGCGAGGTCTGTGCTTCTAATACCGCATGTCAATGAGTTCAAGGAAAAAACCTGGCACGCGGCATTGAACCACGTATATTATGGTGACTCCTGTTTACGGACTTTCCTTTGCAAGATGTATGAGCAGGTGGCCCCGGTTTAACGCCGCATAATCGTCGGCACCAATATCCATGCGACGAACAAGTCACAAACGCCGCCGAGGGCGCGCTTGGGATCGTGATATTAGTTGCGCGAGCGAGTTTGTATATTGGGGCGCATTTGTATATTCCAATTTGGAGTTTATCGAATATATCCGAATTGAAGAAACATTACCAGTTCGTGTTTTTCTGAGTTTTTCAGATTTATCCTAAAACACGGAACATTAGTTTTCAATTCAGGGAGATATAGAATAGGGGACTATTCGTAATGATTTGCTGGCTAATTAACTGAAATGCAATAATTAACGTAATATTAGAAGTAATCATGGATCTGATTAGAGACATGCCGAGCGTCATAAAAAAATTAAATAAGTCAATATTAGAAACCCTTGTAGCCCATGTGAAGTGCGATGGAGCGCTAAAGTTACCACTCGTGCTGCAACAGCGAGGCTACCATTGTGACAACGCTCCCGGCGCGGTTTCTCCCCCAGTCTCTTATCCGCGTTTTCTCACCCCAGATTTGTGCCTGTTGCAAGTGGTAGCTTTAGCGCACTACTGCGTTTCCGACACGCTCAAAGTTTTTCTAGATAGGTTTGATTTAGTGATTTGTGATCACGCTCTGCACACTTTAAATTAAAATCATCTATTTCTTTCTAATATTTAGTTCATTAACAAATTTTAGTTAATTGTTTTAGTTAATATGCCTATTATTTCTTGAATAATGACTATCTGGCAGTATAACTCACCCGCAGACACCCCTTTGAATTGATATCACTCTTGGCAGTTTTTAAAGAAATATATAATCCTAAATCAAATACACTGTATATCGCAGGTGATTCACTTCTAAAAAGTATCTAATTCAGTAGTGACTTTTGGCGGGAAAATGCGTTTTAAAGCAGGCACACTAAACAAGACAATTTTAAAATGACTTACGACTTCAAATATTCGTTCACATTCCTTTTGTGGTATAGAGAAATAATGATAGCCTTCCGTACAAGACACCCAGCAATTCCCAATACTCATTCCATCATAATCCTACAAAAAAAATAGAAATGTTACATTATGACATATTGAGCTACATTTTTATATTAGTCTGTATTTAATATTTGCCTAAACATATTTCGTAAATATTTCTATTTATTTATACTTGACGTTAAACTCTTTCCTTTAAATCGGAGAATCTATCAGCCACTTAAAATCCTCTTAAAAAACTTCTGAAGCACTATTAAAAAAAAAAAAATCTATGCAACATTCGTGTTTTTATAAACATACCGGCTGTTTCAAAGACCTTCAGAAATTTATAAAAAATAATAGGTTGAGAAAAATAAAAATTAAACACACTTCGGAGAAAACTTTCACCCTCGGCGATCATCAGGAATAAAAAGAAAACCTAATTAGCTAAAACACAAGAACAAAATATACCTATCATATTTTAGTTAATGAAGAGAATCACATGCTACCAATTCGAAACCCATTGAGCGCCATTAATAACTTCTAATTTAATTAATTCTAGAATGATATAGGTCAGGTGCATTATTTCTTCGGCGTTTCGAAGATCGCGCAATTCGGCCGGGTTTCTAGGTTTCGGCTTTCTATCAAAGCACATCTTCACGCAAGCAGTCTTGCACCCTGAAAGCTCGTTCACACAGTAGCAATCGAGGGCGACTTCAAAACCTTGCGCCTTGTTAAGAAGGCTTACGTCGAGCTGTTGCTATGGCGACCCTTGCGATGAGGCAATGCGGAGGCGCTGGGGAGCGCGTCGCATCGTATCTGTAACGCAATCGAACCAAATGTGTGAACGAGCCTTGATGTCCAAGGAGGAAACGGAAATTGAGCGACACTTCCCTTTATCCTAGGAGCGAGGTAAGGTGGTAGCTTCGCGCCTAGGCCACGGGGTGCGGGCAGGACGACTGGCGCAATGATGCGCTCTGATAGGAATCCCAAACCAAGGAACACATCGAAAATGTGTGTTATTTTTTGACGCAGTATAAGGCTGTAGCTGCCTTATCTATTTTGAACATGAGTAGGCCTAGTTGATTCAAATTATGCCAAGGAAGTGTGTAAATAGAACATAATATACTTGTTGTTTCACTAAATAAACGTTTATTTAGTATATATTATAACACATGTTACTTATTCGTATCTATTTTTGAAACCCCTGACGTCCGCTATGGCAGAGAGTTTGTTCCTGAAATATTTTTGTGTGTATATATATATATATATATATATATATATATATATACAACACGGGCACTTCACACCATCGTACGTGGTCTCCGAGGAGGATATAAACGAATATGTGCAGATGAATGAACCGTACTTTATTTTTATTTTCGGCGGGTCCCTGAAAACTTCAATTCTTTGATTCATTCGATTAAGTACGGTTCATTCATCTGCACATATTCGTTTATATATATATATATATATCAGTGTGTCGAACCGAAAAAAATACGGGTTCGGTTACGGTTCAGGTTCAGGTAAATTCATTTTGTTCCGGTTCAGTTCCGGTTCGATTAATTCGATCCGCGAACCGGTTCGCGAATCGGTTCGGGGCGCTGAACCTGTTCGCGAACCGGTTCGGAAATTATAAATGGCAAATTGCAACATCAAAATAAATTACAAATAAAAATGAAAGCCGTTTACAATTCCCTGTAACGCCGGTTAGAGCACAGCTCTTGAGGAGGAAGATGGAAGCGTACTGAGGGATAGGTGACTCCTTGAGGTCACGTGACCTCAAGGGGGTCACGTGACTTCCGGGGGTCACGTGACCCCCTTAGGTCACGTGACCCCCAGAAGTCACGTGACCCCTGAAGTCACGTGACCCCCTTGAGGGGGTCGCGTAAGTCACGTGACCGCCTTGAGGTCACGTGACCCCCTAAGGTCACGTGACCCCTGAAGTCACGTGACTTCTGGGGATCACGTGACCCCCTAAGGTCATGTGACCCTTCAGGTCACGTGACCCCCTGAGGTCACGTGACCCCATGAGGTCACGTGACCTCATGGGGTCACGTGACCTCAGGGGCTCACGTGACCTTTGGGGGGTCACGTGACCTTAGGGGGTCACGTGACCTCAAGGCGGTCACGTGACTTCTGGGGGTCACGTGACCTCAAGGGGTCAAGTGACCTCAGGGGTCACGTGACCTAAGGGGGTCACGTGACTTCAGGGGGTCACGTGACTTCTGGGGGTCACGTGACTTCTGGGGGTCACGTGACCTAGGGGTGTCACGTGACCTGGGTGGGTCACGTGACCTCGGGGGGGGTCACGTGACCTCGAGGGGTCACGTGACCTCGCGGTTACGCCGACGCCGACGCCGACGGCGACGCCGACGCCGCTCAAGCCGGAAACGGGCCCCTAAGAGCTGCGCTCTAAAACATCTGAAATCAGCACATACGAAACGGGATACATCGTAGTGTAAGGCTCAGGGATTTCTACCAGGAATGGTTTCTTTATGTGCACTCAAAGGTTACCTCACCGAGGTTTACGCATTCGGACTTCATCTAATTGGGTCCAACGCAGTAGCTGTAAAATCCGCGACCTCCTTACAAACCCACTTACAAGTAGAACTCGCTAACTATCCCGCCACCTCGGCGTGTAAGCAATTGAAGGAACAGTGGGGAGAAAATACAGCTTTCTTTATTTGAACTAGCCGTCGGTAACTCAAATTAGACCCTTAAAGAAGTTTTCATTAAACAAGATACGGAATATGAAAAACACTTCACCGAACGCAACGCCAGAAGGACGTAATAGAATAAATATTAAAATAGAAGAGTTCGCTGTCTCACAAATATGTTAGCCTCTAAGTGGCTATACGAAACTGGATGCATTATTATCAAACTCCACAGCCTTTTCTTTTCTCATTTCGATGGAAGCAAGCTTCAAGAACTCGCGCGTTCTAGAAACGTGTTATGAAATGAGCACACAGCAGCATTTAGGATTTACGAGACTGTAGGAAAATAAAATCCCGTGACGCAATTTTCTTCTTTTTTTTTTTTTCTTTTTTTTTTGCACAGTCTTCTAGTTCTTTTTTTTCCGTGCAAGCCGCGACCAGCGCAATACTGGTTCCTATGTCAAGATTCATGGATGCAGTGTTTGTCAAGATTCATGGATGCAGCGTTTTAGAGCGCAGCTCTTAGGGGCCCGTTTCCAGCCTGAGCGGCGTCGCCGTCGGCGTCGCCGTCGGCGTCGGCGTAACCGCGCGTTGCATGCAACTCAGAGGAGATGCAACAGGTTGCATGCAACCTGAGATGCAGCAACTTAAAGTAGATGCAACAGGTTGCATGCAACCTGAGATGTAGCATTTCAGAAAAGATGCAACAGGTTGCATGCAACAGGTCACGTGACTCCTTAGGTCACGTGACCTCGAAGTGGTCACGTGACCATCGTCACTGATGACGTCATCAGTGACGTCACTGATGACTTCACCGGCATCTGCATCGTCATCATCATCGGTGATGACGTCATCAGTGACGTCACTTATGACGTCACCGGCATCCGCATCGTCATCGTCATCATCACTGATGGCGTCATCGGTATCCGCATCGTCATCGTCACTGATGACGTCATCGGCATCGTCCCGTGACCCCCAAGGTCACGTGACCCACCCACCCCCCGTACCCTTCCCTCCTCCTCCTCAAGAGCTGCGCTCAAATTCGGCGTTACAGGGAGTTGTAAACGGCTTTCACTTTTTTATTCCTAAGACTGAATGGGGAAGAAAAATATGTAAGCGAGGTGTGTCAGTTGACGGCACTTAAAGAACAAATGGCATTGATAGCACATTCATTGTCAACAGCGCGTGGCCGAACCGTTTTGACATGAGCCGGTAACCGTTATTTTTTTTTCCGGTTCAGTTCCAGTTCGGGTTCATCGCGATAACAATAGAACGGTTCGGGTTCGGGTTCAGTTCCGGAAAAAATACCGGTTCGGTTCCGGTTTTCGGTTCGGTTCGGTTCTGGTTCGACACCCTGATATATATATATATATATGGGTGGTTTCATCTCAAATCGTGCAGGCAAAAAGGGTCGAATTTTTAATTTCAATGAAAAAAATATATGTTATGGCGCCGTTTCTAAAACCGCAGTCGACACAAACTGCAAGTTCGTCGGATTTTTTGTTCTCGACTTATGAATTTTGAAAGAGGCCGCGGCGAAAAGCAGTGTTTTTCACACCCGTCGTGGGTCGGATGTTTCGCTTGATCTCCCGCCATGGATTTTCAGTCCACATTATATTATCTTTTTTGAAGCACTCTGTGGACACATTTAAAAGGCTCCAATACCATGAAATAATTTTACGCCTTTTGCTTTTTTTCTGTAAAAATGTCAAAAACGCCTCCTCGGTCAATTGTGGACGAACTTTGACAATTAATTACTGGCGATCTACTTGGGTTACATCGACATTTTTTATGTACACGGAGAGCCCAAAACACGCTCTTTATAGTTATTATAAAATGCCTTGGCTGTATAAAATATCCTTTGCGGTACGTTTACGTTAATATTATGAAAAAACCAAAAAGTACCATTTTTGAAATTGATTTTCTCAAAAAACCCATTTTTTATTTGTTTCATTTTTTGTTCAAATGTAGATATGATAGTTGCCTACACGAAAATCAAGCCTAGAAAGTGTATATTTTGTTTGTATGTTCTACATTTAAGCATCAATATCGTACAAAAACGTGTTTTTACGGCTCGAAATGGACTTGCGAATTGCGCGTCTTCACAAGCTTGGAAATAGTTTTTTTCTTTTTTTCAACGTTCCCACATAAAAATGAAATACAGTATTTCCACCCTGATATATTTATTAAATATTTAAATTTTATTATAGGCGGCAATCTACATCGCAGGAGTTCCAAAAAGAGAAAGCAACACTTCTTAACAGACCAGCAGGTGTCGTGTAGGAGTCGGCAGACGTCTTATTTGATTCGGGGCCCTCATTGGCCTGCATGAACGTCCTGCCCTTTCGGAGCCAGCAGATGACCACGACCTTTCGCGCTCGTTGTGTTAGATGGGACGGCCCGTGACAGTAAAGCGAGCAGCGCACCCTGTGTCACGAGGAGTGAAATGGTACGATTGTGTTGTTGACGCGGCGAACAGTGACTGCCACCCAGGAGGAGTCTGTCAGAGTATTGCACAAGGGAAAGCAAAGGAATCGTTGCCTGAAAGGATGAGGACACCACGGCCTTACAATGTCGACGGTCAACAACTGTTCTGCCAGCCAAAACAACGCCGCGTGCGCGCTAAAACCGGCGGCGCGGGACAGAAATCCCGCAGACGCACACACGAAGATGGGCCGGTATCGTTAGGGATGTGGGGAAATTTGAAACCAGCCATCCGTGCATGCGTGAAACGATACCGCCTGTTTGCCCTTGCTTCGAGCGCCCTATCCTTACCTTGAAACGGCCGTGCTCTCTCTCTCTTTACGGGGAGATCCGATAGCACCGAAGGGTTATCTATTAAACTTGAGGAAGAAAACGAGAAGGGAGTGTTTAAGTTTAATTATCCCCACCAACCCGCTCGTTCTATCCTTATAAAGGGTTATCTCTTTTGGAAACAGCAAAGCCCGGAGACTGACATTAAAACGAGCGTGTTGGTAAATATACTTGTGTTTGTATTCTGCCAGGAGACTAGTTGGGTCGAAGTCAGCCTCCTTGTCAACTATAACCGTTTGTGAAGAGTGGGCTTCTCCCGAGATGAAACGTTAGCGCCGGCTGACGTGTTCTTTTGGAAAAGGGAAGGGGAAAGAGAAAGTTTCAGTAACTGCAGAAACTACCTCGAAAGCTCCTCTCCCGATATGAAGCTTGAAGCATAGCCTCGGTTACCTTCTCGCGCCTCGCCTGCTCGAATCTATTCTTCGCTTTCTTTCGTACAGCCACTGTTCCGCACAGCCGTCGTGGATGTGCGTAATAGAGGGAGGAACAGATTCGAGCATCATCGGGACGCCGTCATCCTGCCAGACTTCAATGTCGTGGGGCCGACTCGTGTGTGTTTCTTCGCCCCGCTGAACTTTGTTTCTCGGGTGCGGTTTTTCCTGAACGTTTTTTTTTTTTTTTTTTTCAATGTTTTTTTACTAACTGTTTGTTAGCACTGTTTAGTTGTCGGGTTTATTTCGCCATGACGTAGCGGCCTGGCGGTGATGTAGAGAGCGTGTTCGCACGCATTTGGTGGCGTCCCGTTTAGGGAATGCCCGGGGGAGTTGGTTTTTGTTCTTGCCATGTGCGGCTGAGTTTTCCCGTCTTTATTAAATTATTGATTTTTTTGTTTGTTTTACCTTTACGTGCCGTCGACTTCTTTGTCTGACTCTCCACCAGGCGTGGACCTATCGCCTTGCCACCGCTCGAACCTAAGTACTTTATTTTTATTTTTTTTAACGCAATTTTTGTTAAGATCGGAGTTGGGCAATTTAGTTCCTATTTATTTATTTTTATTTCCTACCCCTCTCCATGACACACAGAGAGTGTGTTTCGGACCGTTTCTGTGTCACCACTTTTGTGTATTACGGAAGTGAAAGGACATTCTCTGGTGACCTGTGCGATGTGCGGTGAACAAGCCCCAGTGTTTGGTTTCGTAAAGAATTGTATATAATATATCGACGATGTGGTGACTTTCTTTGTCTTAGTAATATGACAGCAAATAGCTAGTCGTGCTAGTTCACTTTGAAAGGTTTATAAATCGAAACAATACAACGTCGGTGCCTTTTGGTTATTGAAAGTCTACTAGGCCTGCTGATTTGGTTAGATATGTATCTCATGGTTCCCGCTCTTATCAAAACATACATAAATATTCAATACCACAAAATCTGTTTATAATTGATTACAAAATGCAGAAGAAAATTCAAGAAAACTTTTTCACAATTCATAGAGACGCATGGGTCGCTATGTCTGACTTAGGTCTTGCAAAACAAAGACGCCTTTTTCCGATATTGAGGCCTAAATATAAAATATGCAAACAAAATATACACTTTCTAGGCTTGATTTTCGTGTAGACAACTATCATATCTACATTTTAACAAAAAATAAAAAAAATAAAAAATGGGTTTTTTGAGAAAATCAATTTCAAAAATGGTACTTTTTGGTTTTTGCATATTATTAACGTAAACGTACCGCAAAGGATATTTTATACAGCCAAGGAATTTTATAATAAATATAAATAGCGTGTTTTGGGCTCTCCGTGGACATAAAAAATATCAGTGTAACCCAAGTAGATCGCCAGTAATTAATTGTCAAAGTTCGTCCACAATTGACCGAGGAGGCGTTTTTGACATTTTTACAGAAAAAAAGCAAAAGGCCTAAAATTATTTCATGGTATTGGAGCCTTTTAAATGTGTCCACAGAGTGCTTCAAAAAAGATAATATAATGTGGACTGAAAATCCATGGCGGGAGATCAAGCGAAACATCCGACCCACGACGGGTGTGAAAAACACTGCTTTTCGCCGCGGCCTCTTTAAAAATTCATAAGTCGAGAACAAAAAATCCGACGAACTTGCGGTTTGTGTCGACTGCGGTTTTAGAAACGGCGCCATAACATATATTTTTTTCATCGAAATTAAAATTTCGACCCTTTTTGCCTGCACGATTTGAGATGAAACCACCCATATATATATATATATATATATATATATATATATATATATATATATATATATATATATATATATATATATATATATATATATGTGTATATTTACCCCATTGTCAGACATTTCTGAACGTCTTCAATGAAACACTCGGTAGGATAGAGTACCACGCAGTACACATATTTGTATTCGAGTAGAAACAGGTGTAGAATTGTAGATGAAATCGTTCAGATCGGCAGATCACCAAGCACTTTGCATCATCAGTGGGTGTATGCAAAGCTGGCATTCATCGCCACCTCTTGACAGCCAACGCCAAACTCCGGGCACGGGCTTCGGCGTTTGAAAGCGTTCGTTCAGTGAGGAAGGACAAAGGCAGATACCTGTATGTATACCTACTGTTCATTAAAAAAAAGAAATAACCAGATGATATTATGTCCCGGCGTGCTCACATCTCTTTTTCTTTCATATTTCTTACCCGTAGATACGAAAGCATTTTCTGAATGTTTTGTTCCTACTCCAGCGTATATTGGCGGCAGTTTAAGATGCTACTGGACGCTTTTTGCTTCGCAAAAATGCTTCGCATTAAACCGCACTTTGCGAAGTGAATACATTTAAAATTAATATTAGTTTGCATCGTTTTTAATGATTGAGCGCTTTGAAAAATTAATTTCCACGTAGAAAAAGACTACCGCAAAACATAGGACTTTTTAGTTATAATTGCGTAAATAAGGCGGTTATATAACAGCTGCATTTGTAAATTTAAACATCATATTTTGTATGTTCAATACCTTTTTTATTTTATTGAGATGCCAGATTTTTTTTGCATTAATGTAATCAAAAACAATCCCGGCGTTTTTGTTTTTTTTTACAATTTTATTTGCAACGAATGGCAGGCCGATTAAAAAAAAAGCACACCTAAACTGCAACGCTCAATTGTCGATTTTTCAGTAAGTAATTGTTTCATCGTACTGCTTCATAGAATCCTATTTCTCACTATGTTTACCGTGTGAATCTTTGCGAACTGAGCAGGTTGCATGCCATACTCGTCAGAAAATATCTCCGACACGCACGATAAGAACGAAGCGTTTTTAGAGGGCATCCCTCCTACAAAATGGACACTGTATGCCCGCGAGTCAGGAATTGTATTTCACGAATAGATAAAAGGATAAGACATCGTTGACGAGGACGGGACCATAACTAACATTACAACAACATATCCAGCGTATATCCAGCACACAAAATATGACCCTGCCCCACACGTGTTTAAATGATTTATTTCAAAAAGCTGTGGTTGTGCCCACGCAGTATTACAGTCTCAGAAAAATATGAGAAACAGTAATCTCACGCGGCTTTACACTACGATTGGGTGCAAAGACTCATTTCAAGCTCTTGATGCTTCAAATTTGTGTTCTTCGATTGGATGGTTAACGCATCATCGAATTTGTAAGATATATTGACTGCTGCAGCTTAGTGGAATTGAATAAAAGTTCTCAATTTACATTGAGAACTTTTTAGCATATTTAACATTGCACCCTCTGAGGCTGCTGCTCTCAATTACCTTTTATAGATCTATCTAAGGCGCATACGAAACGAAAACAAACACATTCGAGTCGGACTTTGCGGCGATAGATCTTAAACTCATGTAATCATGTACGTTCACCAAAACGTTCGTTTTCAAGAATTGATGTTATGTCAGTCCGTTCCATCGGCGCTAACATATCTAAAAGTTACTGGCACAAAAAAGAGACACAGCGCGCAAAGCTGTAGTGTAAATTATGTCAGCTTTGCCGATACAGTGGAAGACGTGGTGGGGAGACTATGCTGATTTCGCCGTACAACGCGGGCCCATCATTGGTGCTGCTCCAAAAAACAACGTAGAGTTGAAAAACAAACTTTTTCCTGAAATTGAAACGGCACCATTCCGGGTTCATGCAGCGTGGATTCGTTTCGTTGGGTATGTAGTGATGTGTGAAAAAGAAATTTACGTCAAATCACATCACGCGAGTTCACTGATTGGGTAGCAGTTCCCATTATTATAAAATCAATAAAATACGAGCGATCCGGCCGATCGCTCGAGGACACGCTCAGACCACCATCTGAAAGAACGTGTTTGTTGGTTTTGTCCTGCGGGATCTGATGTCGTCGGAGGAATCGCCACTCAGAAATGACCGGCCGTTTCCCGGAACCCACACGGCAGCCCGGTGAGTCGGACTTCGCGCATTCAGTGATGTCCCGGCGAACCTGCCTTTAGGTCAACGGCACCTCATCCAGTACACCCCGCAGACTAGTTGGCCAGCGAGCGCTTTTATCATACCACATTTATGGCGACGAGGAGTGTTCAGGGTTCGTGGTCTGACGGTCCTCCGCGTCTGCCGCTCTACGCTGTAAATTCGGGCTTCGTTTTCCTACAGTCAACCGCCGTATGGAACGTTAGGGTAGTCATCGGCTTGGGCACCCGGTAGCTATCCGGGATCCCTACGTTGGTTTATTGTAGCGGTTTCAAGCCCCGAGTTCTTTGCTTTCATTTCGCTTTTCACCGTCGTTTCTGTTTCGCTGCTTGCCGGCAGAATTCACCCTTTTGACCTAAACACCGCGTAAGGATGTGCGACTGCTAAGTGCTCTGTATACTGCATTCACTGTATGTAGCCGTTGGCTACGAGCATCTTTTGAGTCGCTCACCTATTTTCGCAACTCACACTTTGAAGTCGTTATGGCACTTAGCTGCCACAGTTTGTATATGAGCTACGATTACGGTCCTCGCACTTCTTCCAGTCGCTTATCGTGACTGTGCGACTCGAGCTACACAATTTTCGTTCTTGACTTGCGGTGCGCTGTTCACCAGCTTTAAGCTAAAGTTTTTTTCGGGGTTTACACGATTTTGGTTCTGTTTAGTAAACTAGCTGTACCCGTCCGCGCTCTTTCATTCACAGTTGAGCGTATACTCTTGCTTTAAAATACATTCTTTTGAAACAGAGACATCATGAACACTGAACAACGGCGAATAACGGTTGTTCAGTCCGCGGCGTTGCCACCGCCATCGCCGTTTCTCGCAGTTCCGGGATCGCCACCACAGGCCTGGTCTGCATGGAAGGAGACATTCATGTCATTCCAGGTGCGGCGGGCCTCGAGGGTGTTGACGAAAAGAGGAAGAAACAGATTTATTTTTCGTCGCTGGGCATTGAAGGGCAACGAATAGTGTCCGAATTTGGATTCACTAACCTTCCGCACTCGGAACTTCTTGACGAGTTCAAGACCTTTCTAGCGGCCGTAGAGAGCCATCTTGTGTTTTCCGGATCTCTAGCACTCGAGCGTAAGGAGCTCCGTCTTCGCGTTCAGCAACCGGGAGAGAGTGTCACGGAATTCTTAGCGGCGTTGCACCATCAGCACGCGCTTTGCGCGTTTGAAGACGGGTCCGAGAACACGCGACTTTGCGATCTTTTTCTTGATGGTTTGATCTCGCGCCGTGTTCAGGATCGCATTCTTAGAGATAGCGTAGGTCGCCAGGTACCGACGCTCGGGCGCGCGATACAGCTCGCGCTGCAGTTTGAGCAGCTCGCACGCACGGCAGAGCAGTACCATCAGCCACGTCTGGGGAAGCCCGTCGCCGGCTGTTCGGCTGCACCCGCGCAGTATGTTGCTGGGCCCGAGGCCGAACGAGTGCAAGTGGCTGCTCGTCATAGCGACCAATCTCCAGCACTCTTCGCGGGAGACGACTGTTTCAGTGAACACGGGGCAAGGTTCACATCGTGGCCATGTGACCTGCAGACCTGCTCCAAGGTCTCAACGGGGGCGTCCTGGAATAGCCCATGCTCCACGCCCGCCGACGCGACAGAGTAACATTCTACATCGACACCCGCCTCCTGCGAGAACGAGGCCGCAACAGGACAACTACTCATGTTGCTTTTGCGGCCGAAGGAATCACGCCAGGGAGAACTGTCTTGCACCGAACTCTCAGTGTTTCCAGTGTGGTAAAATCGGACATTTTGCCGTCGTTTGTCGAAGCCGCACGCCACCGCCAGCCGCGGATGGTGAACGCCGTCGACCTGCACTTCCAAGTCGTGGCCGTGGACAGACCTCCGGACGCCCGCGGAGGCCTGGTCCGACCACTGCGTTCAACTGTAACGTCACCATCGACGGGGATGCTCCCGTCCTGTCTTTGGAGTCACAAAACCGCAGCCTGTACGAAGCTTTCATTGCAGACGTAAAGGTAAACGGCTTGCCTTTCCAGTTACTATCGACACTGGTTCGCAGGTGTCAACTCTGAACGAAAGGATTTTAGAGAAACTTAACACGACTAGAAAGATCCGCTTACGCAAGCCTACGAGACGGCTTACGCATTATCTGCATCAACCGATTCCTGTGCTGGGATGTTTCACGGCTCAGGTTGTATTCAAAAACCGACAGACGCCACTAGATTTTTACGTTATTCTTGGAGGACGTTCTCTACTTGGTATTGACGCCGTCAGAGAATTGAAACTTCGGCTATCAGGAGCTGAATTTGAATGTTCTCATCTGGATGCAGCTGACCCAGGCCAAACGCCACGCTTCGATATGGGGCCGGCGGGTGACCGTCAGCGGCGCCCGTTCACCGTATCGTCGCAGCGCTCAAGTCAACTACGGGCAAATTTACCGATACCCATGGCATTGGTCCACAACCCTCAAGCCAATCGTCAGTGCGACCAGGTACTAACGCAGCCCACCCTCAGTCAAGATCACCACTGGTCATCAGAGCCGCCCGATTACAGTCCCCAAGTACACTGTAAAAAATTTACGTCAATTTGACGTATCTTTCCCTCGTCAAAAAAGACGGGCACGCTCATCATTTCAAAATACGAGGATGCCCTCATTATTTACTTGGCGCGAGAGCCGAGCCTTCCAGAAAAGCCGAAATCCCAGGAGTGCAAGCATGCGCAGATGGCGAGGAGTTGAATGCCCCGCCGCGCAGCGCGCAGCCCCGCAGCTCTTTCGCGGCCCTCCTCTCTCGCAGAATGGTGTTGCCGTTGTTGCAACACCCACCTCTGTTGTTTTGCGGTTTTGCTGGTTTTGCTCCGAGTCGTGCGCCCGTGCCGCGCAGGCGCAAACAGAGGTTGCAGCAGCTATCGCCATGCTATCGCTCTTCGGGCGTTCGTCGAACTCGCCTCGGTGGCTGTTGACATCGTGGTCAGTGTAGTGTTCTGTGATGCATCAGGGCCTCATCAGCTCATCGACGACTAAATCGCCCACTTCAAGGTATGCAATGTGACTTTATCCTTGCAATGTCTTGCTTACGTATTGTAATCGAATATTTCTCCATGTTCGCGGTTCGAGTGCTTTCGGTTGAAGACGGAAAGCGCTCGAGCGTGTTCGAAATCTGCGGTCTGAGAACACGGGCGTCCAGCGACACATCGTGCTTTTGGTGTTTCTTTTTCAGCACGTTATGTTTCCGTTATAATACGCACGTGTTTATTTATCCGTGCTGCAGCGGCGGCGCCTTTACTCAGAGCCCTGCGCCTTATCTCTTAGGAGAACTCGCGAGTACGAGCTTTTATGGAAGCTTAGTTTCTGTGTTTGTTTTTGCAACAACATTCATGCAGCCAGACAACATAAGCGAGCGGCTAACGTCTTTGTAACGACGCAATGTCATTGAACGACGTTTTAGCGGCTTCGAAAACGGAAGTTTCCAGTGCACTCGATTCACGAGCCTCTAAGACGTACACAAAATTATTGACCGCCCTCGTAATTTGACGGGAAATTTCTCAAGCAGTTTGGAGGGTTAATTGTTGTAAACATCCACTCTGCAGCTCGCTGCTGGCTCTGACTTTATATTTAACAGTGTGCTTATTTTTTATATCGTATTTTCCGGGCTATAGTCCAAGGTCTATACATGTTTAAAAGCTGAAATTTTAGGCTGTGCGGGCTCTCTACGCGTGCGGACTATACACGAATTTTGTTTTTCAAGATCGTTCAGTATGAGGAGATATGACGGACTTTGTGAGTGAAAGAGTATGTTAATGATGATTTATGTATATTATAGGCAGGCACGTAGCCAAAGGGAGGCCCCCCCCCCCCCCCCCCCCCCCCCCCCCCTGAAACAAAATTTTGGCTACGTGCCTGATTGTAGGCTTCTAATTGTGTGCTAAGAAGGCAGACATGTGTCAAGGTGTGCCGTCTATAGGAAGATTTTCGTGTCGACTAAGCACCAGGTGCCGACTATGCAGGGCACGCGGACTATGCACCGGGTGCGGACTATCTAAGTATCTAAGCAAGAACTTTTACTTTGGACCCCCAATTTGCCCCTGCGGACTATACACCGGGTACGGACTATAGCCCGGAAAATACGGTACATATATTTTAGGTTTTTGCATGTCCTATATTCCGTTCACGCCTACGCTGACAGTGCGGTGCAAGCTACTTGTTCGCCAACTATAATTAAAGCCTCTTATCGCTTGACCTCGCTCTCCCCCGCGTGAGTATGCGAGAGGCGGTGACCACGTTGTGCAGAATCGACAGTTGACTGGTCAAACGAACATGCAGCTTCCACCGCACTGTCTGTTTAGGGGTGAACATTTCGCAGAATCGTAATAATTGGCTCAGCATACCCAACGGCTGATCGGCTTCGCAGAAGTTTATATTTTATTTATTTTTCTGCGCTTTCTTGTTTTATTTCTCATTGATGAGTACTGTTCATTCATTTGCACACCTGAGTCATTAGACAGCTGAAATGACGTCGAAAGATTCTTCTGATATATCAAATTTTTTTTTGTAATCTTTAACGGACTGTAAAGGAAAATGAAGGTGATATATATGTGGATGCCATCCTCACTGTATAATAGTAGGGCTCGGCGGACATTAGACAGGCGGATAAACGTCAAAATATGTTTACTAATTAACCGAAAATTGTAAAGTCACTGTTTAATTACATAGCTTTTTACTTTTCTTCTCTTATTTCACTGTAGATTACACTTGTGCAGCTTCAGACACCCCGGCCATGACACTTCCCCTTTGGACTTGGTTTAATGAATTTGTGTTTAGTATAGTTGCGTTATTTGTTTAGTATAGTTACGTTTATTATCATTAGTGCATGATTTTTTTTAACGAGGTTATAATTGCTTCCTCTTTTTTACAGTGGCTATTTTCAAACCTAACGTTGCATTTGCATATGTTGGTGTGCATGTGCATGGTGTGTGTCTGCATCTAACTGTGTCACATGGCACTTGTGACATCCTAATGACGTCTGCATATAGTTGTTTCACTTTGCACTCGGGCTCAAAGTATAGCTATGTTGGACTGTTAATTTCAGGGTGGCATATCCCACAAGCCTCATGTTGGCTGTGATGTGCCCGTCATGCTAACTGATGTGCGCTAGATACAATAAATGTGTTATATTATTATTATGAATATTATTATTATTATTATTTAGCGGTGTAATGGGCCTCTTCGCAATTGCAATTTTAAAGAGAGTAATGTAACCCCAAAACTCTAACCGGCGATTTCCGAAAAACATGGATTACTCAAAACTTGCTGCTTTTTCACAAAATTGTTTAATTTAGGGTGGGCTTTAATAATGTCTCCGTTTAAAATTGCAATCGCAGCATAGCCCATTATACCAATACTTAAGAAGGTAATTAACATATTTTGGTTAGTAAACATAATTTTATGTTTATTCTCTTCTCTAACGTTTGTCATTGCTGTGGTATTGCTGGCTACTGCAGTGTGTGACCCAATTGTTATATGTTTGTTATAGGTACTTTGGCCAGATAAACCTCAAAAGAGGTACCAGGTGTGCACCATGCCATGCCGCAAAGAGCGGCATTTATCCGAAAGTTCTCAGGCTCATCAAGGAAGGGAAATGAACCCGTAGGTACTATCCAAAGATTGCCAGCCGCTCTCTTCAAGCCGCATGGAGAGCTCTATGAGTTCAGCAAGTGTTCCTAGTGGTCCTTGGGATATTTCATGCTGGAGGCTTATGTAGTATTGGTCTTGTCTTTGTAACTTTGTGGGTATAAGGCAAGCTGTATTAAATTTATTGCAGGTTCCAGTTGCACCAAGCAGGTGCACTCACCCTCAGGTTACAAGCCGCTCTCTTCAAGTCGCATGGGGTGCTTTATGAGGTGAGCAAGCATTTCTAGCAATCCTTAAGACATGTCGTGCTTTAGGCTTATGTATTACTGGCCTTGTCTTTGTTACATTGTGGTATATGGCAAGCTGTACTAAATTTATTGCAGGTCCCAGCTGCACCAAACAGGTGCACGCACCATTACAGATTGCAAGCCGTTCTCTTTAAGCCACATGGAATGTTCCATGAGGTGAGCGTGCATTTGTAGTGGTCCTTGGGACATGTGCTGTAGGCTTATGTATTACTGGCTTTGTCTTTGTGGTATACGCCAGGCTGTATTAAATATATTGCAGGTCCCAGCAACAAAAATTGCAAGCCGCTCTCTTCAAGCCGCGTGGAGTGCTCTCTGAGGTGAGCAATGATTTCTGGTGGTCCTTGGTACATACCCTTCTGGGGGTTTATGTAGTACTGACCTTGTCTTTGTTATTTTCTGGTATATGGCAAGCTGCATTAACTTTCTCGCAGTTCCCATCTACACCAAGCGGGTTGACCCACCGTCAGACCGCAAGCCGCTGTCTTAAGCCGCACAAAGTGTTCTATGAAGTGAGCAATCATTTCTGGCTGTCTTTGGTGTATGCCATGCTGGGGGTTTATGTAATACTAGCCTTGTCTTTGTTACTTTCTGGTACATGGCAAGCTGCATTAACTTTCTCGCAGTTCCCATCTACACCAAACGGGTTGACCCACCTTCAGACCGCAAGCTGCTGTCTTCAAGCCGCACAAAGTGTTCTATGAGGTGAGCAATAATTTCTGGCTGTCTTTGGTGCATGCCATGCTGGGGGTTTATGTAATACTGACCTTGTCTTTGTTATTTTCTGGTATATGGCAAGCTGCATTAACTTTTTCGCAGTTCCCATCTACACCAAGCGGGTTGACCCACCGTCAGACCGCAAGCCGCTGTCTTCAAGCCGCACAAAGTGTTCAGTGAGGTGAGCAATCATTTCTGGCGGTCTTTGGTGCATGCCTGCTGGGGGTTTATGTAATACTGGCCTTGTCTTTGTTACTTTCTGGTATATGGCAAGCTGCGTTAACTTTCTTGCAGGTCCCAGCTGCACCAAGCGGGTAGACCCACCGTCAAAGACCGCAAGCCGCTTTCTTCAAGTCGCACAGAGTGTTCTGAGGTGAGCAATCATTTCTGGCGGCCCTTGGTACATACCATGCTGGGGGTTTATGTAAAACTGGCCTTCTCCAGTTTGATCCAGTTTTACCTAAGGAAAAGGTGGACCTCTATAGTGGGATGGACATGCATTCAATATTTTTATATACATGTATACAAAGCTGTCTATTTTGATTCGAACGAAATTTAAAAAAAAAAAAAAAAAAAAAAAACGGCACGAGTTACTTAAATGATTCCCTCACTGTGTGTTTATGGGGCTCGGAGGACATTAGATAAGGGGATAACCATTGCAGAATGTTAATCAAAACTAATGAACAAGATTTTTTAATAATGTTTTTAATTAATTGTTTTATGGGATACGTTTCAATTCTAGTTTCAAAGGCAGTAAATATTAGACTAACAGAATTTCTGTATAGCAACAAGGTTCAAGATATGGAATGCTAAAAATTTGCCTTTTTTGTCACCCGATTCGAAAATTGCGTACTCGGGGAAGACCTCAGGATGTTGTGCGGACGTGGTTGCTTCGGACGCACCTTTTTTATCTTGGAAGTATGACGCGGATGCATCTACCAAGGACACACTGTCGAGATAGTGACGATGTGCCCAGTACGACTATGTCACTCTCCCACCCACCATTAACGGCACAAATTCTTGAGCTCCTGAGCGCGGTTTTTGCATCCGACATTAAAACACAAAAGTTGGACAAGGAATATGTGGAAGCCGCTTGGCATTTCGTGAATTGTTTAAGTCGGGATAGCCTTTAATATTGGCTGGCTTTTAACGCTGCTGTTGCAGCATGGCCGAGAAAGCCATTTGTTACGAAGCTAGCAAATTTTCGTCAATTAGTCAACATACTGTGACGGTTATCCCCTTTACTGATGTCCACAGAGTCCTACGAATGCGCAATGAAGAAGACATTCTGATAACTTTCGTGGCCTTTTTTGAAAATTCTGTTAGCTTTGATATAGAATGATGTGTATACATGTAAAACGACTTGTAGAATGTAATCATGCACATGATTGTGTTACAAGGCTTTGTTTTTCACCCAATTAAGTAGTGCATTTTTTATCGCTACCTTCCAAAAATAAGCAAAGCATCCAGTTTGGTATTCAAATTGTATTCTATTTCGGTAATAAATCAACGGACTACTACTTGGTTCGCCTTTGGCTTCATACTGAGAATAATAGGCATGTGTGAATCATGAATTTTGGGCTTAAAGTGTATAATGACTTGAGCTTATTAACTTTTCAGTTGAATATCACAGTGTCTGCACCTCTCTCCAAGCCTGTTACTTTGTGCCGTCACGCTAGCCTCAGCCACCCTGACAGTGTTGGTATCACTTGTTTAGCTGTAGGCTGCTTTGATTACTTTAGTACATATGTTTTCAAAATGCAGTAATATGTCAGTGAAGGAGCATGATCGTGCACGAATAGTAACTTTAGGTATGGTACAAAAAAATACCTAATATCAGGGGCAGGTAGTCATCCACTGAAATAAAGTTAGAAGTGAATGATTTTGATTACCAAACTGAATGCTCTCTTAAAATTCTCAAGGATCTGCTTAAGCTGCACAGTTGTAATCGAGGCAGCAAGCAAAGCTTGTCATTTATTTATGCTTGTCAGCAGCATGCTGCATGGGCATATAGATTTATAAGTGTACATAATCAGCATGAGGGCAATACATATACTTTTTAAATGAAATTCTAATTGATCTCGTTATCATCGCCCCACTGCCAAAGCTCTGTTAGTTCTGATCCAAATTATGTTGTGGCTCTGGTTATCATCAGGTCAAGGCCCACATAGAGGTTGTGAATATAAATATATGATTTGATGGCCTTCTCGCCATGCTCATCCTTCAATTTCAAATTAGAACTATTGCTGCAATGTCGTGACATAGCATGTTAGGACATTGCAGCCTAATACATATTCTTGATAACAGGATAGCTACAGTGTTATTTGTCTTCTAAATTTGACCTTGAGGGGAGTACCGACATCCATCAGATGCAAAAACATTCACGTAACCATTTTTAAATTTTTTTCTTAATTCCTCCTGTGTACATGTCAAAACCTCTCCGCTATAGAGGTGTGCATTTCCCACCAAAGTATGAGTCTGCACTGCGACAAAGCGAGATTCTTGCGACCGGGGTGTTACACCACCCCCTAGATAAGCAGAAGGCCTCCGCACCGTCATCACAGCCAGATCGATTGAGGCCTGAGATTGGGCACGAGTGCTGCGTCAGTGTTCGGCCGGGGCTCGTGTTCCATCAGCGCGTCGAAGGTCGGACTCGGGCCCAGTAGCCGAGTTAGCGCCATCCGACTGTGATGACGTTTCATGAAGGGAGAGGAGGCGATGCCCAGGCTTTTATTATTCTATAGGTGGTGTTGGGTGTTAACGCGATTAATGCGATTGCGGAGTCTGCTCCATGGGTTTCGCTTCTCCGCAGCGCAGTGCACATGCGGAGAAGCGCACTGAACAAAGCCAATTCATTGCAATGGTGACTTTACGAGCGCTTTGAAATGTTCGACTGGCGTAAACGACTTTATTTTCGCGAGCTTGATATTTCATACATTTTGTGAAGTGTCAGTTTTGGAAATACTTTGTGGGAACAAAATTTCACAATGAGGAGTAATGTTCAATGTATTCGTAGCCATGGGGTTACTTATTTGCATGACCAATTTGAAGCAATTTCGATAAACGCGCAAACAGTAAGCCTTTGCAAAAATTAAGCCGTTTACAGTAGTACGATTAATGTTGAAACCAATATCAAATACCGTATAATACTAAACTGCTATAAGAAAATTTTAATATTAGCACAGCCCTGAAAAATGGCCATTTGCGGATGTTTTCGCTGTGGCCTTCATCAATCCATATGGGCTTCAAGTGTAGCAGCTGCAACCTTGAATCTGGAAAAGGCTATTGTTTGTCACACATTTTCTTTATGGTGCCTAAGGTTTGATGTAATAAATGTTGTGCCCTGCAGTGAAGACTATTACCTGTAGCATAGCCCTGGGCATGCAAAGAAGGCACACCAGCAATGTCTGACATATCAGACTTTCAGAAATGCTATTGTCCAATTTTCCTCACCCTTTTGTCCGGATGAAGCTGTTACTATCTTTCTTGCTTTCCTCTCATAGTCCTTTGAGCGAGTTATGTGACGTTATATCATAGGATGGCATAGGGTAATTTTCTCTTCTCTTTTCCCGCAGGATGTAATGGCACACCATCATCACCAAGGAGAGTGTACAGTGAGGAAGCTCGGAAACTTGAATAAAGTGATAAGTAATCTTTCAATTTTTGTTTTTATAATTACGTGAAGAACACTGATCATAATGACTGTATGCTACACATACATACTTACAGCTGAAAAATGCAATCCACCTTTTCTTTAGGTTTTTCTCACACAGTTTCAGAACACGCTGGTACGTCATTTTCACGAGGAATGTTTGGAAATAGAGCTGCCAGAGATTTCCTCGTAATTTTCACGTACAAAGCCGCAAATAAAAATGACGACTTTCCTAGTCAATTTAGAAAAACGACAGTTCGTTATTTTCACGGGGGAAGATTTGAAAACGATTCAATCGTCATTTTCACGTCTATGCTCGTAAACTAAGAATGCGGTGCCTCGTTTTTTTGACAACTTTTCCCACATAATTTAAAAAAAATGATTGTACGTTATTTTGACGGGAAATGTTTGGAAATAGAGCTGCCAGAACTTTCCTCGTAAATTTCACGACTCATTTTTAACAGTGTACAGACAGCGTGGACGAGTTTTCCACGAAGGTGAAGCAGCATACTGTAAGCTGTACACAAGCTTCAAGCCCTCCTGTACAAAATACGTCAAAACTTCCTCGCGGATTCGAGGAATTTGAGCATCTATTAACGTTAGAACTTGGCCTGCTACGAAACCAGACACACACTGTCAAGGTGCGCCAGAACGTACCTCCAGTACAGTCAAGGCTACGTCACCTACCCATCAGTCTGCGTGAAGCGGTCTCAGAAGAAATTTTTAAGCTCGATCACCAAGGCGTTACCGAAAGAATATATGCGTCAGAGTGGGTTTCGCCAATCGTTCTAGTAAAAAAAAAAGGATGGCAGCATCAGGATGTGCGTCGACTTGCGTGCGCCCAACCAAGCCGTCGTCATAGATTCCTTTCCGCTGCCACATATAGAGGAGCCCCTGCACTCATTGCACCGTGCATCTTATTTTTCGAAGCTGGACCTGGCGTCGGCTTACCACCATATCCGACTCGACCCGGTGAGCCGAGACCTGACGGCATTTATCACTCACGAAGGATTATTTCGCTTCAAGCGAGTTTGTTCTGGTTTGGCGTCCGCTCCCGCAGCGTTTCAGCAGATAATGTCTAGGGTTCTAAAAAATTGTAAGGGCGTCCAATTTTACCTAGACGACATCATTGTGTACGGGTCTTCACAGGAAGAGCATGATTCGAACTTGCGTCAGGTCTTGTCCACAATCTCTCGAGCCGGAATGAAACTTAATCGAAAGGGCGTTTTTAACGTACGCGAGTTGTCGTTTCTCGGCCACAGTCTTTCGATGGACGGTTTAGCATCCCTTCCATCGAAAGTAAACGACGTCCGAAATTTCGAAACTCCGCCAGACCCATTGAAGTTGAAGGCATTTTTAGGATTAATTGAGTCTTACAGTAAGTTCATACCCCACTGTCCGACCATCATCGAACCATTGCGTCGTTGGCTGCGCAAAGGCGTACAGTTTATTTGGTCCCCAGAAGCTCACGCAAGTTTTGCCAAGATAAAATGATGCATCCAGAATGCACCAATGCTTTCCATGTTTGATCCGACGCTACCAGTCATAATATCGACGGATGCATCAAACTATGGCTTAGGATTATAATGCCATTAATTGGAAAGGGACAAGCGAGCTGGACAAGAATGACGAAAATAATCCCCGGAGAAGGGGAACAAAGGGACAAAGGGCAAACACAAAGCTCCAAACACAGCTAGGTGACTGGTGAGCGACCGAAAAAATCCGCCTGGTCCGGGTTCAATATCCGGACCAGGCGGATTTTTTCGGTCGCTCACCAGTCACCTAGCTGTGTTTGGAGCTTTGTGTTTGCCCTTTGTCCCTTTGTTCCCCTTCTCCAGGGATTATTTTCGTCATTATTGCTTAGGAGCTGTCTTGCAACAGAAATACGGGAAACACCTTCGGACGGTTGCTTTCACATCACGCTCGCTGACGGACGTTGAGCGTAGATATTCTACCGGAGAAAAAAAGGCCCTAGCCTGCTTATGGGCATGTGAAAAATGGCATGTGTACCTCTGCGGTAGGCCATTCACTATTCGAACAGACCATCAAGCGTTAATCACGTTGCTGTCCAATGAAGGCTCTGGGGTTCGGCCTTTCCGTATAACTCAATGGGCTTCGCGTCTCTTGAATTATAATTTTCGTATGGAGTACCAGAAAGGTGCCGACAATCTCGTTCCCGACGCGTTGTCTAGACTTGCCCTTTCAGACACAGAGAATGGTATGAATTTTGACAAAGACATAGTTTCCTTCGTGATTGCTCCAATATCACGCTCATAATTTCAAGAAGCTACGGCAATCGACCCGGTTCTGCCCGGTGTGATGCATTACGCAGCGTCATCTTGGCCGCAAGATAGCACCAGTATACCTGAACTGCGCCCGTACTTTAACTTCAGGAACCAGCTGCCCGTTCACAAGGAGTTATTGTTACAAAAGGAGAAAGTAGTTATTCCAGAAAGACTTTGAGAGGATATCATCAATCTTGCACACGAGACGCATCAAGGAATTACGAGAACCATCGGCGTCATCAGATACCGCTTCAAGTGGCCACGCATGGACGCCAAAATCAAGTTTAAAATACAGCACTGTACCATTCGCAACGGAACAGACAAGCCGGTTAAAGCAGCGCCTGCTCCTCTACACCCGGTGGAGTTCCCAGAGCGACCATGGGACAAGCTCGGTTTCGATATCGTGGGTCCCATCGACAGAGCTCCACCAAGTTAAAGATATTTCTTGTTCCTGATTGATTATCACTCGAAGTGGCCTGAAGTTCAACACACATCAGTGGCGACAACAGCTACTGTAATTACTTTTCTACAAAACATCTTTGCCCGAGAAGGTTTGCCCCGAGAGCTCGTCACGGAAAATGGCATTCAGTTCGTCTCTAGGGAGTTAGAAGAATTTTTGAAACAGCAAGGTATCAGATACCTCAAGTCTTCCTTGTATCATCCGCAAGCAAATGGGCAAGTTGAACGGTTCAATCGAGTACTAAAGTCATGTTTACAACTTGCAACAGTTCAAGGACGACCACTTCCTGAAGCGGTTCGCGACTACTAAGAAGCTTACGGGCGTACTACCCACACAGTAACAGGTCAGATTCCTGCAATTCTTCTTCACGGACGAGTACAAAGATCAAGACTGGATCTACAGGGTCTTCCGACACCCAAGGTGCCAGAGAGAAGCACTACTCAGCTCCACGAGCGAGTCAAGAAGTACCAGACAAAAATGGAGATTTACTCGGACGCAAGACGAGCTGTGAGACGGCCGAAGTTCATAGCGGCCAAGCCGTCCAAATTTTTCGTCCACAAGACAGCGACAAGCTGCACAGAAAATACACAGGTCCGCAAGTGATTGAAAAGCAAGTTGGCCCTGCCACGTATCACATTAGCGACGGACGGAAGTGGAACGCTAAGAAACTCACTCCTTCACCTCTCCAAGATCAAGCGAGTACGCCACACGCAAGCAGAGTAAATACAGAAACGCAACAACTGCAACAAGTAGATTACTTTGACGAAGATGATGACGACGATTCAGTCACCGACACGCTCAACTTCCCAAAAATCTGCGTAGCGACCAGGTCGCCCACAGCTCCAAGGAGACCGACCACATCAAATGACCCGGTAACAAGAACTCCTGAGTCTACGACGGTTGATGAAAGAAGAGCGGTTGCTCTTGTTGCCCAGCCGGAGCCCGTAGAGATTCTTCCAGCCAACGTATCAGTGGAGTATTTTGACCCCGTCGACGAAAGCACCCCTGCCGCATCAAGCCCCGAGACACCACAGTCGATGCCCTCTCTCGGATCTTCACGAACTCACGTGAGTGAATCCGTGGTTGTGTCGGTGGCAACGGCAACGTGGCAACGGCGACTTCCAGGAAGACTGAGCGACTACGTACTTTCGTTTCTTAGTGTCAATAATAGCAATACGTCTATGGCCATGGTTAACGAAATTGGACAAGAACCGCAGATGTAATGTATTTTTCCTCTCACTTTGTTTAAGTGCATAACGCTAGTTTTAAGACATTATTGCAGTGCGCAACGGAAGTCCTAGACTAACTTGTAGTAACGTGCATTACGCTGGTCAATGTGATTATTTAACGAGAAGGGGTACTAATGTGCCTCCTAAAGGCGTTTAGAGCCAAGCGCTCACTAGTTTTTGCTTAGTCTTGTGATTGGTTGCAAAACATCAAATGTCTAACAACTTTTAGTATCACAGCAATTTTAACTGTCTAAAATTACATATTAAGATTTTTTTAGGAATAGTTTGACTTGTCTATTTTCAGTAATGGTTGACTCATTAATTTAAAGAAAGGGAAAAGTATCATAAATTAATGCTCTGGTTGTTAACATATATGTTTATTGCTATTCCATATAAAAGAGGGATAATGTAGTGATGTGTAAAAGAGAAAGTTACGTCACATCACATCACGCGACTTCATTGATTGGGTAGCAGTTCCCATTGTTATAAAATCAATAAAAGGCGAGCGATCTGGCCAATTGCTCAAGGACACGCTAAGACCACAGCCAGAACGAACATGTCTGTTGGTTTCGTCCTGCGGGATCTCATGTCGTCGGAGGAATCGCCGCTCCGAAATGACCTGCCGTTTCCCGGAACCCACACCGCAGCCCAGTGAGTCGGACCTCACGCATGTAGCGATGTCCCGGCGAACCTGCCTTTAGGTCAACGGCACCTCATACAGCTACATCCCGCAGACTCTTTGGCCAGCGCGCGGTTTTATCATACTGCAGGGTACTCACAGCCTACCTACGACGTGCGGCCCGCACGTCGCCGCACGGGCAACGTCACGCGAAGTGTATAGTGCATGTATAGGAGCCGTAAAAAATACATGTTTTTTATGGAAACTACACAATGAAAAGCTGAAAGTACACTTAAGACTGGCGTAATTTCTAACAGTGAGTAAAAATCTTAGCGCTAACGCTGGAAAAAAAGAAAATGTTCTCCCTTTTCCGGTTTGTGGGAGAAGGACGCGGATAATTCACTGGCTGTAACACACGCTTAAAAGGATTGTTTCCAATTAAATATATAATTCTTCTTATATCATATCAGAAAAAATGTTTAGTCATGTTGGGGCTGTCAGTGGCCCTTTAAAAAAAAAAAACTATTGCTTGAACCTGCGGTTTTCGTTCTCATTTTTTTTTATCGCAGTGCATGATGGTTTTTAACACTGACACAATCGCAGATGATTCCTTTTTTGTTTTTGAGTTTTTCAAAATTAGATAAATTAACGACTGTTTTGAAATGCGAAAAGGGTGCCTTCATAGTAAAAAAAACAAAAAAAAAAAATGTGTTTAGGAACAAAAAAAGGGGACGAACGCAACATCACCTTAAAACTCAGCAGCTGAGTTATGCGACGATGTTGTGCTTGACTTTTTTGTGTTGCTTTTATTCTCAAGGTTTTGTTCTTGTGATCGTTTACCAGCTCGCATGCGCAGTGACCCTTATTTCAAGGGTATGTGGCTTCATGACAAATTAAAGTTTAATAATCAGTCCTACTGTAAAGATTCACAAGGCGGTTACTATCACCGGCATTATTTTCATTATAAAGAGCAAAAAATATAGCAAGCCTGTCTTCCGCCATGAAAAATTTCTGCATGTAAAAATGCTAACGCAGAAACTACGTCAAATTCCTGACCGCGAATGAGTTCAGAACATTGCAGTCATTGAACTTTTCCCCAATTATATAAGGGTAAGTTTGGGGGGGGGGGGGGGGGGGAAGGTTCAGCAGACTGCGCCAGTGTGGAATGCGCGACTATTCACTTCGGCCACGGGAAATACATAACCTTGATTACGCGACCTTGAGTATATGGCAATAACGATATGGTTCTGGTGACGAGTACCTGACCTTGAGCGTGGTGGGGCCTATAAAGCTCCCGCTTTGCCGCTTTAAGACTTCTTGGTCACATATTTAGAGAAATCACGAACATTACTCAGGAAGGCCGACACGCTGCGTTGCTACTGGGTATTGTTGCGACTCAGGAGTTTCCCGGGCAAAATGAGGCAGGTGCAGGCCAGTGTGGGAACCGCAGAACGACTCAGAGCAGGAACACGAAGAGACGGGAGGGTCTTTCATGATAAGCTCTGTTTAACAGAAATATCTTCATAGTCCGAGGGCAACTTTGCGACCTCTTGTTTGCTCCTTTTGTAAGGTCGGTGTTCCGTAACCCAGAGGTTGGCAGCCAATGGTGGCCGACTTGCCAACAAACATCACATAGCCTCGCTCCGCCCCTGGTCACCCTACGAGCACGCAAAATACACATGCACCCACGCAATGTCGCAGCGGACGGATTGTGATGGCTCCTGTGTTGTACATGTTCCTCAAGAAAAAAAGGAACGAGAGCTCCTTCCTCGTTCCTTCTTAATTTTATAACGCGTTCTCGTTACAAATTCCATCTGTGAAAAAGGAACTCGTTCCCGTTACAGTTAAAAATGGAACGTATTGTTACATATACGTTACATTGTATTTTGCAGATTATCATATTTAGTAAGATCGAGCAAAGTTTTATTCGTTTTTTATCTATCCCATAAAATTTCAACATGCGAATTTGAATACCGTAATGGAAGGGCATCAGAAGAAGAAAAGGGGAAGCAGGGTTTGGTTTGTTGATCTATTCATCTTTAAAACTCGCAGCTTTTAATCATATTCATGTTTGTGGTAGGTGATTCAGACAAGCCAAATATACTGTCACTGCCAAATTTGCGCGATTGTTTTAGAGCAGCCTCACAAGTTTTAATCTAACAAACTCCCTTGTTTGAACTTAACAACAATTGCTTCTCGATATTGCTGTCCGCAAGACCAGCAAGTAAAGAAGAGTGTAGGGAGCTTCGAAGGTCAGTCTTGAAAACTACGAGTTCTCCTTTGGGAAAGTTGGATTTGTGGTTTAGTTTGAAGGTGGGGGACAATGGAAGAAGAAAAAAGGGTCAATATCTGTGTATCATTTAAGAAACTACACTTTAAAAAAGGGTATCACCTTACACCCTTTTGTCTTATGTAATACGCCCCAAACTTTTGTTTGACGTACAGCGCACTTTAGTCGAACAGACGGCCCCAAATTTTACGAGGTTCTTGATAACGGTGAGATATACCTCATTCAACAGCTAAAGTACGTATCAAACGCCACAGAAAGAAAACACTGAGGGTTTGCAGTTGGACTGAGAAAACCCCGATAAGGTTTTTTGTAGTCAGTAACACATACTTTAACTGATTTAATAAGTTGTGCTACGCAGCTATCAAGCCTCTCATGAAAGCTAGTACCGTCAGATCGACATTAGTGTCCTATACGTGGAACTGAAGTTTTGGGGTGTATTATACGGGACAAAGAGTGTAAGAATACTCCCTTTTTTTTAGATTATGTGTTCGGGATACAAAGGTGCGCTCGATGCTTGGCAACCTATACTTTTCTTGTAACTGTAGGTCTCTTAGCGGAAGTTCAGTGATGGATCAGTCGGCCTTAGATTCCTGGGCGTATCAGAATTCGTGGAAGCAAGAGAAGTAGCTGACTTTGAAACGTGCCTCTTTCTGTCTTTTCTTTTGACTAAAAGTTTAGCCAAATACCATGTAAGCCAATACTGGCAACTCCCGCAGATCGTGGACGAAAAGTGATCGCAGCGCCACTGGCGAGCTCGGAGTCTCCGCTAGCAGACGAATTCTCTACAACGCATTGGTTTTGCCTATCTCCGTGCGAGGTGACCAATGAAAACAAATTGTCGCGGGCATTCGACGCTTTGAATGTTAAAAAGTAGGTTCCACCTCATGAGCCAAGGACATTTTCTTCGTGTGGCAAAGATGTTACAGCTTGTAGGATGCAATTTTCGGGCTCTCTTGAAGAAAACACTCTGTGAGAACTTACGTAAGCAAGGCAAAACACTAATGTACCTTCACCCTGTTTAAAAAAAAAAAAAAAAACGATGTAAAAAAAATTAGAACATTCCTACGTTTCAATTTTACTGTTCATATCGATCAATTCGTTTTATTGTTGCAATTTCAATTTCTCATTAGTGTATTGCTTAAAACAGTTTCGTCGAATAGGCGAGCTGGCTAATCTCGATCGTCTCCGGATAAAGAAGCAAAAGGCAATTTCAAGCCACGTACGTTACTGCGATGTCAGTATGCTCTGGAAGAAGACCATTGCGCGCATGCGAATCTGACGCTACTACTGAAACTAATAAAAGCGGAGTTAACAAAAAAGAACACCCGATGGACGGTCGTGCACCTCCTTCCATTTTCAAAGTTTACTTTCTTTTTATGTCTGAGGCTTTACGCTACGCCGCCGCGGTCTTTCTTCCTCCTGCGTTTATGTTTTCTTTTTCTTTCTTGTGTTTACTTCTGTTCGAACCATTGCGCATTTTGCTTTGCCATGTTTCGCTTAGTTTTTACTTTCTTTCCTTCGCTTCGTCGCTTACTACCACCGGTTCGTCTGGTACGCTATGTCCCGACATTTGGAGGGCCGTCTCCAACTTTGTTGTTGTTGTTGTTGAAGATTTTTTTTTTTTTCCGCTGTCGTCTGTGATAACCTCCTATGCTCACCATCGATGAGTTTCTGATCCGAAATCTTCATATAGACTTTTTGATACATAATAAACATATTAAGAAGTGTAAGCTCGTTATTCATTTCTGTTCGGATTTTATTTAAGTACGCGGTCACGTCTGCTATGGGTCATTGTTGGTTGATCAACCGGCCACCTTCGGGCATACACCAGCGCATACTTGGAGATGGCAGGCATGTCATGTCCTGCCTATGCCACTGCAAAAATAAGTTTTTGTGATGTGGTGGAAAATCCTTTTTCGGCTTCCCGAAGACCGAACAAACGTGAGTAATTAAGTTATTTCAAATTAAACTGGAAGAGCTATCCAAGTCTGGCTTTAAAATCGCCACTGACGTCTCAACAGACGAATAATTCGCCCACCAAGAGTTCAGCTGAAAACGCACTTAAGGCCGCTGATCAACATTCAAAACGAAGGCACGGTGTGCAAGAATTGCCTGGACATGTACGCTAACAAATACTGGAATGCACGTTTGAACAGCTGTGCCAAGCAAGCATACAGACAACCAGTCACGAAAAAAAAAAAAGAAGAAGAAAAAGGTCACACTGCTAGCACGAAGCAGATTGCAGCGTGCAACTCTGCGACTCTTATTTACCGCGCAGTGTGAGCTGGACTATGTTATCCTCCCCCTCTTTCGTTCTTAGTTCCTACCAACGCCGCGAAACAAAACAAACAAACAAGTAAAAGCTCGTTCACACTCTTGCAACCGAGTACGACCGAGAGAGACAAGACTGGTTTTTAAGCCTCTTGCGACATCTTAGCACGAGCCCCGCTGTAGCGCATCCGGTCCTAAGAGGTGGCAAGAGGATTAAGGCCCGTTCACACTCTTGCAACCGTGTAAGACCTAGAGATACCAGACCGGTTTTTAAGCCTCTTGCGATCTCTTAGGACCAGCTCCGCTGCATCGCATCCGGTCCTAAGAAGTAGCAAAAGGCTTAAAAACCGGTCTGGTCTCTCTCGGTCTTACTCGGTCACAAGAGTGTGAACGGGGCTTTAAAAACCGGTCTGGTCTCTCTCGGTCGTACTCGGTTCCAAGAGTGTGAACGGACCTTAACGTGCAGCAAAAAAGAAAAAAATGAAGCTCTTTTTTTTTTTTTTAGTAGTTTCGTCGTGTTGCTTTGGCTTTGTTTGTTGTGAACTGAAGGAGGTCTCTGCTGGGTGATTTGTATCTTTGTATCGACTGCCAATTTTTTTGTTTCATTCACCATTGTTCGCGACTGTTCCCCATTTCTTTTTATTTCCGTCCGGGATGGGGACCCCAACGTTTCTGCAAAGTTCGGAAAGTGTTGGCGCAGTCATTTTTCTCGTTACTTTTTGTTTTTCTAATGCTGCAGAGGCTGGTGCGCTTGCTCTGGTAATTTTAACAGGTCGTTTGCGCTCGTTTTAATAATCACCTATTCAGGTAAGAAATTATGACAACGGAGTTTGCAACGGATAATCAGTAACCTCTTACGACATAGTTCAAGTAGCTAAACGACTTTTTTTTTTTTTTTCCGCTTTCCATGCGGTTCAAAAGCGTGTGATCCCCTTGAGTGGCGTTTAAGACCTATAAATAAACTGCTCTATCTTTGTTTCTGCGTGCGTTGCTATGTGATTGTCGTTGCAGTTGCGATCAGTGGATTCCGCTTTGCAAGTGGTATGACCGTAATGTATTGTTTCTGCTGTTGGAGTGGGTGACGAAACGGGGCACGCAAAGCTCGAGGACGTCGGAGAGCCTACACTTTTCCATTGCGTTGTCTGCTTCCGTAGACTCCGAGTCCGCTAGAGGCGCCACTGTCACGTTCGCCGCCGCTCCCATAGGTTTTTAGAGAAGTTTCCAGTATTGGCGAAGCTATATCGTATTTGGTTTTGCCTTTTGTACCGGAGCCTCAGTCACTGAAAACTATAATCAATGTCCACTAGCTCTCCTGCACTTGACCGTTATCACGCGAGGACCACACAAAATAAACCTTAAAATAAGTTACAAAAAATAGCAAAATCGGGCTCTTCGTAAAGATATGGTTTTTGTACTTTCAGAATTTCCCTCTTAGAAGTAAAATAAAAAAAATCCTCCCCCTAAACGAAGAAAGGAAAGCCGTTCCTGTGAAAATGTAATGAGTGCCCGTTCCAGTTCCACCGATGCAAAATGGAACGGCAGCGTTCCTTCGTCCTTCCTAAAAGAAACGCGTTCCAGGAACACCGTCCCTTGAAGCGCCGTTCCGTATTCGCGACTCCAATTCACTATAGGTGGCGCCACTCGTTTTCCAAAATGGCCGTTTCAGTGAGGGTCGAAGATGCGTTCCGGTATACCATCTGCTGAGCCTGTCCAGTGTGCTGGCTTCACTTAACCGCACAAATTATTCCTACTTTTACGAGGAAGCTAGGCGCAGGTCACCTCAGTATTCCGAACACAAAACCGGTGTCTAGCCTAATATTTACACCAGGAGGCATGTTTTAACTCTGGAACGAAACCGAAACTAGGCTCTATTTGAATGTAATTTCTCGGTATAAGTGTTAATTTAGGATTCTTTAATAACTCAAGATCTGCCTCACAGCGTAATCATTGAGCTAAAAAAGTTGTATACGGAAACTTTATTTTGTGACATATGTGTCCAATCCAGCCACTTCAAAAATATTTGGTAGAGTTCTTTGTTCCTTTAAAGACAGGGTCTTTCATGCACCTTAGAGGTAACATACAATATTGAATTTTTCGAAATAATCTGTGCTAATATTTTTGTGTTGTTGCCTTTTCTCGCTCAGATAATCGATACTTGAAATAATGAACTACGGGCCATTTAATTTTTTTTTGGTGTTTAGATGATTAATTTATTTAACAATATTCCCAGCACAAAAAATAGCAGAATCCATCTAAAGTTCACGAAATATTGCCGCGCGTAATGAGTTTAGATTATATTCACAAAACGTATAAAGTAATAAAAACTGTTCTCATTAGAAAAGCCCAAAGACAGAGAACGAGTCAGACAGCAAAAGTGTGTGTGTGTTTTTAAAGCAACGTGTCACGCACACTTTATTATTGTTTGACTGCTTGTTTGTCTTGATGACGACGTCAGAGTTTTTCGTATGCGAAAAAGAAAACAAGATTAGACCTTCCTGGTTAGACAATTATGGTTGAATGGCGTATTTTTGTGATCGTGCATGGCGTTTATTAGGGGCCTACATTGCCGTATTTTGTATTAATAATAATAATACAAATAGTACATTTAATACGTAGCTTTTTAAACTCGAATGTAACTCGTTGCTTCTAACCTAATTCCAAACTTGTGAACAAGTATGGCGATCATAAGTGAGCAAATTATCATCACCGGTTCAAATTGCTGCCTTTTTATTTAACAAGGTTAAAAATAAAAATATTTTAAAATCAGTTATAACATTCTAAATAATCTGAAAAATCTATATAAAATTACATTTATTGTGGGTAAAGCAAATTGTGCTTCAAGGTCGCGACTTTTGACAGGGGGCAAAAGTTCCGAAGTCGCCGCCAATCCTTCCGGACCAAATGCCTCAAAAGAAAAAAAAAAAAAAAATAAAGGTTTCCGTTCTTGCCTTTTTTTTTTTCCTTTTTATAATTACTAATTTTCGTTGAGCATTTAGTTTTTTTATCTTTTTTTACGCACCGTCGCCTTGCCAATATCAGCCTTTCCTCTTCGAAGGAACGCCTAACGGTTTTAGTACTGCGTATACGAGCGTGCGCAAGTGTGTTTGAGTTAGCGTTGCGTGTTCCACACTGCGCGTGCCCAAAATTTCGGTCTCGAATGCGTTCGCTTTAGCGCAGCGTGGAAGAAGCAACAATGCAAACGCACAGGGCTTGCTGTGCGTTTACGTTGTGCGCAATACTAAAACTCTCTATTGGGGTACCAATCCTATACCACCACTACATTGGGACAGTGAAGAATGTCGCTTGCATTCGAAAATGACCTTTCGCGAACCATGATCGCAAGCAGTTCCGCCGTGCCCGCTGAGCAGGAGAACCCGGGGACCCTCACTAGAGCGCTTCCCGTTTCCGCCGCAGGAGGGTGAGCGACAAGCTGGAGACGCGAATAACACAGGATGGCTCCCTGCATTAGGCGGCACCATGGCTCAAGAAGGGGTTTGACCGCACAATCCGCGGGTGGCGGCAGACGATTATCCGAACTGTTCGAGGGCTGTTCGACCTGCGCGGAAATCCACATCGGGAGCTTGCCACGTCTATTGTGTCTGAGGTCTGATTCCAGCAGTTGGCGCCATGGCTAGGAATCCTCGCCAGGTGCTGCGCCGCTGTGGTCTCCGGTCACCCTCCGGTAAAAAGGCAGCTTAACTTCCAGTCCAGGTGTCGCGAAGTCAACACGGCGCCCTGCGAGATTGCCAGTATTTAACAGCCCAGACGGTCCGTCGCCGTCTCTCCATGGGACGGCACGGGGGGGGGGGGGGGGGGGACAAGGCATAGCGAAGGCAGGAACGTGACCCGGACCAAGGCCCAATGCAACCGTATGCACATATGGCACAGTCAGGCGAAAACCAATGTCCCTGGTTCTTGATTTTGGAAATATTATTCAGCACAACGTGATATCTTGAGACGGCTTACTAGAAATAACTCCATGCAGCGAGCATCAAGGCATCGAGCGCCTCGAGGCCTAGGCACAACCACAGCTCGAGTACAACAGGCGGTAAGGAAGAGTAGTGAAGCCACCAAGTCTTTTTGGGCACTGAGAAGAAATACATAGCTCTTTTATTCGATCAAACGCTATGAAATGCATTAGCTTCAAAGGAATGTCTTTAGAAAACTATTAGAATGGGAAATTATATGGTGATGAAACGCTTAATGCTATGCGCACATCGAAGACAACGCAGACAACGCGAAGGACAGCGTCTACGACGATGTCGAAGACGACCCATAGGACGACCTCTGGGACGACGCCAATGAAGGCGTCGAAGACGATTCCTAGGACGACCTCAAGGGCAACGTCTAGGACAACTTCTAGTACGAAATAGAGAACGACCTCGAAGACGTCGTCGAAGACGACGTCAAAGACGGCGTCTTGGATGACGTCATGGGCGACCCCTAGAACGACCTCTAGGACGACCTCAAGGAGGCCGCCTAAGACGTCATCCAGGCCGTAATAGACCGCGTTTAAGAATATGTAGAAGATGACATCCTAGAAGGCGACGTCAAGAACGAACCTTCGGGTTACCTCTACGACGACCTCTAAGACGACATATACCAGAGGTGGCCAGGATGACCCGGCCCAAGAGCCGCAAAAAAAAACTACGAAACTTCCAAGAGCCGCGGGGGGGGGGGGGGGGGGGGGGGGGGTGAGGGCAAACTTTTGTCCAGAGCAGTAAACAAAACTCGAACTACTTTAAATCTATCCGAGTCAAAAGCAGTTCTGCTGTACGTAAGGTAGTAGTTGCACACGACCACCAAACCGGGACCTGTCCTGCAGTTTAAAACGCGTTCCATTTCTTTTTTTTGGGGGGGAAATGCTCGTATGACCGGGAGAAAGGCGGGGAAGGGGGTGGGGGGGGGGGCTGGAGAGGGAGCCGCGAGCCGCACTCTAACACGCAAAGAGTCGCAGCTTGGCCACCTCGTTATATACAATGAACTCCAGGACTATCTGGAGGACGGCCCCGAGATCTACCTCAAGGATCAAACATAGGACGACGTCGAGGACAACGTCATGAACTTCTGTTTACGTAAGCCTCTGATACCAATGCTTACGAGCTTACGCAACATGCGCTTACTTGGCCTTGATTACACGACCCTCCGGTAGGTGAACGTTTAATCGTCTAACCTTTGGCATCTTGTGCGGACCTAAGACATTTTAGAAAACAATGCATCAAATTTTGAAGGGCAAAAGGGGGTCAGGTGCTACATTGGCGACATCTTAATTTGGGACAGCCATGAAGAGAAGGTGACATTCGCCTTCAAAGTGTTCTAACAATGCTACAAGAAAACGGGATCGCACTAAACGCCCAGAAATGCGTGTTTGCTCAGGCACTACTTCAGCTTTTGGACAATAATTAATATTTTTTATTCAAAAAAACTTCGCAGCTTTTTGCAGGCATTATTGCGTGGGATGCAAATCAGTATAGAAATCATCCGCATTCACACGGCGCACCACTACTGCCGGTAAAGAATTTCATTATTTAATGGTCCGGACACCACAAAAATGTTTGAGAATATTTCTCCTGTGCAGATGCGGTCGAACCTTGAAGCAATGATCTATCTATTCGCGATGAATGGTAATGAAGTGAACATAAAATCAATGAAGCACAAAATCACGTTTGGTTATAATGAACTGAATAAAACAACTGGCGTTGAAGATTTTTCCAAATTTCACTCAAAGTTACCCAGCCCAATTTTCTTTTCATTTCAGATGTGCTAAGGAAACGATCTATCTCCCCAGGACAAAACGAGAGACGAAGGTTGAGTGTGTTCAAGCGTGCTTATACGAACTTGGTAAAACGAATCCCACACAAGGCACGCATATTCAAAAATCGGCCTAACAAATGCCTGATACGTTTCCTCTTATGTTCTCTGCTTACATCTTTTAAATAACGCTCTAAAAACGAAGAATACTGCCTGCCCTACCAACTACGTTATGCAAAACAAAGGAACGATCTTCAGTATTTTATAAATACCTCCCCCAGAGGACATCACAAAGCTAAAAAGGTTCCTGGGTATAACTCCATAGCAAGATTTTTTCAAACCCTGGCCTGGCTGACTTGCTCCAAAACTTGCGAGAGATACTTGATACGGATGTAAATTTCGTCTGGAAGACTCCTTAACAGCGATCTATAGACCGAGTGAAATCGGATCAACATGTCGACAAGTCCTGGCACTTTACTCTCCTGACAAATTAGACATCATGATAGGCTAATGCCTTCAGCTAAGGCATGCTCATTGAGCATCATGGTATCAAACAATGCGGACAGTCGGCTACGTTTCACAATCTTTGACACAGAGTTAGGTTACTCGCAGATTCAAATAGAAGCCTTTGCGCTTAACTGGGGTTGCGAAAGGCTGGAAGAGAACCTCGAGGTGCTAACTTTTCACATGGAGACAAATCAAAAGCTTCTAAATACAACTGTTCACCAAAAAAATACGTGGACGACCTTACACCCCGGCTTCAGTGAATGGGTCTGCGCATGATGAAGCACAATTTCACGGAGTATCATGTCGGGGAAAAGGACTCGTAGTAGCTGCCACTCTCCCTAGACAACTCTCAAAAGTGAAGACAGCTTATGTATTTCCGGGGAGGTGGTAGAATTTAAGCAAGCTCTCATTCAACACCTACCTCTTCTAGATGTACCAATAGAACTGTCGGCATCTAAAGACTGCGATTCGTTAGTTGTGTTCTGAAAAAAAATTCATTATCGAGTTGTGGCTCAAAAACATATCGAAAGCCCCTGAGAATTGCTGACAATAGTGTCAGCTTAAGTACGACTTTACTTTATATGATGGCATTCTAATGAGAAGTTTACGGTATAATAAACCTTTCCTAATAAGACCCTTGGCACTAAAAATTCTAGAAGATGAGAATGAGGAAATCGTCAAGTGTCCAAGGCGTCAAGTGTTCAAGTCTTGTTGATGGCCTTTCAATGCAATGTACATTTCAAAGATGGTAAAGCGGTGTTCAGACTGTATACAGCAGAGGCAGCACGGAAGTAAGCCGCTCATTTTGAATCCACTTGCCGATCGTTCTTAAAAAAAAGTGTCTATGGAATTCTTCTACGTCGAAGGCAAGAGTGACCTCCTTCATTTATTAGTTTTTTTCTACTTTAAATAGCCCCCTCGAAGACCAACACCCAGAAAGGACCATTCTTAAAGCAACGTCTATCTATCTCTGCTAGACATCGCGTATCATAAGAAGTCGTAACAAATAATGACCACTAATTTCGAACGGCCTTGGTGTCAATCGGCAAAGAATTGGGCTTTTGACACGGCACTAAAGGATCAAAATTTAGTGAAGGCGGAGCGGAGGCTGCTATTAAGACACCATAAATGAAGTTCAAGAAGCCGGCTGACCCCTACAGAGCATTACCATTTTGTTCTACACAACTAAGATGTGGATTCAGTCCGGCAGAACTCGCAAAGTCGTATTCTACAGAAAGCATCGTATTCCGGTTCCGGTCCTAGCACAACTGCTTGGCTCGAGAGTACATAAACTCATTATCTTGCTGAGACTGAACCCCAAGAAAACCTTAGCAGGCGACCGATTTCAACAAGCGTAATAGAGGTAGGAATCTGCCAGAGCTCGAGCGATCGCAAAAGTGACTGCAGGTGTGGCCAAACAAAATTCGGTAGCTCTCCACGAACATTTTAGCGAAACCAAGTAGGAAAGGAAATGGTACGTCGATGATATGGTTGTAATATGCCATACTCACATCGAGGGTGACATCAAGGACGACGTTGATGAAGACGTCCTAGAGGACAATGTCAATAACGAAGTCTAGGAGACCCTCTAGGAAGACTTCTAGGACGACCTCAAGAACGACGGATAGAAGGACGTTGAGAACGACGTCCTAGAATGCAACATCCAGAGCGATGTCTCGGACGACCTCTGGTTCGACCTCAATAACGACGTCTATGACTACGATATGGGCGACTTCTATAAAGACCTCAAGGACGAGGCCGAGTACAACGTGGAGAACGACGTTAGCGCGGCGTCTAAGGCTACGTTTAGGACAACCTCTAGGACAACCTCATGGAAAACATCAAGCGCGATTTTAAGAACGGCGTTCTGAACGAGGTTCTGAAGGAAGACGCCGAAACAACGTCCAGGGCGACCTCTATGACCAACTATAGGACGAGCTCAATGACGATACCTAGGGCGCCGTTGAAGAAGACGTCCTAGAGAAAAACGTCCAGAATGACGTCTAACGCAACCTCTACGACAACGTCTGGGACGATCTTTTGGACGAAGTCTCGGACAACCTCAAGGATGACTTCTCAGAAATTGTCGGAACGACATCAAAGACGGTGTCCAGGACGACGTCGATGAAGTCCTCTGGGACGACCTCTAGTACAGTTTCACGGATGACGTCAAGGACGACACTGGGATGAGCTCAAGTATGTCATGCCACGTCACATTCAATCGCTTGAGGCAGCTTCCTTACAGGACCAGCACTTACGAGCTTACGGGACCGGAGCTTAGCTTCAGCCCCCTTCGATTCAGCCTTAGGCGTTACGTATCCTTCATAACCGGACCTTCGCTCCAGTCATAGGAGTAAAACGACCTTGACAACGCGACCATGAGCATAGTTGGGCCTATGAAGCTCTCGCTTTAAAGAGTGAGGAATACAGTCTTCAAGAAATCAAGAACGATACTCAGGAAGGCCGACACGCCACATTGCTACTGGATACGCACGGAGAATGACGTTTTCAGACGAAATCCGAAATCCGTTGATCTTGATCAAGGTTAGAGCATTCAGGACGGCGAGATATATTGGGACAGTTTGCCGGACATAACTTGATGCAGCAAACATCAAGATAATCGAGTGTCTCGACGTCCTCGTGGAACCACGACTTGGTTAGAGCACAAGATTGGAAAAAGTTGTCGGTTTGGACATTTAAAAAAATTACAGGAAGGGAATTTATAGTCCAGGCAAATATGCAGAAATTGCAGGGGAGATTATTGATGATTGTGATAGCAGTTAATGTTGCACACCGCAAAAATGAATGGGAAAACCAAATTGTTTCGTAGGTCGCGATGCCAGTTTTTCCAATAAATCTAGTGGAAAAATATATGCAAAATCCTTGTCTGCTTTGATATCACACTAGAGGACGTCCTTGAGGGTGCCCTAGATGTCGTCTTAACGTTGTCCTCTAGGATATCGTCCTCGACATTGTCCTAGACGCTCACTTTGACGTCGTCTATTACGATGTCGAAAACGACGTCTTAGAAGACGACGTCAAAGATAACATCTGGAATTACCTCTAAGACGACCTCTACGGCTACTTTCTACCGCGACCTCTTTGACGACATCAAGGAAGAGCTTAAGGACGATGTCCAGGACGGAGTTCATGACAAACTCTAGGATGACCTCTAAGGTGATCTCAAGGACGACCACTAGGGTGATCTGAGGGACGACGTCGAGGACGAACTCAAAAGCGATGTTTAAGACGACATCGTATACGACATCAAGGACGGCCGCAAGAACGACCTGAAGAATGAACTCTAGAAAGGCCTCTGAAACGACCTCAAGGACTACATCTGGGACGACATCGAGGATGACGTCAAGGTCGTCAGGTCCTTCGAAGAGGGTGTGGGTGTGAAGGAGTGCGTAATACTACTCCACATACGCGTGTTGCAATAGGGTGCAAGCACAGTGGGGTGAAATGGTCTACTGCAACGCCTACTGCGCATTAGGAGGCCAGAAATCACATAACTAAAATTTTTGAATAGTAACTTAATATTGATATCGCATTAAAATTACAGGAACGTTCATTCAACCAAACGCGAGCAAATGCATTAGTTTCACGGGAACGTCGTTAGTGGCAATTAAAAAAGGAGGTGGTCTGGTGATAAAATGCTAGTAGTATACCATGTACACATCAAAGACTACGTCATGCTTGCCACCTAGAACGAAGTCGAGGACGATGTCAGGCACGGTGTCTAGGACGTTGTCTAGAACGGCCTCTCAGACGACTACAAGGACGGCGTCCACAACGGCATTTAGGACGACCTCTTAGATGACTGCAAGAACGGCGTTCAGAACGACCTCTGGGGAAGAACTCTAGGACGACCTCGAAAAAGAAATCTAGTACAACGTTTAGATCTGCCTCAGAATATGGCGTCGGGAAAGGCGTCAAAGACGGCAACAAAAACGGCGTCTGGGACAACGTCCAGGACAGCTTCTAGAATGATCCCTGGAAGGACTTAAAGACCCCTTCCAAGACTCCGACGAGCACAACCTTCAAGGCCCGTGCTTAGAACGACGTAGAGAATGACATCAAGGGCGAACTCTAGGACGACCTCAAGGAGGGCCTTAATTAATGACTTTAAAGACGACATGTACGGCGACCTCTAGGACAAATTCTATGGCGACCTCAAGCACCACCTTTAGGGCGACGCTGAGGACGACATGAATGAAGCTCATCAGGTCATGTCAGCTTCAGCTACAAATGCTTATGAACTCACGCGACCGGCAATTACGGGAACAGAACTTAGGCAACTGGCGCTTACGCGACATTACATTTCAGCCAAGAGCATTACGTCAACTTGATTGCGCCACCTTAAGCACTTGACCACGACGACAAGATTTAGAGGACAAGAGCTCAACCTTGAGCATGGTTGGGCCTTTGATGTTACCGCTTTAAAAAGTCAATATAACATACATAAATAAATCAGGAATGAAAACCAGGGAGGTGACACACCAGGTTGTTTGTAGGTATGCGCAAATATTTACATCGTCAGACAAAATACAAAGTCCCTGGTTCATGAGCGATGCAAGAGCATTCAGGACAATGAGATATCTTGGAACAGTTTACCAGTCGAAACTGCATGCATCAAGAAAATGAGCGTCTCGATGTCCAGGTACAAACATTGCTCGGGTACAAAACGGGACCAGGAAGAGTAGAGAAGCCTTCAAGTCGCTTTGGAAATTCAGTAAGAAACATACTTAAGGACATTTAATCTTCTCTTTTAAGAGTGAAACGCAATAGGTAAATATAAATCTCCACACGTTAAAAAGCAGTACAATCTTGTCTACCTTTCCTAGTCGGTGGCCTGTCTGTCTCGCAACCGAAGGCTCGTGGGTTCAGATCCCGTCCGCGTAAAATTCTTTATTTTTAAGACGAATTAATCACAATATTAAGTGAAATCATCTGAGGCACAGGCGAGGTCATGTGGTTGTGTCGTCATGACCCTATCGACCAGTCAAAATCGTTCTGTTCACCACCGACACCGGTCGCCGACGCCGCTTTTTCTTCAATACGAGCTCTTTAAAACTGTGGCTTTAAAACCACAGGCACGTTAATTCGTCTGAACGCGATGACACTTGGTAGCTTCACGGGAACATCGTTAGTGAAAACAATTAGAAAAGGAAATGGTATGGTAATGAAATGGTTCTAATATGCCTTCCAAACATCGAAGACGACGTGAAGGGCGGAGTCGAGTACAACGTCAAGGACGTCGGCTAGGACAACCTGTAGGACGACCACAAAACAATGTCCAGGACAACCTTCAGTCCGATTTCTGGAACAAAATTATGGACGAATAAAGAAAGGCGGCTAGGACCACTTCAAAGACGACCTCTATAGCAACCTCTAAGAAGGTCTCAAGACACCCTTTAAGAGACGTCGATGACAACGTCAAGCACCGGGTTCAGAACTACGTCGAGAATGAAGTCTTAGAAGGTGACGTTAAGAACAACCACCAGGGCGACCTCAAGGACGATTTTTAGGAGGACCTCTAGGATGACCTCAAGGACAAGCTCAAAGACAACCTCTAAAACGACCTCGTGGACCTCTAGAACGACCTCAAGGACGACCTCTAGGACGAGGTCGAGGTTCACGTATAGGGTGTAAGGTCACTACAGCCTCACCTACCGCGAATGCAAGCTTACACGACCGGCGCTTACACGAACGGAGCCTACGCCACCGTCGCTTACGTGACCATTATCACGCTACCTTGCAGTTCAGCCATGTTCATTACTGGACTTTTTTACGCAACCTCGAGGGCACGAACACAAGAACTTGAGTGTCAACGACGCAAGGAACCATCGACGAAGCCAGCAGGACTTTTGCAACCGCAACTCCGCTTTCCAGCAAATGCGAATGACTTCGCTTGTCCCCGTCCCACCGTCGACGGTGGACGACCGCTTTATGGTCATCGCAACCGATTACCTCACCCGGTAAGCCGAGACGAAAGCCCTTCGGACAGGGACTGCTGCTCAAGTTGCCAAGTTATTGATTGAATCCATCATTCTCCGGCATGGTTGTCCCTAGGTGCAGACCACAGATCATATGGTCGTCCTTCTTGGCGCAACTAACTTAAGAAATACTCCGACTCAGTCATAAAAGTCACAGTCGAACCACTGCCTATTTTCCGCAGACCAACGTGCTGACGGAGCGGCTAAACAGGACCATCGTCGGCATGATCTCGATGTTTGTCGACGTTTTGCACTAAACGTGGGATTATAATTTGCGTATGTGACGTTCGCCTACAATACGGCTGTTAAGGAAAATACTGAGATTACACCATTCCAGCTGGTTCACGGTAGCAAAGTAACGACGATGCTGGACGGATAGTGAACCACAAACTTAATGACGACGCCAGCGGTAACTCTGACATTGTCACTTGAAGGGCCGAGGAAGTTCGACAGCTCGCCATGCTACAGTTACAAGACCAACAGCGCGTCGATGCTCACCGGTAGAGCCTTCGTCGTCGCGACGTTCAATTTCAGACCGGAGGCCGGGTGTGGGTGTGGACTCCGATACAACGACAAGATCTCAACGAAAAACTCCTAAAGCACTCCTATGACCTCGGTAGGCTATCTCGCCGCTTTGCATAGCTCAAGTACGAGGTGGTACCCGACGGAACAAAGTAATTATTACGATGCCAACCGGGACCTGAGGTGGTTTCCCTCGTTCTACTGAAGCCATTTCACATTCAACGGGACTGGTGTCTTTTCGTGTTTTCGAGGACTATTCAATGTATCGTTATTTCTTATTAGCTTTGTTTATGCTGGTTTGGCTTATTGGTTCAACCCAGGAGTGTGAGGCCGCTGTGAGCGTGCATTACGCCAATACCAAGGGTTCCTTGGTGTGGGAGTGACGCCCGCTTTTTTTTCGTGATGTATCGGGGCGATGCGCTTTTAAGGAGAGTGTGGCGGGTGGAGTAAAGCCACGTGGTTACGTAGCCAAGTAGAGAGCGCGCTTGGCTGAGATGCACGTGACTCGATTTTGACGCCCTTCACTGCGTGTCATATTCTGTTTCAGCATTAGCGCCCTAGTACACCCGCCGGAGATATGAAGGTAAACGCCGGACCGTCGACCGGTCCGTGCTAACAGCGCCATGACGTGGCTGCCGTGGCGGCTCGCTTTTTTATCGCGCACTTCGCCGACATTAAGCGCTTGAATCGAGCGCTGTTCTTAGCTCTGCTGCTATTCCCCGCAGAAAGCGTGGAAGTGTATTTCGATTTTAGCATCGCTTTTCGTGGGCGCCGTACCCACGTCATCGCTGGTAAATGATTCGCACATTGCACGGGAACTAGAGCGGACGTTGTTCGGCATGGTTTATCAGTGATTAAACCGCTTTCTGCATTCCCGAGCGAACGATAATAAGTGCGCACGATAATAACAGTTCTTTTTAAGAAGTGGAAAGTATAAGTTACTTTTTGATTTGTTCCTCAGTCTTCCAGTTAAGCATATAGCACAACAAAGAACTACTAAATCACATTGTCTACCGATAGCGTCTGAAAGGCTCCTACTGCAATCCTCGCGCCTTCTGCGGGGAGTAGCAGCAGAGCTGAGAAGAGCGCTCGATCGCAGCGCTTAATCTCGGCGAAGCGTGCGATAAGAAAACGAGCCGCCACGGCAGCCGCGTCATGGCGCTGATAGCACGGACCGGTCGACGGTCCGGCGTTCACCTTCATATCGCCGGCGGGTGTACATGAGCTCACCTTGTAGGTCGTTGGAGCACACGTTTATAGGGTTTGCAGCGTCGAGGCGGAATGGCGACAAAGTGCTAGAAACCGAAGATCGATGGCAGATTGAAGGACGCTTAATATATCACTGGGGCGCGTGTCACCCTCTCTCCCCCCGTTTGCGTCACGCGGCAGGCGTGCTGATGCGCGCTTGAGACGCCCTGGGAGCTCCTTTTATCGGCGTTGAAGAGCTGTCAACGCTGACCGGCTGCGATTTTCGATCCCTGCGACGCAAGCCTTCTTTTTTTTTTGGCACAACTTAACAACATTAAACATTTAGTTTTCGTCGGTCATTCGTTGCTAGTAAGTTATTATTCGTTACGAAATTATCTAATAACCTAAGTTGAAATATCTCCTACAGCGGTACTCACGGGTGCTGAACACTAACAGCTGCTGCGCTTCAAGGAATTTGGTAGATTCATTTTAGGCATAAGAGTATGCTTACCCTGGGTCATGTGCCGATTTCGCGTGTTTCTGTGGTTCAGTTGAACATTAGTTTATACCAAACAACCAAAAGGTTCACCTATCATCCCTCGTCACCAACGTCCCACAACTAATGCTGTTAAAGAGGGAAACAATGCACAACCATCTTGAACTCGAATTCTTTTTTTGAACGTTTTCCCTGGTGATGTGCCGCTAAAATGCACATTGCTCTTTTGTGAGAGCCACATGTCACCAGGATATTTGGATTAAATTTGAGAGGGTCTAGCGATTTAGAAATTGTTTACAGACGCACACAAGTTGACCTGGTTGCGTTGATAGCTGTCAGGCTTGATGTTCTTTTTTGACTGAATGCAGTTTATCTTATGCTATCACTTCACGACTTCCATTGCGCGTAGATCAAAGTCAGAGGAATTATTTACTTGCAGCACGTTCGTGCAAGAGTGACTAATCATTTTTAGTTTGTGGTTTCATATATTACAAAAATTAGAACAATCACTGCATACTCTTTGCCATAAAAAAGAGAGAAAAAGTCTTTCTGGAAGAGTAATATTTAAAATATGTTCAATAGGAATAAACGGTGCATTTTAAATTTAAATGTAAAATTTTTACGTTAGCTTTTTAAAACTAAAATTCTTTCGAGATAAAAATTACATAAGAAATGAATTGTGCAACGCTTTCAGACCGAACTAAAATTACCTTGATTATCTAATTATTCTCATGGTTGCACAGTGCCAGTCTGGTTCCGTTGGTTGGGCAATAGGTTAATGATCATTTTTAAGAACACGTCGTTTCTAGAACAAACAATACCAGGTATTGACGTAACATAAAAACGTCATCTCGTGTGTAATTTATAAGGCATAAAGTTACTTTATATTTAATATATTGCTTACGTCGAAATACTTACACCTTCTCCATTCATTTTGCATGCGATTCGCCCTCCTTCTTCGATAAGTTGCATGCATAGGTTCTGTTTCGAAGTGGTAGGCGAGGTATACACCCCTGAAATGGGAGATTAGTACGAAGGTCGTACGGTGCGTTGAAATAAACTTAATCAGATATTACTAACCTGAGTATGATGTAGCAAATAGGTAAACACAAATTAACGCTGTGTCAGTTAAAAACGTGGAGCACATAAGGCGACCGTAAGCTTAAATACAACTTTTGGTACCTTGCTTTCCTAAGCATTTTTAATATGAGACTCGTTTAATGAGCGGGCGCGAAGCTAGAGTATAAAATTGTATTTTGATTAGTTTCCCAACTAGTAAATTATTTTGTTATCGGATGGCTCGTAAAATGACTAATGGAACGTTTATTATTTTTTTCTTTCTCTTCACTGTGTTTTTTTAATGACCCGTTAGTTATCTTTGTTTCAGGCTTCCCTTAAAAACTCGACTGACAATTTAAAAATACTATTAAATGTAAGATTATGGAATATCTTGCATCTAAAGGGGGGGGGGGGGGGGAAGAGGAATGGTCGGAAATCTTACAAATTATTTTATTTCTTTTAAAATTGTATGCATGCTAAGCTCTGTTTCACTCTAATTTCTAAAAAGGCCGATGCTACACGCGCGAGAATGTGACCCCGAACACTGCTTGCACTAAACGAGCGCACGTGCTTGACAGGGACAGTGAAAGTCCGGAACTCGCACTTGCAGCCTCGTCCATGCTCACACTCAATGTGAAACGATGTATAAACAATTTTCTACTCCTTGCATAGTAGGCATTTAACTCTCGCACTTTTTTGTTTTATCTTTGAAAGTAAACGCATGTAGGAAAGTGAAGTTCTAGACTATGACCTTTAAGAATATTTGCGACAATATTTATAAAGCTTTAAAGAAAAGTTAAAAATATTTTATATCAAAGACACGTGCGTCACAAACCCCCTCATTTTCAAAAAAAAAAAAATGTCGGGCAAAATTTTTTTGTGTCAATTATTATTTTGAACGTGATGCAATTCAGAAACGTGTGTCTTTCGGTGCGTTGACCATACATGCACGCATACAAGTTCTCACGAGAATTAACATGAGTTTTGCGAAGTAAAAACGGGGCTTATACTTGTTTTAAGAGAGATGGGACATTTGCTTTTTTAGATATGTGTTTTATTCAGACAGTTAAATCATTATCTGAAAGATCAATTTCAATTTAAATGAACATCGTCCTCTTCAACACGTACGTCACAATATAAAATTTCCTCGAACGAAAACCAACTCATCCCTTACGTTTCTTGACTTATTTTTAATTAGAAGAAATCGCAAAAGGTGTCTTTTAGTAATCCTGTCGACGTCGACCCTAACATTGGAATTGATTTTGGAATGGGTCCTATAAACACTGGACTAAAAAAATGACAAGAGCTCAACCGACATTTCCGCACGCGTTCTTCATTTAAAATCTGGAGGGGTTACAGAACACATTTCTATGCGGAGGGCAAGTTCGTCTGCTCCTTGCGCAGGGGGTAGTGGTGACGTCAGAACGCCGAGCCCTGATTGGCTGATGGCGACCCCCTATCTGAGCGTCGTCTGCTCCTTTGCAACGTCGTCTGCTCGCGACGTCGTCTGCGCCTGTCTCACCTTTCCTGCGACGTTCGGAAGTGCACAGGCCAGATTCCCGAAACGATCTTACGCCAAAAATGTGCGCAAGACAAAACGCAAGAACAAATTCGTATTCACAAAACGAAATTATCGCAAGCTTTGCGCAGGTTACGACGGAATCCTACGACAGCTCCGAAGCTGTCTTACGCACTTCTTACGATCAAATCAACATGGCCCACAGCGTCGCGGTCGCGACGACCCACGGACGTTTATTTTTCTACGTGCGCTTCTTACGCGTCCCGACTTCAAGCAGCAAGAAAAAAGTAAAAAGGAGTTTAAACAGACCACGACGAACAAGAACGCTGGATCCACAAACACCCGGGAAAAGCTCCAAAGGCCACGATTCCGCCGACAACGACCAAGCGAGCCGGCGGATAGGCCTAGAAGGCACTCCGATTCGGCGACCGTCTGCCCACGACCGGCTGGCGTGCTGAATGGAATATGCCCGCGAGACCCTTGTGAACCCTTCCCGTCTTATACTTTGATCGCTGACCTCAATTTTAGAGTAAGAGATCAATCTCTTCCTCTTGTCATCTCCTTGTTTTCCGAGGCAACGGTGACTCTCGCCGGTAAAAGCGGTAATCTCCGACAGACGCAGGAAAGGTAAAGCAGCCATCGCTTTGACTAGCAGACGTATAGCAGACGACGTTAACTGCGCCAACCCGCCGACGTCGTTAAAGAGTGAGGAGTCTCGCCGCTCACGAAAGGAGGGAAAAATTATTTGGGAGGGAACTTGCGGACACTAACACGCTCACTCCCCCCCCTCTTTCGGTTCTTAGCAAACAAACCTCGGCTCCTCAGGACAACTCGCGAGTGAGTCTTTTGACTTCCCTCCTTGATGTACGTCTGCTAGCTGTTAGACAAAAACAGCGTACCGCTGAAGTTATTTCGTCTGCCCTCTCTGAAAGGCGAAGTCGAGCTCGCTCGATTTCCGAAAGTCGCAGGAAAGGTAAGACAGACGCAGACGACGTTGCGAGCAGACGACGTTGCAAAGGAGCAGACGACGCCAAGATAGGGGGTCGCGATCAGCCAATCAGGGCTCGGCGTTCTGACGTCACCGCTACTTCCTTTCTTAAAGGCTCTGTTATACTCCGACGTAACGCGCGCGCGCGCGCGAGCGCGTCACAGCGACGTCACGTCGGCGAAAACCCGACGCTCTATACTCCGGCGTCGTGACGTAACCGACGCGACCGGCGGCGTTCGGCGCAGCCTGACCACCTCGACGCCAAAATGGAGCATGCCGTATCCCGCGCCGGCCGCGCCGGCGACGCCGGACCAGGATGCATCACGCGCTGGCTCCCGACAGGCGTCGCGCGGGAAGCGCGGCGAATGCGAGCAATAGCAGGCGACAGGAGCACCACTCCGTCTGGCGTCGTGTTTGAAGAATCGGACTCGGTCGGTCGAGAAGCTGATCGATGGAATTCGTCCCCACCCGCGTGTCTACGACTCGAGGAGGCTTGAGTGCCGTAGACCGGGCGCTTGTCAAAGATGTACCGTATGCAAACTGACCGCCTATACGCTTGCGGCGCAGGCGGGGCACCAACAGTGCAAGCGCGAGTTTTCGTCGTGCAAGGTACGCCCACGCCATCGCTCGAACTGGACGCTCAAGAAGCGCGAGAATTTTCGTATGCTATTCGAAACGAAAAGGAACCGGAAGTGGCGCACTCTTGCAGGAAACGTGCCCCCGTAGTCAGATTCTGCGCATGCGCCGCACCGGCGGCCCACCGACGCGCGCCGCGAGCGCCGCCAGGGACGCCGGAGTATAAAGAAGCCGAATTTTTTATGCGCGCGGCGTGACTGACGTGACGTAGCCGATTTCGGCCAGCGTTCGCTTGCGCGCGCGTTACGTCGGAGTATAACAGAGCCTTAAGGCTCTGTTATACACCGACGTAACGCGTGCGCGCGTGCGAGCGCGTCACAGCGACGTCACGTCGGTGAAAACTCCACGCTTTATACTCCGGCGTCGTGGCGTAACCGACGCGACCAGCGGGGTTCGACGCAGCCTGACCGCCTCGACGCCAAAATGGAGCCTGCCGTATTCCGCGCCGGCCGCGCCAGCGACGCCGGACCAGGATGCATCACGCGCTGGCTCCCGGCAGCCCTCGCGCGGGAAGCGCGGCGAATACGAGCAATAGCAGACGACAGGAGCCCCGCTCCGTGTGGCGTCATGTTTGAAGAATCAGACTCGGTCGTCGAGAAGCTGATCAAAGGAATACGTCCTCACCCGTGTGTCTACAACACGAGGAAGCTTGAGTACCGTAGACCGTGCGCTCGTCAAAGATGTACCGTATGTACTTTGATCGCCTACGCTTGCGCCGCGGGCGGTGCACCAACAGTGCATGCGCGAGTTTTTGTCGTGCTAGGTACGTCCATGCCATCGCTCGAACTTGGTGCTCAAGAAGCGCGAGAATTTTCGCCTGCTATTCGAAACGAAAAGGAACCGGAAGTGGCGCACTCTCGCAGGAAACGTGCCTTCGTAGTCAGATTCTGCGCATGCGCCGCGCAGGCGGCCCACCGACGCGCGCCGCGGAAGCCGCCAGGGCCGCCGGAGTATACACTCCGTGCGGGAACTATAGGGGGCGCTTTGAAAAACGCGCGTAGCGCCGCTAGCGGAGGAGCTGGCGTTCGACAGTGAGGCGCGCTCAGCAGCCTGCGGTGCCTTTTCGCGTGCGAAGCTATGGCGGCGGAAGCGCGCACGGACAGAAGTTTTGCTTTTTGAGCCAAAAAGTTGAGGGTGACGTTGCATGAGTGCTGGGGCAGATTTAAGAAGGGCATTTAGCTGTTCTCCGCTTCTTATATATTTAGTTTGAGTCGTTATTAGAAGTACTTTTTTTAGTTGCGGTCGAAAAGGGGCTTGAGGAATTTTCCGAAAAGCGAGACGGCCGCTACCATAATTGCTCTCAGTGGGAGATTTGTTTCGCTAGTCGCTGTAAACGTAGGACTGCTGGGACGATTATATTTGGAGGCGAGTGAGATGTTCACTAAGTTTGTGCACTAAGTGGGCCAAGTTTTATTAAGACAGTAGGTGTGAAAGTTATGGTTCGAACGAATAAAGCTCTCAGGAATATCCAATATTGGACCCAAAATGTTGTGTTATAACCGGGCTGTGCGAAGTGCAGATTTGGACACACAGGTTCTTGGACATGACCGTAACTTGACACACCAGTTATAATACCAAAAATAGGTGGCCTAGGGAAACCAGGTGGAAATTTGGTATGGGCCGCGTAACTGAATGGGGAAACGGTTTTGACCGTGAAAGGGTTGTCAAGAGTATACCACGCGTCGTGGGAGATGGAGACTTTACAGGTAGGAAGGGACGAGTGCACTCTACTTCCAAATGAAACAACTTTACGAAAGGTGGCTTCAAAGCCGAGAAAACCAAGTTGCCGGCCAACAAACGGTTTGACCGTCAAAGGTTTTGCGGTCAGCTGTTGTGTAATAATCGGGTTGTGCGAGGCGCTGGTTTTAGGCACACAGGTACTTTGACAACCGTAAATTGACAAAACTCTTATTATACCTAAAAGAGGTGGCATAGTTTAACCAGGTGGAAATATTTTTGGGCAGCGTAACTAAGTGGGAACGGGTTTTGACCGTCAAAGGCTGTCAAGAGAATACCGCTCATCATGGCTGGGAGGTGCACACTTTACAGGTAGGAACAGTGCTTAAAGTCCCCGTAAATTGAGGAGGGTCCCTACAAGAAGGGGGGGGGGAGGGGGGGGGGGAGTTTCGATGAGATGTAATAGATGCACATACAATAAACCCCACTGCTGACTTTGTCCACGCTGTACCTGCAACCCTCAACCACAAATGTCACATTCGTGAAAACAAGCTGTCTTATTGCAATGTATGATTTTGATTTCACTAATTCTGGGGCCGTGGAGGGGAGGGTCTTAGACCATCCGTTAAAATCAGTGGGGGGGTCGAGACCCCCTGAGGCCCCCCAAACCTTAAACCCTGGGGAAGGGACCAGTGGACGGTACTTCCAGTTCGAATAACTTTGCAATAAATGGCTCTAAAGCCGAGAAAAAAAATTGTTGTCTACAAGACTTGGGGTGTCAGCGTTTTCATATCCAAAAGAAGGCTGATCAAAAAAGAAAGCACACCACATAATCTTCCATACTCAAACATCAATTGTCCAGTGATTACAAGTTTTATTGTAGTTTTCCTTAGATTCATATTTGTCACTTTTTGTACCGTCTGAATCTTTCTTCATGAAGTACAGGACGCGTGCCATACTGGTCCGGAAATATCATCGACACGTGCGATGAGGACGAAACTTTTTGCGAGGGCATTCCTTCAACGAAATTCGCACTGCATACCCGCGAGTGTAGGATGGCATTTCAGTTCGAGCTGAGAGATGTAGGCGTTACTGGTACGAAAACGAACGCAGAGCGCAAAGCGGCAGTGTAGAATATGTCAGCCGTGCCGCAGTGGCAGACATGATCGGGAGACCAAATTTCTCGGGTCGTACGGCACGGGTCCATCGTTGTCGCTGTCCCACAAAACATCGGCGAGGTGAAAAAACTGTGAAACTTCGTCCCCACGAGATACGACGCATAACTATTGGAGCACTTAACGACGCAGCAGTTCATGCTGCTAACCCAGCGCAACCGCACCGCTCCGACTTCAATGCGTACCAATGCGCGCGGCGTGGTTTCGTTTCGCAGGGGCTCTCACTGCCTACCTTCGATAACGGCCGCGCGGCGGCGCGCCGGTCGCGTCGCACGGAGTGAATAGAGAGGGCGAATTTTTGACGCACGCGGCGTGACTGACGTGACGTAGACGACTTCGGCCAGCGTTCGCTTGCGCGCGCGTTACGTCGGAGTATAACAGAGCCTTTATGCGCAGAAGATGAAAATGAGGCCACCTGCGAGGCGTATTGAGAAACATTGTACCATATTAAGAAGTATGCATTTTAATAGCTCGTCAGCCTCATGACAGAAATACTGTGCCCTCCTTCCTCCCACTTCCACCCAAAGAGTTCTTCTTTTTTTTTTTTTTTCAACTGCCAAAATAAACGACGGATCGCCGAACCTTCAGTCTCGGCCAAATGTAGTCCTAGCAGTTACAACCAGATGCGACAGTTTTGACAACTAACCGTGATATCATTCTGAAGTTATAAGCGATTTATTTTTTTTAATTTCATACGGACAACAGACGACAGCGAGCTTTATTTTTATGAAAAAAACTTGAGGAAATCCTTCATAAATTATAAATTAGTGAATGGTTAGTTCTCAAACTTTGGTATCTGGTTCTGGCCTTTAACGGGACATTTATGCGCAGAAGAAACCTTCGGTGGTGGGTAGTTTACTTCCGTGGGGAAAATACCACTATTTTTTTTTTCTGGTGGACATGCTGTATATCCAATATTTTTTTAACACTGAAATTGTTTCATCAGGCGATCTGCATTCAGATCAGTAACGTTTTCCACAAAAGCCAGGTTGCAGTAAAAATGAGCGGTCCTGGGTTCATTCAATATACAATGAGAGTGATAGCTTCGAAACGTCACGGCGAAGCCGTTGAACATCGGCGTCGGGATCACGTACCATGGGGTCTGGGCTGCGAAACATTAATTGGCTTCGTTCTCACGAACGCTCACTTCACTGTTCTACCTGCGGCGTAAGGATAGACGTGTCAAGGTTCCCGCGAGAGCGTCTTGTGGCGCATTCGCACAGGTGGTTGAGTTGTGTTTGCGAAGCGGTTCCGGATGCAAGTCGCGAGCGGCTCCGTTCAGACACTCCAAGAGGTTGTTTGCAATTCACGAGAGGTGGTTGGCGGCTGGCGGTTGGCGCTTTCAGGGGCGATGACGCGTGATCTTTTTGAGACTTGCGTTGGGCAATCCTGTTTTGCAATTAAAACTCCACTTATATCCACGATACAAAACCAACATTTTTCTATTTTGCCAGTATGAAAATTTTCCTTGGGGTTGTTCGCACGCGTTACGAGTTCAGGCAGCGATTAAGCAGACATGGACCCGCAAACCCCACCAGGAATTCCCTCTACTTAGCCCACAAGCAAAACCCAGCTTAGGCGCGCCTTGCTTACTCAGAAGAGGCTACTTCCGACCTTTTGTTTGAAGTAGACCCTTCCCGCATGCATAGCTGACCATGCTTTTAGGAAAGACAGCCTGTTTTCCCCCCTCGTTGTTCGCTCTTATCATTTTCGAAGTTGTGAGTGGTGAAGTGGACCACTGTGCGGGGGAATGTGTTGGGGGGTGCTACAGTCCGTTACAAGTCAAGAAGGTAGCGGCAAATGCCCCTCAAACGGAATCTTCTATTCCTCCACCACGAATCGCGTCTGGTTGTTTCCGGTACGTCATAACCTCCGCGAACCAATCATGTTCTTGCAAACGAATATTTTTACCATGACTACAGGGCAGAATTTCTACGACTCCAGTATTTGCAGCAAATATTCGGTTTTTTAACGCGGTTTTTCACTTGCCCGAGCGCACGTTGCTAAGTCGTAACTGCGACGTCTTTTATTCGAAATAGGCTCCGCGCCACAGCGTGAGAATCCAGCGAGAGCATTGCCATTGAAAAGTTTCATGCGGGAATAAGGCCTATCATCGTACGCACGTTGAACGTCGTCTTCCTAGTCTGCCTCAGGTTACGCCTCAACATCGTGACGGCATCGGCTTTTCATCACAGTGGGCTCCATGGAGCGACGTTAAAATGTAGCGGTCACCAGACTCTTCTTTATAAAAGTAGGGGGCTGTGCGGGATGGGCATAAGTGAACCACGAACACACCAAGTGTCTTCACCCGATTTCGAGAGTATTTTTGCGGGCGTCAATAAATGCACTGTCTACATAAATGACGCTTTCAAAACAGCCTGTATTCGTCTGAGAAACGTGGCGTCCTTGTCAAGTTTTCGCGTCGCAATCAGCTACACGCTAATCTATGACTGCGATAGTACACTCGGGTGCACCCTCGTTCAAAATAATGAGCTGTTGCATATATGTGAAATAAAAATAATAAAATATAAAAAATATTAGAAAATTTGAGGGAAGCAGATTTAGTTCTCTCAAATGCTTCCGAACATTCTGCTTGCTCTCAGGGGTCATATCAGCGGTATGTTTATGCTTCGAAGCCCGAGTACGTGACGCTGTACCCCGACTCGCGTCACGTCGCGGCCTAAGGTATTACGGGCAGACACGCACCAAATGTTCCAATTTCTTTAGAAGGAAAACGATTTGATAGCAGCATTGGTTTAATACTTTGTTGCAGCTGAAAATGTTGTCAATAAAAATAATTGCAGGGGCAGCTTCCCAGTTCATGAATTGTAGCTTTCTTATATGCGAAATATTTATTTTAATACAAAATTCAAAACATACCGAGTACCCAGATGTCATGATCTTGGTCCAAATGCAAGTAGCCTAATGGTTTGTCTTTATAACAATAAAATCAACAATGTTTCAATAAAGCGACTGCTCAAACCGCCGAATTACATTTCTGGCGTATATTTATCACTGCATTATACCAGGCCGTAGCAGCGAACGAGCTCTTCAGAGTCCGTGTTCACCTTTCCGGTCTACCTTGGCAAATATAGACTCGTGTAGAAAACAAATCGAACTTCTTGGAGACAACTTCGCATTGCTCATTGTCAGAGCTTCCATGGAACCTTCGGGAAAAAAGCTCCCTGTCGTTTCATCTACACATGTTTCATACACTTGTTATCAACTCTCGTTTCATCAAAACTGATTGTTTCATCGATACTTCCACACCGTGCTGTGAAGCTTCATGGACACGCTAATTTCACGCTGCAAAAACATTTTGTTGTACGTTTGTCACTGGGACACACGTCCGACTGAACCAGTTCACGACGGTACGCGGCGACAGTCTGCAACAGTTCATTACAAAAATGTGAACCCACTAGGCCCACCCGTACATGCCGCTTCGCAGCAGCGTTTAAGGGTGGTACCGCCCCCTTGCATATACCCATACCCTTGCTCACCAACGAAGCAGCACACCCCTGACCAAACAAAAACTGTTGTCGACAAAACATAGAGAGATATGTCGATAAAACGAGTGTCGATGAAACAATCTGTTGATAAAACATCGCAGTGTTGATGAAACGAACTGTGGGGGAAATGTCATTCGTTGAAATAAGTGGCACCACACAAAAAGTCTGTTTCCGAGCCGCATTACTTAAACACCATCGCAACTGGCATTATTTTACATACCCATTGCAAGAAAAAACGCACTCCCTAAACAAAACAAAACAAAAAAAAAAAAAACAGTGAATATAAGGTTCTTTCTTTGTTAAGGTTCACGACCTGGAATGGGATAAGGAGAAGCTTGTTCGTCTCCATCCGGCAAATTTGAAATGGTTCTGGACTGGACAAGATGGACTCAATATCGGCGTTATTGGTGCAAAACTTTGACAAACACAGCGTGTTCGGACGTGAGAGTTAAGGGTTAACGTGGGGCTCTCTAAGCCGAGGCGTATGGCAAGTGCACACCGACCGGGGGAACCGACCACCTGTATCTGATCTGGTTGCAAGCCTTACAACCTCAGCCTTTAAAAGGCTCTGCATGATTTCTCGTTTGGGGTAACATCTTGGCAGCTCATTAGACGGGTCCTACAATTACGCTCCAACAGTAGTTGCCATCCACGATTCGACCCACTTGATCCGGGTACAAGAAGAGGCTTCAAATTTTGACCTGTACCTATTTAACCTCTAAGCCAGCTGACGGGGGCACAATAGCAGCACCAAAGAAAAAAGGGATTACGCCTTTTACAGACTATAGCATCACAAAACCCAGAAATACCTCCATTCATTCTAAACCAGCTTCAGAAGCCACGCAAACACTCAAAGACGACCGTTCAGTACTTCACAAAGCTGTCCTCGGAAACAAGTCGGGCTGTGCATTGTTTTTCTTATCGGCTACAAAAAGGTTCGATTTAATCCTCTGCATAGCAGTAGTCCAGGGGACTCAAAACGGAGGTCTCCATAAAAGACCGCTTCACGTCATCACAGTGTTCCTGCAGGACTGATGATATCAAGCTTGAGTCTAGCTGAACTAGCCGCAGCTACCGGCATTGGCATTCCCCAGATCTCCCTCTTCTCACCAACCCTTCATCAATGTTATAAAATACCTTTTCTCACGTCAAGCGTTCGGTGCTCTTTTTAACGATACATTTCGATCTAGTAAAATGTCACCTCTGAAGTTCAGAGTGGCCTCGCTCGCGTAAATGGCAAGCGGCGTCTAGTTTGTGCTTTGAAACAGATCACTTCAGGCTGTGCGAGTTAGCTGCCCATAGTCCTGTTACACGTTATTGCAATTCTCAGAGTTGCCTCGGTCGTGTAAATTGCAACCGACATCCAGTTTATTCTTCGAAACAGATCAATCCAGGCAGCGAGTGTAAGCTGCCCACAGTGCTGTCCCACGTTTTTGTTATTCTCAAAGTGGCTTGGTTGTGTAAGTGGCAACCGGCATCTAGTTTGTGCTTCGAAACAGATCACTCCACGCAGTGAGAGTTAGCTGCTCACAGTGCTGTCACACGTTGTTGTTATTCTCAACGTGGCCTCGGTCGTGTAAATGGCAACCGACATCCAGTTTATGCTTCGAAACAGATCAATCCAGGCAGCGAGAGTAAGGTACCCACAGTGCTGCCACAGGTTATTGTTATTCTCAGAGTGGCCTCGGTCGTGTAAAAAGCAACCGACATCCAGTTTTTGCTTCGAAACAGATCACTCCAGGCAGTGAGAGTCAGCTGCCCAAACGCTGCCGCACGTTATTGTAATTTTCAGACTGGCCTCGGTCGTGTAATTGGCAAACGACATCAAGTTTATTCTTCGAAACAAATCACTTCAGGCAGTGAGAGTTAGCTGCCCACAGTGGTGCCAAACGATATTGTTATTCTCAGAGCATCCTCCGTCGTGTAAATAGCAACCGACATCTAGTTTATGCGTCGAAACAGATTACTCCAGGAAGGGATAGTTAGCTGCCCATAGTGCTGTCACACGTTATTGTTATTCTCAGAGTGGCCTCGTTCGAGTAAATGGCAACAGGCATCTAGTTTATGCTCCGAAACAGACCACTCCACGCAGTGAGAGTTAGCTGCTCACAGTGCTGCCGCACGTTGTTATTTTCAAATTGGCCTCGGTCGTGCAAATAGGAACCGACATCCAGTTTGTACTTCAAAACAGATCACTCCAGGCTGTGAGAGTTAGATGCCCATAGTCCTGTCACACGTTATTGCCATTCTCAGAGTGGCCTCGGTCGTGTAAATGGAAACCGACATCTAGTTTATTCTTCGAAATAGATCAATCCAGGCAGCGAGTGCAAGCTGCCCACAGTGCTGTTACATATTATTGTTATTCCCAGAGTTGCCTCGGTCGTGCAAATTGCAACCGACATCCAGATATGCTTCGAAACATATCACTCCGGGCAGTCAGAGTTAGCTGCCCATAGTGCTGCCACACGTTATTGTTATTCTCAGAGTGGCCTCTTTCGTGTAAAAGGAAACCGACATCCAGTTTATGCTTCAAAACAAATCACTGCAGGCAGTGAGAGTTAGCTGTCCACAGTGGTGCAACACGTTATTGTTATTCTCAGAGCAGCCTCGGTCGTGTAAACAGCAACCGACATCCAGTTTATGCTTCGAAACAGATCATTCCAGGTAGTGAGAGTCCGCTACCACAATGCTACCACACGTAAAAGGGTATTCACTTGGGCTAGTTGGTTGTACATTTCAGGATTAAAAGCGCTAAAAAACGAGGACCAGTAAAAGAAGACACACACGTCACACAGTAGAGTGCTCTACTGTGTGTGTGTCTTCTTTTACTGGTCCTCGTTTTTTAGCGCTTTTAATCCTGAAATCTACCACACCTAATTGCTATTCTTAAAGTAGCCTCGGTCGTGTGAACGACCACCGACGTCCAGTTTATTCTTCGGAACAGATCACTAGAGTGAAAGTTAGGTGCCCAGAGTGCAGACACAAGTTATTGTTATTTTGAGAGTGGCCTAAAGGGCCACCGACGTTCAGTTTATGCTTCGAAACAGATCACTAGCAGTGAAAGTTAGATGTTCACCATGCTGGCACACGGGATTGTTATTCTCAGAGTGACCTCGGTCCTGTGAATGGATACCGATGTCCAGTTTATGCTTCGAAACAGATTACTGGCAGTGAAAGTTAGCTGTCCACAGTGCTGACACACGTTATTGCTAATCTTAGAGTGGCCTCGGTCGTGTAAATGCCCATCCACATCCAGTTTATGCTTTGAAACAGATCACCCCAAGCAGTGAGTGTTCGCTGCCCACAGTGCTGCAACACTTTACTGTTTTTCTCAGAGCGGCCTCGGTCCTGTGAATTGCCACCAATGTACAGTTTATGCTTCGAAACATATCACTGCCTATGAAAAGTTAGTTGCCCCCAATGCAGACACGCGTTATTGTAATACTCAAAGTGGCCTCGGTCATGTAAATGGCGACCAAATCCAGTTTATACTTCGAAACGGATCACTTCAACCCGTGATAGTTAGCAGTATGGAGCGCTGCCACACGTTATTGTTATTCTCAAAGTGGCCTCGGTCGTGTAAATCGGCATCGACGTCCAGTTTATGCTTCGAAACAGATCACTCCAGGCAGAGCGTTTTCTGCCCACAGCACTGACACACGTTATTGCTATTCTCAGAGTGGCCTCGGTCGTGTAAATGGCGCCCCGAAGTCCAGTTTATGGTTTGAAACAGATCACTGGCAGTGAAAGTTAGCTGCCCACAGCGCCGACGCCCGTCATTGTTATTCTCAGAATGGCCTCTCTCGTATAAATGGCCAGCGGCGTCGAGTTTATGCTTCGAAACAGATCACTGGCAGTGAAAATTAGCTGCTCACAGTGCCTACACACGTTAGTGTTTTCCTTAGAGTGGCCTCAGTTAGTGTGAATGGACACCGACATCCAGTTGATGCTTCGAAACAGATCACTAACATTGAGAGTCAGCTGCCTACGGTGCTGATGCATGTTATTGTTATTCTGAGAGTTGCATCAGTCGTGTAAATAGACACCGACGTCCAGTTTATGCTCTGAAACACATAACTGGTAGTGAAAGTTTGCCGCCCACAGTGCCGACACACGTTATTGTTATTCTCAGAGTGACCTCAGTCGTGTGAATTGCCGCCAACGCTCAGTTTATGCTACGAATAAGATCACTGGCAGTAAAAGTTAGCTGCTCACAGTGCTCCCACACGTTATTCCCTATAGAAAATATTTCCATACTCGGCATACTGGGCCAGTATCAAACCGGATTATTGGACGGGCAAACTGGGAATACTGGTAATAGTTTTACTGGGAATACTGGGCCGGTTTCAAAATGGATTATTGGATGAATATGCTGGGAATACTGGTAGTTTTACTGGGAAAACTGGAATTATCGAACATGGGTATACTGGATGCACTGGTAATACTGGATTTACTGGGCATATGGTAAAACTAGCCATACTGGTCACACAGGCACACCAGTTGTACCGGTTTCACTGGTAAAACCGGTATAGCTGGTTGTAATTGAGATACCAGTAGGGCCAGCTTCACCATATTTAGGGGTGGAACTCATAAAATGTACTTGGGAGCAGCCACGGGAGCAGCTGAAACAGTTGTTTTGGAGCAGGTTTGGAGCAGCTAGAACTACATTCTGGAGCAGGTTAGGCGCAGCTCAAATCAGTTTTCAATGCACTTCAGCTTGGGTCTTAGACAAGCACGGGAGAAATTTCAATTTTACTAAGCAGCACATATGCATATCAGTGGTTAGTAACCTAGATAGATGGGATAACAGTGTAACAGCTAGGTGCGAAAACTTGGCCTTAGTGAGAACCGAAAAGCAAGTACCATATGTTTCTGCAGATAGTGTCCTTGATAGTTTCTGAGTGGCTTTCAGCTGCTTAAAATGCGAACCAGCACTGCTTATAGCACAACCCACACGTGCTCGACATAGTAATTATATGGGCGAACCATGTGACGTACGTAAGCAACGGATGTGCCGTTGCACGGAGCAACAGGGCAACAAATTCCGAGTTTAGCCTATCGCGCAACTGAATATCGAAACAGTAGACTACGATTAACCAAGTTATCGTATTCGAAGCGAAAAGTCGGAACAAGATTTAAAATATGCCGAGCAGAGATCTACCGCTCGCGTGAGAGCTGCTGGCCGGCAAGGTTTCGGATCGGACCGCGTTTCAGTTCAATCAAATCACGATTTATCTTGCAGAAATGCGGTTCCAACTTTTAATGATGAAATAAAAGGAACCTCTTGCTAATGTGTTTTCAACTGGCTGACTTCCGAGCCGCAGAGCTTCAGGCGATCTGACGCTTAACAACTCAACCTCACCTCGGCTGACTTTCATAACCGTTTATGGTTGAAGAATAAGAATCCAGTCGCAGGTGATCTAGCGCTTGGAATCCGACCCCAAGTTTTTTCGCTCGCTTCCGACTTGGGTTACACAAGGAAAAAAAACGGAACAAAAACTTCCAAGACCGACCAAGCTAAAGGCGCTTATTTTTGCCAATTGAGTCGATAATAACCGAAACCAAGACAAAATATTTTTTTTTTGCCGCACGTTGTGCGATTTGGAGCACAATGGCGCGAGGTATTGGCTGTGGCGCAGTTTCCGCAGAATGGCGCAGAATGGCGCAGACAAATGCATCTGGTGCAAAAAGGCGCAAGTGGCGCAGCCGTTCCACCCCTGCATACTGAAAACACAGGCCATGAACTGTCATAACCTTTTTATTTGCATTGAAACTTTCTACAATCTTTTAGTAGCTTTGTATAGAGTCATTCCATGTCAAAAACTTGATTTCGGTCATACTTTGTATGTGCCTGAAAATTTTAACATTAAAAAATAACATATTAAGGATTGGTACATCCAGGGCTGAATAACTGTTTTGATGAGGACATGCTCCAAAGTGCAGAAAATTTAATAAAGTCTTGTTTGTTTTACTTCTCACATAACCCGCCCTACCTTATCCTAAAGACAAACAGCAAAGGACACCAATTAGAGTCTCCGAATATTAGTTAAAAACCCGAATTTACCAAAACCTTGATATGTCTTATTCACATTAAAATTTTCGGGCATGTGCAAAATATGCCTGCGATTCCATAGCACTAAATATAGAGCCTGACTAGACAAGAACAAAAAAAAATCGCGTGGTGCCTTTAAAATATACGCCAGGCACTAAACAAGATTAAAAAAAGTCTGGCTTGGCAACAAAAACATTCAGCGTGTGGCACAACATAAAACCCTCAAGATAACACAATGTGTCACCTTTCATTTGAGCGCAGCGAAGGCTACAGCCACCCCAACCAATTCAGCACCGGGAGGGTGTCATGTTACATTCTGGTTGGGCGCAGCTCCAGGAAACGTGACGCTCTCTCAACGGTGGATTGGCTGGGGCAAACAACAAAAACATTCATGGTGCAGTGCAACGCCTGTTAGTCAAACATTCCCGAGGCACCACACTGCAAAGATTAAAGAAGTCTGACTAGACAACTACAAACATGACGTGTGTGGCACAACATCAAACAGTAAAGGTAAAGAAATCCACTAAAAACGACTAAAAGAAGAAAAAAAAAAATTCACAGTTCGGTGTGTTTCAGATGCAAGAGGAAGTTTTTCATGGTGTTGTTCATTTGCCGCACAAGAACAGCGTGGTCCTCTTGCAGGTTGGCAGCCTTGGGGTTCGAATGCTGGTAGACATAGTAGCTCAAGGCATCTGAAAGAAAAGTGGATCAGTAGTTACCAGATAAAGTATATATATTGCTCACTGCTTAGCATTACATTAAATTTTGGATTGTATGCCTGTAATCTTAAAAATTATATATATATTAGAAGTGGGGATAGATTAAACCTTTTAACATGTTTGATCACCACCCTTTAATTGCTAATTATTCAATTAGTAACTTGCCTTGATTCTTAGAGATAATAGTTTAAAAAAGCAAAAGAAAAGGGCCAAGAATTGGTCATGCTGACAAAGCTGAAGTCCACAATATCTGCATACTAAGATTGTATTGAGGCTACGAATTTCACATGTAAGCCAGTTTATTATTACAGTGCAACCAACTTACAACGATACCACATATAACGATGTACCGCTTGCAACGATCAGTTTCTAGAGTTTCTAGACTTGAAATGATGTTTCTACTCCAGATACGATAATCGGTTATGACAATTGAAATTTTTGGGTTTTTTCATTATCGTCTACGTGGGTTGCACTTCATTATGTAAGCCAGATTACGACACAAAAGATCCTGGCAAAGAAGGGGGAGGAGGAGGGGCCCGGACGACGACACGAAAGATCCTGGGAAAGAAGAGCGCAGGTTGAGAGGAGAGAGGAGAGAGTTGTACCTGGACCAATGACAAAAGATTCTGGGAAGGGAGGAAGGAAGGGAGAGAGAGAGAGAGACTCTGCATCACAGTTCAAGGTTTAACGGTCCAGCATTGCAAGCAAACGTTGAAAGCAACTATTGCAGCTTTTTCGCATGACCTAGCTCTATAACACGTTCTGTGTTGATACGCATTTTGCCTTTGCTTATAGGCTATAGCGTTTTCGGATAAAACCTATAAAATAAAAAAAAAAAACACGCGCCAGTAACGACTTTGTGGACTCTAATTGATCTGAAAACCCCTGATTTTTGGGACTGCCAGTTGCACGAACCCGGCTGGTTTTTATATTTTCCTGCAATCCTTGGGCAAGTTTTGTTTTTCTCTTCTATTCAGATTTCATCTTTCGTTTGTAAACGTCACAAAAAGGTGTCTTTCGCTCCTTATTACAAAAACGAGGTAGTCTCGCCATCATACAAGTTCTTGATGTTGGCAGGAGATTCAAAACAGAACAACAAAGTTTTGCTCAAGCATTATAGAAGGCACATGATAAACACCGCACTTCTCGTAAGAGCAAGCAGTTCAAGTGCCGTCATACTGCACTTGAACGCTCCGCAAAGCATCGACCAGTACCTATGATGATCATCGCAAGGCATTTCCTCAGCAGATCCACCAACTACTCCAGACCCAGCAGCGGCACGAAAGCAACAATGCCATCAATGTTGCCATCGTGCTGGAGTGGCTGGATTTAGTTTTGCCGCAAGTTCTGAAACTGAACTTTGAAACCAGATACCTACAAAGCTGTACACCCCCCCCCCAAAAAAAAAAAAAAAAAGACTGCAGGACAAAACGTGGAGATGCACTGACCATTTCGCTCTGCCACAACGCCTTCTATTCTAGAAAGCCGAGTGGTGATTGGCAACTATGTTTATCCAACTTCTGCTGTCACCGGACTAAACACTTTTAATGTTGGCTATTACAAAAAAAGAGTTCGCCTATTTCGACCCTTCCGCCCGTGGGCAAAGCACGAGTGGCAGGGACCGGTGACAACATCACGCGACACACAATCCGTGGATCAAAATTGGAGTTGAGGATTAAGTAGCAGTTTATTCTTTAAAAAAATCAGTTACAAGGACAATGTAAAAGAAAAAGAAGTAAACCAGTCACTTACATTCCTTTGCCTGAGTTGCCAGTGCACCCTGGACTGTGCACCCTGGACTGCTGCATTCGGCTGGCGTGCTGTCCATGAAATATAAAAGTGTGTGCATTGGTGAGATGGAATCGACAACTTTATTTCAGGCAGAATTTACAGAAACTCACTAGGGATTCACAAGTACTTGTCATAAATCAAAATTATAGCTTGTTCAAGACGAAGTACATTCAACTTAAAATGTTTGGGTTACGAGCAACTCCACGTTGGAAAGGACTATATACTGTATGCGGGGGCAACATTCTGCAGCTGTGAAGTTAGAAGGGCACTAAATGAGGTTTGTGAGATTGCTTTTGGTGATAACTCATTTTAGAGCTCTAGACATTCAAAAATTGCAGAAGTATAATGATACGCAACCTGGCCAAGCGACACACGGTGCTCGACAGCTAATCGCAAGTGCTGGCTTCCCGCGGGTGTTGGTGACGTGCATGGTGTTCCTCGGTCACTTTTGGGTAAAGTGGCACTAAAGACTGTTCTGGAGACGCTTGTTTTTGTTTTAATATAAGAGAGTAAATACTAGTTATATGTTAGAAGTTTCAGATGACAAAGCCACTGATTAAGCCCCTCACAATAGAATTACACGCTATCTATGTTTTCTTTTTATGTACACAGCACAAACAAGCGATCGCCGTTTTTTCCAGTTTTTTTCTTCGAAACCAAGAGATGTCATCCAAGTTATTAATGCTACGGAAAGAGCTCATTTAGTTCTATATTTTAAGCAATAAAGTTTCGTTCTCACATTACTATTTAGAAGTAAAATGCGAAAAAGTGCCGATGTGTTTGCGCTAACAGTGTCGCAATGTGTGCACTGCACAATACTGTTAGTGCGAACACATTAGTGCCTTTTAGTTTTACTTTAAAATGGAGCTAGTTGAGGGCCATATTTTAACGCGTATGGTAGTGTCCCAAATTAGCATTTCCTACGACATAAAAAGTTTGGATGACAGCCATCGGACTCTAAGAGAAAAACAGCAAAAACCCACCATCACTTGTTCGAGCTAACAATATCGTGCTCTCTACCGAACTGCTTTCTATGAGAAAAAAGAAATGATATAAATTCAATTTATTAGTCTTTGATGGCTCGGTTTACAAAGATTTCCAGGGCCGGTAGGGCTGCTGGCGGAGCATGGTGTGGGTCCAGAGGATGTGCTGCTCCAGGGGTGGGAGCAGGGCGATCCAGAAGGGGGACAGCTGCATGGGAGGGAATGGGCTCTTGATCCGGAGGGGGGGCTGCTGCGGGGGTGGCATGTTGTGTTGATTCAGAGGGAGGACAGTTGCGAGGGCAGGAGGAAGGTGCTGAGGCAGAGGGGGTGCCGCTGCGGGGGTGGGAGAAGGAAGGAACTGAGCTGCCACTGACACAAGACCAAGGGACGGGGCTGATGTAGAGCACACGGAAAAGGTGGAGACCTATCGAATAATTTCTATCATTTAAACCTGGCTCCTGGCTGTGCACGACTTACAATATCCTTAGAATACCTGAAAACTTTCCAGCTGGAAATCATCCCCCCCTCTCTCTCTCCCCCCGCCCCTCCCCTTCCCGAAGTCTTCTATTTTGGTGAGGCCTCTTCTCTCCCATCCCTAGGGCTTCGTGTTTCCGGATGAATCCTAAAAACTCCGAAAATCTCCCGTTGGTAAAATGTTTGTCAATTCGGATTTATCCGATAAACTCTGAATTGTTATATGCCCACCCACCCCAAACAAAATTTTTTTTTTTTTTGTTTACAATTTTAGCAGCGCAGGAAATGGTTCTGGGAAATGATACCATAATTATCTTTCAAGCCTCGAACCATTTTCAAAAGATGTCTTACGGCTTGGCTCGTCAAGTTTGGTTCAGAGAAACGGGTCATCGTACCATTCGTGTCACGACCAAAGCCACTCTTTTGGTTTCCAGTTTGGGCCATGGGATTTGGGATTTAGAGAAAGGAGAGGGTATGCTTCTGGAGGTAAGAGTGAAAGCTATGGACCATAGAGATTTTATAAAATAGGGAAGGGGGGCAGTTGAAAGTTTTCTATTACATCCTTAAGCACTCCACCTCGCGTGGCCCCGGGATAGATTGATGGGATGACTACGAGTTTCCTTGCGGCTACCTCCGGCAGTTCGTTAATTTTAAGGTATCGACGTTTACCGAAGCCAGACTTGTGTGCGACTTTTGTCGCGGGAGAAATTAGCAGTGTCAATGACACCAACGCCAAATTCAACTGAAAAAATCTTAATTGATACAAGCGCGTTTTATTTTTTATATGCCATATGTTTGCATCAGGTTATTATTTTCTTTTTTTTAGAAAACACTGCAAAATTTATCTTTGAATCGCGGAGAATTGGGGATTTACGAAAAATAAACTCCGATAAACACTGAATTTTTGCTAAAAAATAATCTCTGAAAAACACCCTCCGAATTTCACGAAAAATAAACACTGAAGACACGGAGCCCTAGCAGTTCCCCATATGGCAGCTCGTGATTGGCGCCACCGAATCAAGATCCTAGCTGCGTGCCTGCCTTGCACCCTTGTTTTTTTGTTCGTTTATCCCTGTAGGACTCAACTGTAAGCACAGTGTCATTACAGAGTAAAAAAAAAGCAGCATACTTTTATTGGCTAGTGCTGATGATTGGACCAGTTGGTAGGTAATTATTAAAAAGAAATTGTGAAGAATATGGAAACTGAGGATAGAAACACAACAAAGCGCTGTGTTGATCTCCTCCTTCTTGTCCGTGCAATTCGCATTCTTTGTTTTTAATAATACATTTTTTATGATTTTTTGTTTGGTATCATCTTATAGGGGTTCATTGGAACGATCCACCTGCCATTGTACTCACTTTGGCGGCAGCTCCACCCTTTCTTATGGTGGCATCGTTGAGGAAGTGCAGGGTGGGCATCACTCGCACTCTTGTGGTAGTTCCCCAGGTTCCCATAGGCTGCAAGCTGCCAGCCAAACTGAGTCAGGCCTGCCAGCCCCGCGGGAAATGTCAATTCCACTCTTTTAGATGCAGACACCCACGTTTTGCGTATACCTGAAAGAAGCTCTAACAGAGGGGAAACACAATAATTGATCCTTTTTGAATGCATCTTTTTGTTTTGCTGAGAATATACATAAAAGTCACACGCTATTGTACATTCAGCGGTGCGGCTTAATTTATGATGAGCAATTTTTTTATATAACATCGAGCATTTAGAGAAAATGTACAATATAATGGGTGGGACATAAATTATTGCTTTGAACTATCCTATACATTTACGCATTGCCTGATATCATAAAAGCAATAGAGCTTCACAAATTTGAAACTAATTAAAAGTTGGCATTCGTTTAATTTATGTCTATCGGCTAATATTCTTTGACAGAAAGAATAACTGGGCGAGTCGGTAAGTTGGTAGTATTTCAACTACATCAAATATTCAGGTTCTTTTCGCATTTTTTATGTTTTGCCTTTTCTAGGTATTCTTTTTGTAGCGGCTTTCGCCGCCACTAAAAAAACGTGACATCCAAACTCATTTTATTTACATCACACAATGGTGAACTTCGAAAGCGTGTCGCTTCGGCATACGCGAAGGGACCGCGCGTCTCTACGGCAGAGACGTAAGCATTGGCAAGAAATCATGCTGCTCGCTCTTGAAATTTTTTTCTCGTTCCCGCTTTACGAAACGAATCGGTGGCGGGCGGCTGTTGGGACCACCCGTCAGAACTAGCATGACCTGTGATTGCTTAAACTGTCGTCAGATGATTGCACTTGAACGCTGCGTGAAAGCGTCGTCGGACGCTTTCACGCAGCGTTCCGCAGCGTCGGCGCCAAGAACAGGCTCAGTTCCGCCGCACGCGAATCTGTCTCGCTCTGCGGAGCGAGCCATAGGTTTTGAAGAAGGTACGCTCTTTTCAAGTAATGGAATTACGTCGGCCAGAAGCATTGTTAGAATCAAGCATAGCTTAACAAGCTTATGGTACACGACAAAGTTTGAAACAGCGGCGCACTTCGGCAGAAACAATAGAAAATTACTCACCATCGCTTGCAGCAGCGTTCTCAACTTACGGGCGCTAGTAAGACGCAGCGTCTCCCAGCTCTCAGTCCTCGCTTGACATTCTTGAACATGGTATTCGTAAGGAAGATATCTAAAATACCTGCTAAAACGGCTAAAGCGTAATAAAAGAAGCGATTTTCGAAGCCTCTGGCACCCCAACGACAGCCAAACTACACTGTACTAGAATACTTGGGTAGTGTTGGGACCGGAGAGGCTCGCCTGAAGCGCGCGGTATTAATCGCGACAGGTGTCGACACCGGCGAGTTATCCAGAAGGTGTGCGCATGCGCGGCTGCAGGCGTGAAAATATGAATCTTTGATGTCGCTTTGGTGGAGTGCACATAGGATTTCTGATACATATAGGACCTGCCAGCGGTCATACCTCGGCATCAATTACGCTGCGGCACGATCGCTAGAAACATGATGCTTCAATGTATTGGACGGTACAAGCTACATTACTCTTCCTTTACATAAAAACAATTGCGACCTTAAAGAAGTGGATTGCAAGTTGTTTCAGCGTAGAATTAGCTGCGACTTTCGGTTTGTCGGATGGTGAGCATTTTAAAATGAAATGCCTATTTCCTTGGTCGCAAAGGCCGAACATTAGATATTTGAATAGGATAACTAAAACTCGGAAGCAGTTTCATTTTTTTTTCCTATCTTATTTTATAACGGAACGAAACGGCACATACTAGAGTCCGAGATTGTTTTAGTATGTTTTTAACACCCCAGGTTAACACCTCCGCCTTCTTTTTTGTCCGTCTTTTTTTTTACCTTAATCAGCTCGCTTCACTTGTCCTCATTCTTGTGTTCATTTTTGTGACGAACCACCCAAGCGACGGTCGCAAGGGGTGAGAATCTTTTATTTCTTCATGGCTGCCACGACCATCCGAGGACCACCCGACGTTCACTTGTAAGAAATGGCTTATAATCCGTGACAATTTTTATCACGCGTTTTAACATTGAACTTAAGTCCAAACACTGAGACAACTTGGGCTGAACAAGTAATGCTTTATAAGATTCAAAGAAAACAAGCAACTATTTCACATCATTTTGAGCAGAAAACATGAGCACATGTAGATCAGGCAAGAAAAAGGTTGTAATAGTTTACAGCACGGCATTCAAATAATGGTTACAATGTGCAGCGCATACATGGTTACAATATGCAGCGCATTATCCTCTTGAGCGTAAACCACCTGAAATTCACACGCTCATAACAATACCTTTAACCGACAGCTGGTTTCTGAGAACCAGGTAAGTCTCGCCTGACTTGAGTATTCGAAGGGAAAGACCCATGGTTCCACAGGGAGCGTATCTGGTTCACGCAGGCATACAGGGTGTTTTTGTTTTATTCTTTACAGAACTTTACATATTTTACAAAAAAACAGGATGTGGCAGATATGTGGATGCCGTCTTTCGTTATATATGTAGGGCTCGGTGGACAATAAATGGGGGAATAACCGTTGCAATGTTTAATGATTAACCAAAATCGGTTAGTTAACTTGTTTATTAACGGCTTAATTGGCCATGGTGCAATTACAGTTTTAAAAGGAGTCATTATTAAAGGGAAACACAATTTCGACAATTCGCGAAAAGGCAACGAGGTTCGCGAAATTTATCGTAAAAGTTTGCCTTTCTTCGCTTGATTCAGAAACCGCGTTATGAAAATAATACGTAGAATATAGTGACTTAGTCGTCCTGATGGGTGGCGCCGGCGAGTTCACCGAAGACAGGCTGTCGAGTTAGTGATGAGACACAGAAACAACTGTGTCATTCTTCTACGCATCAATATTAGCCATTTCCTCTTTTCGATCATGAGAGTAAGAAGCTTTTAAGTTGGTTATTTTAAAACTCGGATAACAAAATCTGATATTCCGCTGGCACCTTTGGGCTTGCAACGTATTGATATATGTTACCGTTCAGTGTACAAAAACTTTCTACAAAAGCTTCTCAATAAAACAAGTATAAAATGACAAGAATTAAAGGCATCTTAATGCATAATCAGCAAACAGGAGCAAGTCAAGAACAAAGACTATTCTTTGTATGCTTTGCTTTAACGCACGTATCGACACTGAGTTCATTTCTTTGGTAAAACTTTGTATCATAGTCACTGGAAGGCTCAAAACGGCACATGTAGCTACCCACCACTCATGCGACCTTCGTGAGCTTCGAGTGTGCATGCCCAGCCAAAGTATCAGGAAAAGTCACAGGCGTGTGCGGGATACGCACGCAAGCTCGCCGACGGCATTTCGGCACTACCCTTACGCGTTCACCATCCGCAAAATCAGAACACAAGATTCAAAGCATAGTACGATCGAACACAAGGAAACTATGAAATCGTGGTCCCGACACGCGCACTGCTCGAAGTGAAAAACAGACGGAACTATACTCTGTTTTACCTTGTGTTGTACCGCAGGAAAGGCTATAAGCGCGAGCTCCTTGCTCTAGGGCACATCTCGGCGGCACAAGCTCACGTGCACCAAGGGCAGCTGCCAACGCTATGAGCTCGCGCTTCTAGCCTTCGCTGCTGTGCAGCATAAGGTGAAACGGAGTGTATAAAATCGTGGTACCGACACGTGCATCGCTCGAAGTAAAAAAAAAGGCGGGCTGCGCGATTTTTTTCGGATTACTCGACTACAGCGCCGCCACGAGCTGTCAATACACGCGCACTCACGAGCTCCCGTTGCCAAGCCGCTCCTGTCCCAACACTACCCAAGTATTGTAGAACACTGAAGCCAAACCATAGAGTTATTATAATGTACGGTAGAGGTTCAACTGGCGCTATACTCTGTTTCATACTTAGTGTGCAACGTTGTCAAAGCTACTGGTGCGAGCATGGGGCTTGATCTTGTGGATCGTTTGCACGCGTTCTCGCGCAAACAAAACCAAAGATGAAGCCACGCGCTCGCGCCAGTAGATTTGACAGCGTTGCACGCGAAGTATGAAACAGAGTATAGTGTGCTGTTGCAAATGGAAGCAGACAGCAAGCAGTCCGAAATTGACTTCCGGTAATGCATTTCTACGGAAAAAAGCGAGTGCATTTCCTCCCTGCGCACCATTATAAGAGCTAATATCACGAATAATTCGTACCTACTAGGCCCATTGGAACATTTCCCAGGCACGCAGATGAATTAATTGGTCAGTTACGGCGCGTTTTTATTTTAAAATCGTGGCATGAAAAACGGTGCTAAAACTGCTTCGTACATGTATTTATGTGCACTGTCGGACACTGTTAGCGCGAACACGGCGCCGGCGCTTTCCACCATGGGGGTATACGTGCCAAACGAACGAAGGTCATGTGGAAAACCAAGAGAGACGGCAGGAACTACGCAGTAACACTGGATAAGTAACTCCTTGTGCTTGCAGACGATCAAAATAAATGGAAAACCCCGTAATATAATCAGATTTGCAATAAATAAGTACTGCTTTATTCTTTCTGCTCACGAATACATGCGAAGATGCTTGTTCTGTGTTCAAATCATCACCCGCACGCTCCAAATCGTTGCAAATAGGGGGAAGCCAGGGAATAATAAGAAAATACACCTTTCGTAGCCCACGTACTTTATTCTTTACGTTTCGAACGTTTTTTTAACCACTCGTAAAGATGCACGACGGGGGCATTTTCATATACAGAGAGGACAGGCATATTAGCAATATATAAGAACCAACGGAATGCTGGCGCACTTTGAACACACTCTACATTCCTTTCGATTCTTATTATGCTTGGAATCGTCGCTCGTTTCTACATACCTGCCATGAAACAGAGGTTTGGGCCTGAAATATAGCGAAGTTTAGCATCGTTCGTTCGTAAAGGAAAAACGCTGTAATTAAAGCAATTATACTTTCACAATACCAGTAAAGGTACATACTATCCGGTACAACCGAAATGACAAAAGTTATTTATGTTATTTTCCGGCGACGAGACAAAATTCACGCGCGTTTTCCCATAGGAATACACAGGCAGAGTGGAAAAGTAGACTGCGTGCTGTCTGCTTCAATTTGCAACCGGAAGTCCCGTAGACACTAGTACCAGCTGAGCCTCTAGCGTTTATTATAATAACTCTATGAGCCAAACGGCCAAACGGAAGCTGATTGCGATAATGATGGTCTTCCGCAATCTTCAAAAGATTTTTTTTAGCGAAACCAAATAAACTAATGTTATATTACTAATATTAATGTCACTATAATAATGTTGTAAAAAAGTAACGAAGATTTAGTCTATCTCATGTTTTATCTAAACTTTAGGTTGTCTTTTGAAGTGAAAAAACCGAAACCGGAACTATTTCAACCAACGTTTCGTTCGTCATATTCCCATCCTTGCGTGTGTGTGCGTGCATGCGCCCGGGTTCGTGTCCGCGTGTGAATGCGTCCGCGTGATTGTGTGTGCGTGCGTCCGTGCTTGTGCGAGCGTGCATGTGCATGCGTGCGTGCGCTCGTGTATGTGCGCATGTCTGCGCGCGAGCAAGCATATGTGTTTGTGCGTTCTATTGAACTACGCCAGCAAGAAGACTCATAATTATTATTTTTATTGAAATATGCCAGCGCGAAGTCCAGCGGTCCTTCCTTAACTCTGCAGTAAACACTAGTGTATTGATTGATTGAGCCCTATTATTGATGGTTATGATTTCAGACAGATGCCAATCGGCCACTTCTGCAAATGGGGCGAACATCTGTTGCTCTTCTATATATCGCGCTTCGAACGTACCTCGAGCAGTCCGACGTCTTGATTGTTTCCATTTCAGCAGTTTGATCACCAATATGATCCGTTAATTTATAGTACGTACAGTTCAAATTCTGCTACAACCAAATAAAATAATATATGTTTTTTTTTTTTTATTTTTACTTTTAAATTCGATATGACAACGGTTTGCGCCCGTATAGGGAGTGAGCAAGCTTGCCGTGTCGCGGCGGTCGCCTATTGTTCGCCGCGACCTGGCGGTAGCCGCCGCAAAATCATCGGGGAGCAATGGCGACGGACAGCAAGACGGACAGTGTCCCCGCCGTAATTACGACGGAATTTAAGGCAGTTACGAATTCGGGAAGTTCCTTCGGTAGCCGGTGCAGAATCATCGGGGGGAAGCAATGGCGATGACCAGCACAGCGGACAGTGTTTCCGGGGTGACTACGACGCGGTTTAAGGCGGTTACGAATTCAGAAAGCTTCTTCCGTGGTGCCAATATGACGAATGAAAAACTCTTTCATGAATCTGGTCGCGTGTACGACGTGAAAAAGGTCCGTTTCGACCGACAAGTGGATGTCACGGAGCGCCGTACTCCGCAAACAAAATTAGGCGATCCCGCAAAAAATTTAGTTGGCGTTGAGTGGACTGCGGTAATTATGTACGTTTGTTTCTGAATCAGCTTGACAATAGCTGGGCAATTTTTTTCGCGCCGTTTCGCGACTCCCACTACTACCTTCCTGTAGACTGATAGAAACATCCAAGGGTAGGCTCGGGTGGGCGACCGCATTCCGCTTCTCGATTCCGGTGAAGTATTTGCTGAATACTTTAGAGTTTGCCGTCGGTGTCGATGCTGTTCCATCGCTGCTAGAATAGAAAAAAAAGTTATTGTATTATTCTTCAGCAGCTTGAACAAAGCGCGAACTCGAAGGGAAAAAACGCCACTAACCTGTATGGACGCACAAGTCGCACCCAGGTTGCCCAGTACTCCGCCTCGTACGGCTTCGAAGGGACAATGTAGTACTTCGTGCCGTGCGCGATCTTGCTCGCAATGTTGCAGCCGACCAAGCAGAAATTGTTGCGGCTTTCTTGGTGCGGAATAGCTATCTCAGAAATTACAGCGCTAACCCACTACAACGCACAACCAACGCAGCGACTGGCAGAAGCTCCCCGATGCAACGGACCCGTTTGCCACTAGGGGCGTCCTGATCGGGGCTTGAATTAGATCCGCACAGTTCCTATAGCAGGCGACATAAAACTTGTGCAATTTTCACTAGAAAAATTTTGCTCTCGAATTGGAAAGTTTAATGTCGCACACTTGTCGAAAGAGAAGCAGTATGCCCAACGATTATGGTGCAAAACGGTTTTATTTCGATGAACGGGCGTAGATAACTATCCGGCCTGCTCCGCAGCGCCCACGCGCGGGTGCCGCGTGCGGGATTTCAGGCGTGGCTAATCCGCCGAGTTAGGCGAACGTGTATAACGAGCTCAGTTTGTTTGTAGCATTTGAATAACTAGTGATACAGTGAGGGTTCTTCTTGCGCACTAAGCCACTGGGACAGCGCAATACGATTGTTTCTGCCAAATGTGGAGCTAAATCAAAGTGGAGCTAAATCAGGCCGCTCCCAAAATATAATCCGGAATACGCCAAGATGGATTACTGGCGTTTTATAGCGCATTCGCCAACATTATCTCATGGCAAACGTTTCAGGCGATGCGTTCTAGATAACAGAATATACCGATGTCACCAAGCGAACTGCGCAGGCGCGCGCATTCCGGAAGTGGTGCCGCCGCCATGCTACTTGTAGTCATCCCATTCCGGCTTCCCGGCTACATAGGGGTGCGCGTACATCGTAGATTATCTTTTGGAACGCCCCGGTATCCGCTTGGATCCTCCTGCATATCTGTACTTCATAAGATTGTTCCGTTTGTGATTCCTGATTCCTTAGTTTGTCAGCAAGCGCAGAAAAACTGTTCAAGTTTTTCACAGACGACAAAGCGATTTTAAAATCGCTTTGTCGTCTGCTTTGACGTCGCCTGCTTCTTCGTCTTCGTGAACGCTTCAGCACACTGCCGTTTACGCTGTGGTCCCACTGCGGCAGCAGGAGAAAAATAACGACGCCACTACTCGAGCTTTCTGGCTGCTCAGACGTTTTAATTAACTTGGAAACTGAATATCTAGTTATTGGCGAAGAACAAGAAAATTCGAGGGACCATCTGCTTTGTGTAGCACCGCGGAACAGCATCAGATCTGTTGGTGAAAAACTGAGGTTGGTATACTCAGTCTTGTTCATAACGTTTAATCAACAATGAAGTAAAAGGAGCTAAATAGACTTTCTAGGTGAGCTATAGTTTTCTAAAAGTTGTTTTATTGTGGTTGACAACCTGTGCGACAGGGTGCAGATGAACTGCGGGGAGAAGCCTGCACACAAAAGAACTGATCTACAGAAAGGCCATGCCTGACGCGCCGTAACAGTTGAAATTTGTCAAAAAGAAGCAACCATGCAAGATACCTGAAAACTGGAGGTGGGAATGATTTTTCGTGTACAGTTTCTATTCAGTTTTATTTTGTTTGCGCAAGCTCCGATCGCTAAAAGTCGCCCGACGGTGGAAGCTTTTTTAATGCGGTCTCGATTGGTGTTAATGCAGAATGGATCAGTAACGCCAGCCTAAGACCACCACAGATAAGTGAGGTTCGTTTGTTACATTGTTGGCGGTAAGTGTTGCACTTCTAAATTGCATTATGTGGCCTTTTCACATTTTGTATGAAAAAAAAAAAATGAAGACTGCTTTTGAAAAAAGTTGTTTTATTGCAAGTGATGCATATCGAGAATCGCTGCTATTTTTTTAGTGACTGTTCTGATCTTTTGAAGCACAGTTGTGCTTGAAACATGTCGCATTAACAGTTATAACCACCAAGATACATCGAGCAAAAAGAGTATTAAAAACGGCCTCAGCAAAGGTGGAGAAAGAGCAACGGATAGACGTATACGGAGCGAATTGTCAGAGAGATTCCAACGTACGGAACCGCACTTCGGCACGGTCTGTGTCTCGTGCCCTGTAATCTTATACTTTTTAGCTGACGAGCAATAGGTGAGTATAAATTGTAAGGCAAACCGCGAAACAAATCGAAAAACGTTATTTCTTTTGCCGCTCTGTCCGGCTCTGTTTACCTTCCTTTACCATGCTGCTTTCTTTCGGGAAGATAATATCCGAGGCCTTTTTGCCTGGAGCCACCCATTGAAAGCCATGAGTAAACACCCTGCTAAAAGTCTCGTGCTAACCCGAAAATTTCCAAATGCCGGGTGGGCGGACAATGCGCATTGACGCGGCCGAAAAACTGGGGAGAACTACAGGTACCACAATGCACCGCGGCAGCGGTGGCGTCGCGCAACTCCTGGTGAGATCGGTCTATTAACTATAGTCAGTGACGGGCTAAGAACAAGGGGCGAGGGTAACGAAGGCTGGAGAGGAGGAAGGAGACGGGACGCTGGAGTGGGGAGGGAAAATTTCTCTCCTCTCTTTCGTTCCTTCTGCTTCCTCCTCACCAGCCATGTTACTCTCGCCCTATGTTCTTAGACAGTCACAGACCGCTGGCATGGGGATCTTTACCGCGCATCACACAGCAGTGATTTCCTCCTGCTTACCAGATGATAATCATTCAAATTAACACGGCTAGTGGCGATTCAACGGAGGAGTCATGGGCTCTTCAGCCCTCGAACGAAGAAACGTGGCATGACACAGCACAGAGTAATCGCGAAAATATTTCAAGAGAAGGTCTGTAGAAACCCAACTTTTTTGTGTGCATTTTTTTTTAGTTATCATTAAATGATCGGTCTAAGATTACGGGGCCCAAGTGCAGATTGCATTTGCTGTTCATCGGAGACACATCGAAACATGTCGAGGGTACCGATAGAGGAACGGCGACACATCGTAGAGCTGAGCTTGAGAGAATATTTGCAGAGGACAATTGCAGACATGACAGGAAGATCAATAGCAACTGTGAATAGAATTATTCAGGCCTATAGAGATGAGCGTCGGCTCGAGGATGCATCACACAGAAGACGTCCTCGAGTTACCACAGAGGAGGAGGACCACCAGCTAGTCGCAGCCATAGCAGAAAGTCCCTTCCAATCGGCTCGGGAGGTTCTCGACACCCTGGGGATCGATGCGTCCTCCCGGACAGTACGCCGTAGATTCGCTGAGGCAGGGCTGTCAAGTCGGAGGGCAGCCCAGAAACCGCTCCTCAGCGAATGAAACATCCGGGACAGGCTTCAATTTTCCAGGGTCCACGAAGACTGGACGGGGGACGACTGGGGAAAGGTCATGTTCTCAGACGAATCAACATTTACGACGCAGTGGGACCAGCGGCTCCGGGTATGGCGGCCAGTAAACTGCCGGTAAGAAATGCCAAATCATGTTTTCAAGTTTTGTTTTCTGTTAAGTGACAGCCATTGCCACAAAACTGACCCATGGACCATGTGATTTTCTAGCTACGACCCACAGTTCGTCCAGGAGGTCGCCGCCAGCGGTCGCACCGTCGTGAACGTCTGGGGCGCCAACTCTCGAGAAGGACTCGGGCCGCTCTTCAGGGTTGAGGGCAGCCTGACTTCGGACAGTTATTGCACGATAATTGACCATGTCATGCTGCCCTACGCCCTGGATGGCCCGTTTCCTGACGGGAACTTCGTGTTCCAACATGACCTGTCTCCAGTCCACACGTCCCGCAAGGTCCGGTCTCTCCTGGAGGAGCGCTGCGTGACGGAGCTGCCTTGGCCCCCAAAAGGAGCCGATATGAATATCATCGAACACGTTTGGGGGCGCATCAAGGTAGCCATGTCACGGCATCCCCTCCACCGCGCCCCTGCCGACGAATTGTGGGAAGCGGTGAGAGGTGAATGGGAGAGACTTCGGGGCGAGGCAGACTTCGTGGCAGTGCTCTATGATTCCTTACCAAACAGGATGAGAGCCGTGGTCGTGGGTCAGGGGAGAATGACGCGGTATTAACTTCTTTTGTAAGTTTTACTGTGCCTCAGGACCCCCTGAACCGGACTTCTGCCGATTGTAACAAAGCTTGCTGCTACGGTTGCGACAAACCGTTCGACGCCGTTAACCGGCGCATACTTTTGTGTGGTGCATCCTTAATCCTAATCTTCTTGTATGGTGCAGTTGATCTTCCACGCCAAATATCAATCTTTTGTGTCTGACATTGTCCTCTGCGAATATTTTTTCGATGAAGCTTCAAGCTCCTCCCCCTGGCAAATATAAGACTGTTTGTCTCACTTTGTTAAGATAGGAATTTGTAAATAAAACACCGGTATCTAGTCAGCAACCTGCTTTGTTTGAAAACACGAGGGCCCAGTAATAAAGAAAACATTTTTTTGAACCTTTGTGTACCAATCAAGGTTGCAAAACCTTCACAGAAACATGTAGACTTACCTTTCTTTTAAACAGTTGTGCTGAATGACAAGGAAAAAAAAAGTAAGTACATTGGAGCCGGCCTAAATCCGTATATATATTTTGGCCGATATTTTACGATGTCCTACTTTGTGCATGCACTTAAAAAACAAAACAAAACAAAAAAAACCTGCAACGTCTTTAGATGTGACTTTCAAAAACGATAATCACAGCTGCAATTTAAGATAGCTCAACACTTTTTCTGCAGCAGTCAGCGTTTTTTCTACGTGATTCTACCCGACAGAATAAAGTAAATGAATTGCAAAAAAAAAGTACGATAACTGTAATCCTCTCGTCCATCCGTCCGTCCCTCCCTCCCCTTTCCTCCTCCCCCCCCCCTCTCTTACCACGCACACGCCCGCTGTCGCACACGCTGTCTCGCTAGCAGACGGCCGGAAGGGCGTAGTGGCGCAGCGAGCGCAAGTGATAATTTATCTCGGCCTCAGGGTGCGCCGGCAAGGCGACAGGCGGCGCAGGTAGTACCGCGCGCCGGCCGGAGCGCTGTTTCAGCTCATATTGTCCACGATAGTACACTGCTCGATGGCCGGCATGGATATAGTAATTTTGCATTGACGGGGCGTGCATTGTGAAGCCTTAAGGTATACTTATTGTTAGTGATACAATCACTAACAATCCTAAATAGATTCGTTTCAAAACCAATTGCTTGCATTCTACTTGCAATTGACATTCTATCATATGAACTAAAACCAGCAAAACAAATGCACAAAAGAAAACACTCGACAATTGCATTCCAGAGCAAAGAAAATGCTACGATGTTATATAAAAGATATTGATATCGGATGGCTCAAAGGAAAGTAATTGGGAAATAATTGCATTACTTTCTAAAACAATGTTAAGTTGCAATGAATTACTTTTTCTCCAGTATTAGTTTTTATTGTAATTCCCTTATTCCTGACAAGGGTAGTTTGTTTGTTTCTTTCTTTATTTAGACCATAGGTCTGGGAGACTGGATCGAAAGGCGGCAAACGTTGTAACTATAATTAAATTAAATTTACGAAGTAATTGACCAAAGTAAGCTGCTAGGCAGATTATATAACCCTAACCTTTCTTCGGTATATACAACATTTTGAACAGTTCAACTGCCTGTTAGAGCAGCTCAATTACCAATTTGAACAGTTCGGCCACAAGTTTGAGCAGTTAGCTACCAGTTTGAACAGTTCCACCATAATTTGGAGCTCGCAAGTTTGAAGAACCGTTTGACAGTATAACCAGTTCAGTCAACATTTTGAACAGTTCGAATACCAGTAGGACAAGTTCTGCTATCACTTTCACCTGTCTAGCTCTTAGTTTAGCCTGTTTGGCAAGTTCAGGTGTCTGTTTTCCAAGTTCGGCTGCCTGTTTGTCAAGTTTGGTTGCCTGCTTGACAAGTTCTGTTTACTGTTTAGCAAGTTCGGTTGGCTGTTTGGCAATTTCGGCTTCCTGTTTAGCAAGTTCGGTTGCCTGTTTGGGAAGTTTGGCTTCCTGTTTAGCAAGTTCGGGTGCCTGTTTGGCAAGTTTGGCGTCCTGTTTACCAACTTCGGTTGCCTGCTTGGCAAGTTTGGCTCCCTCTTTAGCAAGTTCGGTTGCCTGTTTGGCAAGTGTGGCTTCCTGTTTGGCAAGTTCTGCTGCCTGTTTGGCAGGTTTATGTGCCCAGTTTGGCTCGTTAATTTTTCGATTCGGCTAGTTTGTTTTCTTATATCGCCAGTTTAATCAGTTCGATTTCCATTTTTGCCCAGTTCAAATTCGGGTATGCCGGGTTCAGAATCATACTGTTTTTTTGTTTTTTTTTCTATATGGTTGTTATTCTAAGGGTGGCCTCTGTCATGTAAGTGACGACCGACATCCAGTTTATGCTTCGAAACAGATAACTGGCAGTTAAAATTAGCTGCCCACAGTGCTGATACACGTTATTGTTATTCTTAGAGTGGTCTCGGTTATTTGAAAGGACACCGACGTCCAGTTTATGCTTCAACACAAATCACTGGCAGTGAGAGTTAGCGGCCTAAAGTGCCGGCACACGTCATTGTTATTCTCAAAGTGGCCTCAGTCGTGTGAATGAATACTGACGTTCTGTTTATGCTTCGAAACAGATAACTGGTAGGGAAAGTTAGCTGCCACAGTGCCGACAAACGTTATTGTTATTCTATTCTCAGAGTGGCCTCGGCCGTGTGCATGGCCACAGACGTCCAGTTTATGCTTCGAAAGAGATCGCTGCAAGTGAAAGTTAGCTACCCACAGTGCTGACACACGCTAATTTTATTCTCATAGTAGCCTTTGTCGTGTGAATGGCCACCAACCACCAGTTCATGCTTCGAAACAGATCATTGGCAGTGAGAGTTAGCCATCCACAGTGCTGAGACACGGTACTGTTATTCTGAGAGTGGCCTCGGCCATGTGAATGGCCAGCGACATCCAGTTTATGCTTCAAAACAGATGACTGGCAGTGAGAGTTAGCTGCCCACAGTGCTGACAAACGTTTTTGCTATCCTATTCTCAAAATGGCCTCGGTCTTGCGAATGGCCACCGACGTCTAGTTTTCTTTGAATTAGATCACTGGCAGTGAGAGTTATCTGCCCACAGCGCTGATACACGTTACTGTTATTTTTAGAGTGCCCCCGGTCGTGTGAATGGCCACCAACGTCCATTTATGCTTTGAAACATATCACTGGCAGTGAGAGTTAGCTGCCTACAGTACCGACACACGTTATTGTAATTCGCAGAATAGCCTCAGTCATGTAAATGAACAGCGACGTCCAGTTGATGCTTCGAAGCGGATCACTGGCAGTGAAAGTTAGCTGCCAACAGTGCCGACTCACGTTACTGTTATTCTCAGAGTGGCCTTGGTCGTGTAAATGGCAACCGACGTCCAATTTATGCTTCGAAACAGATCACTCCAGACAGCGAGAGCTAGCTGCCCACAGTGCTAACACACGTTATTGTTATTCTCGGAGTGGCCTCGGTCGTGTGAATGGCCACCGAAATGCAGTTTATGCTTCGAAACAAATCACTGGCAGATAAAATTAGCTGCCCACACTACTGACACACGTTATTGTTATTCTCAAAGTGGCCTCGGTCATGTGAATGGACACCGAAATCCAGTTTATGCTTCGAAACAGGTCACTGGCTGTGAGAGTCAGGTGCTTACAGTGCCGACACACGTAATTGTTATTCTGAGAGTGACCTCAGTCGTGTGAGTAGACACCGACGTCCAGTTTATGCTACGAAAAAGATCACTGGCAGTGAAAGTTAGCTGCTCACATTGCTGCCACGCGTTATTGCTATTTTCAGAGTGGCCTCCCTTAGCGAAAACTAATACGTTTGAAATATACCATATTCTAATTTGAGTGTATTTGAAATACAGTTCATAATTTTAAGTACACGAAAAATAGACCGAAAATATAAACTTCTTTTTTTTTACTTAGTACTAAAATATACTTCTAAAAATCATTTTAAAATACCTTCACTTAAACTACATTTGAAGTTCCCTTAATGCGTTTTGAAATATGTAAATACTAAATTAATAGGCACAAAATACCTTTCACGTATATTTCTTGAAATCAGTGTTGTACACGTTCCTCAAAAAAAGGAACGAAAGCTCGTTCCTCGTTCCTTCTGATTTTTGGAACGCGTTCCCGTTACAAGTTCCATTTGTGAAAAAGGAACTCGTTACCGTTACAGTTAAAAAATAGAACGTATCGTTACATATACGTTACATTTGTATTTTTTGCTAATTACCATATTTAGTTAAATCAAGCAGAGTTTTTTTTCCTATCTATCCCATTAATAGTCAACATACGAGTTTTTATGTCGTGATGGAAGGGCACCAGGAGTAGAAAACACGCGGAAGTAGGATTTCATTTGTTGATATATTCATGTTATAAATCTCAGCTATTAACCATGTCCATGTTTGTAGTGGACAATTCAGACGAGCCAAATGTACTTTTACCCAAGATTGCACGAGCGTTTTTCAATAACCTCACACGCTTCAATTTAACGGAGTCCTGTGTTAGAACTTAAGAACAGTTGCTTCTCGATGTTGCTGTCCGCAAAAGGAGCAAGTGAAGGAGAGGGTAGGACTTTTGGAAAGTCAGTCTTGAAAGCTACAAATACTTCGTTGTGAAGGTTGGATTTGCTGTTCAGTTTGAAGGTAGGGGACAAGAGAAGAAATAAAGTTTTTTTTTTTTTTGTGTATCTTTTAAGTGAATAATGTTCGGGATACAAGGATGAGTCCGATATCTGGCAATTTGTGATCTTGTTGTAATTGTAGGTCTGGTTATTGAAGTTCGAAAATGGCTGTAGTCGGGAATAAGATTTCTAGGTGTATGAGGATTTGTGGAACCAAAGAAAGGTAGCTGAGTTTGAAACAACCGTCTTTCTTTGTCTTTTCCTACGACTAAAAGTTTTGCTTTTTGTACCGCAGTTCCGGGCACTCAAAAAAGTATCATTGCCCACCAGCTCTCCTGCACCCGAAACTGTTAGCAAGCGAGGACCACACAAAATAATCCATAATATTAGTAGCCAAAAAGTTAAAGAGATCCTTGACGTCATAAAGATATTGTTTTTGTACTTTGTGGGAGCGAGGTACGGCCACCACCACCAGAGGCCGCTACTGACCACCCAGAGTGAAGAACATCTGGGCCGCGCAAACGTCCGGCCGCGCAAGTGTATAAAAGAGGGGGACACGCCCACAGGGAAGGAAGGGGAGGAAGTGGCCGAGTGGGCTAACGCGTCTCAGCTACGGGTAATCGGTCTCTTAGCTGTAGATGAGAAATTTAGCCAGTGCGGTACAACCGCTAACCTGGGATTTTTAACGTGCATCACGCAGTAGTGATCACACGAACGCGTGCCGGTACGAAACTCATCCAGATCGAAACGGGCGGGGGCGGCGGGGATCGAACCCAGGAGGTTCCCAGCGCAAGCTTTCGCTCCACGCTGGGTTCGATCCCCGCCGCCCCCGCCCGTTTCGATCTGGATGAGTTTCGTACCGGCACGCGTTCGTGTGATCACTACTGCGTGATGCACGTTAAAAATCCCAGGTTAGCGGTTGTACCGCACTGGCTAAATTTCTCATCTACAGCTAAGAGACCGACTACCCGTTGAGGCGCATCTCCATCAAGGCTGTATAAACATAAAAGAGCAAGCCAAATTTTTTTTTTTTTTACAGGGAAGGAAGACGGACCGTGGCCACGGAGGCGTGCAGTTCGAACGCTCCGGCAATTTTTTACGTTGATACTAACAATCCATTCCTGTTACTTTAATAAATGTAGTTTCTCGTTTAAGAAACCCCGGTTTCGTGTTGTTCCTCCCGGGTGGGCATGCAGCAAGGCAACCCTACCACAACTTTCATACTTTCCCTGTGAGAAATAAAATAAAAATTACCCCACTGGACGAAAAAAAGGAACGCCGTTACTCTTTCCGTTCCAGTAAAAATGTAACGCGTTCCCGTTCCAGTTCCAGCGATGCAAAATGGAACGGCGGCGTTCCTTCGTTCCTCCTAAAAGGAACGCGTTCCAGGAACGCCGTTCCTTGGAACGCCGTTCCGTACAACACTGCTTGAAATATTTATTTAATTCATGCAAAATATACTCCAACCCTAAAAAAATGAAGCAATCAAAAATACGTGCTGAATACTTTTAAAATACCTGAAAATCGTAAATACTGTTGCGTTATACTCTAAGTACCTTTTGACTGCAATACTTTGGTAGTTTGACTTCAACTACCAAAATATTGAAAAGCTCCCCTTCTAGAAGTTCACTTCAAGCAGATATTACACTGAAGCGCCTAAATACAACATTTGATTAGTTTGTCAACTGAATTGCGGAGCATCGCACTGATAAATCAGCCCAGTTTATGTTATTGTTTCCTTTTTTCTATCAAGGACACACCTGATCAGTTCCTTGCACACCAATCACAAACGGGGTTCGGGGACTACAACTGCAACATTTGCTGATGCTGGATAGCTTCAGCAGGTGCTGTGAACAGATACGTTTAGAGTGGTTTTGTTAGCACAATGTTAGTTCACTGAACGTGTATACTCACCATTGTACGTGATGCGAATAATGACTTTAATATAGTGATATTAACTACCATATTAAATAGTCAACTAATAAAATGAAAAGGCAAAACAACTACTGTAAAATATTTATTTTTCGCGGGCTCAATATTTCGCGATTTAGGTCAAAGTTGGAGTTTTGGAATAATTCGCAAATTCTAATTTTCGCGACGCGCTGGGGTCGCAATATAGATTTTAATATTTTTGCATTTTGCCGGAATTGTTCACGAGACCTATTTTTCGGAATTGTAGGCGATTCGCGAACTTTGCGAGAATTAGGTCCTCACAAAAATAAAGTCGTTTACAGTATTTTAAAGTGAAGATACTGCCTTGATTCGCTTCGTCCTGAGTGGTGCTGCGCAGAGAAGCAATAACATGTATTTTATGAGCCGTTTATGTGGATATTGTTTTAAGGACTGCCCCGAATTGTTATTAGTTGTACCAATGCCTTTTACTAAGAGATATCGTCCACGAACTTCAATACACTGTTTCCCCTTTGACAGACTCCCGAGGAGAAGATCGAATACTTGGAACCTTAATAAGCGCAGAGGTGGTCACCGAAAAAATGATTACCTTCAATATGTAGGCTATATAAGGCTCTAAAGCAGTCAACGGGACTGCGAATGAGCTGTTCAGTGCGTCATGGTGTTTGTGTTTGTGTTCGTTTCTAATCTAGCTTTGTGAGATGTATCTAGTAGTGCCTTCAAATACCTCAGGGACACCATTTGCTGCCAAAATCGAAAATAAAAAAAAAATTGTGTAACCGGTTTTTAATGCACAAATGGCATCTTGAGTGTGAAGGGATAATATTTTTGGTAAATCTAAAATATTTTTTGATTCATATTTATAATGAATTTTGAATACATTACGCGCGTATTTCGAATGCGGCCAAAATAATACAGAATAAATACAAAATGAATATTCGTACTAAATATATTTCAACTTCGTTTGAAGTACGGCCTCTTTTTGCTAAGGGCTCGGTCGTGTAAATGGCAACCCGCATCTAGTTTATGCTTCGAAACAGATAACTGGAAGTTAAACTTAGCTGCCCACAGTGCTGATACACATTATTGTTATTCTTAGAGTGGTCTCGGTTATTTGAAGGGCGACCGACGTCCAGTGTATGCTTCAAAACAGATCAGTGGCAGTGAGTTTTAGCTGCCCAGAGTGCCGGCACACGTCATTGTTATTCTCAAAGTGGCCTCGGTTGTGTGAATGGACAGAAACATCCAGTTTATGCTTCGAAACAGGTCACTTGCAGTGAAAGTTAGCTGCCCAGAGTGCCGACACACGTTATTGTAGTTCTCAAAGTGGCCAAAGTCGTGTGAATGGCCACCAACGCCCAGTTTATGCTTCGAAACACGTCACTGGCCGTGAGAGCTGCCACAGTGCCGACACACGTTATAGTTATTCTCAGAGTTTCCTCACTCGTGTAAATAGACGCCGACGTCCACTTTATGCATTCGAAACAGATAACTGATAGGGAAAGTTAGCTGCCCATAGAGCCGACACACGTTATTGTTTTTCTATTCTCAGAGAGACCGCTCGCCCGTGTGATTTTCATTCCACGCGTGATGTTATGTTTCCCGTGAGCATTGAGCTACTATGAAACTCCCGTGTAGGGTCATGTGGGTGTGACGTCATGACCCCATCGACCATTCAGGATTTTTTCGTCCCGCCGACTCCGACGGTGGCTTTTCTGCGAAAAGACCACGCGTAAAAGCCGGAGACTCGCAGCCGCAGATAGACAAATGACGACCAGCACAGGGGGCTAACCAACGAGGTAGAGGGGCTTAGAGCGATAAAGCGGGGTTCCGGTCAGCACTCAAAAGTGACCCCCATTAGGCGGCTGCCATTGTACGCAAATTTGACCACTCGTCACATGACCAAGCCAAAGACGTGACGTCACAGGAAAGATGGCAGCGCCCATGCAGCGGCTGGCCCCAGCTGGGCCGGAGCATTGGCCGGAGCTTGTCGGATGCTTTGGTCGTTGTCGTTCGTCTCGGCGAGTTGATTTTAGACGCGGAAGCCGTCATATGAGGTTGTATGAGGCCGGTCGAAAGCGGCTTCAGAGCTCAGCGTGGTGTCTGACGTAGGTATAACGTGAAAATACGGACGAACGGTGAGCATTTCGCTAATGACCTACGAGGATATTGCCACGAAGAAGACAATTGGCCCTACGTTGCTCGGACCTCGGATTGCTTCGGACACCGCTAGGATAAAATTTAAGGCCAAGTTTTCGTGCTCTCGTTGACCATCGGAACCTTCGAGATCTGCAGTAAGGCGTGTGCAATATATTTGGATGCACAGTTTAGCGACGGCAATTGCGTGAGTCGTGCTTGGCAGTGTGCAATCATGGCGCCGCTTCGTTCAAATTGCCGAAGGCTCACTTTGGTTGTGCGGTGCACCGGAGAGCTTCCTTGCCGCTTGTAGTTCCCGTGCCGTGCTAAGTGATACTGTGCTCCTTCCCAAATTGTTCCGGCGTAGACGTACACTTTCACGGAGCACAGGTGTGCGGCGCGCCGAAGAGCTGCGTTCAAGCTGGTAGTTTCTGTGCCGTGCTTTAGGTGATGCTGTGCTGCCTACTAAATTGTTCTGGTGTAGACGTGCACCTTCACGGAGCAGAGGTGTTGCAGTTGGTATTGATTCCGCTGGTCTGTCGCACGTTTCTTCGACACCAAAGTTTCATCAACACTCGTTACGCGAATTGCAAGCTGTATGGACATTTCATCGCACGTGTTACCTACCCAGTCCACCCATTCACGCCGCTTTCCGACGGCAGTCTGCAGCGGCTCATTACCAGAAAATTGGTCTCATATCGATTTCAGCTCAGCTCGTCCACGGCAGTTGCCAGACCCCGAAAGAGAGGATTTGTTCGGACAGAATGCCACTAAAACAGGGCAACTTCTTTAGGGGTCAGGATAGACTTTTTTCTGTCTGTTTTATTATATTGTCACGGATGCTTGCTCCAGTCCTATTTTCTATCAATATTTACTATTCTGGAAAGTCCCATAGGCCATGCTCAGCTGTCATTGTATGTTCTGGTGGAGGTGTTGGGCACTTTACCCATAGCCCTTCACTCTATGTGTACCCTGGCGGCTCCTCAGCCGAATTGCCCGATAACAAGACATGGGTGGCACATTATCCCGAGTCTTAATCCCCCGGCGAGCCGTGAACCAAGTCCTATCCCGAGCCCGGCAGAAAAACCGCAAGACGAGCGAGTACCACAAGGACAAAACTCGGAAATACACCACGAAGAACTTGAAATCAAAGCCAGTCGCTGCTACCAGCAAAAACCACCGAAATTAGGTCTTTTGCCAGAAAGAACCGAAGCTGACTAAGCCAACAATGGCAAGCCTGTAGCAGCAAACCACGTCCGCTCGCGCCATCGTTTGCATGCCCGTCGCACCTCGCACTCCGATGCCCTTTCACGCAAGGTGCATAAGACGTCGAGGGCTGGATTGAACAATATGACCGTGTCGCCCGCCACAGCGGGTAGATGGACAACCAGCTCCTGCAGAACCTATACTTCTCGTGGAAGAAATTGCAAGGCACTGGTTTGACAACCACGAATCCTCCTTAACATCGTGGGAAGTTTGCAAGATCGAGCTGAAATGCATGTTCATTTGCCAACATTGACGAAAGAAAGCCGAATTCTTGATTCTGTCCAGGACACGGCCCCAACGAAAGCGTCACCACCCTCGTGGAGGATGTTTTGCTTCTGATCGAGCACCCACGCCAACCCTGATGCTACAGAAGACAAGAAGCTAAGAATACCATGTTCCTCATGTGAAAGACAACACCTTCAGCAGCCTTGTCCGCAACCCCACGACAACAGCCGAAGGGTTCATATCAATGAAGCTTCCAACATTGAATGTACACTGCAAGCCCGAGCATGTCACTATCAACAACTCCCCAGTGTTGCGACACTCGAGTCGTCCAGCTGCAACTTCGACGCCAGCCCCCAGGCATCTGTGACATCATTCACAACGGTGTCCGGGAGAAGATAAGGAAGCTAGTTCCTGCCATCAATTGCCCGGCTTTTATTTTGATCGCCGAGATTGTTTCAGAAGAAGTTAGACAGGCATTTCAACTGGAGACTTCTTCGAGCGAAGCGGCATCTGACGAAACGAGGGCGACTTATACCACAAAGTCACAACGACCACCACCGGCTACCTGTTACTATTCAATTCCTATTCAACGAGACACCCCAACGCCAAAGCATTCCCGACATCGGGAAGAACCAGTGTAGGTCCGCACTGAACAAAGTACACCGTGGAAAACGGAGGTACTGCGAATGGCCGACCGAAAACCACTCTGCTACCACTGCATGAGGCCGACCATGTTTACTGGAGGTGCCCGTACCAATGAATTGGCCTGCAAGGGTTCGTGCCGAACGACCCTCGACCACGTCTCGACGAGCGTCCGGGGAAGATTGAGGATTATCTTCGGCGGCCTTTGTCCCTGGTGCCGACATTGCCCCAAAGCTCGTGATCTACTTCATCTGGACGGGAGGTAAGCACGACAAAGCAGGTGAGCGGCAATGCAAGGAGAGTTGATCTGGTGTCGGCTGTCGCCCAAGGACAATACCTAATAGTTTGCTGACACTAATTATCTGTGTCCACGCCACGAAGCACACAATTTCCAACTTTGAGGGAGAATGCAGCTCAGTGATTTTAATAAATAGAATGGTTGGTTGCTCTCAAAAGCGAAAGTTGTGGGATGACGCTCAAAAGCGTCATCCCACAACAAGGTCCACAGGTATTACGACTGAACGCATGACAGGAGACTGTCGCAGAAAGAACTCGTTCTGGAACCATTAACTAAGAATCAATAATAATGTAATCCAATGGAAATAAACATATTTGATACACTAACCAGATAAAGCTATTTCCGCTTGCCTTTATGCCTTGAGAGTTTATACACCGAGAGTTGTGCTCACCACACGCGCAGGTCCTTTTGAGGACACTTGCATCTCTGACTCTTCAATATGAATTAATGGGACATACCAGACTGGCAGACATGTTGCATTGGGCTGCACTCATTCCACTTCTCCTGAACACACTTCTGAGCATATACTTTAATCGTATGTGTTGATGCATTGTTATATAGCAGGACACTTCCTATACGTATGACACAATAGACCCTTTGCAGAACCCCATCAAGCAACACAACTGTTACCATTTTTTTCGGCGTAAATCACACAAATGGGCCCCAGTTTACGTCGAATGCTAATGCAGCATTCGAGTCCAATAGGCACTAAGCCGAGTTCACAGTGATGGCGGACATAACACTCTTGTCGAACAAATGACCAAACTATGAAAGCCTGGGGAAATCAGAGTAGTAGCTACTGTAATTCGTGTCATCACAATTTGGCAAACAGCAAAGGATACAGTCTCGGTGAGCCAATATGCACGTTGGAGAGAGGCACATGACAACATGTCAATCAGAGTGCTCGTCTGCACAGATTTGTCACACACCTTCGCTCTGTCTCTCTGATTGGTTCGAGGGGGCTTTGGCGGGTGCCCTTTTTCAGGTTACAATGATACGAAGTATAGGCAACCAACACTTTTTAAGAAAGGCTATTGAGGAGACCGAAAGGAATGGTCAACATTTTTCAACAAGACTGCTCTTCAGGCAAGGGATGAACACAAATATGAATCATCTTATCCAGGTAATTAGAACAAATCCACCAGCTCTGGGTGCTGCCATCTTACCTGCGACGTCACGGCTGTTGTGAGGTCAGTGACGAGTTTTCACATTTGCGGAAAACATGGCGGCAACCGGGGGGGTGCCACTTCCGAACTTCCAGTTTATCACTCTAAGCCCCTCTACCTCGTTGGGGCTAACGCCCCTTTATGCGCAAAAGTATAGCGACATCCTTTGAATAATGCCGCCTGCTATCCTGGCCCGATCGAGGCGGCGCTACCGTCAACGCGCGGGTGTGAAAAGGCAGAACATGAAGTTAAAATTTGTGCGCGTCAGAGGAGGAAGGAGAAGGAACTACTATGGCTGTTCGAATTCACTGCATGCTATGAGCTCATGCCGCCAATCAAATAAGGCCAACTGTGCAACGTCACGGCTTTGGTCGTCTTTCTTTGAGTGCATCCTTAGAGGCTGGTAGACCGTGACAGTGCGCGTTTAGCCTGTGTGTATGTATTTGCGTGTCTTTCAGCCTTTGACTGACCTCTGACTCAAGTATAGGAAGGCCGTCTGCTATCCTGGGCCGATCCAGGCGGTGCTACACTCGACACGCGGGTGCAAAAAAGCAAAACATAAAGGTAAAAGGTGTGCGCGTCAGATTAGGGGGGAGAAGACGACGTTGCCTTTCTTATTCAAAGGCATTACCGGGGGCCGCTTTCTCGCGCAGTTTATCAGTCTCTTTGACCCACAAACCTCTGTTGTCAAGATAGTATTGAAACAGGAGGCCCATATAGGTCTTTCCAGCATTTATCACCCATGCAAAAAAATATGAGTAACCTGTATGTGGACGCATGCGAGGAGCCTTATACTTCGTGAAATGGAGCAGCATTACACGCCGAGAAAGCGTTTTACAACCCAAAAGGCGAAGATGGCACCTACAGAAGGCAATTTATTGGGTAGTTCTATTATCTACGTGAGCGACCAAAAGCGCCTTTGTGGTAAACGTTCGCGATTGGGCGAACCATAGGTTCCGGTATACTGATAATGGCTGACCAATCGCCGTTTCGGGGCGAGGCAAAGCCTGACACAAACCCCGCTAATCATGGACAGACAAATTTTGATTGTGACACCTTGAAGGAAATCTTTAGAGGATGCCACCGAAACATCTAGGCGCTATTAGAGGGACGGCAGTGTTGGCCAGCAAAGCGAGCAGGAAATTGTGGCTTCGAAGCCCACCCGTGCAGAAAACCCCAAACACTTGGCCCAGTTCACAAAATATCTGGTCTGTGAACAATAGGTGTTCTTGATTTTGACTACTTTTCAAACCTGTCATTATCACTGAACAAAGAAATATCATCCTCATAGGCAAAATACTGAGCTGCGGCGTTTGCTCCCGCACGCAAAAGCGGACACATTCACGCGTCACACAAAGGCGAGTGCGCGACCTCGCTCCTTGGGGCATTTCCTGTCATGCTGCGCCCCCTATTGGTCAAAACCAAATCATGTAAACCTGTCACCTTTACAGGAGACGGCATTTTGGCAATTGTTTATCCACTCTCCCCAAACTCTGCACCTGGCGAAGACGATATATGTTCCAAACTTTTGAAGGTAACACGAACCATACCTTGTCATTTACTATATCTCACTTCAAGCAATCTGTAGAGCTGATCTACCTTCCGGCGGATTGGAGATTTGGGAAAATGCTATCAATTTTTAAATCTGGTGATAAAAAACATGACTCTAATTATAGACCAATTTCATTAGCAAGTGTACCATGCACAATTATGGAGCATGTCATATATTCCCATGTCATTAGATACTTATCTGACCATGACCTAATTTGTAACAATCAACATGAATTCAAAAAAGGTTTTTCGTGTGAAAACGCAACGTTTTGAATTTGTTACTAATATGCACGAAAACATTCACTCTTCCATACATATTGATGCCATATTTCTTGAATTTGCCAAAGCCTTCGACTCCGTACCTCACCAACGCTTGTTGTACAAGCTTTCTATACCCTTAGCAAAAAGAGGCCGTACTTCAAACGAAGTTGAAATATATTTAGTACGAATATTCATTTTTCATTTATTCTGTATTATTTTGTCCGCATTCGAAATACGCGCGTAATGTATTCAAAATACATTATAAATATGAATCCAAATATATTTTAGATATACCAAAAATATTATCCCTTCACACTCAAGATGCCATTTGTGCATTAAAAACCGGTTACACAATTTTTTTTTTATTTTCGATTTTGTCAGCAAGTGGTGTCCCTGAGGTATTTGAAGGCACTCCTAGATACATCTCACAAAGCTACATTAGAAACGAACACAAACACAAACACCATGACGCACTGAACAGCTCATTCACAGTCCCGTTGACTGCACTAGAGTTTTATATAGCCTACATATTGAAGGTAATAATTTTTTCGGTGACCACCTCTGCGCTTATTAAGTTTCCAAGTATTCGATCTTCTCCTCGGGAGCCTGTCAAAGGGGAAACAGTGTTTTGAAGTTCGTGGACGATATCTCTTAGTAAAAGGCATTGGTACAACTAATAACAATTCGGCGCAGTCCTTAAAACAATATCCACACAAACGGCTCATAAAATGTATGTTATTGCTTCTCTGCGTAGCACCACTCAGGACGAAGCGAATCAAGGCAGTATCTTCACTTTAAAATACTGTGAACGACTTTGTTTTCGTGAGGACCTAATTCTCGCAAAGTTCGCAAATCGCCTACAATTCCGAAAAATAGGTCCCGTGAACAATTCCGGCAAAATGCATTAATATTAAAATCTATATTGCGATCCCAGCGCGTCGCGAAAATTAGAATTTGCGAATTATTCCAAAACTCCAACTTTGACCTAAATCGCGAAATATTGAGCCCGCGAAAAATAAATATTTTACAGTAGTTGTTTTGCCTTTCCATTTTAATAGTTGACTATTTAATATGGTAGTTAATATCACTATATTAAAGTCACTATTCACATCACGTACAATGGTGAGTATACACGTTCAGTGAACTAACATTTGCTAACAAAACCACTCCAAACGTATCTGTTCACAGCACCTGCTAAAGCTTTCCAGCATCAGCAAATGTTGTAGTTGTAGTTCCCGAACCCCGTTTGTGATTGGTGTGCAAGGAACTGATCAGGTGTGTCCTTGATAGAAAAAAGGAAACAATAACATAAACTGGACTGATTTATCAGTGCGATGCTCCGCAATTCAGTCGACAAACTAATCAAATGTTGTATTTAGGCGCTTCAGTGTACTCCATATCTACTTGAAGTGAACATCTAGAAGGGGAGCTTTTCACTATGTTGGTAGTCTAAGTCAAACTACCAAACTATTGCAGTCAAAAGGTATTTAGAGTATAACACAACAGTATTTACGATTTTCAGGCATTTCAAGAGTATTCTGCACGTATTTTTGATTGCTCCATTTTTTAGGGTTGGAGTATATTTTGCATGAATTAAATAAATATTTCAACAAATATACGTGAAAGGTATTTTGTGCCTATTAATTTAGTATTTACATATTTCAAAACGCATGAAGGGAACTTCAAATGTAGTTTAAGTAAAGGTATCTTAAAATGATTTTTAGAAGTATATTTTAGTACTAAGTAAAAAAAAAAAGAAGCTTATATTTTCGGTCTATTTTTTGTGTACTTAAAATTATGAACTGTATTTCAAATACACTCAAATTAGAATGTGGTATATTTCAAACGTATTAGTTTTCGCTACTTAACATTGATCCTGTTATCATACAATGAATTGCCAGTTTTCTTGAAAATCGTAAACAGGCTATATATGTCGGAGAGAGTAAATCTTCAAAATTATTAGTAAAGTCCGGTGTCCATCAGGGCAGCGTAATGTGTCCGCTTTTATTTCTCATTTATATAAACGACCTTCATATTAGCTTGACAGCATCCATAAGGCTTTTTGCAGAATGACTGTGTTATCTACCGCCGCATCACAAACCCAGATGATCAAGCACTACTGCTACAGCAAGACCTCAACATGATTTCACTTTGGTACAGCACATGGCAACTGAGATTGAACACTAACAAAACAAGATTTTTAACATTTTCCAGTCAGCCTTCTTGCACGCAAAAAAATTTTTCATTAACCACGAAGACATAAAAAAGTTCGAACATACAAGTCCTTAGGAGTAATTTTTTCAGAGGACCTCCGTTGGAACGATCACATCAATAACACCGTTTCAAGTGCATGTAAATCACTGGGATACATCAAACGCAACCTTTTCCGCTCATTTCAGACAGTCAAACTAACCGCCTACAAAGCATTTGTGCGATCCAAACTCGAATACGCCAACATCATCTTGTGGCCTCATCAAGCATACCTTCTTAAGAAACTTAAAAGGTTAAAACAGTGCAAAAAACGACGGACAGTGTAAAGAAGGACACAGACAAAGCGTTCTGTATGTGCCTTCTTTAACCTGTCCGTCGTTTTTTGCGCCGTTTTAACCTTTTAAGTATGTCATACCAACTCGCCCAGACTTCAACTTTAGCTTCTTAACAAGCTTGAATCTGTTCAAAACTAGGCATCACGCTACATCATGCATGACTATTCACGAACATCGAGTGTCACTATTATTAAAACCAACCTGGAGTTGAAACCTCTAACCGTTAAAACCAAACTAGCCTGTCTTGCTTTCCTTCATGGCATCTACTACTCATCATCGGAATTTTGTAGCCTCTATCTCCAAGATCCATCTTGCATTTCAAAGCGATGCGATCATCCACTAAAAATTGAGTCTCTCTTCTCCAGAACTAACAAATTTCAAAGTTCCTCCCCTTTACTTGCTATTGCCGACCGCAATTCGTTACCTGCTCACATCGTCCATAAAGTTAATACTAATAAATTTCGCGATATTTGTAATTTTTATTTGTAAAGTGTGATCAATGAATGTTTTTTGTGTGTTTTGCTGTTTACCTTTTAAAATTGTGCCTTAAATGTTGTATCCCCCCCTTCATGTAATCTATCCCAATTGGGATATTTTTGAGGCGAATAAATCTGATCTGATCTGATTGGGAGCTAACCTTTATGTTCCGTGACGAGGAGGTGTCTACAAAGCAGTCGAGTGCAGAACATAGGCGAGTTTATCGGGAGCTAAGAAATGGCAGAAGCCGGAGGAGGAGCCGTTCAGGGGTCCTTAGACAAAGGCCGATAAGTATAAGGTTCTTCACAGATACTAGGCTTCCAAGTTTTTGTTAGTAATATCAAGCTTGTATAATATGTATTTGTGCGAGTAGTTTGCTATAACGTACGCCGTTTATCCTGGCGCTTAAACATGTTTTTGGTGGGAATTCAGAGTTTCCCTAAAGGGGCCCTGGCGGGGTTAATTATCTCGTCTCATTGTGGTGATAACTCACTCTGCGGGCTCTAAGCATCCTAGAAGTCTTTAAATCCCGACAATACGTGGCCGATTTTCACATTAAAAAACAATCAAAGATCGAATACACCGAGGTCATCGCAGAGAATGGGAGGAGCGTGGTTCCGGCAGCATGTGACAAATGAAAACGCGACATTTCGTTGAGACTGCAAACGCTGTTCTTTTAAAATGTGCATGATTTTGTAGATAATAAAAGCAAACGAGAGTATGAGAAAAATGTAAATTTTTCGCGGATAGAGAACGTAATTCTGCAATTGTCGTCTCCAAAACAACACGCTGTTTTTTGTTCTTCTTTTTTTTTTTTTTTTCTCTCTTTACGGAAGTGGAAGACGGTCATGTGCTCTCGAGCGCGCGCTTGCAGAACAGACACATCGCATCGGTCTTCCTCAGGCAGATTCCGTCAGCGACGGAAGACCGATGCGTGTTTTCAAGACGCGTTTGCAAGCCATTGGATTCTGTCGTCCGGTGCGTCTGCTGCCTCGGGCGTACTGGCTCCTTCGCGGCGCGGTTCGCGCATCTCCCCGTTTCATGCGCTAGAATTTACGACAAGTACAACAGTGTCGCATCATAAAAAGATGGACCCCATGTCGGCTGCTCGTCGAAGCATCTCATCCAAAAGAGGCGTCAAGTTAGCGAGAGCCCTGCCGCAATAAAGCGATGGCTACGATGACGATCGACTTTGTCTGGGCGTCCAAAGTCCAGGCTACATTCATTTATCACGGCGACGAGCCGCGCGCATTCAAGATATTACTACGCGGATCCACCGGTCGGAGATGCGAGTATCTTCCACTTCCTATTGGCTGTCAGTAGTTCTGGTTTCAGGAAAGGCGCCTTCCATTCTCTGCGATGACCTCAGTGTACTCAATCTTAAATTGCTTTTTTAATGAAAAAATCAGCAGCGCATTGCGGAGATTTGAAGATTTTTTTAGGATGCTTAGAGCCCACAGAGTGAGTTATCATCATAAATAGGCAATCTCAAGAAGCTCCTGAGGGCCCCTTTAAGGGTACAAGTAAACATACCTGGGTACTGGTTAAGAAACTAAAATTAGTTTTCTGGCGAACCAAGCAGCATTATAAATATTCTTTTGCGCGAAACAAATGCATAGAAAACACGCATAGCGTGCAGTTTTTACATGCATAGAAATAGCAAACTGAGGTGTAGACAAGCACGCAGAAGACTGGAATGACCTACCGCCGCACATACTCGGTATTTGAAAGAAAAAAGTTACTAGTATGTTTCTTTCTTTGCTTTTGGTATATTTTCCAAACAATCATCGTATGTAGAAGTTCAAGATTTGTATCTCCTACGTTAAAACTGTTGGTAGAGGCAATAACTGTTCAATACAGTCGATAAAATAACCTACACTAAAGCCGGTTGAACTGGATTATTGTCGAAATTTCACACTGCACTGCAACGGCCTTCTCTACATCTGTTCAGATACTTTAAAATTTAATTGTGTAAAAGTCACATCACACATCTTATTTAATATAAATGACTTATTCAAAATTTGGTGCCGGTGCTCAACGTGTGTACTTAACTGTGTGAACCTCTTGCATATCCTTGTTAGGCCCGTAAGAGTGTAAATAGTTTTGCGTGAATGTGACTAAGGATTGTATTTTCTTATATAGTAAGGAGGAAGAATCACTCAGCTTCATTGGAATTGACCTTACCATTTTGAAGTCTCTGAGCAAGAAGCACCGTGAAGAAAATTTTAAGCACCATTTCTTGATGATGAGGAATCGCCCATGCCCGACAACGTATTCCTGAAAGGAAGAAAAACTTGCATTGATCAGCACGCAATTTACTGGCAATGATCAAGGCCAATGAGCGGTTACCTGACCATTTTTATTTGCGAGCAAGATTATGGCGAAGATAAAGCTGGATGGCCGAACGGGTAATAAAAACAAAATGTGAGGCGGGAAACTTATCCTTTTATCTAGTGTGAAATAATATCAACTGACTTGGAGATTCAGTCAAATTAAGATAAAGTGCTGTTGGCACGTCATTGGCTTTTTGCACACGAACCACTTGCTACAAATTAAAATAAGATGTTACATGTAGCACAGAAATTGTTAATTTATAAAGGACTTTATTGCCTTGTAAAGTCACTTAGTTGATTATATATTGAACGACAAAATACACATGTGGTCTCATATCCAAATTGATTGAAAAACGTCTCCGTGCCTTCTTGCTTAAGGGGCACAGATATTGTGTTCTGCCTCTGCATTTGTTTGTTTTTTGTGACACTCACTGTCGGGCTCGGACGTCTCCTTCCTGATGACGACATTGATGTGACTGTGCACTTTTTCATAGTCAGGTTCAAACTGGATTTGTGGACGGTAATATCAGTAATTCGATTTAGCGAGTCTGTACCGAAATAGCCATTATTTGGAGCATTATCAGGAACAAGGCTCGGGATTTCTTCTTGTCGGGATCAAAGTTTGTACTATTAGTTTGGAACAATTCCTTCCTCCAACCGTTGGTTGCGAAAAATTTTCTCTGTCAAACCAACTTGCCTCAAGGCAATGCCTTTTTAATGTCAGTGAGTGTCTTTACGACTCTGAAAGGGACATGTGCTTTGCATTTGCGGTGCACGCCGTTTTGCATCCTGCGAAGCGGATTTATAGAGGAATAGCATCTTTGTATCGTGATCATATGTGCATGTATGTGTTTCCGAAACCGTTCCCTGTAACTTTCCCGCAAGACGTGAAGGCCTTTGAGCATAAAAATTGTGTCTCAGTGAACGTGTTTGGTTATGACAGGGAAAAACACTTTGTCTACTCACTGAAGGTAGTTAATGGCGAGTTGGAGCAGGATGTCGATCATCTCCTTGTTGAGAACCATTTTGTGGACTTTTGCAAACTTTGCGAGGTTTTTTTCAGATGCCAAAAGCCTACGCTTTGTTGTAAGAGGTGTCTAACCGAGTTTCAGAGGCAAGAAACCCTATCTGGCCATCTCTCATTGTGTAGGGACAAAAAAAAAGTGAAAGCCGTTTACAACTCCCTGTAACACCGAATTAGAGCGCAGCTCTTGAGGAGGAGGAGGGAAAGGTACTGGTGGGTGAAGTGACCTGGGGTGTCACGTGACCTTGGAGGTCACGTGACGATGCCGATGATGTCATCAGTGACGTCACTGATGACGTCATTCGTGATGATGACGATGACGATGCGGATGCCGGTGACGTCATCAGTGACGTCATCAGTGATGATGACGATGCGGATGCCGGTGAGGTCATCAATGACGTCACTGATGACGTCATCAGTGACGATGACGATGCGGACTCCGATGACGTCATCAGCGATGATGACGATGACGATGCGGATGCCGGTGAGGTCATCAGTGACGTCACTGATGACGTCATCAGTGATGATGAAGATGACGATGCGGATGCCGGCGGGGGGGGTCACGTGACCCTGGGGGTGGTCACGTGACCTGGGGGGGGGTCACGTGACTTCGGGGGGGTGTCACGTGACTTTGGGTGTCACGTGACCTCGGGGGTCACGTGGCTTTGGGTGTCACGTGACCTTAGGGGTCACGTGACCTTGGGGTGACCTTGGGGGCCACGTGACCTTGGGATGACCTTGGTGGGGGGGTCCCGTGACCTTGGGGTGACCTTGGTTACGCCGACGCCGACGCCGCTCAAGCCGGGAACGGGCCCCTAAGAGCTGCGCTCTAAAACTGGGCAAAACCGCCTTCCCAAACAAGGTTGACAAACTGTACTTTCGTAGCACGCATGTTGTGGAAGAGTTTGCATTTTATTGCCTTTACGACTTTGAGTCGATTCTAGAATCGGCTCAGTCGACGGGAAATGTTTACGATAATTACGTCCCAAGTTCTTTCTGCCTTTTCGTCATCCGCTCAACCGACTCGTCATTGTTCAGAAATACCTCTATCGCGGACCCGACTGAGTAGGAAGGTTCATTTCGATTCTCAACGTTCTACCTAAATACATTTTTTCATTTTCCCGATTGATTAAGTCAAGTGAAGTGCGTCTTGAAATGACTCGAGAAAACGAGGCTTCAGACGCGGATATTTATGATATTTGCAACGAAAACTTTAGCAAGATAATGGAAACTCGCGACCACAACCACATCACGGGAAAGTATATTCGTGCGCTTTGCTCCCCGTGTAACTTTAATCATCGAATCAACAAACATACCATTCCACTCATAGCGCATAACCATTCCTACGACCTCAGCTTCTTTTTAGGAAAGCTTAAATTGTTCGAGTCCAAGGATATGAACGTACTCGGAAGCTCGTGCCAGAATTTTAAATTGTTAAAGATAGGCAACCTTCGATTTATTGACAGCCTCGCGTTTCTTAATGCAAGCCTGGAGACGCTCGTGCAAAATATCTACTCTAAGGGTACATAACATTTTTGTTGCCTTCCGCAGTCCTTTCCCGAACACGTCGACCTCTTTGCTCGCAAAAAAGTGTTTTGTTGAAATTTCATTAGAAGCTTTGAGATTTATGAGTGTCAGAGTCTCCTGCCAAAAAAGCCTTTTTAGCAAGTTGACTGGGCGCGGGTAATGTGAAGAGGACTACGAACACGCACAGATCATTTTCGATACCTTTGGTTTAAAGATCCTTGGAGAATATAGCGAACTTTACCTAAAGACCGGCTGCCTCCCACTGGCGGATGTTTCCCAAAATTTTAGACGGCGGACTCTGGAAACGTACGAAATTGAGGCTTGACATTTCGCATCGTTACCGTCCCTAAGCTTATCGTGAACGTTGAAACAGTCGAAAGTAAGACTGCAGCTAATTGACGACCCTGGCACCTATCTCATACTAGAGCAGTGTATTTGCGGGGAGATTACCCAATGTACGACCCGCCATGCTGTCGCAAATGTTCCGGGCACAGATACGTTGAACCCGCAACAGGAACCGTCTCAGATTTTGGACTTAAACGTAAACGGTCTGTATCCGTCGACATTGAAAAAATCTCTGCCAGTGATGGACTTTGAGTGAATGACGAAATACGAGATTACCTGCATGAACATTGATGAGGTTCGAGAAGGCGCTCCGATAGGATACATTCTGGAGATAGACCTCAGATATCCTGACGACTGGCACGATACTCATTCTGACTTTCCCTGTCTGACTGACCAGTTTGAAATGCCCAAAGAGGAATCCACTAAGAAGCTGTTGCTGACATTTCACGACAAAGTGATATACGTTTTGCTTTACCGGAATTTGAAACTGTACACCCGGTTAGGACTAGAGGTCACCAAGATTCAACGAGTCCTCAAATTCTCGTAGAGAGCGTTCTTGAAGGAGTTTATTGAATTTAACCACCAGCTGAGAATCAAAGCAACCAACTCCTCCCAGAAGAATCTTTCCAAACTGTTCATGAACAGCATATACGGCAAAACGATCGAGAATTGACGCAAACGTGTACACATTAAACTGTGAGTTGAAGAGGACGACATACTGGAAATGCTTCAGGAGCCTAACCTGACGCAGTTTCGAACACTTAGCTCACATGTTGTAATCTTGCAGTTTGCTCCGAAAGTGATCAAAGTCAAGCAACCACTCTACGCAGGGTTCTCAATTCTTGAGATTTCAAGAACAGTAATGTACGACTCCTTTTATAACCAACTTCGTTGTGCGGTCCCCTCAGCGGGGGCTTTTTACTGCGACACGAATTCCTCCTTCCTACACCTTCACGAATCAGATGTCGACGACAATTTGCTCCAACACCGAGACTCATGCTTGGTTACCTCTGGATATCCAATCCAGAGAGTCACAAACTCTTTTCAACCGAAAACAACATGAAGCTCGGCGTGTTAAAAAATGAATATACGTCTACCCACTTACTAGCTTTTAGTTTCTTAAAACCAAAGTTATACAGCTTTAAAACAAGCAGCAACACAAGTTGCGTAAGAGCGAAGGGGGTAAAAAAATGTGAGTCTGGCAAGTTGATCTACGAGCTCTATCAGCACGCTCTAGAGACGTAAACTTTGTATAGAGTGACTCAGCACTTGATTGCTCAAACACTTAACGAGAACAAAAGCCTCTTGGTCGAGAAGATTGCTACGAATTCGTTTGACAACAAGCGACACATTTGCAGCGACGGGATTACTACGTTTCCTTCTGGCTATAAGAGCGTTTTCGGAATCGAGTGATCTTTCTCCTCATCGCACGACCTGACCTTGTAAATATTTTCTACTGTATCGCATTGCTCGCCAGATGTTATTTTCCCACCTTTTTGCCCGCGCTGTGTCTAGGAACTTCTTGTGTTGTACATTTTTGTTTAAAGTACTTCCAATGGTTTCTCTGTTGCGTAGATTAAATGAAAACAAAAAAGGAAAATGAAACACCTATTCGTCTTGTGTTTTATCGTATGAATGCCGCCACATTCCGTTCCATTTCTTTCCCCACACTGTTCCGTTCACCAGAGAGATGCAGCTAAAATGAGAGAAAGATGACGTCGTCTATCATACTGGCGCTAAAATTATCGAGAGATGTCGCGCGATTACAGATAACGCTAAACGTTCACGTTATCTAAAGAATTCAGGAACAATTTAAACCAAGGAACAGTGCATTTCTGGCCACAAATCCCACAGCGTCGGACAACACAACATCTCTGTGCCGTCATCGTGACAATGCATTTCCCCTGCACGATCCTCTGGCAGATGACTCAACAATCATGAACTCTGACGTCATCAATTTTTTCTGTATTGCCCACCAGTGAGTGGCTCAGCAATTACGTTACAAAAGCCAAGTGCCACGACATCTTTAACATATGATCTGGATTGGTGTGGGGCCGCCCCTCAAGCGCCACCTTATAGAAGTATCACCAAATATAATCTGAACTTGACATCGCGTTACAATGCGATTAGTCGCGCTACTCGCGCCATCTTCAACATGGAATATTCCCAATTGCACTGGACATGGCGCCATCCAGCGGCAAGTCCCCACACTTTCCCACGAGTCAACGCAGTTCCCACTACTGTAGACAACGCCAAAGTACGAAAGTCATATGCAGGTGTAGCGCAGAGGTACCACGTCGGGCTACTAAACGGAAGGTCTCTGGCTCGAAATCGGGCGAGCTGAAATTCTTTTTAAAAGCCTTTTTCCGAAGAATTCGACCTTTTTTCAGAGGAAAAAGATGTTGGCGACTGAACATTGCGCGACAATCGGCCGATGATCGACTATCATCCGATGGTCGGGCATCTGTAGATAGCCACTCCATCCGTTCTGCCGGGCCCTTGTACCATCGGTCGATGATAAATTTATTGATGATTGAAAATCTGGTATCTAGATACAATTGGCTAATTGGTCCCACGTGACGTATGAGCGAACTCTGACATCATCATCATGTAACCAACCTCTGGCGAATGACTCAGGTCATGAAATTCGGGGCCGAGGACCGGGTCCTGGGAGGGAGCCATGGGTGTGAGAACGTGACGTATCCGTATGATACATGATGGATCAGATAACAATCATGTCTGATCGCTATCTGCTCCACCGTGTATCATATAGTACTACTTGAATTGGTGTTGATGTCAGTGACGTCAATTTCTCCACTAAATATTGCGAGGAAATTTTTCCTCTAAATCTTGCCGAAAATGTTTCCGCTAAACTTAGCGGGAAACTTTTCACGCCAGGTTTGGCGGAAAACTTTTCCCCGCTAAACTTAGCGGAACCATTTCGCCCGCTATAATTAGCGGGAAAATGTTCCCGGTAACTTCAGCGGGAACCTAAATTTAGCGGAAAACCTTCCGATAAATTTCGTGGAAAATGTTTCCCGCTAAATTCAGAGGAGAAACTTTGACGTCCCATAATGCAACGCAAGTGGGTACGCCGACGCCGACGCCGGCGCCCACGTCGACGCCGCTCAACCTGGAATCGGGCGCCAAAGAGCTGCGCTCTAAAGAATGATGAGCGAAGGACATGCCCTCCACAGGCTCCCGAAAGCAAGAGTAGCGGAAGGTCTTTGGTATTCACCCTCGGCGGTCCGGTAATCGGAAGGCTTCTTCGCGGAAATTCTTACGATGCTATGTACGTACTCACACATAAACCTCAGTTGCCTTACGCCTGTCCAAACAGGATTCCTGGGGGACACGGCACCGGCAAAATTCGTAAAAGTTGAAGCGTCCGACAGTCCGCCACTGAGATGTCTTTAAACACCACCGGGCAGAAATCGCAATTTTCCTCCTCGCTTCCTCCACTTTTCAGTTACCTCGGTGCTCGTCGGACTTGACGTCACACGCCACCTGCCAAGCCAGTCCATCTGTTCTGCCGGGCCCTTGTACCATTGGGCATGTTTCAATATTTACTAGATCTAACTTCAGAGTAAGTGTTTTGTACCTCTGCCTACGAAAACCTACATCCAGCGTCGCTCTTTCGGTGTTATCACGTGACACTACCCGTCGGAGTAGCTCATATCAATTTAGGTAAGATTTCGAACACAGCCCTTCTCTTTCCCGTTTTCGAAACCAAAGATTAGCGGAGACGCTGAGCAATTAACCAACAGTCAACAGAGCTTGTGAGTGCCTGCCGGACCCATGTGACGAGCATGCTCAAGGCCCCCGTAAAAAACACGGACGAAATTGGACAAAAAAAAACTTTCCCCCTGCAAAAAGGAAAAGAAAAACAACAATAAAAGTGGATTGCTTTACGACTTATGTCGGAGTCGTGTCGGCTCAAGATTTCTGTTTGTGCAGGCCTTTAGGGCTACGAAAGCTGGCGTCTCGAACCACCAGAACGGGATGCGCGGCCACGGTGCTCAGCCTAGTTTTTAGAATTACTCGACAGTCGTTTGATAGAAGCACTTTATAAGTCCTAGTGCTGCACGTAAGTCCAGGTTCCCGGACACCCTGCCCCAGGGTCACGGGCATGCTCCGAAAGCAACGACCCGCATTCAATAGATGTATCTCTGTTTGTGTGCGGAAAGTTGGGATTCATTACGTGCCGTGGAATACAAGCACAGTATATAACACAAAACGGATCGCTCAAAAAATAGAACTACCTCAACATTGGGTAACTTGTGTTGTTCAAGTTTTCCTTCTAGAAGTAACAAGATACCTTTTCTCATCGCTCAATCCAAAAGTAACATAAGTATGCTGTTTGTTCATATTAAAGATACGTAATGAAGTCGTCATGTCCTTGCCAAAGGACGTGACGACGGGTGTCCCAAACTGCGGCCAGGCTCTTTAAATCGACCGCAAAATTCGGTTTGTTAACCTATCGCGCTACGATTTTGTGCAGCGTTGCCCACAGATGGTGCATTCTTTTTTTCTTTTTGTTAAATTTTCAGAGAACGAATTTACCTTAGAAGAGGTAAACAAAGAAAAAAAGCTTAGCTCCTACGGAAACGTAGCGAAGTCACCGGTCTTCAAACAATACAGCGCCGTTTCGCACGGGAGACAAGAGATGGCACAAGCGGTCGCGACGCCAACTACTGCCAACAAACGAGCATAGGGCGCCGACAGCCGGCGTCACGACCAGGATTACATATTTTATCGGCATTCTTGGTGAGTGGGTGTATGCACAGTTAATGCTTGTAGTTATCATGTTCTTAAACAAAAATCGTGCATGTTAACTGCCTTACGTGAATCTTATTTTTTTAATTGAAACAAAGTTCTTTAATTTCAAAACGTCATAAGAGTTTCCAGAATTGTGGAAGGCCTCAATCTGTGACTCTTTTGGTCGCGCATATCGCAAATAGGCTGTTATACAAGTGTGTGGCAAGTTAAAGCAGTTTGGTTAGACCCGCCTCGGGGGTAAGCAATCCTTTGTTTGGTTTAAATCAGTGACGTCACACCCGGAATCATCAGTTACGAACGACAAGCCCGATGGTGTGTTTGAAGATAATCATATAAGCTTGGAGCATCGCATTCTTCAAACATCACCGTCGAAATTGTCAGCCTGACGTTTTTATAGTCATCGATGGAAGTTGAATTATGATAAGGAAACACGTCATAGTCAGTGTTCGGTCAATTGCAGAAGGTTGACAACAGCGAAGATTTTGATTGCGAACATCATCCATAGGTGGTAGGACGGATCTGCTGACGAGTGTGTTAACACATGAGAGATAGATGTGTGTGGAGCTAACGCTCACACTGCAGAACACTGGGATACTGGTTTCCATCCCTACCCCTGCCCGTTTCGATCTGGATGAGCCTCACATCCGCCTGCGGCCGTGCGTGTTTGGTGCACGCTGAAGTCCCCAGGCCAGCGGTCGTACTCCTGGATATATTTACTAACTCAAGCTAAGAGGACAGTTGCTGCAAATTTAGGATAACATTCCTCAAGGCTATCTCAATGTCCATACAACAAAATTACAAATATTATAGCTGGCAATAGGTAGAAAACGGAGTATAGCCCCAAATTTGAACTCCAGTTTTCTTCCTTTGATTACAGAACGTCGACTAGCAAAGTGCTGTGTCTACAAGCTGATCCTGGCTGCTGGTAGACGAGGGCAAAGAAGAAGGGGGATACCAACGGAGCACGAAATGGAGCAGCTGGTTTTTCCGTACTGTCTGACATAGGCGTTCGTATTAAAAACAGAACAATTGGCGCAGTCGACAAACCCTCAGCTCCAGCATGAAGGTCGATCCACCACCGCCTTTCCTACCGGCCCCAAGCAAGCCTTCTATTCCATGGAACGAATGGTACGACATTTTCGAGACGTACATGACCGCTTCTGGCGGGTCGACGATGGCAGACGCCAGAAAAGCTGCCATCCTACTGCGCTCACCAGAAGTTGAGGGTCAACAGACCTATCGAAAGCTACCTTACCTTCCAGACATGTCCGCAACGAACCGTGGTACATCACCAGGTACCTCAAATGCTTCTTCGGAATCGGGCACTCCTGCGACGCCCGTTACCACAGCCTACGAAGCAGCTGTCAGGAAGTTGCGAAAATTCTTTCTGCCGGCCATCAACAAAACGGCCGAGAAATTTGTTTTTCGGTCCCGTGCTCAAATGCCCGGCGAGACAGCGCAAGAGTACGTTATGGCCCCCCGTGGCCTTGCCACCAGTTTCCAATTCCGAGTAATGACAGATGAAATGATCTGTGATCAGCTCGTCGAAAAAATGGTCCATTCCGAAGTTAGAAATCGCCTCCTCCTAGAGTCCGAGCTTTCCCTGGAATCTGCTATTGCCATCGCATCTCAAGTTGAGAAAGCGATGAAGGAGGCCAAGCTCTCGACAGAAGAGGGATCCAGTTCACAAGTGGCAAAAATAAAAGCCAAGAATTCGAGGGCAAGTTCCAGCAAATCGTCCGGCATTTGTTACAGATGTGGGTCACCGCACCACGTGGGGGACCATCCTAAGTGCCCAGGAAAAAACTAAACTTGCAGAAAATGCAACAAGAAGAGACACTTCGCTTCCGTTTGCAAGCAGGGAGTTTCAAAAGCAAAATCTTATATACGAAGACTGGAACATGCGCACGACCAAGTCCAGGTGCTAACTACCAGCTTTACCAAACAATCGTTTACGTGCGAGATACATCTGGCACATGTTCCCACCAAACTTCTAGTCGACACGGGTTCATCCGTTTCAATCGTGTCGGAAGACGTCTACCGAAGACACTTCCACTCTTACAAGTTGGAACGTTCGAGTACCATACTTCTAGACAACTCCGGAAAAGAAATTCCAGTTCTGAGGAATAACGACGCACCGATGCAGTTCGCTCAAAGACGTGGCACCTGCACATTTCACGTCGTACGAACAGCCACGGCTGTCATGGGCCTCAATGCCTTACGTGCGTTGGACATCCAACTAAACTTTGCTCCTCCCACCGGGGGACAGGTGGCAACGGTCTCCGCGAGAAACCTTCCAGAGATTGTACAAGGCTTCCTCCATCTGTTCTGCGAGGGATTTGGTCATGCGAAATGATTTGTACATAAGGTAAAGACGAAAGATTCCGTCGCTCCTTTCCAACAAAAGCTACGAAGACTACCTTTCGCAGTGCGCGAGAACGTTTCTGAGGAACTGGCGAAGCTGGAACGCTCCGCGGGGTTATCGAGCGCATTAATGCTTCGGAGTGGGTGTCTCCCATCGTGGTGGCCCACAAGAAGAATGGGGAGATCCGGCCCTGTGTAGACCTACGCAAGCCGAACACTGCAATAGTTTTGGATTCCCACCCTCTACCGTGCCCCGACGAACTTTTTCACCAGCTTTCCGGTGCCCACGTCTTCAGCAAGCTAGACCTCTCGTCGGCGTATCACCAGTTAGACCTGGCCGAGGAAAACAGAGACCTAATGGCATTTGCGACGCATGAAGCTCTCTTCAGGTTCACCAGAGTATGTTTCGGGCTGGCATCCGCCACCCCTGCCTTTCAAAAAAGGATGGACTGCATACTCCGAGGTACTCCAGGTACCATCGTCCACCTGGATGATGTACGTATTTTCGGACGCACAAGCGAAGAGCATGATGGCCGCCTGAGGCAAGTTTTTTCACGCCTTCAAGATGCAGACTTCAAACTAAACCAGCCGAAATGTTTTTTTTAGCAGTCCAGCAGCTTCAATTCCTAGGACATGACCTGACAGCGGAGGGAATCAAGCCATACCAAGACAATATTGAGGCTATCATGCAGGCTTCACCCCCATAGACATAACATCACTACGATCGTTACTCGGTCTGCTCACATATTACCTCAAGTTTGTACCGAACTTTGCGACCATAGTCGAGTCTCTGCACGCGCTCCTGTGGAAGAATGTTCCCTTCCAATGGAAAAAGGCACAAAAAGATGCATTCACTGCTGTGAAGGGTCTGATGCGGAACAGCGTTCCACTGACTGTTTTTGACGCGGCGATGCCCATCGTCGTCACAACAGATGCATCGAATTACGGATTTGGCGCGGTTCTGCAGCAAGTGCATTCGGAAGGTATTCGAACGGTGTCGTTCGCATCACGAACACTTTCAAGCGCCGAACGCAACTACTCTGCAGAGGAAAACGAGGCTTTGGCGTGGCTTTGGGAATGCGAGAAATGGCACGTTTTTCTCTTAGGGCGCCACTTCAAGCTCAAGGTGGATCATCAGGCTCTCGCTACTTTGCTTTCTACACAAGGAACCGGTCGACAACGAATGAGGATAGCTAGATGGGCTATGCAACTCCTCAGGTACGACTACGAGGTACATTACCAGAAAGGATACGAGAATGTCGTAGCAGACGCACTGTCACGCCTGCCTATTCCGAATCCTTCGGATCCCAGCGAGTTTAGTGACAACGAGGAAGAATTAACTTGCCTGGTACGCAATCTATGCACAATCGATCAGAAAAGAAATCAAGAAAGAAACCAGACAAGACCCTGATTTTCCTCAAGTAATCCAGTGTATCTGCACCAGATGGGGTCACCAGGAACAACGTGATAAAGTACTATCTACATACTAAAAGTTGCGAGAAGAGCTTTCCTCCGTCGATGGCTTAGTACTACGTGGTGAAGTGTTCGTTCCATCTATTTCGCTACGGCGTCGACTCATTGATCTAGCTCATGAGTCACATCCTGGAATTGTGCCGCCGAAGCAGCGTCTACGCCAGCGTTTCTGGTGGCGCAGAATGGACATTGAAGTCGACACCTACATTAGAGAATGCCACACCTGTCAGACGAACGACAAGACAGCTTTGACGGCAGCGGCAGCCCTACAACCAGTTCCATTCCCATCGGGTGCATGGAAACTAGGAATCGACATTGTGGGACCTTTTTAGAAGCTTCCATCGCAATTCAAATAGGCAGTCACCCTAATCGACTACTTCAGTAAGTGGCCAGCGGTAGCTTTTTGCAACCGAGTTACGGCTAAAGCTGTATGCGAATTCCTCATTAGAATCTTCAGCCGGGATGGGTATCCGTAGGTGATTGTTTCTGACCGTGGCCCACAGTTTGAATCCCGCATATTTCAGGAGTTCCTGAAGTCCAGAGGGATTTCCCACCATCGGTATGCGATATACCATCCACAAGCCAATGGTCAGGTTGAGCGCTTCAACCGAGTGCTTAAGCAGTACGTCCAATCTATCCAGCAGGAACAAGGCAAGGTTCATACATGCCTCGAGGAGCGTCTGGGTGACTACCGAAGCACACCACATACTGCGACGAAGCTCTCCCCCGCTGAGCTCATCCACGGACGTAAAATGCGGACCCGTATGGACATCGTGGGCTTCCCAAGTTTTGACAAGCCCGTTCACATCAAGATGCAGCAACTCCGCCAACGCATTGCTGATTACCAGAAGCACAGCAAGCAATACACAGATGATAGTTGGAGAGCTAAACCATTTACAGCGGTTGTAGGAGATTATGTACGAGTAAAGATTGCTAAACACCGACCTAAGTGACCACCATCGTCTGCTCCCCCCCCCCCCCCCCCCGAAAAACATCATGAAGCGGTGGGGCTAAGCACCTTCGTCACGTCAGAAGAAAGATGCTGGAATTGGTCGAGGTTCTCTCGAACAGGCCTTCCAGCAAGACAAGCACAGGTGGAGTACGCATATCCAGAATCTGGAGCAGATGCACAGCCGCCGCTTCCAGCTCCACGAAAGTCCACAAGGAATAAGGAACCTCCACACAGGTTTCCCTGTTGAACTCTGCTTCGAGGGGGGACTGTGTTGTGTCTACAAGCTGATCCTGGCTGCTGGTAGACGAGAACGAAGAGGAAGGGGGATACGAACGGAGCACGAAATGGAGCAGCTGGTTCTTCCGTACCGTCTGACATAGGCGTTCGTATTAAAAACACAACACAAAACACGAGGAGCAAATCTTTCACATTGCTGATCGTAAAATTTCAAATTTTATTTTTAGGATTACGGATATTTATGGACTCAATGTTCACTGATGTCTTCCGGAGGTTGCGCGGATTGATATTCCTGACAGCTTTGCGGTTAAGTTTAAGGGCGGGAGATTTACGGCACCGTCACTTCTGAATTTGACGCACCTTTTTGGCCCACACATGGGCACATGTCTTCTAATTCTTTACGTCTTCAACATCAGGAATTAACACAGGTCACCTCTGCTAATACAGGAACAACTCACGAGAAAACGATAATTAGAACTAATAAAAGTTTAAACTGATAAAAACAAAACTTCTATTGCGCTTCCAAATTTTATTTGAATCATAATCGCAATAACGGTAGGATAGAAAGAAGGGCCAGGTGATACATGATCATGATGTTATATTCCTTAGTCTGAGAAGGAAAATCAAAGGAAAGAGTGTAAGAAGGACAGAAGAAAAGGGACTGGAGAAACGTCTCAATATTAAGACGTTTGTCCTGCCCCCTTTTTTTGTCTTCTTACACTTGTTCTTTCAATTTTCCTCCCCAGTCTCAGGATTTTAACATTACGATCAACATACACTATTGCTCCTGAATAAAAAAGGTAGCGACATCGTTTCCCTCCTCCTCTGACGCGGACACCTTTTATCTTTATATTTTGTTTTCTTACACCCGCGCGTCGACTGTAGCGCCGCCTAGAATGGCCTAAGATAGCACACGGCCTTCCAATACGTGAATCAGAGCGCAGTCAAAGGCTGGAAGACACGCAAATACATAAACACAGGCTAAAAGCGCACTGTCACGGTTTACCAGCCTGGAAGAATGTGCTCAAAGAAAGACAATGAAAGACGTGACGTTCCACAGTCAGCGATATCTGCTTGGCGACATGAGCTCATAACATGCACTGTACTCCGACAGTATAGGCATTCCTTCTCCCTCCTCCTCTGACGAGCCCACCTTTTAGCTTTATGCTTGCTTTTTTACACCCGCGAGCTGACGGTAGCGCCGCCTGGTTTTTCCCAAGATAGCAGGCGGCATTCTTCAAAAGATGTCGTTACTTTTCCGTATAAAGGGTCTTTAACATAGACCAGCTCTCCCGCACATGGACAATTTTTTCCAGGTGGCACATTCCAGGAATACCAGTGTTGGTGGTAACGCGTTACAAGTTATGGCGATACCGGTAATGCGTTGCTTTTTCGCTAACGTTGTAACCTACTCGTTACATTTCAAAACGATAACGGGTAACGCACTTACGCTACTTATTTCCAGTAACGTGTAACGTAGCTACTTCACTCGTTACTTCTCCCCAAGTTTAAAAAAAAAAAATATTGCACTGCAATATTTCTTTTGCTTTTGTCGTCAAGCCGTGTGAATTTTTGAGTTTTTAGCGTTTTGCTTTGCGTTTTTTTTCTTGAGTTTTTAGGTGAAACCGTAAAGAAGATAAAGTAATTACGTCCAGTTTGTGCAGGAACAGAGTGTTCCGTCAGAACAGTAAATCGTGTTCACTCATAATATAAAAAGTAACGCAAAAGTAGCGTGCTTTCTTTTTTAACGGTAACGGTACCGCGTTGCTCTTATTTTGAGGTAACGTAGGTCGGCAGCGCGTTACTTTTATTTGCAAGTAACGAGTAACGTAGTTTGTTACTTTTTTTCGGCAACGCTTAAAGCACTGAGTTATACTAGAAGTACCAGTCAACGAGGACTGTTTGTTATCTTTCTTCTCCTATTTGTTGTAGCTTTTATACTTAGCTTCACATGTCCAACCGCGGCCAGCGGTACAAACCCATGAAGTCTTTTAAGCAACGTCACAAGTGCATCGTCATGACGCTCTTGTATTTGTACGCTTAGTAACACGGGCTAAACCAATTATCTACAACTATATTGCAACGACCCTTTGCTTCTTCTCTGAGCGTGATTGGTTTGGCCTGTGATAGAAAACACACAAAATCGTCGAGCTCCACGACGATGATTTTAATGTGAAACTTCGATAGGCTATGTTTCCAGCTCAAGTGATGCCTCACAAAGCGGAATCATAAACTTTCCCGCTAAAGTTAGATGAGAAAATGGAGTAACGTTACTCCATGTCTCGTTAGCTACATACAAATTTAATTTTCCCTTCTAAATTTAGCAGAAAAAACTGACGTCATGTGACACGGTTACGTGAACTATATAATGATTCAGTTTCCCCGCTAGATTTAGCCGAAAAATTTACACGTGAAAAGTGGAGTTAGCACCACTAACAACACTAATTTTAACAAAAACGCTTAGCCTAAATAACTCTAACACAAACTCGAACTCTAAATAACCCTAAATCTTACTCTAAATGCAAATCTAAATGGAGCTAACTCTTACTCGCAAACTAATTATAACACTAACTCTAGCACTAACATCACTAAATTTTTGGTCTAGCACTAGTAGTTTAGCACTACTAGGCTAAAAGAAGAACGTTTCACGTAGCAACCCAATTAAACTTTTCCGCGAAGCGTTCTGCGCACGCGCGAGCGCCCGATGCCATGCGGCAGGAGTTAATACGAGAAATCGGTGAAATTCGGAAGAAGGCTGCCCAGGCACCAGACAGTATTGGGCCAACATTGCATTTGATGTGGCAAAGAATGGCCCAACAATGGCCCAACTGAGCTATATGTTTCTCAATATTGGAATCACATTGGACAATAATGGACTATCAAAGCCGATGGTTTTCCAATATTGGTGATACGTTGGCATAGGTTGGTCAACGTTGAACTGTCAAAGCCAATAGCTTTCCAATATTGGATATACGCCGGCATAACCTGTCCAATATTGGACTGTCAGAGCCAATGGTTTTCCGATATTGAACATACGCTGGCTTAAGCTGGTTAATATTAATCTGTCAAAGCCAATTGTCATAGCCAATGGCTTGTCGATATTTGTGTCGCCTAGGCTATAGACCCGCGACCCTCTTTTTCGCATTGCAGAGGTGGGAAAGTAGAAAAGAGTCATTCATGCGCTCGCTCGGGGCGAGAATTTTATTTAGCCAACATCATGTGGCGTACGTCGCCAGTGGTTTGTAACCGCTATCACAAATACATCCTTAGCTGCCTAAAGGACTACTGCAGTTTTTTGCCGGCTGCTCTGTCTTCGCATTGCCTTATCTCGGCGTTGACAACTTAATTCTGTTTTTTAGATTCAATTATTTTTATCTTTTCCAGTGTATTTTCTATGTATATGCATCACGTAGCGTTAACGTCTTCTACTTTGTCCGTGCCCCTGCCATGTTTGTATTTTCTTCTGCGTGCTCTATTTTTTTATATTTAATGTTTTTGTGCATATTTCGTCATTGTCGACACAGGTTTCAACAAACATAAAGCAGCCGCTTACGCCGCAACCGAAGTGAATTCTACTTTTAGTTTCACGGGAGTCTATAGCGCTATAAAGTCGTCTATTCAACTCGAATGAAGTCTCGAGAGGGCTGCTTCGACAGCCAGTGCACATGCCATCAGTGTAGGCAGAGCAGCGACGCAGCAATCGCGACGCGAGAGCATACTGCGCCTCGATCTGGCCGGCCGCGCTCGCCCTGCAGAAATGTGAGCGTGGGACTCTCGAGCCCCGTTAGCTTTCTGAAGTTGCAAGACGCTACTTTGTCGTCGCGAATCCTTTGCCCTTCGAACGGTAGCGAAGCCGTTGCGCCCGGCGTATACCCTACGCAGCATCTTCCAGAAACCGCTCGCGCAGCGTCGCAACCTTTTGTCTGCGAGCGTCGGCGATTCATCGTGTGTTGAAAGTCGGACGATGTGCTGTCGGTGGTGTCTTTTATGTGTAACTCGTTCGAGAAAAATTTCGAAGTTTAAAAACGCAAACCTAACACTGTACAAATAATTTTAAATGTATTGATAAAATATATATATATATATATATATATATATATATATTTATTTATTTATTTGTGGACATCGTGCGCAAAAAATAATCTCGCTAAGTTCTTAATTTTAAATAATAATGTGGGTTGTACGGCGTAAAACACAGTGTCTTCAAACTTGCCCCGTTTAGAATCACTTTTGGGCTGGACAGCTTCTTTAGAAGTTCAAAAGCTGGCCTCCAAGGAGCTGTCCTGTACAATCGGCATTGACAGCAGGGTAAACGCTATCCGTGGTTTAGGCCAATCGTGTCTCCGGTTAGGGTCACATGACTACAGTCTCTCAAAGCTGGTGATAAGGCGGAACATGGAACCTGCCAGCCCAAGGCCACGCATAGCATCCACTGCACTATCAACCTTGGGTACAAGTGACAAATCCTCTCGCTGTGTTCATTGTTTAGTTCCCCTGGAGATTAGCCTTCGTAAGCGCACCCCCTATCTGGCCTGCTTCCTCTCTACTCCTCCTCTCGTTTTTTCTTACTCCCTAAGCTGAAGGCGTGGTTGACGGTGCGTACTCGCCGGACCAATGAACTGTATACTTTTCATCGCTTGAATCCGATTTCTGTGCGCGGGAAACGGCAGAAGCGTGATCACGTGGTTTGACGGATGACGCATTAGCGGTTGCCAAACCCGGAATGCCTGCGAAGACCGGACCTGGTTTCACGTGCAATGCGGCCTGCGGGCCTACTGTGGATTTCGCTTCTGTGGTAAATGGTATCTCGTTCGAAAAGTCCAACCCGTAACGATTTCTTCAAAGAAGGTCAAGATATTCTTGTGGATCGTTTAGTGTTCGGTTCGCCAAACGGCAGCGTGTGTTACGTCGTGTTGAATCTTCACGGATCACTTCCTTCTAGTTTTTGTGTTTGAGTGGTTGGTCTGCAGTGCCCGTGTCTACATCTACATCGGATTACATCTTTCAAGTCCAGTATTTTCAACGTAAGTGCGCTGCAACCTTCTTGGTGACAGTTGTCCATTCTTCTACGGGTACTCTTTCGGATAACCTCTAGAATTAGGCAGTGCCTATCTCCTGGCAGCCGGGAGAATAAGTTTCCCGCAATATTACCGACAGTCGCCTGCCATTATCTGTTTGAAATAATGTCACAACTGCAGGTAGAATACTGACTTCCTTATTAGCCATGCGTTTTGCAAAAACACGTTTCGTGGCCACCTTTTCGCGAATACACGTTGCGTCGACATTGACGTTTCATTGACATTCGTTACGCGAATTGCACGCTATAGGGGCATTTCGTCGCATGTGTATTTCTGAGGCGCAACGGTTTCCTCGACATTCGGTACACGAATTTCATGCTGTAGGGAGAATTTCAAAGCGCGTGTATTCTTGGGGCACGTGCTCACTGAACCAGCCCACCCTTTATAGCCGCTTCATGATAAGTCTGCAACAATTCTTCGCAAAAGAAACAAAAAAGGCTATTTTGAGTTTCTTTATGAAACATCGCGTGTTGATAAGACGATCTGTCGATGAAATGTCGTGCGATGAACTGATTGCACCGCGAATGAGGGGAGGCTACCGGTAGAATTTCGGGGAAAAACTTCTGCCAGCTGTTGGGAGACTGGACACTACCCAACAATTACCTCGGTTGTTGTTTGCTCTGCAATATTCTCAGTTGTATAACAGTTGACTTTTCACACATTACAAATTGCTTAGTTTGTACATGTCTACAGAATAGGCTGTCAGTAATACACTTTTAGGAGATTTTAAAAATATCACTTGTGTCTGAGTGCCTTCCTTTTGGCAAACAACTTGGCGAGTGCACTTGCAAACAGCTGGGCTGGTGCACAGATGGCCAAAAATCGGCACCAATGACGGACAAAATTGGATCGGGTCGCCCTTCAAGTATTGTCCAATATTACGCCGGTCTTTGCCAATGTGGGACAACCCTTTGCTGGAACCATGGTTTAGCAATGGCCGAACATTGGCACCAACGATGGGGCCGATATTGGCTGGGACGACGGCTGAACATTGGGCCAACATTGGCACCAATGACTCGGCCAACGTTGGATGGGGTAGCGCTTCCAATACTGGCCAATATTGAGGCCGGTGTTTGCCAATGTTAGGCAATGTCGGACCGACATTGGTGTGCTGCCTGGGTGTGGATCAGCGAGCAGAACGTGTAATTCCAGCATCTATATATATAGTTGTCTTAAACGAAAAGAGAAACAGACGGAAAGAAAAACATGACGTTTGGGTGGACGTCACGGATGTCCCTCTTTAAAGTCGCGTTGGTCGTGCGACCTGTCAACTGTCTCTTGAGAAAAAGTACCCAGGACGGTGGCTGTACCTCTAATCGCCATCCCAGGCAGCACACCATTGTTGGACCCCCGTTGGTCTAATGTTGGCAAAAAATGGTTCCTTTATTGGTCTGACGTTGGCATTTTCGAAAACCGCTACCCGAACTAATGGTGGTCCAACATTGATGCCGATGTTGGACCGCTGGTTTGCCAACGTTCTAGCCCACGTTGGACCAACGTGGTTTCCGCTTTTTTATCCAATATTGGCATAGAAGTTTCACCGTTGGCTGAACCAACATTGGCATCCAACGCCTTACACACTGGCTCTTCCAGCATTGGCTTAAATAATGGCTATTCCAATATTGGCATCCAGTTTAATACACTGGCAAATTTTTGCATCCATTGTCTATGACATTATTAGATGCTATTTTTCAGCCAGTGTTCTAACCAGTGTCACAAAAACAGTGCAGAGAACCAAGCAAGTATGTTTCCCTTTTTCCTGAAGCACCGTTTTCTTTCTTATACTAAAATCTAATAAATGCGGCAATTTGATCATATTTGGGCACATTAGAAATCATTAAAGCATGCAAATGAATTGTTCATAACGTTTGACAGTTCATAATTTATTTAGATCGAATAAATATATTTAAAACATTGTGCAACCACGGGGGCCTGGGCAGACTCGGTGGCAGGGTCGCCGGCAGGCTCGGTAGTGGACAGGGCAGAGGGCTGGGCGAGGAAGGGGATACCACACAGGGGCATGACCACAGGATTCTGAAAGAGACAGAAGCGGGGGTTGGATTCAGGTGAAGGGTTTCAGGGGCTCTCAGTTCTCTTACGCCTGTCAATAATGAATATCAAAATAAAACATAGCTTCATTAGTAATCGGTGCCCTTTAATTAACTATTCGATTAATCGGTTCAGTTGCTCTTCAAGTATAAAATCTCGGAAAAGCCTACCGACTTTTTTATTTTTACTTTTTTATATGATAAAGTTCCTTTTCCAGTAATTTATTTTTTATTATTTAGTATATAAAAAACTTAGTACTGCCTTCTAAAATAAAAAGATGCGCAGGTAAGACACCGGGCCAGCTTGCTGAATTCAATGTCTCAGCTCAGACTGGGTGAAAGAAAGCACTGTAAAGGCTGGAACACGCGAGCGTCTTCAGTCGAGGTTTGAGTCCCGTTCAGCTCGTACGCTGGCTTTGACAGTGCTTTTTCTTCCCCCGTCTCGGCTGAGACACTGTTTCTAGCAAGACGGCCCAGGCGCTTACTATTGTTTTGTTCGTCCGACTTGTCCTTACTCAAAGCTCGATCGATCTAGATTCAAATATTTATAGTGATTAAAAAAAATATTCGAATAGTACGAAGGTTATTTTATCAATTGCTTAGCTCTAATCTTGCAACATCATGGCGTCCCTTAACCTTTCATCTAACTTTAAGAAGTTTTAAGAATTATAATCTCGCCATCTAAGTTCCCACCGATATTTCTACACGTAAGAACATGACAGTTGAACAAACTTTTATGCTTAAATCAATCAAGAATTCAAAAAAAAAATTACGCATATAAAATAGCTTGCCGTGTAAAGACAATTAGTGGCAATTACACTCGCAGAGCGCGGTGACATAGCTGACACTCAACTTGCACCCAACAAGCCGAACCTTGTCAAATAAGCACTACTCAACGCTTTGTGGTATTCGGCTTTGGACATGCCTGGAGGGCTTTTCACTGCAGCACACATCTGCCGCCAAAATGACAGCCGTATTTTAACAAGAAAAATGAAACAAAAAAACTTCGAGCACAGAAATAACCAATCAGAACGTCTCTCGCGGTCTATTAGAATAAAAAGCACTACAAATAGCGCTGTACAGGGCTTTTCGGGCCGATCGCTGTGGATTCCGCGTTGAACTCGTCGGAGATCCCTGGCACAGAGTGCGACACGGTTCAAACTCATCGGAAAGTGACAAAACGTACATTGCGTAGCAAGAATACACATCCCCAATGGTTAAAACGACCTCTCCTTGTCACTCACATGGAAGAGAAAGTGGTCCGTCGTGTCTTCGGTCCGTCGAAGCTAGTGGTCCCATGTATGCCCACAACAAAGGAAGATCACCGGTATGTAGGCGCTGCCGAAAGAATATCCATGGTCTTGGCAATCCGCATGTTGAAGATCGCACTTGGCACTAAGACGAAATGCGCTGCTGGTGATCGGAACTCTAGAACCACCGTTCTTGCCCATGAATGGCGGAGATGCCGAGCCGCTTCGCCCGATGATGCTGCTAAGCAATCGAATGCACTCGGACAACCTGGAAACGGACCCACGGTGTCCTTGTATCAGCATGATTATCTTTCCATTCTTGTTCCTTCGAGGAAAAAGCTATTTCTGCCACAAAAAAAATAAAATAAATAAAGATGAAAAAACTTGCATAATTTGCGAAGCGCACCTGCCCACTTGCAGTTCGCGGATGCGCGTGTTGGAAATTGAGGAGACCGTCCCCACCGCCTTCCAGTCGTTGCCTTATCGTGTGGCCTTGGTGCTCGCGATCCCACTTTCTGTGTGCTTGTGTGTGCGTGTGTGCGTGTGTTTCGCGGTCTGGACTCCATCACCCCTAAGCTGAGAGTGCAGAGGAAGCTAAGAAGCTCGGTGAACCAATCTCAGGTTTATTTTTATTCACGTGATCACACTCTCTCCCGTAACCACGCGCAGAGAGCGGTGCAGGTGATGACTGGTCCGGCCGGCGCGTAGCTTCCCCGGCACTGTCAGCTTAGGAATGCGCAGTGTCCTCCTCCCTCAAGGTCGCCGAGTCCGCTTCACCCACAAAGGAGAGATTAGTGACGGCGTGGGGAAAATGGGAGGGGAAGCCGTTCAGGGACGTATAGTTCCGAGGCCGTCGGCGCGACCCCTCCCCTGCATACTTCTCTCTCTCGAATTCTTTCGTTTCTCTCTGCTGGAATTTGCTATCCGGGTTTCCAAAAACCAATGTAGAAGAGATTGCTTATACATGATAAACTCTACAGCAAGAGGACGGAGAAGGACTGACAGACAGGAAGCTCTGAAATCAGCTCGGAGCCTAATGTCAAAATTGAAAAGAGACAGTGATAAATCAAATGCGGAAAAAAGGGGCTACACTCTAAATCAAACCAACATTGTCGTCTGCTATCAGTGCCTTGGCGCCATGTAGGAGGCATTAGGGCTCTTATTGTAGCACCAGTAGTGCCGTAAAGTCATAGAGCCGTCATTGTACAACCACATTTCAGAATAGTGTCTTGTTCCAATCAATCGCAAAAAAGTTCTTCGCCTGACACGAGGTGAAGCCCACAAGCCCGTAGTCAGAGTACGAAGCTTTTCTGTCGAGATCATAAAGTCAACATAATAATCTATTATGGTGACTATAACGCGCACATCGATTCTTCTTTTTTTTTTTCCCCTGTGGGCGGTCCTGATGAGCCCATATCGCTCGCGACTCCTTAGTATGCACAGTGAAGGAGCAAAACTTCGCCATTAAGTTCTGTACGTTGTTATTGTTTTGTTTGCTTCGCAGAAAAGCACCTGAATCGCGCTTTGAAAAAATAACATTAAATTGACAATCGCTCGAGCAATTTCAACTTGTTGAGGTAGAACGAAATTTGCCAAAACCAGCCTATTTCAACATGCTTCCACTATTAAGCCAATGGTGTTGTGAGACTAACACACTTTGACCATTATATGCCACTGTGTTTTTGAAATGACGATGAGCGAATGGTACTAACAGGACAACAGTAACCATTATAAGCTCGTGTTTATCCAACATTGGCAAGCCAATGCTGCAGACAAGCAAACAGTGTCCATTTGCAGTCCCCATCAAATATTGGAATGCCAACGGCACGGACAGGCCAACGTTGACCATTTTATTCCAGTGTTCATCCAATGTTAGCAAGCCAAGGGTACTCAAAGGGTAACATTGTCCGGTTTACGCCACTATTCATCCAATATTCACAAGCCAATGGAGCTGACAGGCCAAGATTGCCCATTTTATACCAGTGTTCATCCAATATTCGCGACCCAATGGCACTGACAGGCCAACATTGTCCATTTTATGCCAGTGTTCATCCAATATTCGTAAGCCAATAGAACTGACAGGCCAACATTGTCCATGTTTTGCCAGTGTTCATCCAATATTCGCAAGTGAATGGAACTGACAGGCCAAGATTGCCCATTTTATGCCAATGTGCTTCCGATATTGGTTGGTCATTGGAGAAGCTGGGCCATCACTGAAGATGCTATATAATGGCATAGACAATATTGGGTGCAGATTGGCTAAAGTGGACCATCATTGGACCTTTTTTTGTCAATGTTCTTCCAATATTGGCCCAACACCTTGTGCTGCCTGGGATAGTCGTCGGCTGTGCAACCTGTGCTTCATCGGAATCACCAGTTCTTCACGCCTTCACCCCCTCTTCCTATAAAGTACGGGCAATCCCCCCTCCCGCGGCCACCCATGGTAACTCAACTTTTGAGAATCCGCCAGATTCAGCGAAAGTTTCCTATCTTGTGATTAGCCGTCCCTCAATGGGGCCGGGCGCCGGCGTCCCCCGTTTCCCGTCGGCGCCGGGGACTTAGAGCACCGTCGTTCGTCTATTACGGCTCCGGCGGCCCGATTTCGGTCCGAAACCGGTCCGAATATCCTCTCTCCTGGCGGGAACGCCCACCCGGCTCTATACACCTTCCCCACCCCCAAAAAAAAAAAAACAAAAAAAAAAAACACTCGACCCCAGAGGCAACGAACCGTTTTCGAGCCCAGTCACTGAGTTTGAGGCTAGACTCTCACCGGCGTCCCTCCTAACCATAACCGAGTGGACTGTGATTTCAATAGACGCAGCCTGCGTAGGCGCGGTTTCAAACGCTGCTGGCGGCTCAATTCTCGACTTTTCCCGCTATATTTTGTGTTTCATGGTGCATCTATTTTCCCGAGGACATTGAGAAAGCATTGTACTACATTTAAAAAAAAACAAAAAAAAAAAGCAAAAAAAAAAACTGTAAACTATTTTTGTTGGGTACGCGCGAGACAGAACGAATGCGACTGGAATTGTATGCGGAGGGCAAGTTCGTCTGCTTCTTGCGCAGGGGGTAGCGGTGACGTCAGAACGCCGAGCCCCGATTGGCTGATCGCGACCCCTTATCTGAGCGTCGTCTGCTCCTTTGCAACGTCGTCTGCTCGCAACGTCGTCTGCGTCGGTCTTACCTTTCCTGCGACTTTCGGAAGTGCAGAGGCCAGATTCACGAAACGATCTTACGCCAAAAATGTGCTTAAGACAAAACTTGAGAACAAATTCGCATTCACGAAACGAAATTTTCGTAAGTTTTGCGCAGGTTCCGACGAAATCCTACGGCAGCTCCGAAGCTGTCTTACGCACTTCTTACGATCAAATCAGCATGGCCGACAGCGTCGCGGTCGCGACGACCCACGGACGTTTATTTTTCTACCTGCGCTTCTGACGCCTCCAGACTTCAAGCAGCAAGAAAAAATTAGGAAGTACTTAAAACAGACAACGACGAACAAGAACGCTGGATCCACAAACACCCGGGAAAAGCTCCAACGGCCTCGATTTCACCGAACGCGACCAAACGAGCTGGGCAGTTAGGCCTAGCAGGCACTCCGCGACTCGGCGACCGTCTGCTCACGACCAGCTGGCGTGCTGAATGGAATATGCCCGTGCGACCCTTGTGGACCCTTCCCGTATTATACTTTGATCACTGACCTCAGTTTTAGATTAAGAGGTCAATTTCTTCCTCTTGTTATCTCCTTGTTTCCCGAGGCAACGGTGACTCGCCGGTCAAAAAGCGGTGAATCTCCGACAGACGCAGGAAAGGTAAAGCAGCCATGGCTTTGACTAGCAGACGTAAAGCAGACGACGTTAACTGCGCCAACCCGCCGACGCCGTTAAAGAGTGAGGGGTCTCGCCGCACACGAATGGAGGGAAAAAGTATTTGGGAGGGAACTTGCGGACACTAACACGCTCACTCTCGGTTCTAAGCAAACAAACCTCGGCGCCCCGGGACACCTCGCCAGTGAGTCCTTTGGCTTCCCTCCTTGATGCGCGTCTGCTAGTTTTAGACAAAAACAACGTACCGTTCGAGTCATTTCGTCTGCCCTCTCTTAAAGGCGAAGTCGAGTTCGCTCCGAAAGTCGCAGGAAAGGTAAGACAGGCGTAGACGACGTTGCGAGCAGACGACGCTCAGATAGGGGGTCGCGATCAGCCAATCAGGGCTCGGCGTTCTGACGTCACCGCTACTTCCTTTCTCATGCGCAGAAGACGAAAATGAGCCCACTTGCGAGGCGTATAGTTCTAGTTATTTGATTTTTTCTTACGACAAGCTTTGACGGCGCCGCGGGATTCGCCGCATGTGAAACGACAAAGTGTTTTGCTGTCAAAAATAAATTGCAACAGAAGAGGGCCGAAAGGCATGCATTTTTCACGCTCACAAATAACGTGTTTACCGATGGACAGGACACGGACATACAATTGAGGAAGTGTTAACATTCGAACAATATATCGTACGTACCACACGATGCAGCGTTATCCAAAAAGAATTTATTTGAGAAAGATCACAAATAACACAGTCACAGTCGACGACAGTCACATCTTGACAATCGGACGGATTCCGAGATGATTTCGTTTTGGGGCACGTTTTGGAGAGAGCTTTCTTTTTTTACAACCGCACCAAGGCAAACAAACAAACGCGACTGACCCGTTTCTCACCCCAACCCGGACAACTATTTTTGGAGATGACTGAGGATTCTACGCGCATTATCTCTGGGAGGGGGAGAAGCATGTTCGTAAAATCGCGTCGAGGGTCGTTCGACGTCCTTCACCTCCTTCGTTTCCCGCGAATGTCGACCAGAAAAGCTTGAATGGCAGGCACTTACCAGCCTTATTTCTCACAGTGGAAGATAACACAAAAAGGGTACGCAGCACGCATAAAAAAAGAAATAAGTGGAAACTTTTCTAGAGGGGCGAGAAAACGTCGAATGCAAAATCGCAAAAACGTAGGTTGAGAACCGCGCTGAGCGGATATTCACAGTCCCAGAGTGTGGCAGAAAATTTCTATCTGATAGAGGGCGCGAGAGTCGCACCAGCCGCATCAGCACCAGCAACATGGCGGCGGCCTAGGAGCGTTTTTTGGAAAAGTGTATAGCCGGGAGGGGGGTAAAACACGGCTGAATGAGTGAGACGGTTGTCACTGAAAGATTTTGTTGGAGTTTTCAATAGAAACAGTCTTAGTTTCATGAAAGAATCCGTTTACATGCGTTTAAAACGCCGACTTATTAGTACTGAATTGTATTTTACCGTTCACAGTGATTTCTAATCGCCTCGTCTTACGGCTAATGTATTTTTATAAAGCAATTATTTTCCGATGATGATCCCACTACTTAAATATAATAATAAAAGAAAGCCTGATTTGTAAACTTTACGACATGATTGCTGCGTCCCTACTTTTTACACTACCAAGTGCATGCTCTGCATACTTTGCCTGTGTGCTAAATTCAGATGTTTTTAGCAAATATAATGTAAAACTGACATTTGTTTTTACGTTTAAACATTCCTTTGAATAGGAAAGAAGGCGTTATTACAACATTATATCGACGCGCGTTTTCTTTAATTCCAGGCTCTTCTGCGACGCCCGACTTTAGCTTCGCGCGGGCATGCAGGCAGAGCGCTGATGTCTTGTGACTATTGGGTACTTTACTGAAGCGCGGCAGACAAGAGGAGAAGGAGGACGCGATCGAGGGTCATTCTCGGAGAAAGCAAGTGGAAGGGTAAGAGAGACCGCTGCTGGAGGGAAATGCGCGGCACCGAGATCCAGACACAGAGGCAGACAATAGACAGACATTTTCGAACCAAGCCTACAAGCCAGCGAGCTGCGAAAAACAAAAAGCAGCGGTCACCGTCACACAGCTGCAAAGAGTCTGCCCCCAACGCAACAGCAGCCACCGCAGCACAGCTGCATCGACTTTCACCGGGACCACAGACTGACCCGCCTTCTAGACACAAGTGAGAGCCACGAACTGCAAAAGATTTTTTTCAAAACCTAGACTTTTGAGAGGTAACCCGAATAATTAGCCAACCAATGAGACACAATCGCCAACTCGTGCTTCATTCCTAATCATTAAACTTTTGTGTAATTCACTCCCACCGAAAATAAGCTATAAGACCAGTCTCGGCGCTGCCAACTGTTACAACGACAATGTATCTTGACAACCCTGAGGGTAGGGGAACACCCGATTGTATCGGGCGAATTGGCTCAAAAAGTATTACCTGCAAGTACACTCTCTGTACTAGAACTCTTCCGCCAACCAACGACGTTTGCACAATTGACAGGATGGCGGGTCCGGTTTTGAATAAAACTACATATTTATTCAAACATATTTATTTATACCCGTTAGAACTCCAGAAAATCAAACCAGATTAATAAAACAGTTGACGTAAGGCGCTGCGCTTACGCTGATCTTGCAACTAAGAAAAGCACTCGTACAACGCCCCTCAAGGCGTGTACTTTCGACAGATGTTTTCTGCAAACTACGTCGGTTGAGAAAATCTTCATCCGATTACTTCGGTTAATGTGAGTTGACATGCATTCACAATAATTAAATAGTTTTTAAAGTACAGGGCGAAGGGATTGAAAGTATAAATGAGAATTAGACTTATAAATCTAGATAGTTCTCACTTAATCTACATGTTCTGTCCCCCAAATATAAAAGTTTATTTCGAAAAAATTCGATCATGGCACACAGAGACACAACTTTACAACCAAAATTCCACACGCCAATAATTTTTTTTTGTCGACATTGATAGCAACAAGTTGTGTTCAGATATCAAAATCCCCTTTTGCTGTTGTGCAATAGAGCAGAGCTACCTCCACCGGAATTACGTCTCGCGGTGCACTAAAATGTCTTCTTCTTGTAAATTGATGTTGTGTAAATATACTTCAGGTGATTTCAAAATGTTTGTTTATATTTCACGTTTTTTTTTTTAAGGAGTACCGAAACGAAATAACGTTAGTGCGAGCTCTCTACCCCTAGTTTCAAACTCGGCCAGCGGAAAGCGCATTGCGTATAGCGCTCGTGACGTCAATAGTTTATGCATGGTCAGGGGTACTGTAGTTGCTGGCTTTGCCACTTGGTGGCGTCAACACGTGACAATCTCGCCTAGTAGTAATATCGGAGGACTATACCCCCATGGCCTATACATAGGTTGCCCGTAACGTCATGTGCGGCCATGGCGGTTTTTAATGTGCCACGAGCGTTCGCTTCACCATGTTAGTTTCACACCGCAGAAGTAGTCGCTCGTCGGAACTAGTCAGTAAAAATAACTATCAGTACGCAGCACACTTGCGCCCGTTACTTAAAAAAAGTAATTAATTACACTTACAATTATTTGGCCTAAAAAGTAATGGATTACTGTTACAAATTACTCGCCCAAAAAGTAATCGATTAATTACTTCGTTACTCTACTCGATTACCTTTGCGTTACTCCAAAGAAAGACTTAAAATACACACTATATCCAAATTTAGAAAGTTTTAAAGGATCTAAACCGGTGCTCGAGATAAACGAGTTTTGCGCTGTTCAACCGGGACGGAACTAAATTCCATGAACACGCGACAAATGCACTGGGGTGGTGGAGGCACGCCCACCACTCGGATTAATCCGAGTTTGCCATCGGCGAGCTTCAAAACACGATTCCCCTGAATATATGGTTTTTCTATGTTTGCTGAATGTTGCCTAAATAGGGGCTGGATTACCCACTAAAACAGACTGGTTGTGAGACCAAGACGCGACACTTTCGTCTCGGTACATTTCAAAAACTCCTGCTTGATGAAGGCTTCATCCGACCAAATGACCCACTTGATCTTTTTTGATCACCAAACTTATCAGAACCAAGACGTCACACGAAATATTAATGCGCAATCTTTCAGCTGCACTAATTTTTCCGTTTAGAAATTAATAAAAAGATCACAATATCCAGTGAAAAGCACGCTTCCACGTCTTTCAGGTATTTACAAGTGGCTTCTCAACTCCAGTGTTCAAGTGAGTCACCGTTGATTCTCAAAAAAACTCTGGGTGTGTTTCCTTTCTCTAAGCGTTCTGTCCAAGTTCCCGCAGAAGCAATTCGCTGTCGAGAACCCTAGCATTCTCGTTTCTAAGAATATGGGTTCAGCTTGGATGTCCCCAGCCGTTTGGTTGTGCTCCCCGACCAGCTTATTGCCTGCTGTCGAAACTTACTGTTTAAACTGACAGCAAGGTTCATGCTAGATATTTTTTTTTTTTTGTTCCGATGAACTGTTGCCATCGCACCCCTCATGTTTTTGCTCTACGCATTCGCTAGTGCGAGGTCAAGTGACACAAGCCACATAGCTGTTTGTTCCAGCCAGTATTCAGCTTTCAAAGCGCTGTCAAGAAGGAGCAGGGTCGACGTCTCACTAGAGCATCCTCTCTGTTTGCCGGGTCAGCGTGTGTAGGCATAAACATCGACAAGCGAAGAAAAGTTTCGAGTAAAAAAATGAAGAAAAAGAAGAAAAAAAAACTTTCTTCGGGGAGGCAAGGCGTGGAGGGGTGGGGAGGGAAGAAGGAGGGTAGAAGAGGGGGGGGGGGAGGAAGGGAGCCGACATATGCACCACGCTTACTGTGTCTACGGTCTCACTCGACACGAACCCTCGCGGCGGTTTTATGGTTCATTAGTGTTCTGCTTTTTTGTGCACAGGAAGCGTCTGTTTTACAAGAAGTCGAAGCCCGTTGCCTTTCTGTAGGCAGTCGAATCCTCCCAGCGTGGTTGACTGTACGAACGAGTCCAGAAACGAGCTATGGCTGGGACGTCGTGCTTTCCGTGAATTCCTTTCCCCTACCAGCACTCTCTTCGCAAGCAAACCTTTGTGTTGTGCTACCATGCTAAAAGCATGAAGGCCGTCGCATTACCCTCCTTCCCCACTCTTTTTCTTTTTGACGGGAGCTAAGAACTGTAACAAGTAATTTCAGTCATTCGTTACTGTAAGTGTAATGAGATTATATTATAAATGAAATTTTCAAAACAGTAACGGATTTGTTACTAAATTACTAGAAAAGTAATTAATAGCAAGCAATCCCGTTACTTCAAACGGATTACTTCCAAGTCTGGTACCCTGCGATGGCGTATGGCTGACCTGAAAGAGGTCCCCGCATTCTTGGGCCAAGCTCCTACCTAGCATCAGCAAAAAACGTCGATTTCGGTAGTATGGAATGCACGTTGCAGAAGAACTGTGGAGCTGACACTGCAGCCCATGCCACAACCACGATACCTCCAGGGCCCGTTTGCTCGAACAGCTAACCGCGGCTAAAGTTAGCCGCAGTACCTAGGAGAGGGATTTTTTAGTCACGTGACTGGCTCGGTAGGGATACGGGGAGCTACGCATTGCCCCGTCGCGTCGTTCGACAAAATGGCTGCGGCGTACGCAGTTTCCGCGGTCGCGATCGCATTGGTGTTTGTCTTCAGAGCGATGATTTAGGTTCCGTGTTCTAAGTTAAGAGTGTACAAGTATCCTACGTGCGCCTTAAAGAAACGGACATTTCGAGGGGACTGCGACTGAAGTCGACGGCAGCAGCCCGTCGACATACAGTGGCTCAGAGTCACCGATTTGTAGAAGTACAGTGGCCCGGAGTCGCCGACTGTCGAAGCTTCGCATCGACTTCATTGAAGCACGGCAAGAATCATGCATCGCAGCGCCGAAATGTGGGATGCGTTCCAAGGAACACGATAGCCGAGTACGACAAGCGTTTTACGGTGAGCACCAAAACATTTCGCGATAGGGTTGTGATGAGGCCAGCCTCATACTCACGTTATGTTGAGCGCTGTGAAACTAACTTCAAGCAGGAGCAGGATCAGAATATGTTTATTGAAAGCAAGCATTACGGAGAGTTGCCTTTTGAGTAGCGATTGCGGTTTATCGAAAGTAGTCACGCCGGGAAAATTTCTGTTCAGGGTGTCCATTTTGTACAAAATCCTCGTATTCTGCTTACAGTGCGACTGCAGCTGCAGCATCAACCGTTCTGCAGATAAACGGCGGACAGAGGCTCAACGGTCCAATGGATTTTAGCAGTGATGAGTAGCAGAACTTTCTCTGTGTTTAGTGAAATGCTACGTTGTCCATAAAAGACCAGTGACCTGCCGATCGTTCAATTCACTCGCCCTCCAAGAAAGCCGGTACAGTCGCCGGCCATATGAGCTCCCCCGGCTGAACGCTGGCAGGATCAGCGAAAATCCCGCACGCGGCGCGCCGAGCGTTGCCGCGTTTTGGGAGCCGGGCTATTGGAACCAAACCATTCCTTTATCAAAGGGGTAGACGCATAGCTTTTATCGGGATTCCAGCCTTTAGAAGTGTGAATCACAAAAACATGGGCGATTAGAATTGCCGTTTTCGGGTGTTGGCCGCAAGTGTTTGGAGATGATGTTATAACTGCTGATAAACTGGAGCTTGCCTTAGGCGTAGATAAAGCAGCAGTGTTCGATCGATGCTTACAAATGTAAGAACCCTATGTTTGATATGATATTAGGCATGACAACAATGATCCCTCGTAAAGCGAGAAGTGAACAACCAGGAAGCCATCTGCAAAGTCATCGTGTAGAGAATTACCCTTGGCGAAGCAACACGCTACTGAGCGCAGAACAATGGAGTCTCTTCGATAAATCGCGTTCATGAAAAGTGCCTGAATCTTTATTCTCCTTCGACACAAATATTTTCTTTTTGTTATGTATAGCATATCCTTATAACATAACTAAATTATTTCAAAATCGCTTATCATTGTCTATTCTAGGTATAAGAAAGATTGTAAGAAAGGGGGGCTTGTGCGTAGGACTACTCTTCGGGTAGGAAATATCTAAAATGACAAACCGGTTTTGCAAATAACAAAGTAGCATATAACACGTCAGAGATATTATGTAGTGAAGAATTTCGATAAGCCGTCTGCGTTTACCTACAACCAGAAGAGGGATTGTAATCGGCCGTGCTTCAGATTCACGTTCCAAAACGCGGATTGCTATTAAACTTCCTACGTCCACCCCTTTGATAACGGAATGGTTTGGTCCCAATAGCCCGGCTCCCAAAACGGGGCAACGCTTGACGCGCCCCATGCGGGATTTTCGCTGCTCCGGTCGGCGTTCGGCCGAGGGAGCTCATATGGCCGGCGACTGTACATGCAGTTTTTCCGAATCAACTCCGTTGTGCCGTCTGCGAAAGTTGTAGAACCGAGAAATAAACAATACTGAGGTTGTTGGAAATGCACTTGTTTGTTATTTCGCGTTGCTTCTAAAAAATATTTTACGGTTAGCAGGAATAATGTTGCAATTGTGTAGATAAACAAACCAAGGTCGCAGACGATCATGCTCCTTCTGCAAACGAAAATGAACCGAGCGACTACCTCAAAGGGGACCGCGCCGCTGCGTCAAAAGAATTGGACCCTAGATGAAAAATTGGAATTAGTCCGGGAAGTTGAGGCTCGAAAATACCAAATCCTGGGAAAATTCGGCCCTACCGTGACTACTAAAACCAAAAGACGCGCCTGGGACCAAGTAGCCAATTCCATGACCCGCCGCCACCAAGTTCCGCGTTCAGTGAAACAACTTCAAGAAGCATGGAGAAAATTACTTAAAAAGTGCCGAACTTTGTACAGGTTGTACAAAGAACATGACCAACGGACAGGTAAGTTTCAATATTTGCGCTACAAAAACAGAAAAAAAGGCGATATTTGTAAAATCTTTATTGGAAACTTTGGGTGCACTGTACAAATTTATTAGAGAGTGATATATTAGCCCCTCAAATTTTTGGGGGAAATATCTCAACCGAAGACCCCATTCAATGCGCGACAACTAACATCTCGCTCAATATCACGAGAGGGCAAGCCCAAAGATTAATTAGCTCTTACTCGCACAAGTTTCAACACAGTGGCACTAACACAGAAATAGCCCCAAAGCACCTTGGATCCTGTTCCACGCAGTGGGCCTGCGTAATTTCTCAAAATTAATGTCCAAATTTTGCTTGCCAAAAACATTGCCTTTAGCACTGTAAACAATGTAGACACTATTGTTCAACTAAACACAGAAGAAAAATGTATGTAGGCAAGTAGCGTGGGAACAAGGGCAGGGGGGCTTCAGACCCCCTTCCCCTTCCTCCCCCCCCCCCCCCGCCCCCTTTGAAATTTCAGACAGCTGCAGTAAACAATGCTGCAAAAGGGGGCAGGGTGAATCTCAGGTGCCCCGTCGCCCCTCCACGTTTCAAACACTTCCGACGCAACCGATTCAGGCACAGAGTGGGCCAGGCTAGCCGGTAGCTGGCAACAGTGAGTTTGCTGTCAAAAAAAAAAAAAAGAAATAAATTGCCCAACATCACATATTACCCGAGACCGGATAATAGGAACCTGAGGGTGAAAAAAAAACGAAGGTAAGAAAAAAATCTTATCATTATTGGCAATTACATGTTTACGCGTTTTCTGTTCATTCGCACATTGATACTATGTTGAATAATGAACACCCTGTCTCCCCTCCCCCACCTTTAATTGTGCTTACATCGTAGTAAACAAAATAAGTGTACTTCAATTCATAGGTGCTGGTCCCAACCCCCATCAGCTGACACCACTTGTCGAGGCTGTTTTAAATGTGATCAGGGACGATTCCCCGACTATCTGTGGGATTGACGTCATCATCGGTGACACCGAAAAGTAGGTAACACTTTATAGGCCATGCTGTGTATGCTATGCTCCTGTTGATACTTTCTACATTACAATACTAAAGTTGTAGGTATGAGCACGTGGCTTCGTCAATCACCTTACTTGTGCTAATTGAATGGCCCACCCTTACGCCTACAAGTTTGATATCGTTGCACACTGTATGTAGACTGTGACAATGAAGGCGATAGTACAGTGGAAGCTGTGCACCCAGTTACAGCTTACTAGCCGTGACAGCACAAGGATGCACAAGCAGCAGAAGAGAATGAGCACGCGCTGAAGGTGCATTCTTTTTCTGTTCTGCTCGTCACATTATGAGTACTTCCACAAGATGATAGTTATGAAACTGATGATAGGGATGTTCTGCTGTCACTGATGATAGGTATGAAACTGAGCACAGACACAAGGCATATCAAAAGTCACCAATTGTTGGCATGCTCCTAGAAAACATTGATGAGCATAGGGAACAGTTTGGATTGTCATAAAATAATATATTGGTTTTACATCTCAAAGTGGACATGTCAGCTGCATAACACTACTGCTGCGTGCCCTTACATAGAGGCCAACTTCATGAAGCAAAACGACAATATTAGGAGCACGAGTCAAAACCTGTCCAGTAGAGAACAGAACACAGCACAAGGACACCACCTTCACATATTTAGCCAGTTCTGCACTGCTGAAAAAGTGCCAATAAAACCATTTATTAGGGTAAATGCAGTAAAACTCACAGTTTGAAACTATTTGTACCACAAAATTACAAAGAAATATTTACATCATAATCAACAAAGCTATGGTAGTCTTTCTCTCAAGTTGAGATCACCTATTTTCTTCTAAGTCAGGTCACTCAATACCCAAATTTTTCCACTGTCAGTGGAAATGTTTTTGCATGATCTTCGTACATGCCTGCTAACGTAGCAAAAATCCATTCTTTTTTGGTAACTTTTATGAGATTAAGTTGAGAATGCACCAATGACTTATTCGATGCTGATCTGTGCCAACAAAATCTGAAAAAGTATCAATGTCCCAGTTAGCCGGACAAAGCTTGGGTACACAATAATCACATATGACGGCTGGTGTGAGTGTGCCACATCTACTTGTTTTAAATCTTGTACAAATGTCTATATGGCGACTCTACCAACCACCAATGAAACGAAGTTGTGGGGTTAGGCACTCCAGTCTGTTGTACAACCAACATATGTGGTAAAATTATGACACGTGTTACTGTCACATCTGGATTAAGGTTGCCGCACGTTGCACTCAGTTCTCCCACACATTGATGTACTCTGATTTAGGGTGACGTCAAAAATGTCATGCACTGCAGCCCTCATGCATCACTTGGAGAGATAGAGGACGGAGAGAATCATGTCACGGAGGACGTACGTGCACGAGTATGGTGTCTAGTCACAATCCTTTGCTTCAATGCTCTGAGCAGCTCTCTGGAGCTGTAGCCCTTGCAGTTTGCCAAGTTATGCTGAAATTTACAAGTTCACTCCTGCCCAACAATAGCCCTCTGTGAGCTGCCATTTTTCTCACTGCGCATGCTCGGAACACGTCCCGAGCATTAACTTTACGCAGGACAATATTGTACCTCGGGCTGCCATCCACAGCCAGTCAGTGACTTGGGATTTTAAGTTTGCTGATAATCGTTGTAAAGGCTTATGCGTTAAAGGGATACCTCAACGAAATTAAAAATATACCCGTCGTGTTCAAAAATAGGTTGAATATGATCCACTGTATCTCTAAATGACAATCGCACGTTTGTATTTTGAACCTGGTGGCTATAGTTTTCATTACAAACGGCCCACCCTGACAAGCGCTCGGAGAACAGCCAGCGGAGAGCATGTGACACCCAACGCAATCGTGACGTAGTTCGTCTCGGGACGAGCAAAGCTGCGACGAGGCTGACGTCGAGAGGGTGGCCTAGTCGTTCCAGCCACCAAAGCGGCTGCTTTTGTACGAATTTTGAGTGACGGGTTAATCTTTTATAATCTTCTAGGGGGACAATAGCAACTTCTGGGACATACAAAAAGGATTCTTTGGAAGAGGAGAGTTCCTCCTTCCCCTCTTCTATTGTGGTAGCCGGAGGCGAGACAGTTACCGTCACTAGCTGTCAAGGTTCTTAGACGGGCATTACAAACGAGGCGTTAACGACATCCACCTGGTGCTCTTTGCCAATCGCTTAATTCGTTTTCAAATTACTTTTCGTGACTTTTTTAACAAGATATTGTTGTGTTCGATGTGATACTGCTCCTTCGAACACATATAGACCAAAAAATGAAACCCGAAATTTTGTTGTAGTATCCCTTTAACCTCAAACAATTTCCTGGTCATGCGTGTCACTACAGCAGCTGCACGGAAAGGGTGACGACGCCGCCACCCTCGTCATCTGGCAGCAGTACAGTTGAAGACGACGCAGCACAGAGAACACTGGCCTCACCTGTTGTGCAGCACAACCAGCGCTGGACCCGTGAGGCTGCACAGCAGTACCAGAGAAGGGCCGAGCGACAGCAGGATCTGGAGCATGAGAATATACTCCTTGAGAGAAAGTACACAAATGGGGCCATACAGGCTGCAAACGCAACCATCGCTGCAGCAGATGCTGCACGGAGTTTCTATGCTATAGGGGAGGAAGTGCTCAGAGAGCAAAGAGAACTCATTAGACTTGAAACCACCCGAGCACAGCTGCAAATTGAACTGATAAAAAGACAATTAGGACAGATTAACTTATGTAATGAGCTACTTGCATTGTTTGTCGCTGTGTTGTATACATATTTTGCGTTTTTTCTGACCTAGATACTTGTTTGCACGATTATAACGCTCACATTTTTTTTTGCCAAAATCGGTGCCTAAAATTAGATGCACTTAGAATTGAAACCAAAACTCAAAAGAAAAACGCAAGGCAGCTAGCCCAATCACCTTGGTGACCGTTTGTTTACATTAGATATTTTGGTATCCGTATCGCGCGTTCTTTCGCCTTTATGTCATCACACTGACGGGAAACGATAACCACGGAGCGACACTGCGTAGCCTCGCAATCCCAGCGACCCAATGTGCTCGCGAAGTGTTGTATGAAAAAAAAAAGTGAAGGCCGTTTACAACTCTGTAACGCCGAATTAGAGCGCAGTTCTTGAGGAGGAGTAGGGAAGGGTACTGAGGGGGAGGGGGGTCACGTGACCTCGAGGAGGGGGTGGGGGTCACATGACCCCCAGGTCACATGACCCCGCAGAGAAATTTTTCCGCTAGGTTTAGCGGACAAATTTTTCCGCTAGATTTAGCGGGGAAATTTTTCCGCTAGATTTAGCGGGTGAATTTTTCCGCTAGATTTAGCGGGGAAATTTTTTCACTAGATTTAGCGGAGAAATTTTTCCGCTAGATTTAGCGGAGAAATTTACCCATCATGCACCGGCGGTTACGCCGACGGCGACGGCGCTCAAGCCGGAAACGAGCGCCTAAGAGCTGCACTCTAAAACGTCCCTCTAATAGGCAACGGTTGCTCACTCGTTCAAGCGCAAGAAGGACGGCACCTCAAACGCTTCAGACGGAAGCAAGGATGACCTTCTGCAGTCTGTGGACAGCGAAGACCAATTGCCAGATTCCGACAACAGAAACTTGTGGGCAGTATTTATGTTGTGTATTGCCGTGCGTTTCCTAAAATTGGTTTTATGAGGTATGGGTGTTCAAAGTGCATTACTTTACCTGCGTGGTAGAATCGGCAGCAATTAAATTTTTCGATATCTGGGAGCTAAAATTGCCTGCATGTAAGTATCGGGGGCACGTTAGAATCGTGCAAACACGGTATGTTTGACACTTCATTTATTTTATGCATGCTATCTACAAGGGAAGCTTGCACACAATCTTTTCCATGTCGTTGACTATCCCTACACACTGGACCAGCGTGGTTGTTCTGATCGCAATATTTTACGCTGTGGTTAAGAAAGCAACAGAATATCATACCTGGCAGTATGGCACCCAGGCTTTCGACACCCCGTAGGTGGCACATAATTTACATAGATACCTAAAATAAAAATATGGGTTAAGCTCAAAGGCAGATGTATAATTCCTTCTTTCCTATATCCCTTCACATATTTCCCTTTCATAACGCGGCTCCCCGTCACAGCTCAAGAGAGGAGGTCGCCAAGACGATTAGCCTCCCGGCAGAAGACCAAGGTCGAGTTTCTGTGTTTTAAGAAAATGTTCGAGTAATCGATGAGTGGACCACAGACACTTTCTGACTTGCATCTGCAAATATTCCTTCTGCTTTTAAGATAAAGGCTCTTTATGCCTGGATATGCTCCTGCGACCTATGGACTGTGTGCTGCTTATGTACGAAAAATTTCATACTAAGAATATCCCGAAACTCAGGAACAGAAAAAGGGATAAAACACAACACTACATCATTTTGTCGCGTGTGTCACCTTTTGGGGCCCCGGGTCTTCAACTCTTATTACTTTGAATCGTCCCCACTTACCTTGTTCTTTAAGTATTGATTTATTTATTTATTTATTTTATTTAAAGAGTACCTTCATCGCCTCGAGGGCATTATTGTAGGAGGGGTGGGAAATAACACACATACATAAAAACACAAAGTGATCACTTGTCCGCACAGAATAGATATACAACCGAGAAAAAAAATACACTGTTATCTAACACAACAGTTTTTTGGAGCTGAAATCTACTTGCTGCTTGTACGTAGGCTCGCGATAATTCGAACTCGGATATTTCATACTTCCAGTTAATTCAAACAGGTTTAAAAATTTTGGTTGTCCCGCTAAGCTTTTTTATGTATTTATAAGCCACTTAATTCGAATGTCGTTTTCGCTTAATTCATAGTTTTTTGCTCTCGCGGCCCTGTTGAGTGCGCTTCTTTCCGAGCACCGGTGCACCGCAGAGAAGCAATACCTGCGGAGCTTGCTTTTGCGAGTGTCTTCTCCGCAGTGCACCAGTGCTCGGAAAGAAGCGCAGTCAACGGGGCCGCGAGAACAAAAAACTATGAATTAAGCGAAAACGGCACACATGAACGGAAAACGGCGTTCACATTATGTGCTTCAAGACTAGCAATGATGACCAAGACGACAACGAGGACGAGGCACAGCTCACTGGCATCATGATTTCTGGCCTTGAAACACGTAATGTGAACGCCGTGCAGGCGAAATATATTAGTCTTGACGACGATGTGTGTGTTTGTCATGATGACTCATTAGAGGACATAGTACGGAAAGTAATGCCAGCACAGTGCAGCAGTGACAGTGAAGATGACGATGAAGAAATGGATGACCCACTACGAACTGTCACAGCCGCAGAGGCCTTTGAGCACATCGCTCAGCTCCGGAAGTTTCTGTCTGCAAAGGAAAAGTCCCGTAAAGAGCTACTTGCGTTGGCTGGCATTGAAAATTTTGTTTTGAGATCTCATGTGCTGACTAAACAGTCCACAATTGACGACGTTTTTGCCGGATGTATAAACTTAGTCACAGTTCTTTCACAAATGTGTTATGCCTGTACTTGCTTATAGTTATGCATTAACTATAAGCAAGCTACTGTGCTATGTAGAGGAAACTGGCCAAAATCTGCTTTGTATATATCGCTATCCATGTAACAAATCATAATGTTGTCTAGTATCATATATATCCAACTAAAACATGTGACTTTCTGGAGTTTGAATTAATGAGAGTGTAGTATGTACAATAAAGCTCCTCTCTGGTCAATGCCCTACTAAAAATAAATGTTTTGCAAATGGTGTTATCATGCCAGCCAGGATGAAGAAAATATGAACTAACCCTAGGAGGTTTGTGAAAAATGAGAGAAAAGCTTTGCAGGTTGGAAAAACCTGTGAAAGGTGTTATGGCTCAACACTCAGAAGCGTACACTATGTAAATCCTATGAGCTAGTAACCATGAGTATGCAGTGAAAAATGAACATTCTATCGGGTAGTATATATAATTTGTACTGATAGCTTTGAAATTGGTATCAAATGAACATTGTTTCACTATACTCTCCTATTCATGCTCCTGTACCCATTAAATAGTATCAGTTTGTAGATATTGAATGGGAAAATAACTGTCTTCTTCAGTTGCCTCATTATAAACTCTGCACACATAGTCTGTTATAGGGCTGACTTCAGCACTTCCCATAAAGCATCGTCGGTGTGGGAAATGTATTACAAAAAATAATGACAATATAAAAAGAGAGCTCCAGAGAGTGCGAAGAAGTGCACAAATTTGAAGAAGCATCCCTCGTGTCATTAGTTAGAAGTTTGAAAAGTGCATTGTTATGAACTCCGGAAATCAAATTCAAAATCTATTAGTTTAAGAGAGCCCGTGTGTGCCTATGCTTGTAGCTCTGCGAGAGTGCAGGAGTTGATGGGGAGGAGACCAAAGCAGTAACAAGCAGTTGAGCTGCAGCGTGCGATTGCAGGAGTGTTGGACATTGCACTGCACTCCCGTTTGACCAATAGCTTCGGCAGGGATTTTTTTCGAGCACTCTCTTTCCAACAAGCTAATTTTAAGTGCCTCAAATGACACATTTCGAGCTATCAAAGCCTTTGCAACAATAATGCGGGAAGTAAGAACATTTTTTTTTATTACTTATTTCGTCGCTCATGCTGCAATTTACACGTACTGCTATGGAAGCAACAGGTATAAGGGGATGTGCATCAATCATTCTTTACATTTCTATCATCCAAATTTCGAAACTCTATGTGGGATATCTGCAAGCACTACCCAAATTGATCTGTGCAAGAGTGATATATGCATTGCTGGAATGTCATTGTCATGTTGATAACACACTTTCAGCATTGTCACATGTGTCACACTCCTTTATGGGTTATTTTGGGTAGAACTTATGATAATCTTACATCCAGTTAGATCATACAAAAAAAGCTTAAAATAAAATTAATCAATATCTCAAAGCTGTTGGCTTCTTGCTAACTGTGCAGCACGGTTGAGCCCCTAACTGTTGCAGTTTCCAAAAATACAATTGATGTTTAAGTAGCAAAACAATAAATATTATTTCAAGCAATTATTTGATCTAGTTAGACAACTGTCTGACATAATTTTCTTATAATTATCTGCAAAGCCTGATAAACAAAAGCTGAAAGCAATAGCCACGATCATAACAAAGCATCTTGCATTAGAAATGGACAGCCAGAAGATACCTATCCAGACACTTACACTTAGCCGAAGAAATGGTTGACAATAAAGTCTCGGGCCTCGTTGCTCTCAGCACGGTTGGCTGCTACGGGCTCAACGGGAACCTCAGCGGGGATGGCGGCCACGGGTGCCCTGCAGGGGTACCTCTTGGCCAGGTTGTGGAGGGCACAGCACGCGACAATGATGTCGCAGCACCGTTCTGGAGCCATTCGGAGCTCAGCGTGAAGGCAATGGAACCTCCGCTTGAGTTGGCCGATTGTCCTGTACAGAGCGCATGGATCAAAACCACATGTTATTCCTTCCCAGAAACCCAATAGCAAAATCGGACAACAGCGTGGAACGCAAATACTCAAGAGGGTGACACGCAACAAGGACAAATTTACAGCTGAATTCGAATCGCAAATTGGCTGCCGTGCCCGATATCACACCTCCTAATTTTTCCAGCCCAAGCTCCAGCCCATTGCTCCAGGATATCGAAAGCTGGGCATTATGCATACCATTTTATTTTCCTTCCGAGTTATTTTTACACTGCGTTCACATCCGGGGTCACCTGAGGTTAGCCTGTGCAATGTGTTGTATAGAAAGCAACAAGCAAAGTGCAGCTTTATTCAAGCGCTATCCTCAAAGGGTTTCGTGGATATGCTTCCAAGCAAACACCTGCATATGCACAGGCCAATATGTTAGAATTTTTTGCTACCTGATTGCTGCCAACGCTGTAAGAATTAACTTGTAACCAAGCTTTATACTGCAACAAATACAGTACCATCAAAATTTCATTCTACATGTTACTTGTGAGACAGCGTGAAAAGAGAAAGAGAGCCAGACTCTTGTCTTGTTGAGCCTTTCCCCTTCCACTCTCCAGGAATAGATGTTCGTGGAAGCGCAACCCATCTACTTTTGTCATTGATCAATAAGAATCCGTCTTGTAGGTCTGGGAGATGTAAGACGTAAAGCACTTGATATAACGCCTTATCCAAGTACTCCTACCCTTTGATTGTGCCGCTAGTGTTCCTATTAGTTAGTGGTCCACGCACCGCCATTTCTGACTCAAGTGGAAGCTCCTGGACGCATGCAGCAAAAGTTTTGGTAGAGGGTCTTATGGCGCTTTCACAACGGAATCCCAAGCAAGATTTGCCTGAACATTTGAGATTGCAGCGACTCATCATCAGTCGTGAATGACGTGTAAGATGGTGTCTAGAGACTATTTGTGGAAACTTGTTATTGCATGCTCAACTTCAACATTGTCCAAAATGATGCCTTGGCACTACTCTTAAATCCATCGATGAGAGCAGAATAGGTCATGCTAGGCATGTACTCTTGGCCAATCGGTCAAGACGGTCAGCAACACACAATTGTTTGCGACTTACAGCGATGTGCCGCTATTTTTGGATCACACGCATCTTAGCACGCACGAGCTTAGCTGTACTTGTGCACTCAATATGAGCACATACATATCTAGCACGTTTAGTTAGTTTCCATTAAACAGCACGAAACTGACATTTCAAAAAGTAGACATATGAAAGTGCCAAGGCACAGTGTTACTTCCACTGCTATGTCTAGGAAAAAAATTCCAGTGTCATTAATGCTTCTTTTTGTCCAATTAACAAAATATCAACTTCTGTCCGGGTCTTGCGTAGCACTGGCACCTGAGGTGAGTTTAGTGCTTTTCCCCATTATTGCCAGTCCTGGGGACCTAAGACATAACTGAGTTTCTGCATTTTCAGTCTCAAGCGATAAAACCCAATAAAGTGTGGTGAGGTAATTTTCGAAAGTTTGATTTTAAACCTAAATGGTCAGTACTTTAGACCATTACAGGTGCATGTGACCGAGTAAACAGAGTATAGAAGCATGTGACCGAGTAGTCAAATATCTTATCTCCGTGCTTTCAAACTATTCTGTTGGAAGCACACTTTAGGAAGTATTTGGGTTTGTCATCGATGCAATTTGCGTTCCTTTGTCCATCAAGTTTGCTGTGGTCGTCTAGAGGGCGGATTTGGAGCGTTTTCATTGTTTGTCAAGCCATTTGGTCTTACTTTTGTTCTCGGAGGAATGGAATGTCATTCTGTTCCTATTGTAGGGAGCATAAAAAACAAAAAAAAAACAAAGCTGTTTAAACAGCCTCTCTCAAGGTGCTATCTGGTAAGAGGAAAGCAGCTTCAATAGTCCTCCACATGTGAAGAACACAGAAGCGTGCCAAGCATTACGTTGGCGAATTTTGCGATTAAGAATTTGTCGTCACAGCACATGTATAACCAAGGTTACGCTTGCCATGTTCGCAAGTGTTGCCGCTTGACGAATAACTCAGATATGAACCTAATCTACTGCATTCTCGACAAACCTACTTAAAAAAAAAACGTAACTGGTCAATAGATATCGACCGGAAAAAGGCAGTAAGCTTTCGACTAAAAATATTCATCGATAAAAACTGAAAATTTCATACTCACAATAACAACCTAAAAAAGTATGCCGATTCCAGAGAAATAAAAACTGAAACCGCAGAACCCTAGGCAGCTATTATAAGTTGTATTGATTCGTAATCTCAGGATACTACTTTCATCTTGCTTACATAAAACCACGGTATTTTATGCTTCGTTAGATTAATATACAAATTTGTATGAATATTTTTATGCCATAAAGAATAGCAATAGACGTAAGGAGCATGCACGTGTTGCACATATTACGTCAAGACAGCTAGTCGTCTCGAAATGCCTTGCATGAATATCTCTGTGCCCTTCACAATATATGGCCTAGATTTACCGTTCAACAATGCTTCTTGTCGTCGTGTGTGCCGTATTGTATGCGACCTCGGCTGCTGATGACGGCGACAGGAATGGCGTCATCAGCCATGGTTGACAGGAGTAGCCGCTGTCACCAAGCAGCAGGCTGTCGTACTCTCCACTGGCCAGCTTGACTGCCAAGGTGCTCTCCGTGAAGATCCGAGAGTCGTGGGTGCTTCCAGGCCACCTTGCAACCACGTTGCAAATCCGAGAAGAGGCGTCAACGACCACCTGTACGTTGATGGAATGGTATCCATGGCGGTTGACGTACGCCTCCTCGTGCACATGGGGTGCCTGGATCCGGACATGGGTACCGTCAACAGCACCCACGACCAAAGGAAAGCCGGCCATGTCGTAGAACTTGTGCTGCAAGGCTGCCCCCTCCGCAGCGTCAGGCCATCTGCGTCGTTGATCCCCTCAGCAATTAAACCACATATAGCAAACTTACAGCTACAATGCTCATGAATACCTTTTTAATGAGGAATGCTAAGGACTTTGGCTGTGCCCTTCAAGTATGTGGTAGCAGTAAAGTGCCTCAGTAGCACCTATTTAATAGTGAAGTTTGCATGTTTTCATAGGATCCCTTTTTATTTTTGTTCAGTTACCAAGACCTATAAAGTGACTGTGATTCGGTGCAAGTCCTTACCAAAAGTGCAAACGGGTCGCTTTCTGAGGTTTCTCAGAAAAATGGCGTGACCGGGCCCTTTCCAATCAGGCAAGTAGGCCGCTTACGGCCGTAATCATTTTTTTTTTCTATTGAAAAGGGGGGGCGGGGAGGGCTGGTTACCAGTAGGTAGAATATTACTGCCATAAAAAGGCAACCTACAAAACATCCCTATCACCAGCAATTCAGATATATTTTTAGTGTATTTACTTTACTTCAATACGGCTGGCAAACTACAATTAAAAGGGGAAAAAAAGGACCCTTACCGTATGAAGTCTTGTGCTCGACGAGCCAGCGCTACGGTGACTTGCCTCACAGACCGTGAAGCACTTGACACATGCACGCGGATGTAGTCGCCTGCAGTGATCAGAAAGTTCCCAGTTGCGTAGAACTGCAAGGCGATGATCACTTGCTGCTCCGCAGAGAGGGCGCGGCTGCGACGTGTACGGCGCTCCAAGTCCGGACGCAGTGTGTCGGCGAGAAACATTATGCCCGCTCTTCCAAATCGGAACCGTTGCTGCAGCCCATCCTCGTCGAAATCCTCAAAGGGGTTCAGGCGGTCCCCCAGCACACGCTGTCGCCTCATCATTGCCGCTGCGTACTGCGCGTCCGTGCGGTCTCTTCTGTGTCGGCGATTCCTTGCGTTGGACATTCTGCTCGGTAGCAAAGTCGGAAATCGGTCCGCAAATCTTATCAGTCAGTCCGTGGCCGGTCGGAGGGTTTGTCGGTGGGTCGGTCGGTCGAAGGGCAGAATACAGACAGGAAAACTCAGATGATAACCAAAAACGAGAAACGCGCGTCGCGTGCAACGAGGCGAAATTGGTTGCATAAACAAACGCCGTGCACGCGACACGGCACACACGGCGTTGCCAGACTTGGAAGCGACGGTCGACGCACTTGCTTTTTGCAAAACACGACCACGGAAAACTGCAAAGCACTTTGACTAGGTGTCTTGTCTACGCTTCCACACTTCGAAAGAAAGAATTTCGATGCAAAAAAGAAACTATCCTTTTTCTTTTCAATTGAGCAAACGTTTCTTGCAAGTTACAACTAGATTCAGCCGAAAACGGTTCCCATAAAGCAAACGTTGTATCATAAAAAAATAACGATTTATTTTTTTCAGCACAAGGTGGCGCAGGATCCAGCCCAATAATAAAGGACGGATTTGTTTTATGTCCAGCCATTAAAGTTTCGTAGTAGGTACAACGTAGGTACAACTAGGTACTTTCGGTACCTACTAGGGACTTTGGCCAACGCTAACCGCGGTTAGCTCTTCGAGCAAACGGGCCCAGGTCGCTGCTTTGAAGCGTGGTTCCGCAGAATGATCAAGTGCTCGCGCTAGAAATGGATGTCTCCAAGCCAGGATCGTGAGCTGGCTGGCCCTTGTAGCTTTGGTTGCAGTCTCAGCCTATGAGTATTCTCCACCAAGTCACATTCAGGAGTAACTAAATCCACGAGAGAGCCATACTGCCGCGAACTGGCGATGTTTCTTAGGAACTCATGACGTGACGGTATTTCTACGGAGCTTCACAGACCGCCAAGAGACGCAATTTTGAAATGTGTTCATTCGGTTTAAATTAGGTTTCTTGACTTCTCTGCCTGCAGCCAAGGAACACTACTCTAGGCTTGTGTTTCTGAGCTGCCGGCACAACATAGACCACATCTAAACAAAGAAATGAAAGTGCAAACGCTTCGTTTTCTTACCCCTTTAAAGCGGCAGCTTTATATGCTCAATCACGCGCAGGGTCGCATAATCAAAGTCAACGAGACGCCCGTGGCTGAGATGCTCGCGGAAGAAGCGATTGTGGCTCTAACGTATCTGGCCGTAGCGCCAGTGGCTGAAGCGCCGTCCCCGTAAGGTTTTAAGCATCGGTCGCGTAAGCACGGTCGCGTGAGCTCCTGTCGCGTAATTGCCGCTCGCGTGAGTTCTGCTCGCGTAAGCACCGGTTGCGTAAGCTCAGTCCGCGTGAGCGCCGACGCATAAGCGCTGAAGCTAACGCGACCTTACGTCCTTGACGTCGTCCTTGACGCCGTTCTCAAAATGGCCCTTGAGATCGTCCTAGAGGCCGTCCTAGAGGTCATCCTAAACGTCAACTGTGACGTGGTCCTCTAGGACGTCGTCCTCGACGTCGTGCTAGACGCCGTCCTTCACATCGTTTTTATTATGTGTGGGGCAGGGTGTAAGATACACAGGTGGGGAAACAAGAGCCAAATGAGCGACCGGATTGAGTCCCCTCGGTTTTCTCTTTTTCTGTGGCGCCATCTATGTGGAGCACCGCGAACTCTCACTCCGGGTGGGCGACCCACTGATCTCTATTTTAGTAGGCTGGATCTCGGATCGGGAGCCCGTCGGTGTCGCTACCGGCGGCCATTGCTTGACACCAGGCCATGCACGCAAGTCTATGGGAGAAACGCACAAAAGTAAGCATATTGAAGCATGTACGCTGTGCTCGGAAGCGAGTATTTTATGGTGCGGTGCGATCCTTATGTCGGGTGTTTGGAGATCAAATCGGTATTTGTCAAACGTACGGTCGCCGAATAAAAAAATCAAACGTAACGGAGCACCTACGGCTGAGCTGGAAAGCTTGCTTTCGTAGTGGAGCAAACAAAGGAACTTGCCGTCAATAAGACCGTCCTTAGGGAAGCCCAGGAGTTGATGATTGACAAAGAAGTTCCATCTCGACAGCGGCTTTCCGGGAGTGAGCGAATTCCGCGTAGCAAAGCCTTCGAGATTGTCGTCAGATAAACCCAACTCAACGAAACCGGCACCGACTCCGCGGTAACTCTAGGTAACTCTCGCCTCATTAAGCTGCACTACAGCGGAGTCACTCTCTACCACAAGATATTTATTTATAAGAACTGCGAGGGCTGCCAGTTTTAACGTTTGTACGCAAGCTATTTGACGGGCTTATCAAAAAGCATCCAAAAAGTTTCAGTGCCGAAAACAGCTTAAAAACACGGGAAAACGGTACTTTTTCTCGTTCTTCCCATAGAGTCCCATGCATTGGCTGGTGTCAATCAATGGCCGCCGGTGGCGACACTCTGCCCCAGCTTCCGAGGCCGCGGTCCACGATCCAGCCTACTACAATAGAGATCAGTGGACCGACCGGTGGCGACCGGCTAAATTGACGGAGATGGTTTCTTGTGGATTTTTAATGGAGGACTGTCGTGCTCTCGGTTTATTTTGCGCACTCTTCCATGGAGTTCCATGCACATTCGATTCCGATTTTTTTCTTCTCGTTGCATCGCCATCTGTCGCCAATCGGGGGAACCCGCAAGCAGACGAGTACACAATCCGGTCACGACGCTGTGGTAGGCTTCTATGGGTCGTTTCCCCAGCTGTCTATCTTATACCCTGGTGTAGGACATGTTATAACCGTTTCATAAACGCACCATTCCCTTTCCTAATTGTTTTCGCTAACGATGTTCTTGTGAAGCTACCGCACTTCACCGAGTTTCATCGAATAAACAAAACCACAACATTACTTTTTTTTTACTTTTAGTGTATATTTAAGATGTACGATTGCGTCTTTTTTGTGGTCATCCATTTGCCTCAAAAGTGACCTAACCAATCAACAAGAATAGTTGAAATTGTAACCAAAATAATAAGCCAAAATACTTTTATTCACAAAATTATTGAAACAAAAATGATGGTTCTCACGGATTTTTTTGTTCAACTGAATGATTTTAGTTTCGAAAATCGACAATATACGCCTGTGCCCGGCATGAGTTCAATCATTGGAATGGGGAACTTTTTCTCCACATTATTGCAATCAGCTTAATACATAGTGCCAAATGAATTTTTCAAACGTTCGCTCCAGGTGCAAAGCGGCAGCACTAAGCAATACTTAAATATTATTTTATGGACTGCCCCTTTAGACAGGAATGTTGCCTTGCAGTTTGGTCCCGGCACTAAAAAATGCGGGTATATTGGAATGTTTGATTTGGCATCACTTTAATATTCAATTTTACAAAACCGATTTTTAATTTTGCGATATCAAACAGCATACCACAGAGGGTAAAGGTCGATGACTCAGACAAAAACGTTTGTGTAGCTCAGAAATTAACCGGAGTACCCCTTGAAATAATGAACATTTCTGTGTAAGTGGAAATCAACAAAAGTGTCACTTCTTTTGTCTCGTTTCTTCCCACTCAGTGCGTTCTTTTGCATCTAAATCGCCTTATGATATTTTCGGAATCATTCCAAACCCCTCAGTTATTTTCTTGATTGATTATATTGTGCAACTGATGCCGTCATTTGCTGGAGCGTATTCATTTCTTAGTATGAACTCTTCATTTGCTCTTTTTAGCCTAACTCCGATATTCTGGCCTCGTTTTCTCATGGATACAGGACGTTTTTTTTAAAAGATTAACAGATTTGTTCATAAAAAGCCGTGAAAGCTACACTTAAGCGGCTTGTGCGGGTAATTTATACGGTCATGGGGACGTATACGGTCATGGGGAATAATGGTAACGATCAGTCGGTGAGTTAAAAAAAATGTTGATTAAATCTTTAATTAGTGAAAATAGACTTAAGGTCCTAATTAGAAGCTTGGTGAGCGTAAGCAAAACCCACTAATTTAACCCTCTTCAGAAAGGGAGGGGCAGTATTTTAGAGCGTTCCGCATAAACTCCCAATTTACATGCGTTTCTAGGCTTCGGGTATTTGTCGGAGAACATCTCTGCGGCGGCGGTCCTACTCTCCAGTGTCTGAGACGCGCAACACAGAAGCGCCATTGCCATACTTCCCTACATCCTACAAGGGAGGCGAACTGAGCGTTTCTTCTTTACGCCGTAAGGTACTGCCGCTGCCTTATATCTTTTTTCAAAAGAGGGTTGATTTCGTGTTCTTGATGACGCTCAGCAAGTTTCTTGTTGAAACTTCGTGTTTATTTTCACTAATTAATAGTGAATTTACAAGTTATACTTAATTCGCTGACTGATCATTATGATTAGCCCCTTATATTATTTCCCGATGACCGTATAACTCAGCTGCACAAACCGAAAAAGTGTAGCTTTGAAGCCTTTAGAAAATTGTTAATGTTAAATATAAAACAAAAACACCGGTATTTTGTACGTAATCCGTAACAAGTATAAAAATCACTTGTAATTCTTAACATTTATCCCTAGTTTTGTAAGAAAATAATTACATATTTCAAAAAGGGATTGTAAAGTAATTTACTTACATTTTTTTACGTAAGGGAATGAATGTAATCTATTAAATGTTTTGTGTTCATTCGGGGAGGAAAAATGTGGAAACTTTAGAAATTGAAAACAAAAAAAGGTTTCTTTTTATGTAAGGGTAAACTTTGCCAGAATCACACAGCACTGTCACCTGCATGCACAAGACGCGAGCACTGGCATTCTCTAGATGCTCAAAGCCTTTCTTCACGTCACATAGAACCTCGAATCAACTCTTTTTTGTTTTGTTTCATTCGATGGTTTGGTTGCTTACAACTCTTAACTCGCCAGGTTGCTCGCCCACAAAGAAATAGGAAGCCCACAGAAAAAAAAAAAGAACCGGACTGTCCTTGCAAAACAATATTAGGCAAAATCCAGAGTTCAAAGTGTTTACTTCTAACAAAAAACAAAAAAATAAAAAAGTCTAAGTGCAGTGCGGCGGACATCTTTACATTGAAACGTGACAAGATGTCCGATGGTACTTTTTGAGAGCCAGACGATGCTCAGGGTAAAAACAAAAGTGTGAGTTGAGGAAACAATGAACGCTTCCATAACACTTGTGTTTCTTACCCTAGGAGAGTAAGGTTGAAAGTAGCAGCGTGAAAGTAAGGGATTATTTTTTGAAGTAACGGTCACTTACTTTTATGGAAGTGTAATTGTAACTGTAATTTGTTGTATTTAGTCATGGGTAATTGTAAATGTAATTCTATAAATTTTTTTAGTAACATGTTCAAGTCTGCCCATATATATATATGGAACAAAATATAAAACATTACGGAAGAGTTTGGTATGTCGTTGGATCGAATTACTATTCGTTTCGATGAAAATCCTAAAAGTTTAATCAATCGAGTAAGGGCTGTATAACGCGACAGCGCCCGACGCTATTCGCGTCTCCAACTTGCAGCTCGCCCTCCCGCGGCGGAAACGGGAAGCGCTCCAGTGACGGTCCCCTTGTTCTCCTGCTCAGCGGGCACGACGAATCTGCTCGCGATCATGGCTCGTGAAATGTCATCTCTGAAAGCGAACAACGAACTTCACTGTACTGATGTGGTGGTGCAGCTGGTACGGGATTGTAAATTATTAGAGTTTTAATATTGCGTATAGAAGCAAACGCAAGCGCTGCGAGTTTGATAGTTGCATGCTCCATATGCGAGTCGTCGCCATGCTCCCTACGGCGAATTTGGGCTCCGCGCAGACGCAGAGTGGAACACGCAACGTTAACGTAAGCACGCAGTGCTTGTGCTCGCTAGTACACGCAATACCAAAACTACTCTTTCACTGTTTCCAACGCTAATGAAAGGTGGTGCTGTGAAAATTCGTGCAAGGGGGTAGGCGTCCCTTCGAATTGGAAAGGCTATGATAGGCAAGACGACGGTGCGTAAAAATTAAAAAAAAGAGATGTAATAAAAAAATTTGTAATTAAAAAAAAATCCGTTCATTTACTTTTTTTAGGAAAAGGGGGGGGGGGGGGGGGGGTCGGAAGGATTGGACTCCCTCTCGGCGAGTTGTCTTGACATAGTAGGTCTTCGTCGCAGGGCAGTCCGCGTCTGGAGCTTGTCTACACGAACCGCCACTGTGTCTGCTTTTGTTCTCGAGACAAATCGACTTGTCATTTTGACCTCCAAGAACGCAAATTCGATTCACTTATTAATCTTCATGAAAAAAAAGAGTGGGTCAGCTTTTATCATTATTAAACATTTAAGTTTTTACTGGCAGCAAGCCTGCAAGAGCCTACCGTGCGCGCAGGTGTTACATCATTATCATGTTTAAATCTGGCAAATGTTGTGGAAACGTCAAATATGGAACGTTCTAGAAATCAATTTGTTCATTCCTATGATTAATGGCGAAATATGAAGCTGCACTCACATATTGTGCATTGCTGGCTGTTAACTTACTATTCATTCAACGTATATTATCCCCGTTACTACAGAAGAGGATTGAATACTTGGACGTTCTGCCTCAGGGAAACGCACTTCAGTGACTGCAGCTATTATTCAACGCTCTCGTGACGCACGCTCTAATAACACGCGCTTTCGTGTCGAGTCGACCTCCTGTCGTGCGCTCTGCTGTCGCGGTGCTCTCCTGTCGCGCGCTCAGCCGTCGGCGCTCCAGACTCGTGCGCTATCGTGGCGCCCTCCCATTGCGTACGTAACCTTATCACAACTAAGACAGTTTTCAAGGCAATCATGTTTTTTTATACCGAATAATAATGATACAGATTTATTTTGATAATTGATATTGAGGTTATTCATGCTCGAACATCAATGTGTTACTTTGGCTGGCCATTTTGGCGATGTCTTCTTTCCATTTTTTGTGTTTTATGGGGAATTGGTTGATCTCGCGTTGTACCCTTTCTTCTCTGTTCTGGCGTGGTACTACTAGATTCGCATCACGCTTAGTATTTTGCAGAGTGCTTTAGCTTTCTCGCTTTATTTGTGCATTTCACTCCTCACTGTCGAAGTTGGGTTTCACGTCGTGGTGGGTTTCTTTTTGTTTGTGAAAAAATTGTAAGGGTGCAGGCGAGCTGGTGGAAGTTAACCATAGTTTTGTTTAACCCGAGACTGGGGTATTTCGGAAAAGGGACGGAAAAGGGCCTCCTTGTGGCCTCTTTTCTTCTCGTCCCTTTTCCGAAATACCCCAGTCTCGGGTTAAACAAAACTATGGTTCTTTTTGTTTGTTTGTTTGTTTATACTGTCAGGTTTCAACGTCTCTTAACACTTGCTCTAAGACACCCGTAAATCATGGCCGCCCATTCCAACCGCCAGAACCTACTGCCCGCGAGCTACCACTTCTTTCTCCTCAACCCGGTGGCTCGGCTGTGCGTGGCAACGGTCGACGAGTCTCATCGGCCAACCCGATACCTTACAATTAATCCTGCCCCCCTTAGATTAAATGTTCAGCCGGTCTTCACAAAACTTCAGCAGCTGGTCAGCATGTGCCAGTCCTGCTGGTCGTCCAGTATTGCGGTCCTTCAAGCGATAGTCGTTCAGCCCCACTTTCCCCACCACCACGAATGGCCCCGAGCGTCTCGGTGCCAATTTTGCCGCCACGCCCTTGCTGGCATCGCTTAGAGTGTGCAGATCACGGAGGACTAGATCACCGATCCTAAAGTTACACTGTCATCAATTTCTGTCGTAGTAGCGGCGCTGCTGCTCTTGGGCTCTTCTCTGGTTCTGTAGCGCAAACTCGTGTGCGTCTTGCAGCCTAGATGTCACCTCTGCCGCGAAGCCTGGAGCTCGGCTGTCTGGTGTAGGAAGTTGACCGGGGTTTTGTTCCCATGGTTTGCGGAGCTGGCGCCCATTGCACAGGAAAGCTGGCGTGTACCATGTGGTCACAGTTTCGCAAGTTCTCATTGCGAATGAAATTTCAGGGATACGTTGGTCCCAGTCACGATGGTCATGGCAGTATGCCACGAGGCACTGCTTCACTGTTGCGTTATGCCGCTCTACCATCTGCCCTGCAGGGCGGTACGGTACCGTGTGGCGGTCTTTGATGCCGAGGTGCTTCATGACGTTCTTCCACAGCCGAGAAACGAAGACTCTTCCATTGTCACTGGATATGTTTTTTGGGAAGCCATGTCGACAAAACACGTCAACCATTTTTCCACAATGGCCTTACTGGTCGGAGCTCGAAGGGGAAATAGTTCAACAAACTTCGTGAACTTGTCGATGACCACGAGAAGATATCTGTGGTGGCGTTTTGATATAGGTAATGCCCCAATTATACCTACGCTCAGGTGTGCCATAGGCTCCTCTGCCCAGGTACTGTCCATTAGACCCCCCGGCTTCTGACGACGAGGCTTCAAAGTCTGACAGGACGGGCAAGATCGCACATAGCGGGAAACGTCAGACCTCATACCGATCCAAAAATACCTCTCCGCGACCCGCTTCAGAGTCTTGAAGTACCCCAAGTGTCCGCTTAAAGGGTTATCGTGTGAGAACTGCAGTACCGTCTGGCGTATTTGTTTTGGAACCCAGATGAGCTTTCTTTCCCCTGAAACCTTTAGTAGCTGTCCGTCATGATCGATTTCACTATCATCAGAAACATGACGTATTCGACGTGCCTCTGTTTCGTCGGTCGGCAGAGTTCGGTCTTGGAGGTAGCGAATTACCTCAGAGATTTCAGGATCTTTCTGTTGTTCATCAGCCAGCTGGGATGCATTGAGGAGCAGTGATATGTCCGTCTCCTCCACTGTGGCATTTTCCTCGAACCGAAGTCGGTGCTCTGGCTCCACCGTTTCTATGGGGAACCACTCATCGGTTTCGGTGTCCAGTGCTTCTGACGGCGGTACCGTGACTGGAGCAGGGAACCTGCTCAAGGTATCAGCTGGGATGTTTGCTGCTCCTTGACGGTGTCTGACGAGGCAATCGAAACCTTGCAAGCGTAGCACCCATCGACGTACCCTGCTTGAGGTCTGTTCGGTGGTGAACATCCACTTGAGAGAAGCGTGGTCGGTGTGTACCTCAAACTTGGTATGTTCCAAATACGGCCTAAACTTGTCAATGGCCCAGACTACGGCCAAACACTCCCATTCTTGCACGGTGTAGTTCCTTTCAGCTGCGTTCAGAGATCGACTAATAAATGACACTGGCCGCAGTTGTCCCTCCGTGTCCTGCAAGAGGACTGCTGCGATGCCGGTGCCGCTCGCATCGGTCTCCACCAAAAACGGTCGGTTGAGGTCAGGGAGTGCAACCACCACCTTGCAATCACCAGCAAGAAATGGCATTTCACCAGCTCAAAACCATGCTGGCACAGCATGGTTTTGAGCTGGTGAAATGCCATTTCTTGCTGGTTGCTCCAACGCCAGGGTACATTCTTCTGTAGAAGAATGGTCAAAGGGCGGGCCACTTCAGAGAACTTTGGCAGGAAAGACCGGTAATACCCGGCCAAACCAAGAAATGCTTGAATGTCCTTGACACTTTGGGGGGTTGGGAAGTCGCGTACAGCTGCAACTTTATCTGGGTCAGGCCTGCACTCTCCCGGTGAAATTATGTGCCCTAGAAACTTCAGCGACCGCCTACAGGCTTGCGTCTTCGTCAGATTGATGGTAAGCCCAGCGTGGGCGATCCTAGACAAGATCACTTCAATATGCCGCAAGTGATCTTCAAATGAACTGGAGTATATCAAGACATCATCCAAGAAGGCCATGCAAAATTTGTGCTTGATTCCCACAAGTACTTTGTCCATGAGAGCTTGGAATGTGGCTGGTCCGCCAGCCACACCAAAGGGCATCCTTTTGAATTCAAATGTACCCTTGTGGCATATGAATGCAGTCTTGGGGATATCCTCGCGGCGGACAGGAATCTGGAGGAAACCTTGGGACAGGTCGAAGCATTGTGAACCACTAAGCTCTGCCTAACTCTGCCAGTACCCAGTCTGTCCGTGGCATTGGGTATACCGGAACTTGGGTTTTAGCATTGAGCGGCCGGTAATCAACAGCTAGTCGGTATCCTCCCGACTTCTTCGCAACCAGGACTGGGGCACAGGACCACTGGCTCGAGCTGGGTTGTATCAAGTCCTGCTGCAGCAGATCTTTGATACAGGAATCCATAATCTGCCTTTTGTGAGCATTGACCGGCCGAAGCCTGCAGCGAATCGGCGCGGAATCTCCAGTGTTCATAGTGTGCTCCATGAGTCCCGTGCAGCCAGGACGTTTGTCAAATAGTGTGCCAAACTTTCCCAGCATGGTTAAGACATCCGGATGCTTTGCATAGTCAACGTCAGGATTGTCGGCGTGCAGCAGATGTCGATCATCTGTAGGCATCTTCTTGTTATGGTAGGCCTGACGCCGGTCATTTTCTCGTAGGGACTGATCATCCGCAGGTTGTTCTCTCTGCACACAATGGCCTTCACTTGACTCGGCGAACAATCGCGCTAAGCTATAGACTTGTTCGTTATTGGCCTGACCGGACTCTTCTCTGGATTTCACACTTCGAAAACGGAATACGCTTCTGTTGTTCAGACCCGATCGTCCAAGCGCTCGAAGAAATGTGTATGGAGATGCCGGTAGCGTTAAGAAAGTCTCTGCCTAGCACTATGTCCCTGCAAAGGCCTGACATGTAGAGGAATCGCTGCTTACGTGATCCCCCTGCCCAATGCACTCGGCATCGTACGGAGCTTGTTGTCTGAGACCAACCGGCTGCAAGACGAAAAAGGCAGTGCTGCTCTTCTCGAACAGTCGCTCCTCCAGCCACCGCTGTCACAATAGCTGCATTTCCTGCTAGACTGACGCTTAACCCGGTGTCCAGGAGTGCGCAAAAGATTCTGTCCCCTATGCGAAGCTCCAGAAGAGGCTCTTTTCCACCGGCTGCTGCAGCTACCTGCACTGACATGTAGACGCCTGCCGGTGCGGCGTCTACTGTCTGCCGTTTTCCGGACAACTAGCTTGCATATGCCCGGGCTCGTTGCAGCGAAAACAGCGAGGCAGGCACCGGCCCCGGCGCGCGCTCGTAGGGCACTGGCGTGACATGTGTCCCAAACCCCCGCACTGGTGACACTGTAGCTGGCGATCATAGCTGTTTTCTTGGGGCACGGCCTGCTGTCGGACTGGGCTGCCGAAACTGCCGGAACCCATCTGGGACGGTGCTACGCTGTGAGCCTCGACAGCGCCGAGTTGGTCCCTGTAGTACGAAGGTTGCAGGGCCGCCGGATGCAGGCACCAGGGGTACGCGTTCGGAGCAGCGAGGGTGGGCGTGGTCCACGCTGCTACACTCTGATCCGTCACCGGAACTGGACTAGTCACTGGCGTCGCCGTTCGAGTCACCGGAACTAGGCCAGGCACTGGTGTCGCTGTTCGACTTTGAAACACAAAGTCCCGGGCCACTTGGTTTGAAAGTTGGGGAGGGGGTACGTATTGGAGACGTCACCACACACGCTCCATTAATCCATCGGCAGCGTCGGCGAGTTCCTTGAGCGTGGCGAAGGTCCTTCCTTCAACGAGATCCCGGAACTGCGGGTGCATCTGTCGGAGTACACTCTCCACCTTCTGCGCATCTGTCACAGGATCGCTGATCCTGTCGTAGTAACTGCTGATGACATATATGAACTGCTTCAGGTTTTCCTCGGCGTGTTGAGTTCGTTTCCGCAGTTCCTCTTTCAGTCGCTTCTTCTTGTCCACCGGCGCAAACTGACTATGGAACGCGGTGACGAAGCTGTCCCAGCTCGTAAACTCCCCCGCGAAGCGAAACCACAGCTTGGCACTTTCGTCGAGAACTGCGGGTACGACACGGCTGATGCGATCCTCTGGCTTGACACCGTGGATTAGGCAGTAACTCTCGAGCTTCTCTATGAACCCTTCTGGTGACTGTAGATCTCTAAAACCAGAAAACCTGGGAGGCTGGGTGGAGATCCACAGGGCATGCATGGGATCTTGACCGGGCGCTCCGTTGGTCGCAGTGGCGGCTGGCGTTACCAACGGAGAGGGTAACAAGGGCTGCAAGGGCTGAAGCGATAAGGGCTGAGGCGACAAGGGCTGAGGCAGCTCAGGGTCGAGCTCACCTTCTGCAAGCTCGATGGGCGCGGCAATCAAGAGCTCGCGTATGTGGGCAGCAATCTGTTCCCGATGGAGCGCTGAACCATCCGTTTGCTGCATCATCCTATGGAGAAAGTCTGGCGGCACGAAAAGCGGTCGATGAGACATCTTAGTATCCCGGACGAGCCCCCACTTGTCAGGTTTCAACGTCTCTTAACACTTGCTCTAAGACACCCGTAAATCATGGCCGCTCATTCCAACCGCCAGAACCAACTGCCCCCGAGCTACCACTTCTTTCTTCTCAACCCGGTGGCTCGGCTGTGCGTGGCAACGGTCGACGAGTCTCGTCGGCCAACCCGATACCTTACAATACCTTTATTTAAGACATAACTGTACAGAAATGTCTCAGGGGACATGGCTGAAGGCATAAATGCCTGACGGGGCCATGCCACCCTTTTGGCAGCAACGGCAGCAAAAACATAAAACAAAGGAGGGGTGATACAATTTCATTCCAAACTAATAATTTATTAGAAAAAAACGAGTAGATCACAAAACAACATAATGGGAAAGGACAACTGCTAGCTATCATCCTAAGCATTTTGCTTAAAACATATCCGGTTTTATTCCCCTGTGAATAAATGTTCTTTTACAGTATTTTTATATTGATAGAGTGATCGTACGCAATCCAATGAAGCTAAAATATACGGGTACTGGTTTAAATGTTCTGGCATCAGCAAACCCAACCTCTGGTCTTCATAATTCGTTCGCAAACGCGATTTTATTAATAAATGTCGCCTTAAATTATGCGGCTATCTTTCGCGTGGTACTTAGCATAAAACACCAATTTATTGAGCTGAAATCGCCGCCCAATTTTAAATGATAGTTTGTAAATATGTAGATTTCTTACGTTGAGTATTTGATACGTCCTAAATTATGGTTGCCGTCCCTGCATGCTATATATATTCCTGCCTCGTCTTCGGATATGTCTGCCAAGTGTTCAGCGGCCATTAGATGCACAATTTGCTCCCTTCGGATGCCATTGTCGGGTGGCCATAACAAGTGCACCTGGTGCATTTTGTACTACACAGTTTTTCTCCAATAGGGTAGGTGATCCAACTCGTTTATTCTTTCTTATTTCTGCATTGACTGCATATTCGTATTACAACGGTTAAACCAGCTGAACTACGAAATTAGGGAGAAAGGAGTAAAGACAGGTGATCGCTGGACTACCAACTATTTAATCTTTAATAACCGTTGTAATATGTACCACCAACTAGCTCAACTTCTACCCCCTGTATATTCGTGGTTTCACCCTAAACATTATGCCCGGTTTCCGTTTCTATTTTTAATGCCCTGATTATATTTACATCACCTGGGCTTTCCTCAATTTTTTTTAACTATAATTCCGACGGCCTCCTCCGGATCAAGTTTTCTGTGGGTCTGTCAAATCGAGATGGGCCACATCCTCTTGGTTGGGCGTTTGACCTCGTATTCACTTGAGATGTTAATGTCCGCAGATAGGCTTTTCTTTAGTTTCGCAATCTTTTTTGTACTTGTGCTAAGAATGATGTAGCCAGATCTGAATGGTTCTAAACCTGCGTCTGTGAGCCCGCATTCTGCTGGGTCAAATTTATTCCCCAGAATGCCAGTCACTGTCAGATGTTTGTGCTGTAGTTGTGCCTAACCGCTGGTTGTGCGCACCACATGTAACTTTTATGTCCTTTCGTTTCTACTTGTCACACCTCTCTTGTTTGTTGTGTTGTTAAGTTTTCCAAGGAGTATTTTTGGTCTGCTCATTTTGCATTAAAGAGCATCTGCCATTTTGTTCCCGAGATCGATATTTTTTAAATGTTTCAATGCTACGCTAGAGGAAGGCGTCTTTCTTGAAGATTTTTTTCCGATAAGGATCGTCGCTTGCTGCTGTTTGAGTAAGAAAGCTTTTAAAAGTTTCAAATGAGTAGCTGATGCTATCTCCGCAACCGTCTCTTCAAAGTCTCCTTGGAACAGTTATACCAGTTGAGTCAAAGAAAGCGAACCGCGGTTTGAAAGGACCGCATAAATTGGTCTCTTAACTTATCGAGCTGGCAGTTACAACAAAGGTGCTCGAAGGTAGTCCATTTATTATTGAGAATGTGAATACATGAGTACTGTGGATTAAAAAAAAATATAAAAGTTGGCTTTGTCTATGAAAAAATTATCGCTGAGGCATTTTTTCTTAATATGATCAGAAAATCGCTCTGAGCTGTTCTGGAATTTATTACGACTAAACTATAGGCTAAATCTATATTAAATGCAGTTGGCTTCCCTAATTAGTTACTTTATTTCGCACAATTAAACGCCACAGTGACGCAAAATATATTTTAAGTGTATATGAAAAGTATTGGAAAAGCATAGTTTTTTAAGTTTCGTGATACACGCAGGTGAGTCAATCTTTCCCCAATTTTAGAGAACGTTTCCACCTCCACAAGACACATTTGTAGCAAATCATAGCGTGATACGTTGGGAAACCGGTTTCTATAGTGCCATCAAACAGCCATCAAACAGCCATCGACCCCTTTGACTCATGCGGTACATATACGCGGTGTTCTTGCTTCATCTGTTAATCGTATAGGCTGTTGCTCCCTTCATCTCTTAGGATTCCAACGGCAATATCTCCAGTTTTGTATAGTGTAACAAAAGAAACTGTGTTGTTCAAAAGTTAAGACACTTTTAAGTCGAAGAAAAGTACAAAGGGAACAGCGTCTCCTATTGTGACGTTCTCCTACTGTTGTCAGTTTCTTCCATTTAAAAGCTTCGAAACTTTCCGCACCACCACCTCAGGTATTACAGTGTAAATAATCAACACCAGCTCACCTGCACACTGAGTGTTATTTAGTTAATCCTCGGATGGTCGAGAATCTGGGCCGGCTTGCTGTAATCAGCATCTGAGTTTAGACGCTGCGAAAGAAAATGTTTCAAACATTAGGCGCGCTAGAGCTTGAGACTCGACGTCACGTGCCACTCTGCTCTTGCGCTAGCTTAGGCGGTGCTTTCTTTTACACAGCCTTAGTGGAGACGTTGATTCTAGCAAGCAAGCACTGCTGCTGTCAGTTCTCGGCGCTGCCGGTTGGGTTGCTCTTTGAATTTCTCCTCTTTTTCCCGTAATTCAGCTATAATTTTTACCGAATGTCTGCCTCATATTGTAGGGGTCATATCGGTTTTCGCACACTATGTAGAAAGCGTTTTTACTTTTTGCACATACTGCGATTGATCGTCTGGTAAACCGTCTTGATGTCACTTCATCGGCCCCTCCAGTCGTCGATACGCGGGCTTCGTCGTTCGGACACAACCACACACTTTTGTGCAGGGTTGGATTTGGAACTAGTAAAGAAAGGTAACTTTAGCAAACCGCTACCATGTTCTATGAATCACACTACCGAGGCCTTTGAACAGAGCTTTTAAGCGAAGCCCCAGTGATACCGTGAGAGCTTGGCGCGCACTTAAAAGCCTGCTTTAAATGCTCCGGTAGTGAGGTGCACTGAATACGGTAACATTTTGTTAAAAAAAATTCTAGTAACTGGGTTACGTCTCCCGTTCTCTGCCCGTATGGAGAAATCATGTTTGGGTTTCACCGGCCTTCACCCGGCAGCCCTTCTCTATTCGACGTAACGCCGACACGGTCGTTGGTTCAGCCCCGAAGAAGTATCCGCTCCTGCTTCAGGTGTCGCACGCTCCAAGAAGCTGAGAAACTCGCAAAGTTGCAGCTAGGCGTGCTGTCGCTTTACGAGTAGATATAGGCCTACTGCACAGAGGCTTTGAACAAACTGTAGCGGCCTCATTTTGGGTAGAACAAGCTCACCTGATTGAGCTTCGCTTATGACACGTTGGTTGAGCTTTTTTAATTATGTCTGGTGCTGAAGAACAAAAAATAAAAACACCTTTGGACGCCAGAAATCGGCCAGACTCAACGCCACAAGACAATAAAAGGTGCCATATTTATGACACCAGCACTAGGGTACGCGCCTCTTATCTCTGGGTGGTGACGCCAAAACACCTGTGTCGCGACGCTTTCATTTTTCTTTTTCTTTGTCATGTCTACTTTGGAACGCGTGAAAAGGCATCTCTTGGCTCACGCTCTTAGCGTCTTAGCTTTGACGGCGTTCGAATTTTTGTTGCTTCTTTGTATTTTCGTCTTGATATCACGCTCCGCACCAGAGCAGGCACGCTTCTGCATGCGCGACAGTTTGAGACGCTAATGTATGTACTCTCCAAAAAGAGGCCTAACAAGTCCCTTTTCGCAGCACCGCCTGGGCAACGCAGGAGGCCGAAAAGAGAGAGCAGAGGAGACAAGTTCTCGCGTGGACTTCCGTACACCGAGCACTGGTTTGAATTATCAGTGGATAGACGCAAAGCTAGTGTCTTATTTTTTTTTTTTTTTTGCTATTTATTATTTGAATTTGTTCGAAGGCGAAACGCTGGCGTCTCGCGTTCGGCATTCGCGTTCGAAGCGTCAACTGAGACAGAGGAAGTTCTTGTTAAGGTTGTTTTTCCAACCCTTTAAAACAAAACCCGGTGTTCTGATATCCCCGCGTGCTCTCCTCTCCTCCTTCTCCTAATATTTTTTTTTTCCGGTGCATATTTGCCTTTGTTTGCACTGCACTCGTCGAGCGCGTTCGAATGTAACAGCCAAACACCGGTCGCCGGCATCCTCCGTTCGACAAAAGCAGCGGATTCAAGGGCTGTTAGACTTAGGTCTACCCATTAATCATTCCAACTAGAGCTTGGCTTTCTAAAGTACCAGCGTGCTCTTCTTTTTCTCATATTTTTATCGTTTCTCGGAGCATGTAGTTTTTGTAACGGCGGCCACAATCTTCAATTTTTTAGATATTGTATTTTATCTTTCCGAAATTGCCTCCGATCGCCCTGATAATATTAGATATTGAACTCCCGCTAGTTTACACCCTTTTGTAAGAAATCGGCCGCTGCGCAAAAAAAACAAAAACAAAAAAAAACGATTTTATCAGGTTCCAAACTTGCCCTTGGGGGGCAGGTAGAAAAATGCAAGGATGGCTGCCAAACGGCTAACTGCCATCCAAATTTCTTGCGCACATTAAAACAAAAGAACTTGAAGTGCTTAAGTTTGAAACCCCATAAGATTGTCGCGAGCGCGCTTTGTCACATGCTTCATAAAGCCAGGTTCACTGCTTAGGCGAGAGGTTATACGTGTAGAGATACTTTACGGCGAAACTCAGTGGGAGCTCTCCTTGAATATATTGGCGTTAATAACTTTAAATTAAATAAAAGCTAGAGTGCTGAACTTTGGAATATTCTGAAATGGTTCCCCAAGATCCTCTGCTCGCTAGTTTTAACCTCATCAAGCCCCTGCGTACAAAACGTACACTTGCAGTGAGAATCCAGGTCCTAAAAATTGTGTTCAATCCTAAACAGAAGCTCGCCGAAGGAAATATCACCGGACAAAAGCTTGCCGCACGGAAGCTCAGAGTGGGGAAGCTCGCCAAGAGATGGCTCATTGGACAAAACCTTTTCAGATTATTCAGAGAACCAGACAAAGGCTCACCGTTTTTCCTCGTTGACCCGGAAAAAATCCCACAGAGATAATATTGTTTCGTTTTTACATAATATTATATAATATACGAACTACCCAAAAAATCATATCAATAAAAAAAAAGTATACATAATTTGCGAAGTGTTCAAGATGAGTTCTTGTAGCACAGAGGAATAAAGAGTTAATGTGAACTGTCTTCATGAACTAGACACTAAAAAAAAAGAAATAACAAGATATATGATACGCACATCGTAAAATAATTATGACTAAACATATTAATCTAGTAGGTCACGACTCCGGTCCGTTAGATTACGTTTTGGTAATATATAAATATCACATACCCACGGAAAGATTTGTAGTTATCGCTTCTTTACAGCTGGCGGTACTTTGACTTTGGATGCGTAATCAAACAGAGTACTTTTTAGACATATGCGATTCGCATTGCTGCTTTATATACCACGCATAAAGAATGGACACCATTGTACCAGCAATAATGGGAAGTGAAAGTTTGCGTCTTTTATAGGTTTTGCGATGATGTCAAAATACCGAGCTGTTAATGCGTTGTTGCTTTGTTGCGAAAGACATTACAGTGACGTTCCCGTTCTTAGTCCTGTACTTCCTACGGACCAGCCAAGGCTATGACGCATAAATTGCATTTCCTAAGTTTCTTCTACCGCTGCACAAACGGACCCTTGTCGACTACGACCTGGCAATGCCAGCACAGGTGCGATCTCTTTCTTAAAAACAGAACGCGCCAGGTGACTCAGAGGCTACGCAGTCTTCATCGCCACCGTGGAGACACTTCTAGCCTCCTTCCAGGGTATCGGATTACGTAGCATCCTCAAGATTCCGGCACATCAACTGCCTTCGCCATCCCTCGGTAGTGGTGCCCCATCGAAAAAAAGCAACAATATACCGTGCCCGACCAAAAATCAAATAGCGAAAAAGTTATCCTGCACATACTAAGTGTTTTATTTATATGCGCAGTAATATTTCCAGAACCTTTTTATAGTTTTTTTACAGGTACCTACAGACAAACTTTATTTTGCTTTCATTGACTTCTATAAAAATATTTTTTTGTTCAATAAAGTTTAAAAACCAACCTTTAGTATTTCACAAATTTCAAGTAAGAATACATAAAAGGGACTGTACTGAATCAAATTTTGTATGAATCTAGCCAATAACTTAATGATCCCATTTCCTTCAGAGAATAATAAATAAATGTCCAGCTCTCGCCTTAACGTGCATCTTTCCGGCAGCATTTCCCATGGCAAAAACTAGCCATTTACATGTTTAGAAACATATGTGTCTAAACGACGTTTTCACGAGGCTTAATATTTTGCATTCTGGTAGAAAGTTAAGTTTTGCAATTTTTGCACGGCGTGTCATTCCTTAAAGAGGAACATACGAAGGACCTTCCAGCCTCTTCATTCTGAGGAAAACGTTTAGTTAACAGTCTAGGTACCCATATCGGGAAGGTCAAAAGGTACATACTCTCACTGAATCTGTCACCGTGGCCAGGAAAACAAAAATAGAGGTGAATCTCTTCCATCTTAATGCGGAAGGTTTTAGTCTTCATCCTAGATGCCTCATAAAATTTGAAAGCGCTAAAAAGACGAGGACAAAAAAGAAAGGCGAACAGGACGAGCGCACAGACAGCCTCATTGAGAGACTGTCTGTGCCAGCCTAATTTTCAAAATACCACGATCGTGGGGAGGGCCCGTGAAAAAGCTGCGAGGGAAGTCCTTGAAGCGCATGCTATAAAGAACGAAAGCACCGAAGGCTGTATCAGCCAGCCGTCGATTTTTCCGCATCAAAAAGAGAGTGATTTTATTGACGTGTGGTGATGAGTGACGCCACTGAGGGATTCAGTGTATTTTTATCGGAATTTGTTTGCTTTAGCTGTTCTTAAATAAATGTTCAGTTTAGAGTAAGCGCTCGTTCTGTTCGCCTTCCTTTTTTGTCGTCGTCTTTGTTAGCATTTTTTAAAAATTATAAGTCATGAACCAACTCTCCCGCTTCGCTACTTTAATCGTAACATGTCTTCATTCTGTTCATAAAGCGAGTTATACATAATGCCATTGACCTATTCCCAGGATTCGGCCATTAAATTTGCCGTGGAATATGAGACGGATGGCACCTTGCCGTTCCTTGATGTGCTGGTGAACCGACGAGGACAAGATCTGACGTTTGCGGTGTACCGAAAACGAACACACACCGAACGCTACCTCGATTTTGTCTCCAACCATCCAACGAGTCATAAGGCCTCAGTGGTTTCGACCCTACTGCGTAGGGCAACGACTACCTGCTCGTCGGAAACCGATAGAAAACCGATAGAAAGAAGGAGAACAAGATCATAATTGAAGACCTAAAGAAAAATGGCGACTCTAGTAGCTTTATTGAGCGCATCGCCCGACGCCAAGGTTTGGCCAGACAAAACCAGACGCCAGTAGAAGAACGACAGCCCCATCGAGTCGCGCGCATAAGCGTTCCCTACGTAAAGGGAACCAGCGAAGCGCCCGCACGAGTACTGGGAAAGGAAGGTATTTTGGTGGCCCACAAGCCCACGTCCACACTGGGAAGGTTTATGCCAAGACCGAAAGACCGTCTACCAAAGGAAAAAACACAGGGCGTGGTTTACACCATTCCTTGCGCAGAGTGCCCCGCAACCTATATCGGCGAGACGAAGAACTTTTCCGAACGTATTTGCCAACACAAAAACGACCTGCGGAAGTTTGACAGTGAGAGCAGCGCCATCGCCGAATATTGCGATACCCTAGACCAGGGGTCTCCAAACTTTTTGGCCAACGGGCCGCGTTGGGGACCTGTCGCAGTCTCGAGGGCCGGAAAACAAATAAATATTATAAGTCAGTAAAAACTATATTAATGAGCCCAGATGAGCATTTAAATAGAGGAGCTCAAGTTGCAGTAAAAACGAGAAGTAATCAAAGGTGTATTGATACATATACTTTATTTCCAAATTCAGCATATAGGTAATTGTGACACACGATAAGTGTGACCCAGAAAACTCACCAGGCATAAATCAAAGCGCATAGGAACTCTGCAATATTAGCACAGATAAAAAAAATGATAACGGTGAAACTGTTATGACAATATGCAATAGTTATGACACATGACTGATATCAAAATATTCACGAGAACGCAAAGGAATTTTAACGTAGTTACAGATATGAAGCAGGAGACTAAGCACGGTGAACCTGATGATGACAACATACGACTATATGTCACAAAACACTAAGCAGTATTTTAGCCGGAATGCATCAGAATTGTGACACATTTACCCGGACATGAAGTGCAGGACTAATGCGGGCGGTGTAGCTGATTCTTCGACTTTATTATTTCGCTGAACTGCGGCTGCAAGCTTGATGAGCCAATAATTAGGAGGGACTTCAAGTGTTCATCATCAGCTCTGTATTCGGATTTTACGTACTTCATCCTTGAAAACGTCTGCTCACAAAGGTATGTAGTGCCAAAAAGCCGATACATAACAGTGAGCAAATTGTTTCAGGGATGGAAATTGCTCAGAGCCCAAGGATTTGTAGAACTGTATCAAATTTCCTTTGTAGTTTTCCTTCAGAATGTCGTTTGACTGTAAGTCAATGACTTCTAATTGAAACTGACTCGGGAGCGCATCCACATCGCAGTTAGATCGATCCTGGAACATCTGTATTTCCTAAACTCTCCCATCGAGGTCAGAAAACCGTTCAAAAAATTGCTTCTGAAGGTCTCGGAGGATTTCCATTGCGAAGAATGAGGGGAATTCCGCATCAGTCTCTGTACAGAGCTTTGCACAACAGGAGAAATGTTCATAGTTCTGGTTTCGCACCTGTATTTCGAAGAACTGTAATTTCAGCCTAAATCCTTTAATATCCATGTATACACCAACTCATGTTTACAAACAAACCGGAGCGCCCCTAGCGGACGCCACCGGCGCCGCGCATGCGCGGTGGATGGTGGGCAAGAAGCCCGCCGTCGCCCATAAACAAACCATTGAATTCCGTTGTTGTCGGCATCGGTGGGAGTCCCCGTGCTCTTTTTCGCGTTGGAATTGTTGATTCTACGTCCTCCTAACAATGTCTGACTACTTGAGCGGCTTCAGCAAAACTATCGAGGCAAAACTTTGCGTGAATAATGTGACGTGCGGCGATTCATTTCACGTGGACGCCGCAGAATGGGCGCTAAAGCCTGACTCCCACGATGAGATTCTGCTCGCTATTTTCAGTCGCGACGTCGCTCGGACTGCAAAAGCGTGGACCGTAGCTGAGATGGTGGACATCGATACTGAAAACCGCAAGTAGAATCGGGCATTACAAGTCGGTGATGGCCACTGGTAACAATGATCAACAACTTCTTGTATCTGTTTACACTTAGCCGACTTACCCCAGCCAACCTTCAAAAGTGTTTTGAGGCCTGCACTTAGTTCTTATCGCAATTGCCGGGTCAACGTTTGGTTTACGGGCCGCTGTCGTTTGAACGAACTGACGACAAAAAGCAGCCAAGTTTGAAAGAGCAGACGACAGTTCGAACGCACGCGCAATAGAGTACGGGCAAGAAACACCGCGTCCCGCGTCAACAAACCATTCGAATGTCACGTTGTCGGCGTCTGTGTGAGTCTGCATACTTTTTTCGCGTTGGAGTTGTCGATTCTACGTCCTCATCGCAATGTCTTACCACTTCAATCGCCTGAGCGAAATTATCAAGGCTCGTTACGCCGCTAAACTTACCGTAAATAATTTGACGTGCGGCGATTCATTCGCATGAACGCTGCAGAATGGACGCCAAAACCATGATGAGATTCTTGTCGCTATTTTCGGTCGCGACGTCGCTCGTGCTGCAAAAGTGTAAAAGGTAACGGCGATGATCGACGTCGATACTAAAAATAGGAAGCGGGAACAGACCAAGCGTAACAAGTAGGCGATGGCCACCGTTACCAATAATTAACATCTTGTATCTACTGTTTACACCGAGCCTACTTAAGTCTTTTGAGGCCTGCAATTACTTCTTATTGCAATCACCGGGTCAAAGTTTTGTCTACGGGCCGCTTTTGTTTGAACGAGCAGACGACAAAAAGCAGACAAGTTTGAAAGAGCAGACGAAAGTTCGAACGATCAGGCGGCCGTGTGAATTTGAAGACGCACTGAATCCGTGGGTGGTCCGGACAACTTGGGGGTTTTCTCTCGTTCAAGTTGGAACAAAGCAAATACATCTGGCGACCACAAATTGTGGCCCGCACACGCAATCCTAGTTCAATTGCGTCTGTGTGCAACCATTTGCACACAGACGCCCTTTTTACGGCTGCTATCCACGTTCTCGGACGAACGGAGGGTTCAAAAACACATGAAAACTGATCTTCAAACCTTTCCAGACTCTCTTGGTAAAGCCCCCATCGCAGCATTTTGACGAGAAGGCAGGTTTTTTGTCTCGTTTCTTCCAAAGGAACACAGGAATGCATGTCTGGCACGGCGACTTCTGCCCACCGCTCCAGACCGGAAGTGCGTCCGGCGCGCCACCACCGCGGCGTGACGTAGGAGAGTTGAGTTGGTGTATACGTCATGAATAAGGCTTGTCTCGCCTTGCAACCTCACATTCAGCTTATTCATGTGCTCCGTCAGGTCTACACAGAACGCCAGTTTCCAAAGTCACTCACTGTTCGACAGCAGTGGTTCGGGCCAATTCTTGTCTGCGAGAAATTTCCTTATTTCTTCTCTAAGGTTGAAGAAACGCGACAGCATTTACCGAAACTCAGCCATCGCACTGCTGTGTAATAGGTCACGTCTACAAACTCCGATTCACCATTTTTTAGGAGTTCACGAAACTGGCGATGATTAAGCCCATGCGAACTGATGTAATTGACGGCTGAAACCACAGGTTTTAAAACACACGATATGTCCACCTATTTCCCACAGAGTGCCTGCTGATGAATCATACAGTGCAGAAACATTGGATTTGTCAATCCACCAGCCTCAGCGGCTTTTGAGATTTGTCCAACCAGACCCTTCCTTAACCCAGGGATATTCTTTCCTCCATCAATTGCCACCGATATTAATTTGCCCCACTCCACGTTGTATTCCGATACAGTCGTTTCTAATTCTATGAAGACGTACTGACGCTAGTTCTTCGGTAACGTTGAACTCACTGTCCACACCGCGAATGAACACTAGAAGCAGTGACGTGCCACAAACATCCGTGGATTCATCTAATGCCAGAGAGTAGTGCGTGAACTGCTTCGCTTTCTCAGCAATTTGACACATGATGTTGGTTCTGATGTTGGTTCCTGAAGAAAGCAAAAACAATGCCCGCCCCCCGCCCCCACGCACCGCTTGTGCCACTGAAGCCGCGTTCGAGATTCTTCTATACACCGCCCACCCCTAACCTGACAGTGCACTGAAAGCTGCATGCCCGCTGAACCAGTCAACCAGCCAACTCCCGGTCTTTTATCACGTGATCATACCCTCTGCATATTCACGTGTAGAGAGCGAGATCTGGCGATAAGAGACATGCGGTTGATTCGTTCGGCGAACACGCAGCTTCCAGCGCACTGTCAGCTTCCGAGTGAACCGAGCATAGAAAATGTCTTCCCCTTCGGCATCGCTCCAGAAATATGATGCGGTGTTCTCTCTTTGTTCGGTGCTCGTCACGCCGTCGCGTCTTTACGCGCGCTTCTGCCCGCACTGGTAGCAGCGGGCCTGCTGGTAGCGGGCCGCGGGCCGCACCACATTATAAGCACCATGGCCAGCCGCGGGACGGTCAGAAGGCCTCCGCGGGCCGGATCTGGCCCGCGGGCCGGGGTTTGGAGAGCCCTGCCCTAGACCATTGCATTGACTTCGCGAACGCGCACGTGGTGGACACAGAGCCCAATTTTCGATAAAGACTTTTCCTGGAATCGTTGCAAATCCAGCACACGCCAGGAAACCTAAACAGGTCGCTGGGCGCTCTGCCCTCTGTGTACACACATGGCCTCCGTGACCTGACGGAAAAGCTGAAGAGACGACCATCTTCCTAACCAACGAGTTATTTTACAATTTTTTCAATTTCCTAACTTCTCCTTTTTAATTTTCCTTTTCTCTTTCTTTCTTTTCTTTTCTTTTTTTGAAAACGAAGAGGTTGGGAGCTGCTGCTGTGTCCGCGTGCCTTCAGTCACCCCTGAAGAAGAAACCGTGTTGGTTTTGAAACGTCGGGTGGCTTTCAAATTTTTGGTTGAAGACACATTTTCAGACTTTTTGTCCCAATTAGGCTGTTTAAAAAACTTTTTGTTTCTTTGCAGTTACCTTTTAAGAGATGGCCATGGAGACGACGGACACTCTATGACCGAAAACTTGACCAGTCAGAAAAAAATTGGTGGTTACGGGTGATCGATCGTTCATCAGTTCTCACTTTCATATCAATATTCGTGGAGTACCAGGGGTGGGGAAGGAATATGGAGCGAAAAAAGCGGTGGCCATCGGTTTCACATAACTACAGAGGATCACAGCACTTTTACGCGTTTTCTCGCTCTCACTCTCTCTGTCAGCACTCCTTAGACGTCCTCCACCCCCTCCCCCACTGTAAAGTGGAGGAGGGGGTGGAGGCCGAGCACCATTCCCAGACAAGTAAACCGAAAGAAGTATCCTCCGTACCCTAGGAGACGATGTTGTGAACCTCGTGCCGAGCGCTTTTCAGCCGTGCCTCAAGAGCGTGCTAGAATACAGCAGCGCACATCAAAGACAAAGAGAATTTGACCTCCTCGCGCAAGGCTGCATCGTCTTTTAGGAGAGTTGTGAGCCCGCGAATCGAGGGAGTACGGACCGGCGCTTGATGTCTGTGCAGGTGGCGTTAGACCTCGAAGAAGTTGGGAAGGGTGAAACGGCGTAAAAGAAGAACAAAAAATAAAAACAAAGAGCCTTCTTCTGCCCGGGAGAAGAAAACACGATGAAAGTCGACGGATAGCCGACTCGGTGTTGTCTTATTTGATCTTTGTCCTTCGCATATTTTTACATGCCTTGCCCGTTTTTTGTAGTGGTTCTAGTGGCTGGTCATACATAAAATCATGTTTTCTTGTCGGCTATTCTTCCCTTTCTGATGTTTTCTATTTCCTTGAACTTGCTCTTTTTATGCGGCTTAATGTTCTGCTCGTATTACTCCAGTTACTGTATTATGCTCATATGTTTAAAAATGTAACGAGTAATTAAAGTTATCCGTTACCAATATTTTGTAACGAAATTACATTACAAATTACTTCCGAAAAATAAGTACCGTGGAAATTACATAATTGCTTGAAAAAGTAACGGATTATTTCCCAAGCCTGCCTGTTCTACGCCGTCCACATATTAAGAATCCTCGGATTCGTACTCCAGTAGGACGGACGCAGTACAGTTTGGGTCCCCACCATCCGCAAACAAATCGAACGAGTTCACCACATGATACCACAGATAACGAGACAACGCAAGGGTATACGCGAATATGAGCTTCGAAAATTAACTGAAGCCATGGCATACACTCGTCTCAAGTACGCGTAGCCCTATCAGCAATTGACCGTTACCCAACAAAACAAGAGGGAAGCGCCCGCACGGCACTCGGAGTTCCCGTTTTCTCGCCAAATTTCAAACTCGAGGATATCACACTCTTATTATCCTCGAAGAGCGGACAGAAATTAACGACAAAGCCTAGCTTCACAGACTGACCTCTTACAAACAGGGAACGGCTCTTTTCGAACTCCTTGGTCACCCAATCGACCACGTCCCCCAAAGTCTTGCAGGGCCCCCTATGGGATAGTGTACCCAGAATCGCTCTCCGCCCCATACCTAAAAACATGAATCTGTTGTGCCTGATATTGATTAACTATGCGTAGCACCTTCACGTGTCTCTGAAAACCCCCTTTCTGTTTTATTTACTAACATAAGAAGCCTCATGCACAAGCGCGATGAATTAGAAAGTTTTATTGATTCCACCATTGCTGATATGATTTTTATCACAGAAACATGGCTACGTGATTCTATTGATAAGAAAGAACTTTTTGACTGCGTTCCCTCTTTTAACATTTATCGTTGCGATAGGATTGGTCGGCGCGGAGGAGGCGTCTTGATAGGAATCAGAAAGACCATCGGATCTGCTTTAGTTAACATAGCCACTAACCTCAAATTGCTTTTTATGTGTATAAATGCCAAAGAGTAGCGCCATCTTGTCGGAGTGTGCTACCGCCCGCCCAACTGCGATGCCGCTTTGGTTGATGCGCTGCATGATGCGCTTGCCAGGCTCGTTGCCAATTATCCCATTGCATCTATCACACTTTTCGGTGACTTTAATTTTCCTACAATTGACTGGACTAATTCTCCTCTGCTACAAAGATCAGAACCGGGACGGTTTCTTGAGTTGTGCCTTGAATTTAATCTTACCCAACTCATTAGAAGTCCTACGAGAATCACCACGGATTGTAGCGCTATTTTAGACCTTCTTTTGACTACCCTCCCCGACGTGTTTTAAGCAGGGTGTCGAACCGAAATGTTTATCGGTTCGGTTCCGGTTCGGGTTCACGGCTTTCGGTTCGGTTCCGGTTCAGTTCCGGGGAGCAGAAAATAACGGTTCAAACCGGTTCGAACCGGTTTGAACCGGTTTGAACCGCTAAATTGAGAATAAATTTTCCGCGTTGTTCTGGCAATATACACTATTTACGCCGTAAAACGATTAACTAAATAGTTTCTTCGATCGTCCGTGCAATTTACTCTTGTTTTTAGGTGCCAAAAATATGAAATTCAGTTATTTAATTTCGACGCAAGAGTATAAGAAAACCTACATTAACATACATAACGTCGTGTTCATACGACTCAACGTCCCTTTGTTTACCAGTAGCATATATTTTACCTGAATCAAAATGTTTAAGTACAAGAGTAAAGAGTTGAGCTTCTTGGTACATACCTGTAAATAGATCAGCTTCAAAGTTAGAACTATACTGTATTTTCTTGTCCTTTCTTCGTGTTTAAGTAAAATTCTAAAGTTAACAAATTTGGGGGTGTTACGTGCCAAACCTACGACGGGCATCTGGCACGCCCCAGCGGAGGACTGAGGATTAATGTCGACCACCTGGGGATCTTTTAACGTGCAGCCGAAAGCTCGGTTTCACGGCGCCTTCTCCGCAATAAGCCTCCGTCATATTGCGGGCACCTCGGTCGGGATTTGAGCCCGCCACCTGGGGATCCGTAGGCCGGCGCTCTCGCCTCGAAGCCACCGAGGCGGCTAAAGTTCTAAACTTCAAGCTGATCTATTTACACGGTACAAAATGTCGCGAAGTGTGGTAGGTCGTCTAAAATACCCGTGATTGGTACAACTTTGCGTCGCAGTATTAAAAGTGAAATCGTGTTCCTGAACTAAGGAATTAATTACATCACATAAAATTATGAAATGAGCTCCTCGTGGCCATATACATCATGAAATAAGGTTCACGAAATACACTTCACAATACATATGTATATGATGACGACCCAATTGAGCTAAAAGCAATGAAATTTTCAAAATGTAACAAATTTTTAGGGTAATTCCTTTCAGTCTATTTTTATAGAAACACCGAGCGGTAATCCAAATGCCTGTTGTTCTAACCAAACATTGTTTACACTAAGCACCGCACGCATGCGACTAATCATGCAGCAAGGAGTATTTGCAATTGTTCACTCTAATATATACGCACCTTCGCACTCAGATCGAATCTGGCCCAAAATAGCGCTTGCCCAAGTGAACATTTTCTTATACAGAATAAGCCGGCATAGCCTGGCTGTTGAAATTTGTTCTGGACAAGATGCCGAACAATTTAATTTTCAAATGAGCATCACCCTTGCTAATTGATGATTTTAACACGATAGCGTTAAAGAGCTCATGTCGCAGAAAAGCCAATGTTGGTGGCGTGACTGAAAAATCCTGATTGGTCGATAGGTTCATTACGTCCAGAGCTACATACCCTCGCGCAAGAATTTCAAACAGCCCAAAATGCTTACGTGAAACATGACGTCACGCGTGGAATGAGAGTGATTAAAACATGACATGCAATGCGAGTTAAAGCTTGCCGTATGTCTCAAATGATTTCACTTTTGAAAGTAATTTCTTTGCCTTAAAGAAAAAAATTAAGAATTTTAGACGGGATTCGAACCCACGACCCTTTAGTTGCGAGTCGGACGCTTTTCACTAGGCCAGCAGAGGAACGCTTGCGCGGACAATGAGAATGCGATGCAAACGAGGCCCGTTGATGCTATCGCGTTCCACTTTTAAAGGCAAAACTTAAGCGTCCTTCAAGATTTTGTTTTGTTAAGTAAAACGACGTAGTATTTCACGTTCTACTCGACATGGCAGCTACTTAATTAGACACTTTCTGGCGGTATGCGTACGTAATCGTCATAGTTCCACCGTGCGCCCCTGTTTACTTAGTTTTTGTCCAGCCCACACACATAAAAGTAATGTTCACCACATAAAAGAGGGAATAACAAACTTCTATATGTTTGAGAAGTTATAGGTGCGAGAAACACAAAACACATAGTTATTTAAATTAGCTTCAAAATCAGAAATGTATGTAAGGCCGCCCCATATCACTTACAACGTGCCTGTCGAGGATAAAAACGCCGGAAAATATTGGCAGAACACCTTTCAAATAATATGGGGGGCATTGCTTTAGGGTGGTCGGCCCTCTATTTATGTTGTCATATATTCAGTTAGTAATTAAATATATATTTATATTGATCAATAAATATTATTTTATAAAGTTCACATCACCGCTTGAGACCGACGCGGAAGGACGATACTCGAAACTACGCGAGCTGTGGAGTATGCGTAAAATTGTTTTTCTGTTTTCTGATTGGCAGTGTGAAACATCGGGTTGCAGGGCACGCTAAAAAGGACTCTGTGCTCACATGATGAATGGGGTGTCAAATACACAAAATGTTCAAAAAGAGAGAGATAATTAGTGTTATTTTCCCAAAACATCCCGTGCAGAACGCCTCATTGCAAAAAGAGATACGTAAAGATGCACGCAATGAAATTCATGATTTTAAATAAATAGAGCGAAGGACAGACAAAGATTCTTAAAATCTTAGTATAAATTACATTTCATCAGCTTGCATGAGCTCGAAACTTCGCAAAATACTGCCTCGGGAGGCTAATGTTATATTTGGTTTAACCTGCACTTTTTTTGGGCCCTCACTTTACAACACTATGCTAGAATAGTCATGCGCTCTAACATTTCTCTAGGCTGCCATATCTCATCGCGAGACTGCTATAAATACTGCACAACTTTACAATTAGGACACCTATTGCTAGCGTTGCGAATATCACATTTCACCAGAAAGCTGAACTATTTAGCATGGTATGCACGTGATGTCATCACACTGTAGGCTGGTGGTCATTCTGATTTCTTCTAGCTGAGAAAATCGAATTCGACGGTGCAAAAGGCACGCTGCAGGAGGTTCGAGCTCAGTGAAAGCCAAGTATTTGAAAGGCACGTATTATTATTCTTAGTGCATCGTTGTGAGGAATGGCGCGAGCGTCTGGCACGACCAAAACGTGCTTTTTGGCAAGAACGTTTTTGCGAACAAAGTAGTTTCCGGCCGCGGCCGGTCACGCTTTTTGGTCTGCGCCAAAGATGCGGGGAAGAGGAATCTTTAGAACACAATATGTTTTTAAAACTCCCCCTCTCCCCCCTCCAAATACACAGACGCACTTCTTTATACAGCGGTGCTGTTAAGGGCTAGTTTCCCCAGTGTCGTGTCCGTCAGCAAACAAATGATGACACTAAACTCTGGAGAGCTACCGCCATCTATAAATGACGACGGCAACCAGACAACCGGCTTGCCGGTTGTCTCTTTGCCGCTGTTGCGCATAGATGACGGCAACCCCTCCAGCCTTTCCACTCTGGCTTGCCCACTTGCGGCCGGCCATTACTTCATTCCCACCATAGTAGAGCTTTTCTGGTCTTCCTTCTTCACGAGAGTGGAAAGGCTGAAAGTATTCCTGAGGAATTGCCTCCTCCGGTTGTGTCTGTTAATTCGACAATTTTATTTGACACTTGTTAACCGCAACTCTTCATTGCTTTTATTTTGCACCCTGTGAAGTTTAAAGGGGTCATAATACGATATGGGGTTGGAATGATCATAACTTTTCCGGGGCGTACTGGTCCTCTGGCACACGTGTACTCGCACAGGCCACCACTGATTCAGAAGCTTCTTTGTCCCACTGAAATGGCAAGGATTAAACCAGACTATTTCTTTTAGTCTTGCCTTCCCAAAGATTGATGTCGTAATTGTGGGATCAAAACCACCCGCCTGTCGACAGTCAAGCGCGGCTCAGGGGTTGCACAGGAGAGCTGCGTGAGCACCGTACATCGGCTCGTAACAATCAATGCCTCGGTGGACACTTGGGTAGTGGCCCGTGTCACTGTGTCCGTGTCCAACCACTGCGGTGATGAGAAGAGTCGAACTCTAAGAATGCCTGTAGCAGTGTTGCGGAATGGGCACCCCCATTCCACTCCAATTCCATTCCGGGGAATTAGAGTTTTCGATAATTCAATTCCTTTCAATTCCTAGGAATGAAGACACTGAGCCCATTCCCACTCCTGGAATGGCTGAATCGTTCCATTCGATCCATTCCTCTAATTCCTAAACGTAAAACTTGGCACTTGACAACTACAATTTCTTGCCGGTATAAGCAGCATAAAGCTGACATTATCAAATGCAGAAACAATTGCAAAAAAAAAAAATGCTAACTTCCTCAAAAAAGCACCGATTTTTACTAAGATTTTTACTGGTGGCAGAAAGTGTTTATTTAAAATGTACTGCAAACATCGAGAAAGCCCCTTGATATGTCGATGCTTGTTTAAGACATCAGTCTCGCGACCACGTGGCTCGTAAAAAACAGCAAAACGTAAATACACACATTTTTTTTTGCAAGTTTTTTGTCATTTGTTTTTTAGGACATACACGTACGGCCAGCGTGTTTGTTTGATAAGAGCATAAAAATATCCAGTTCCTGCGTGGCGCAGAAATAAGCTATGTTACTGTATTCTTTAAATACCTGCACAGCAACACGGCTAGTACACTGCTGGAAGCGAGTCCATGCACAGGGCAAAAACACATCCTCTGACAAAATACAACCTCTGCGGCGCAGCACGAGGGACCGTATAGACCATGTCACGAAACCTGTTTTAAAACGCATAAGTTCACGCTTGCTTTACGAATCTCGATATTTCTTATCATATTCAATTCAATTTTTGGCTGGTTCGCCTGCCCTTTTCCACCCTTCGCATACTTATTCTCCTGTTTCCTCCTCAGATGGCGAATAAAGTTCGATGATATACGCCGACTGCACCGTGTATAGTTTCATTGCACAACCTTCAGCGTGCAGCTGGTTTATTTTCTTCACGACTAATGTAGAAAAATGTCTTCTACGATTCCATGACTCGACCTGTATTTATCTTGTCTTCTGGTCCGAATTGTGATGTTCCTCTTCGCGCTGATCGAGTGGCGGGTTCAGGCAGCAGACGGTACCAACCGATTCATTTCTCTACCTCGGTGTCGGTTGTTCGCGTTGTGGCGACGGGTCGGGAAGTCAGCGTTGACAAACCTCTTCACATCAAGATTCAGTTATCAGGGTAATACCGCACCGTTCGAATTAACATTCCCCGTGTTTCCTCAACAACACCGTCCAACTGACTTCTCACCGCCTCAAATAGGGTCCAGGACAAGGAGCACGAATGCAGACCGGACAGCCGAGACGCGCGGAATCCAAAACCTCAGTGGCAGCTAGCACCCAGCTCTCCTTCTCAGTTGCCATCACAGCAACGGTCGCGCCTCGTCTGGCGCGGAACGATCTTTCTGCATGTCTAGTAAGTTCGGTCACACCAAGAGCGGTGACGATAGTCTACTTCACCTTACGATGGACCTCAACAGAGTCTGACAACACGAGAGCCATCGAAACCAAACGAGTGCTTTCTGAGTGTCGCGTGACCCTGCAGTCCCGCTCACGGTGCTGGATTGGCTAGGGTGACTCTATCGCAAGTTGAAACGAAGTATGCAGAGAAAGTCAAAGGAAATGAGCGGGAATCCGCTAGCTTGGTTGTAACCCCAACCCACTAAAACATATAACGCAGAAAACAAGCATCGGAACAAAGACCAAGTAATAGGCGGACTTACACTACAAATGCAGTATAAAAAAACAAGCCTCGGAGCAAAGCGCAAGAGGAGAAGAGGGAAGTGAATCTCGCTTTGTTTTAATGCCGAAGCAAACCAACATTTCGCACTTCAAGGGAGTGCGCACGAATGAACGTGGAAGGCAGCAGGGTTGGCTGCCTGCTAAACAACGCGCCTCGAACTATAAGAAAACAATTAGCGGCGAGATGTTTTAGTGGCGACCTCCTACGGTTCCCCCTTGTGACGTCATTACCTGGCAAACAACAAGTTCGATGGGGTTTGTAAATAGCTTGGTGGAAGCTTGAAATCATTGCGCTCACTCTCAAAGGAACACTGCCAACACCGTCGAAATTGAAGTTCTTTCATTCCTCTTATTTCCGTCGATGATAAATCCTTTTCTGACGTCATAGTCAGCGTTCGGCCAATCGTGGAAGGCCGACCACAGCGACGCTTTCGGTCGCGCACGTCGCCAATACCTGATCATCTTTCGACGGCGCCCGAGTCAACAAGTTATCAGAGCTCTGCGAGTTATGAGTCGCTTCCGCTCCCATGACTCACTCTGTGCGCGCGCGTGCATTCTACAAACCGTCGCAACAACAACAAAAAAGCATGACAAGAAGGACGATGAGGAGTTGTGCATGGCGGTTTCTTTCTTTGCCGCTCCCTTTTCTTGTGCTTGGTGCTTGGTTTCTTCTTTCGCTCTCGTGTAACGCCATCGAAGCCCGACGCCTGCGCGTCCGTGAAAGGCGCCACGTTACCTCCCTTTTCCCCATTTGCTCTTTGCTTTGACGCTTGTTTTTTGTATTGCATTTTGTTGGCGTATAAGTCTGTTAGGGCTCCACGCGGGCTAGCAGTTTCCCGCTCATTTTATTTCTGAGCAACTGACTCGCTGACTGGCTCGGTATAGCTAACCGTAAACTCTAAAAAAAAAAAAACAAAAAAAAAAACGAAGAATTGTGCTTACTTCATTCTCATTTCATTCCGAGCATTGGGCACCTAATTCCATTCCCATTCCATTCCCCTCAACGTTGCCGCCATTCCATTCCTATTCCATTCCGGGGTCGTGAAAATGTGGAATGATTCCGGGAATCATTCCAACTCCGGAGTGGCAACTCCGCAACACTGGCCTGGAGCTCAGCACGCGTTTTCCTCCTTTCCAACCCTAGCGCGGGGGTATGATTAACGTTGGCGGCATAAGATAGGCAACAGGCCACGTGGCCACTGGTGGCTCCGAGTTGAGGGGACGAACGATGCTCATATTTCTCTAATTTTTGGGCGGCTGCCATTGCCTCGAAAATAGAGCAAAGCCAAGTTCAACCAGTTATTAACGTTTGGGAGTGATCCTGAGTAGTACTTAGTATAGAAATATTTTTATAGCTCATTTAAGCAAAATACAGAGGGGGTCGAAACTTGGGCAATAACTTGAGAACGACGCTCCTGTGAGACTTAAAGCGACTGCCAACGTTCGGCTGTTCCTCTGAGGTCACTAAAATATTTTTTTTTTAGGTATTCCTTCCGCCACGTGAAGGTTCTATGTAACGTCCCATTTATAAGTCGCCTTTAGTCATTTCAGAACTTCTATTCTCAGGGACATCTTTCGGATGCAGTTCAGGAACAACGAAAAAAATGTTTCGGTGCCTCAATAATGTAAAATTGGTCTTGAGAGATTTTTTTTTTATTTCAATAAATAGTTTAAAAAAATAACCCCTGACGTACAACTGTCGATATCACCTCAATTCGCAATTTGAACAAGCGGCCACGTGATCGGACGCTAATTATATACCGCCAGCGTTCATCACAGTAATGCCCTAGGCGGCTAGGTTTTGGAAAGCAAAAGCTTGGGCTGAGCTTCAGATATTGTTAGAGTTGGGCTATTAATTCTCATATTTAATTGACATTAGCCATTACCCGAATATTTGGCGATGCTGATTGCCATGAACCCGAGCACTCAACTAGGGGTTATGAAAATCGCTTACGTCACGGTGTCACCTGACTCTCGGAGCGAAATCGTGATGTCATGTTTCGTCATGCTGTGAACAAGGTTAATACATCTAATGACTTCCTCAAATTAAATCGAGTTGACGCAGTGAGTCACGTGACGTCACGAAGCCACGTGACATTACTTGACAACATGTATTGACACCATAACGTCACGTGAGAGCGTGACATATGTTACACCTAGTGCCAATACAAAGGTGCCACGAAAACCCACAATTTAACATATATTGTAATTCTGTATATGATGATTTGATCAATAAATAGAAATACAGCTGCCCAATTTTTATTCCCATATGTTCATTTTGTGATACTAACAAAAAAAAAGAAATATTACCTTGAACCGTTTTGAACCGGTTACCGCTATATTTCTTTTCGGTTCGGTTCGGTTCCGGTTCAGTTCCAAGATGGCGGCGAAGATTTCGGTTTGGTTCAGTTCCGGTTCGGCTAAAAATAACGGTTCTGTTCCGGTTTTCGGTTCGGTTCGGTTCCGGTTCGACACCCTGGTTTTAAGATATATCATGCCTCAATGGCCTAAACGACCATAAGCTTGTTCACCTTCATGCCATGTTCCCATTGCCTACTAATATCACTTCACGAAACGTTATCAGAAATTACACCAAAGGTAACTATGATGCAATTAATGCTAACCTGACAGTGTTCGCTCAAGATTATCTTTTCGATTTTTCTTCTCGTACTGTGGAACACAAATGGCTACTGTTTAAAAATACAATGCTTGACCTAGATGAAAAGTTTGTTCCCATCATCAGTATAAAAACAAATCATTCTGCGCCCTGGTTTAACCGGGACCTGAAGCTAATACTAAATAAAAAAAAGCGTCGCTTCAGGAAAGCCAAGCGAAGCCGCTCCGATTCTGACTTGGCGAGTTATAAGGAGTGCCATCGTTTGTACAAGGGGAAGAGTCGGGAAGCTCGAAGAAAATATTTTACTCAAGATTTGCCGTCACTTCTCTTGAATAACCCAAGAAAGTTTTGGAAGGTGGTTAATCCAAAAGCTAATGCCGCACTTCCCTTAACTGATAACGGGAACATTGTATCTGAGGAACGGTGTGCTTCGCTGTTGAATACGACTTTTGGTGCTGTGTTTACTCATGAACCACTGGGGGCAATCCTTTCCTTTCCTCCGTATATAAGCAATAACATGCCTAACGTGAACATTACACCGGAGGGTGTTCTTAACCTTATTAACAGCTCTAAACTTTGTACATCCGCTGGTGAAGACGGCATTAGCTCGAAATTATTGACGTGTACTAAGGACATTAGCTGTGTCATACTATCCGAAATATTACCCAGTCATTGCTAGAGGGTAGGCTGCCCAATGATTGGAAAATCGGGCCGGTCGTTTCTGTCTTCAAGGGTGGTGATAAATCATCTGCTAATGACTACAAGCCAATATCTATAACCAGTGTGTCATGTAAATTACTTGAACATATAATCTATACTAACCTTGTTACTTTTCTTGAGAACAATAATTTCTTTTCACCTCATCCTTATGGTTTTAGAAAAGGACTGTCTTGTGAGACACAGCTAGCTAATTTCTTACATCATATTCACACTAATTTAGACAGCAACGAGGTTACTCATGGTATTTTTTCGACTTTTCTAAGACATTTTATCGCGTTCCTCTTCAGCGTTTGCTCTCGAAATTATCTGCACTAAATATTGACCCGCATGTATTCAGATGAATTAAAGACTTTTTACATGATAGGACCTAGTACACTATCGCTAACAACTATCGTTCAAATCCCGTTCCCGTCACCTCCGGTATTCCTCAGGGTAGTGTGCTGGGCCCGCTTCTTTTTTCTATTTATATTGACGATTTGCCTAACTCCTGACATCACAAATTCCTCTTTTCGCCGATGACTGCGTTATTTATCGTCAGATCAGTAACCGATCAGATTCTACTGCCCTTCAAGACGACTTACTAAATAACAGCTCATAGTGTACTAACTGGCTCATGATTTTAAACTCTTCTAAATGAAAGCACGTTCGTTTCATTCGTCCTAATAATTCTTGTTTGTACCCCAGTCAATATCATATTCAAAATATCCCGTTGCAATTAGTCCAATCTTACAAATACCTAGGAGTTCGCCTAACCTCCTATATATCATGGGACATGCATATTAATAACATTCTTTCAAAAGCTAACCATAGTCTCGATTATTTAAAACGTAACCTTAATTCTGCCCCATCTTCTCTTAAAAGACTAACGTACGTTACGCTTGTTCGACCGATCCTGGAATACGCTTGCAGCATTTTAAACCCTCATTATCATTACTTAGCTGTTCACTAGAAGCACTCCGAAACCGAGCCATTCGTTTCATTTTTTCTGATTACTCACGTCATACCAGTGTAACTAACCTTAAAACTCGTGCTGACCTTCATTCACTTGAGATACGCCGCAGGGTATCAAAGCTATGTCTTCTGTATACAATTTACTACTCGCCATCACTTCACTGATAACTTCTCTCTCAACCGTTTTATGTTTCAGCCCGCATTGATAACTGATGTAAGATTAAACTTATTTCTTGTAAGTCATCCTTGTTTTTCTGCTCGTTTTTGCCATCCGCCATTCCTGACTGGAATGACTTTCCCGATAACATTGTTTGTCAACGTAATCAAGTTCTTTTTCGCCAAGATTTAACTACTTTCTGGGACCCTTTTTGCATGTCTACTTAAGTGTGGTTGATTTTGTTGTTTTTGTGCTCTGTACTTTTGATTTATTATGTTTTGTAACCCCTACCCCCCTTACATAATGCCCCTTGAGGGCGTGTAAGGTATTTAAGTAAATAAATAAAAACAATAAATCCTGAGGCGGACCAACAACGCCAGCAGCACGGGTTCACACGCCTAGCAATACCCTCGCACGACACGTATTACACTGATGCAAAAGTCCAACCCCACCACGTCGTCACGGCTCTTGGGAGCCCCCGCTCCTCGTCGGCGCTTCTCCACTCAGACGTCCCTTCACCAACTGCAGCGAAAGTTCAGGTCTCACAGAGGCCATCACTCTCCACGAGGACTCCATCCCTGATATAACTGCGCGCACCCACAGTCAAGGAGCCCTCCGGGAATTCGAATCGCAGACGCTACCGGGCCACATTCACACCACACCCAGGCAGCACACGATATTGGGCCAACATTGGAATTGATGGGAGAAAGAATGGCCCAACAATGGCCCGACTGAGCCATGTGTTTACCAATATTGGAATTACCTGGGCCAATAATGGACTATCATAGCCAATGTTTTTCCAATATTGGTGATGCACTGGAATAAGCTGTCCAATATTGGACTGTGAAAGCCAATGGCTTGCCAATATTGCCGCGCGCAAGGCTGAGAAAGCAACGCTCGGTCACGGTCTTCCAGAAAGTTCCCGTTTATTCATGTACCGCACGTAACTTCTATCATTTATCCCTGCTTTTGTTTTCTAGAAAGTGCGTGTTCATTCTCGCCCCGATCACGCGACGCTCGAACCGCTTTCGTCGAATCTTCGAGATAGCGGCGCACTCTAGATAAGAGGCCGCCCGCGACCTTGTCGAGTCAGTCTCGCCCCAGCGCTCGATTCTGCTGACACGCCGACTTCGACGCCCGCGACGCTCTGCTTTCTTCTGTTTCCTTCTTTATTTTTGGCACAAGTTCGCCACATTAAACGTTTATTTCTTTCTGTGTATTTATTGTTTCTTTTGGTCACCACCCGTGACATTTTGGTGGAGGTGTGGGGTAGCGCATGCCCGTAGAGCGTTCCCCTCCCAGGGCCCGCAGTGCAAGCCCGATTCCAAGCCCTGTGGCAAGACCACTCAACGCGGAACCTGAAACTCGGACCAGTCGCCGCACCCAAGGTCTACACCCGGAATACGGACTTCTGCCACCCAGGACCAGGCAGCCTACGAGGCCGACGATGGACGACCAGCAATCGCAGTCCCCGACCGCCGCCGCCGTCGTCTACCTGCCTGTTGCCCAGCGAACCCCGACGACCTTCCATGGCGAGACCCACGAAGACGTAGAGGACTGGCTCCTGCACTACGAACGTGTAGCACGCCATAATGGATGGACCACTGAGCAGCGCCTCCAAAATCTCTACTTCTCCTTGGAGGGTACCGCGAGGCAGTGGTTCGAGAACCACGAGGCGTCGCTTACGTCGTGGGACGCCTGTATCGCTGGCCTGAAGGAGACATTCACGAACCAGACACGACGACAGCGAGCCGAAGACCTCCTTCAAGTCCGAACTCAAGGGCCCAACGAAACGGTAACCAGCTTCGTTGAAGACGTCCTCCGCCTGAGCAGCCGCGCCGACCCTCAGTCCACCGAGGAAAAGAAGCTGCGTATCCTGATGCGCGGCGTGAAGGACGACATTTTCGGTGGCCTCGTACGCAACCCACCGACGACGATTCAAGAATTTGTAACCGAGGCGACGAACATTGAGCGTGCACTGCAAGCCCGAGCCAGCCACTACCAGAGGCTCCCGGCGTCAGAGCGGTTCCGCCGTCCGCTTGCGACCTTGGCTCCAGCATCTCCAGCATTCGCGAGATCATCCGGGACGTCGTCCGGGAGGAAATTAAGAAGCTCCTGCCTGCTACCCACCAGCCGGCTTCGGTGTCAATAGCCGAAGTTGTCCGCGACGAGGTTCAGCGGGCAATTCAACTGGAGGCTCCTGCCAACGTAGCTGCACCCGAGGAGCCCCCCCGTTGGAAAATTTCGATGATGGAAAGATGATGGAAAAGGCTCATACAAGCGTAACCGTAATATGGGACATCCTATACAAGCGAAAAGGCAGGTCCAGTATAGTGGATTAAGGCGGAACGATACAGATAGGCGGAACCATACAAGCGTGTCGTATTATGGGACATTCTGTACCGGCGCAGTGGATTATGGCGGAACCATGTAGGCGGACGGAACCATACATGCATAACGTAATATGGGACATCCTATACCAGCGAAAAGGCGATACCGGCGTGGTGGAGCCATATGGCTCCAACGTGGTGGTTTCGCCTTTTCAGTGTTGCACAGGGCAATTTAGTTTTAAGCTTTACATATATGTCTAGAAAGGTCGAGAAAGCTAAATTAATGCGATTTGAGCAGGCGAGTTATACGGCCAGGCGTACATAGTATAGGGACCTAGTCGTAACGATCAGTCAGATAATTAAATACAATTTGTTAATTAACTTTTTAATTAGTGAAAATGAAAATATGGTTTCTATTAGAAACTTGCTGAGTCACTGAAAACCACAAAATCAACTCTTTTTAGAAGGATATAATGCAGGGGTAGCATTTTATGCGTTCTGTAAAAATGCTTTATTTGGACGAGTGTCTAGGTTTCGGTTTCTTATCAGAGCTCATCTTTGCGCCCACGGTCCTGTTCCCCAGGGGCTTAGACGCGCAACACACGTGCACCTTGCCTCCCTCCATCCTACGAGGGAGGCGAGGGGGCGGCTTCGCACTGCGGCCACCGGGCAGCAGGACCGTACGTGCAAAGATGCGCTCTGGTAAGAAACCGAAGTCTGGAAACGCGTCCAAATTGACCATTTTTTTTAGAACACCATAAAATGCTGCTCTTGTCTTGTATCTTCACAAAGAAAATTGATTTAGTGTGTTTTGATGATGCTTAGCAAGTTTCTAATTGGAACCATGGGTCCATTTTCACTGATTAAAAATTTCAGGAACATACTATACTTAGGACAGGCTGAAGCGGTTTTGTATTTGAGAAAACACTTTTAAATCTTCTTCATTTGACCTCCAGAATCTCAAATATGAAAATTATTTGCTAATTTAATTAATTGAGTCATTTTCAGAGTCATTTTTAAAGCGCTGTGAAAGCACTTCCCTAGAGAGCGACGTCACAAGAGCAGCTTTCAAAATCTTTGTTCACGCATCTTCAGCGCCTATCAAAGCTATGCACGCAGATGCTATTTTTTAAAAGGGCAGAAAAATGTGTCGCGACTGGTGCCAATGCGGGAGAATATACCTAGAAAACTTGCGATTGGACGCGCAGCCCTTAAGCGACACACGGTTGGCGGCCGAAGGGTGTTCTTACGATGTCACTATTGGTAGGATGTTTTTTGTCTTTTCTCACGTTTAGTTATATCTTTGTGGAAAATGAACGGGATATTCAGATTCGCGGGATAAAAATACGCTAGAATGAACCTCCATCTAGTTTTCTCAAAGAAGTCTGGCACATCTCTGTAATAAGCCGACTGATCATTACAAATTAGCCTTTTATACTATGCCGCCCTGGCCATATAACTCACGTGCACAGACTGCGTAAATGTAGCTTTTACGGCTTTTTTAAAAAAAAATCTGTAAAACATACAAAAAAACACTCTGTAGAATGTCCCACAATACGATATGATTGTATGGTTCCTTTCCCGCTTGCATTGTTCAAGAAAGACTTATGGATATCCAGCGTTTCATTGGAACGCTGGATGTCAGCGAGTCTCTACATCAGTGAGTGGTTTCAAACAAGCATGATGTTTGCACACCAGTAAGCTCTTATCCGAGGCTCACCGGGAGCATTAAGAGCAGAGGCAAAATGTCGTGACCTGGTAAATTTGGTTGCAGGTATTTATTTTTAGAAGAACTGCATGCAGCAAAGCTTAACTTTGCTCAAAAGAAGATAATTAAAAATTCAATACTGAACAATGGTGTCCCTTGGGCTGTCAGACCAAACTCCCACTCTTGCCACTCAGGAGTTCCTAACTTGTGCGTAGAGGATCAGCACAACCCAGATTTGTGCTGCAAGCGCACCTGCAATATAAAAGTAGAAAAAACATGAGATGAAATATGACACGTTTAGAATTCTCTGTAATGTGAAAATACAGTACAGATCTTGAAGAGGAAGATGGGAGGGTATGCCCCTCCTTCCCCTCCCCTCCTCCTCTTCTGCTCCCTCCCATTTAGGGGCAAATTTCCCTGAATTTAGCGGGAAAATTTCTCAACTAAATTTAGCGGGTTAAGTTTCCCACTAAATTTAGCGCGGAAATTGATGTCACATGACCTCAACACAAATGCAGTTTTTCCGCTAAAAGTAAGGGGGAAAATGACGTTGCATGACCGTGTCACGTCATCCATAAAAAAATTCAGTTTCTCAGCTAGACTTAGCGGAAATATTAACGTCACACGACCACAACACTAATTCAATTTCCTGCCAAGTTTTGTTTGGCGGTTACGCCGACAGCGACGCCACGGAACGCGGAAACGGGTGCTAACAGCTGCGCTAAAAACTAAATTCATCAGGTGAAATAAAGTGAACATTAGAGATACTGTAAGAAAAAGAAGAGAATCTAAGATACCGTTCTCAGATCCTTCCTTTTGTCCGTTCTCAAATGTTTTGATTTCAAGAAATGTTTATCTCTTTATTCATGCCCAGAGAACCCCTCCCAGTTTCAGCATGAATGCAATAAATCAATGCAGACTAGACCTTGTAAACTATAATGCACATGAAAATGAATGTTTGCCACATAGTCATGTATGAGTCAGCGGCTCAGATCTCTAAATACATTTGTATCGAGGAACATTCTTGAATAAAACTTCTGGGCTTTGAATTCAACAGTTTGTACTTCCATAAGGAACACTGTATGGCACTGATTTTTTTGGTGACACATCAGAAACAGCAGTGTCATCCTTGCATACCCAACAAGAATTTGTATTTTTTTTTTAGCATGGCATGTGCTATTTTAATGGTTATACAGCCTCCTTTAACAAAATTTCCTTTGTAGAGCTTTTTATTGGTTCTTATTTAACTCGCACGACAGATTTGGGACCTTGAATTCTCCCTCGGCATCAACAGTTTTATATATTAATGTAATAGTTAAAGACAAGATTAATGGTCTTGAGTACGGCTCAACAAGCACAGATGTTGAGAAAAGTACTGAAGAAAACTCAAATGTCAAAATAAAAATAAGCTGGAATGTGGATACAATTAAGGACATGGTCATGAATACAGTAGCAGATTCAATATGAAGAATATGTGTTAGACGCACACTCAAAGAAACCTGTTGCATCTATATTCATGCAAATTACTTCGCAGAACCCAGCGCTGCAGTCTCGGGTGCGAGTTCGCTGAATGAGTCCACTGAAAATGAGTGCAGACGGAAAAAGCAGTTTGATCTGCGACAATGAGCATTACATAGGCAAGTGACATGTCATTGTTACTGTTACAGTGCCGAATGTTTCAAACTGCCAGTCGCATCATTCTGCGAGTTCCATCCGTATATTACAGGGTTTGGCTCTCTCGAATTCTTCGCGAGAAAAATTATGAACTGGAAATGTCTAGCGTAGTTCGAGAAAAACTACTTCCAGAATCCTAACTCAGCATCGTAAAGAATATAAAAAGTTTCTAGAGATAAGGTTAGTGCAGGAGTTGAATAAACTATAGTCGGTTACAAGTCAAGAAGGTAGGAGAAGCTCCTCCCACAAGTGTGATGCGCCTGTTTCAAATCTCTCCGCAGTCGAAAAAAGAGTTCACTGGAAACACCCCTTGTTCCGCTTGAATGGATTCCCACTTGTCTCCGATCCCACTTTTTAAGAAAGCGACCTTTGTATTCATCGGAGAGGGAACCGAGTGCCTGAAAGCAGCCTTTGTGTCCATCGGGGGGGGGGAAGCTAATCCCCGAAAGTCGTATTTGTTTCCGTCGGTGGGGGAGACCTCTAATCTCCCTCTCATGGCTTCCACAATGCTAAGTCAAAGTCGAAAGAGCAAGCACATATGTACAGAAAGGCAAGACCCTCCTCGCGCGTTGGCCGCGACGTCACGGAAACGGTGGGACGCTATTGGATGCGGAGGTGGCGGAGGGATATCTGATTCCCTTTGAGGGGCATTTGCCGCTAAGTTCTTAACCTGTAACTGACTATAAATACTTAGTTTTGTGAAACCATCTTGCCGTAGTAAACGTATAAAGTTCCCCTAGGTAGAGCTAGTCATTACGGATGATTGTGTCCATTGCATACCATAAAAATTTAATTTGCGACCTACAATATTTACAGACTCAACCAACTCTGAATAAGTGGAACACTTGGCACTAAAGATTGGTCTCACCATGACTGTCTGCAAACATCCACATAATAATTTCCATAAACCTATGCATTTCAAGAAAATATTTGGAGCGAGCTGTTTAAACTGCCATAACACTTTTTAACACTAATAGAAAGCCTGTAGTGGGCCACAACGTAAGCAGTTTTTACTTCATTATGAAGGGCAATAACAAATATGTGAAGCTTAAAACTAGGCCTGCACTGAATTGCTTTCTTAAGTTGAACGTGCTATGCTTGGTTCAATATATTATCTTTGCAGAGCTGACAATGTGCAAGTTCCCATTTTTTTATACTTCACATCTCCCGACTGCTGGGTGGGGTAGGTACATAAGATTAATGACACCAACGTAACACAATGATTATTTTAAGAATTTGTTTGGGCATGGCACTAGCGAAGCCATCTGCGGGAAGTTATTTCTGTGACTCCGTCGAACCTACATCCGTGGGCTTTAAGTTCACATGTGAATCATGTCTGCAGACGCCTTTTTGTAATTGGACTCCATCCAACCCGAGATTTGAATGTTTTTTGCATTTTAGGCTTAGTAGTGCTTTTGCTGTTTCAGTTAAGAAAAGGTAAGAATGCTTATTTCGAGTAGCATACCTAACACTTGGTGGCATAAGGACTCCCTTGTCGTGATGCTAATCGAAAGTCACAGGCAGGGAGACACTGTGATGCTCTTGTTGCTGGGATTACCTCCCCCATGGTCCTGGCCGGACCACAGAAGAAGATTGAGTCCAAGCTTGTGGCCACTGGGATCTCCAGATCTTGAGGCAACCAAGTAGCTGGAAATAAAAACAAATCACAATCAAGTACTTGGCAGAGCTACATTAGAATGGCTAGCATATTCTTTCATGATCAGCACATAGATCCTTTTGCTTTTATACTTTGTACTTGTACCTATTAAAAAACTGCTCCTTCACAGCCGCAGTCATAGACACACCCCAGGACAAGGCCACACAGGCCTTGAAATGATGGGTACCAAATTAAGGCAAATGATCAAATGCATTCATTTAACCCTCTTTCACCCCAACCTGGGAGATTTCTGTCAAATATTCACATTTAACTCTAAAGACTATATAAAAAAAACCTACTACTGCAATGCAGAGCCGTATAGTGGGAGAGTTTAGCCAGTGGGTGTGGTGACAAAGGTGCCGGAGAGGAGGAAAGGGAGGAGAGCGCCGAAGGAAAGAGAGAGAAGGCAGCAAAAAGGAGACGACCGCTATTTTGACGCAACGCTGTTGGCGCGGAGCACTGCTGAGGCTATGTGTCGTCTGCTACTGGCTTAATTCATTTTTGCCTTTATAAAAGTTTGCGTTTAAACATGGAGAAACTTCTTTCTTTAGGTTTTTAAGCCACCGAGGAATAACACTATATTATTTTATTGCCAGAGCCTGCCAAATAAAAGCAAAGGGCAGGTGTCTGGATAGAAAGAGTTTAGTTGGCGCACCAAGAGGCTAACCAATAAAAATGGGTACCACTCTGCGCAAAATGCCTAAAAAGCGTGCATCTCTACTTGACACTAACAGCGGCACACACTATCTATTTTACTGACTAAAGGGTACTAGATCATTATTTCCAGCTAACTAGTCAAAATAGATATTCTTGCCGACTTGCTTTTTAGGAAAATTTTTAAATTTACAAGAACTATTAAGACAACGGCTAAAAAAAAAGCAATGGCAAAACCAACAATCGAATTCGCCTGCTCTCCAGTAGCACGACATCTATAGAAGGCAGACCTGCAGAATGAACAAGCAGTCTAAAGAAGAGTATGTCCCATGTATAATTTGTTTCCATGCTGCAAAGCAAGTGCTGGAAAGAGGTTTCACGACATTAACAAAATTTCTTGCAATCAGTTGAGAACAAGTTAGAGCAGTGAACTTGTCCTTGCCCTTGGCATAACATTTTAGTGTTGCCCATGGAAACTCAAATAAATTAGTGAATAAAAACAAAAAAAGACTAACCTTCATAAAAAAATCTAACTTTCGCAAAGAAAAGTTATCTTGAACAAAATATGCGGGATACAGTTGTACAGCATCCATTTTTGTGCTGAACCAATTTTGAGGCAAATCTGCGACAATGAAAACGCCTGAGTACATTAGGGAAAGACAGAAAGGATGCATACCTACAACAAAAAAATTTAGAACGACCACGGGCAGGAACCTCTGGTGAGGCTCTCGGAGCAACTCCCTGCAATGAGCCTGCGCAGACCAGAGAACAAGATCGGTCAGAGTTTGCAGCCATAAGGTGCTTCATACCATGAAGTTCCAGAAGTAGCTGCAATTGGAAGCAAAGTGCATTTCATTTCTCTGCAGAATGGAGAGTTTAATAGCTAGTATGCATTCATAAGGTGATACAGTCACGAATGCAGATTTTTTAATGCAGCACTACATCACCAAATTGTTAACCGTGCCGGGCAACACTAAAAACCAGGAGCATTATTCCAAACTATCTCAGTTTAAAGTTAATTATGGCAGAAGTTGCAAGCCATGTGACCTTCTAGTTGGATGCCATGGTACGTCGAGCTTATAATCATGTCTCACACTGTTTTTGCTGCAATGGCTTGTAGTGTCAAAAGTGGTCCAGCTTAAAGAGATGCAAAGTATAGACGTTTGTGAGTGGGGCCCTGACTTAGTCTTGAGCTACATTGCGAGGAAGGACGTTTCAACCGGGATGTTTGCTGTCTGCATCCACACGACCAGCTTGTGCACAGCGATTGCTCGAGCCGAGTACATGTCCTCAACAGTGCCATTACTTGACAAGCAGTTTTATGAATGTTAACCATGACTGACTTACAGAGAGACTGCATCTCAACGACTAATGACTTGGGATACCTAACTGAATACTGATATATTAACTGAATGCAAAACAAATTACCTGGCAGGCATTAAATTTATCAACAGGGTGGGTCAACTCCGCATTAAGTTGGAGTCGATGCGTCAGGCACGTAGCCAGGAGTTTGTTTCAGGGGGGGCCCCCTCATAACAAAACGCTGTATGAGGGGGAGGGGAGGACCCATGCAAAATGGAAGATATCGGGGGGGAGGGGGGGGGGCCGGGCCTCATAAGCCTCCCCCTGGCTACGTGCCTGCGATGCGTAATAGGACAATACAAACAAAGATATGCCTTACAATTCCTTTTGCACCCCCAAAATGATGTGTTTTTGAAGGTAAGATACACAATGTTCTTGATTCAGAAAGTGCCTCAGCTGTACAAATGCATATGCAGTAAGGGCACTCGCCAAGCCTATTCTCCTCAGCTCTGTGCAGGTTAAGCTAAGTTAGAGTATAGAGGTACACGCTCACTGACAGCATGAGAAAGGCAGGGAGAAGTCTCCGTTGTTCCACCACCAGCCCGTCTGCTACCTTCGATGACGTTTCAGCGCCTCATGAGCCTGGAGCAAGCACATCTGTCCAAAGTGGGGTGAAAAGCACAAGCACGTGCTGGAGGACGCCCAGCCATTCTCTTTTTGTCATCGGCTATTTTACATATTTCAGTATGACATATTTTTAAGTGAGAAAAAGTATTGCAAATATGCAGTCCAACTTTGACCATAATACAGAAGTCTGATAAAGATAACAGTTGCCATTCACCATTTTCCAAATAAGTGCTCCCACCTATCGGAACATCTACACATGTGGTGCGTGAGTGGGTTCAGGACTGAGACGCTAGAAAATGAAGCGCTCACAAGGCTTGTCTGGCCCTTCCAACCATGCGGGTACATTCATCGCAAATCCCAGATTTTTAGACAAAATGATTTAGAATAAGCAAATATTGTCTACGCCCGAGGTAGAACATTGAATTGTGATTCCCCCATATTGTGCCAACCATCTTTCAACCTGCGGTACCACCTGCAAATGAACTATGTTGTGCTGCGGCACGCATCCATGCTGCCTGCTTGAGAAGAAAACCACTGCTCGTGTTGAAGACGACATCCCACAATGTACAGGCAACAATGTTTAACGAACTAAAACAAAATTGATATCATTCAATAGACACAGATAGGCTTACAAAGTGTCGACACCAGTGTTGCCAGGTCTACTGATTTATCAGCAGATCTACTGACTTCGTTCCGGGTCTACTGATTCAATGAAAAACAAGAAAATCTACTGACTTTTTTTTAGTAAACATATTAAATTTTTTTTATTTGGCCCCTTCAGTTCCCAGTGTCGGTCATCAAAGGAAACTCATATTGTACCAGAATTAAAAACGAAGCACTGGCTACATGGCCCAGAAGCCCGTCCTATTCGAGTGACGTAGCCGTATATTCATCGATCTATTTACCCAGAGCAGGTTCGGCAGATTCGGCAGATTCGACGGTGACATCCGGGCCAGAGCCATATATGGAGAGAGTTTGGCCAGTCTATGATCTCGCCGTAACGTCCCTCTCCCGAGTGAGCCAATCAGCCCGTGGCGCAGAGCGAGAGGCGTGACCGCATGCGCCTGAACTCTCGGCTTCTCCGAGTTGAGCGGAGAGAGCCGCCATTTTCATTCATTCGCCCGGCGGAATGCATGGGATCGACATCCAAATTTCACTTATTTACTTTTATTTGGCAGGTTGTGGCAAGAAAATTATATAATCTTATTCCTCGGTGGCTTAAAAAGCTAACGAATGAAGTTCTCCACGTTTGAACGCAAACTTTGGGTCAGGCGAAAAAGAAATAAGCCCGTAGCAGACGACGCGTAGCCTCAAAAGTGCTCTGCGCCGACAGCGTTGCTTCAAAAACCTTCCACAGCCCAGTAAGGAAAGATGGCAGCTTGCAGAGGACTTCCATTGGACATGTACGCGCGCACTTGCCGGAACGTCTTGTTTTGGTTTCGTGTCAATAATAGCGACAGGTGGATGTCGCACTTTCGCCCTCATCTGTTGATGCCAAAAGTGGCTCAGTCTCGATTTCAAAGAATAATCCTCGAAATAGTCGATAATGATTAATAAAAAAAGAAACATTTATGGTGCCATTTTAGTTTGTCCTTCACAAACAATTACTCCAGAACTGGTCTTGTTTTTTTTTTTCATTTTTATTTGTATTTGTTACTATGTTCTATGTTACTCTATACTATTTCTTCGAAGTGTGTATTAATGGAAATAGCAAAACATGGCAAAACACATATTTCGTAGAATCTACTGATTTTTGTGCAAATCTACTGACTTTTTGGGGATCAATCTGCTGACTTTTTTTTTCTCCATCTGGCAACACTGGTCGACACCATGATTGTTGTTGTTGGTTTTACTCCTGCATACAAACATAAGTGACTTCCTCTTTCCTCCGATGTACAGTAAAACCCCCTTATCTTCGTGGCCCCTATTTCTTCTCGAATCGGTCACAGAGGACATAATCGCAGCCACTGAATTCTGCAAAATTAAAGGCCGCGAAAATTAAAGGTTCGCCAACATTAAAGAGGTTACTGTTCTTCCGTGTGTCACATGATGTTAACATTTCAAGGAGGCTGAAGGTATTGGTTTAAAAAAAAATTGACCGATGAAAAAAATGCCCTTCTCCAGGTTAGGCACGCGAGGTTCTTTTGCACTACCTATAAGGCGGCAAGTTTGTTTCGGCAGAGCTTTTGGTTAAACGGAGTCACAAAAGTAGCTATACTTGGAGTCAACTATTTTGTGCTGCATTATAAAGCTAGAGTAAATTCCACTGTGCTTCTGCACAGCACTGTTTGTTGCGAGAGCATATGTGGTTTAGTGTTGCATCCCATTTGCATGATCTAGAGAAACTAGCGCTGACAGAGTTGGAGCACTCAAAAAAAAACAAAAAAACAGCCGACTGTGGAAACATTGAGAGATGCACACATGCGAACTGTGCATTTCTTAAAAGTGGATTCGAGCAAAGGTAAAGACAATATGTATACTTACGGCGGCCATACTTGCCTTTCCCAAGCATGACCATTTTTCCCTCTGTAGCACCATCCAGTAAGCACCAGCAACACGCCCATGAGACGCCGCCGACTCATGGATTGAATGACGACCCGCCTGAGGTCTTGGAAGGAGATCCGGAACACTGATTTAGGCCAGATGTTGTATCTGGAGGGGGCAGGGACTAAAAGTAAAAATTAACAAATTTATCTGAAGCGCTACATTCCTATAGCATAAACTCTAGGATAGCAGTATTTTTTTTTTAGGTCAGTGATGCATTTTAATTAAACACAAATGGTTGGTTTATATAATGAACCAGCAGCCCCTATTTTCCTTAAGTGTAACGGAGTGTCTAACGTTACGTCCGACGGAACCCGAAATAAAAATTAAAGTTACGCCCAACGTAACTGTCAAGCATTCGAGTTGCGTCCGACGTAACCCAAAATAAAAATTAAAGTTACCGTATTTACTCGAAAATAGGTCGAACCCTATTTATTGGATCCACCAAGAACAAAAAAAAAAAAAAATTCAAATATAGGTCAACCTTTTTTTTAATTTTTAAGAAAAGGGGAAATTTTGGGGAAAAGAAAGAAAAAAACCTTTATTTACATCACTCTCAGCTAAATCACGGGGCGATGCCAAAAACTTCCATCACCGTCAGAACTTCTGGACATGTTATCATCGTCCGAAGCTTAGTCTGCTGGGTAGACATCCTCGCAAATTCGCAGCAATACTTCACTGACACCGTTGTAAAATGACGACCAGAAACGAAAAAGGTGCGAAGCGACGGAAGACAAACTACAAAGACGCAAGCAAAGCCGCCGTGTCGCCATGAGCAACACGCGAGCCGAGCCGCCTCAAGCAACTAACAAAAATAACATTTTTTTTTTTTTTTTTTGCCCGTTTGCGAGGATGGAGGGTAAAGTGCATGGCGCATCGCGTTCCTCTCCTTACCCGTTGCCCAGCAAGGGGAACGCTAGAGGCGCGATGTCGAAATCGCGTGTACCCGAGGGGTGCACGCGATATCGGCACCGGTCACCGCGGGCGGCGAGCCATTTCGGCAACCAAAAGCTTTTTGAAACTAGAAGCGGCGCGGCTCTACGGCAACGCCGGCTCGGTGACTCGATAGCTTCATGCCTCCGGTAGGGTCGCAAAATTTGGTCGCGAATGTAGGTGTCAAAATTCTTTAATCACAATTTCCGAAAAAAAAAAAAAAAAAGACAGGTCGACTTATATTTGAATAAACACGGTAGTCAGCCGCGCGACGAGACACACACATTATGAAAGCGATTGGTGCGAGCGACCAAGGCGATGAGCGACGTTTTCAAGAAGCCCAAGAACCGAGCGGCGCAAGCAGCGAGTGAGAAATCTTCGGCGCTCGGCGCCAGCTCTCGTAGCTTCTCGCCGTCGCTCGTCTCGTTGATCACTATATTGCTAACATGCCGTCCAGAAAGGCGCTCTAAGTGCTTACCATCGCATTGGGACCAGCCTCGCATCCAACCGTAACCAGTCTTGACTTTTTTTTTTTAGCCGACCAGGTAGAAGTTAGCATCGTACATACACCGTTTTCAAGCATGGCTCCTCGTTCATTGCACGATTTACATTTTCGGCAAATGACCGCAATGAAGCACAATTATTCTAGTTCAAAATTGTCACGAACACTTGGCACGCATGCTTATATTGTAGCGCACCTAACGTAATTTAAAAGTAGAACGAAAACGGGTCGAGATTCGCTTACCGTTTCACGGATCCTAGGCCTAACGGCCGTACTTGGAAGTCGCCTGCGGTCCGGCGATCGGACGAGTCGAGCCGGCCTGACGCAGGCTGACCACGCCTGGTTGAACTATGAGAGGTGCCGTCCAGTTGAGAGCCAGAGACGCAGTAGAAACGGACCGCAAAACATCTGTCCCGTAACCATAAACGAGCCAACGAACCCCCACACCGCTCTATCTTCGCCATCTCCGCGACGACCGGAAGTGGAAGCCGCGAAGCTAGAAAACCCGCGGCAGCGGAAGCCACTGGGCGGAAGCTTTAAGTTTCGGTTTCGCTTTTCTCCAACGCAGGCTACGGTCGCTACGGTTTCGGGCTGGTGGGTTTGTCGGGTTTGTGGCTGGCTGCGACGACGCGAGGGGCCACGAAAAGACGCCAAGTTGGCCGAGTACGAGTCACGGCCCACGATACGAGCAACGGGCCGTTTGCCGCTGTCGACCGGCGATGAGGTATCCGCGGCTTGGTGTCACGATCGGTTTGTTGCCGTGCACGTTGACTCAAAGCTCGAAGTTATGCAGTTCCGTTCCGGCACCAGCCGCACCACGTTTTCCGGTGCATCGCACGTGGAGGCCTTTCGACGCATTCAGTGAACGTAAAGATCGTGCCCGCTGTCTTCGGTGCTGTGGAAGAAGTTGGGAGACGGAAGGCGTTTAGGACTCCAGGCCGGGCCGCCGGTTCACTCTGAACGAGAGGCGACGTGTGTGTGCACGCTTTGAGGAAGCCTCCGCGTTTCGCCGCGCTAGACCTCGCCGATCGCGACCAGACCAACCGGACCCCGAGTCCGAGAGGCTCTTGCGGAGCCAGGAACTGCACCGAGGTAGGAGCTGCTCGTTCTGCGCTACCATGCACTGCTCTACAGTGCTCGGAGCTCTCGGTGTCATTCGTGCTTGCACTGAAGCCTTTGTGACCCCTTCGGACGCGCAAGTCGTACTTCGCAAAGGTTTGGACGGGGCCGCCCTCACCGAGCAGCTCCGCTATATTCCGCTTACTTATGATCGCAATAAAAGCTTGCGTTCTCGGGAAAAAAATTGCGGGACCGCTCTCCGCGCCGCCGACGAGGTTGGCCGCCGCCATGTTCTCAGCTGTTCACTCGCTCCCGCAGCGAGCGCCTTCCGATAATCCTCCCCGTTCCAAAATGCGATGCGCTTTGCGCATTATGCCGTTTACATGACCGCATATTGAATGCGGCAACTGGATTCAATGCGACTAAGTCGCAATCGTGTAAACGTGGCTTATGTTCTTTTTCGACATGTATGGTGTATGTAACGATAGCGGTGGTGAACGATGGACGTTTTTGTTGGAAGATGGCGGTCGTCTTTCTGCATGTATGACTTGGTTATACCGGTGGTCCTGTGGTATAAGCGTTTTGTTGGAAAGACGGCAGTCAACTACGTCATCGGACGCAAAATCATACCAGCCACACCGAATCATATCGGCAAGCAAACTGGCTGCCAGTATAGACAGACCCGGAGCCATAGCGGTGCCGGTATCTCCAGTTATGCAGAACGCCAAACCAAACTAGCTGCATGCATAACACAAAGAAATTATGGTGGTGTCATACCAGAACTGTACAAGCAGCAGGTTTGTTTCTTGTACGTTTTTCCAATAGGGCCACCGTGACCTACGCCGCAGTGGCCCGACGGCCACCGCCTCCTCCTCGCGCCTATGTCGCGCCGCCCCGACGCCAGTCTCCTGCGCCGCAGCACGACCGACGCCGCGACGACCAGCCACAGTACGCCAGCCAGGAGCCCCGTGTACCCCGGAAGACCGATGTGTGGCGAACGGCCGACCGACGCCCGCTCTGCTACCACTGCGGGGAAGCCGACCATGTGTAGTGCCGATGCCCATACCGACGAATCGGGCTGCGCGGATTCCACCCAAACGACCCGCGCCCCCGGTATGGTGAACGCCCTCGGGAGATCGACGAGTACCTGCGACGACCCCAGTCCCCCGAGCCTGCGTTCCGCCGCGAGTTCCGGTCGCCATCGCCCCGACGTCCAGCTTCGCCGATGCACCGACCCCGACGTGAAAGCCTGTCACCCCTCGCTCCTCACCGGGGAAACTAGGCGCGGCAACCCCTGGAGGTGGAGTTGCCGAAGACAACCGACGTAAAGAGCCTCCAAGAACGACGGAGCGCTCCCACTCTCCCGACCCCACGCATCACAACGACGCTCCTGCATCGGTGTCCAACAACCTGAACGTTGTGATCGACGGCCCCGACACATCGGCACTCGTGGACACCGGAGCAGACTACTCAGTCTTGAGTGGGAGGCTCTCCCGCCGCCTTCGAAAAGTCATGACGCCGTGGGAAGGACCCCAAATACGAACCGCCGGAGGACATCTCATCACACCAGTCGGGAGATGCACTGCTCGCGTCGAGATCCACGGTGAAACGTGCCCTGTCAAGTTCGTCGTTCTGCAAGACTGTTCGAGGGACGTTATCCTCGGAATGGACTTTCTCTGCGAGTATGGCGCCGTCATCGACCTCGGAACAAACCGGCTGACGCTACGAAAACCTGCTCCACCAGCGGATGAACCCCAAGCGACGTCACCCACGGTCCGAGTCCTCGCAAACCACGTAAACCTACCACCGCGGTCGAGTGTTTTCGTACTTGTCGGGATCGATGAAGCTTCCTGTGGCGAAGTTCTTCTCGAGGGAAGCCTCCAATTGCTCCTGGGAAGAGGCATAGGCGTCGCAAGGGGAGTAGCTGAACTTCAGGATGGGCGGACTGTGGCCCTCGTGACGAACTTCCGAAACGAAACGCAACACCTCACGAAAGGTGCAGCCGTGGGCCACGTCGAGAAACTCCGAAACCCCGCCGAAATCACCGCGATTACTGACGAATCCTCGGCGCCCCAGCAAGAGAGTACGTCGCCAGCGCAGCTCGACATTGACCCTAAGCTTCCGGACCCTAAACGGCGTCAGCTGGCTAACCTCCTCGCCGAATACCGCGACTGCTTTGCGACGTCGTCGAAGATGCGCCAGACCGCGGTTGCCAAGCACCGCATCGTTACCGAGGACGACGCGCGCCCTGTGCATCGATCACCGTACAGAGTCTCCGCTAAGGAAAGGGAGGTGATCCATCAGCAAGTTCAAGAGATGCTGAATGACGACATAATCCAACCTTCAAGCAGTCCATGGGCCTCTCCAGTCGTGCTGGTTAAGAAGAAGGACGGAACTCTTCGGTTCTGCGTGGACTACCGGCAGCTCAACACGGTTACGAAGAAAGACGTCTACCCACTCCCCCGCATCGACGACACTCTAGACCGGCTGCGCCACTCTCGATACTTTTCATCGATGGATCTGAAGAGCGGCTACTGGCAAATCGAGGTCGACGAACGGGACCGAGAGAAGACAGCCTTCGTCACGCCGGATGGACTGTACGAGTTCAAGGTGATGCCCTTCGGGCTGTGCACGGCTCCAGCAACTTTCCAGCGTGTCATGGACACCGTACTGGCAGGACTGAAGTGGCAGAGCTGTCTCGTCTACCTCGATGACGTCGTAGTGTTTTCCAGCGACTTCGACGAGCACTTGCGACGACTCCGAGCAGTTCTCCAAGCCATACGGACCGCCGGACTCACCCTGAAGCCGTCAAAGTGTCGGTTTGCCTATGACGAACTAAAGTTTTTAGGTCACGTGGTTAGTAACGAAGGCGTTCGCCCAGACCCCGAGAAGACTCGCGCCGTCGCGGCATTTCCAGCGCCGACAGATAAGAAGGCCGTGCGAAGATTCCTTGGACTTTGTGCCTATTATCGACGCTTCGTTCGGGATTTCGCAAGGATTTCCGCACCACTTACGAATCTCACGAAGGACGCCGAGAAGTTCGAATGGGCCGAGGAGCAACAGCAGGCATTCGACGAACTGAAACAACGACTCTAGACTCCTCCTGTGCTTGGACATTTCGACCAGGATGCGGAAACAGAAATTCACACGGACGCAAGTAACGCGGGACTGGGCGCAGTACTAGTCCAAGTGCAAGAAGGCATCGAGCGAGTCATCGCCTACGCAAGTCGGACATTGTCCAAGGCGGAGAAAAATTACTCCAGGACTGAGAAAGAATGCCTTGCGGTCGTCTGGGCAATAACGAAGTTTCGTCCGTACTTGTACGGGAGCCCGTTCCGTGTAGTCACGGACCACCACTCGCTCTGCTGGCTTGCGAACCTGAAGGACCCGTCAGGACGCCTCGCTCGATGGAGTCTTCGACTACAAGAGTTCAACATGACAGTGGTCTATAAGTCAGGCCGCAAGCACAGCGACGCCGACTTCCTGTCCAGAGCCCCCGTCGAAACCCCTTCCGGCTGCAGCGACGACAATGACGACGAGTGCTTCCTAGGAGCAGTGAACACCGACGATATGGCACGACGTCAACGGGACGATCCTGAGCTGCGCGCATTAATCGAGCACCTGGAAGGGGGCAGCAGTACCGTGCCACGTGTCTTCTCACGAGTACTGCCGACCTTCGCCATCCGACAAGGTGTACTCTACAAAGAGAACTTCGGCGGCAACAACACACCGTGGTTGCTGGTAATCCCTAGTGACCTTCGAGAAGAGATCTTCCAAGCCTGCCACGACGACCCGACATCCGGACACCTTGGTTATAGCCGGACACTGGCCCGTATTCGTGAAAAGTATTACTGGCCGAAGCTCCCCAAGACCGTCCACCTATACACACGATCATGCCACGAGTGCCAGCGACGCAAGAAACCGCCGACGAGGCCGGCCGGACTTCTGCAGCCCATTTCTCCTCCAACTACACCCTTCCAGCAGATCGGAATGGATCTACTTGGTCCTTTCCCGCCTTCGACGTCGGGGAACCGCTGGATCATCGTCGCTACAGATTATCTCACGCGGTACGCCGAAACGAAAGCTCTTCCTTCAGGGACTGCTGTGGAAGTCGCCAAGTTTTTCATCGAGTCCATCGTCCTCCGGCACGGCGCTCCCGAAGTTCTGATTACAGATCGCGGATCTTCGTTCGTGGCCCAGCTGACGCAAGAGATCCTTCGTCTCAGTGGCACCGGCCATCGTCGAACCACTGCATACCACCCGCAGACCAACGGGCTGACCGAGCGACTCAACAAGACAATCGCCGATATGATCTCTATGTACGTCGACGTAGAGCACAAGACGTGGGACGAGGTGTTGCCCTACGTCACGTTTGCCTACAATACGGCGGTTCAGGAGACCACTGGATTCACCCCTTTCCAGCTGGTACATGGTCGGAAGGTAACGACCATGCTGGACGCAATGCTGCCCCATGAGCCGTCTGACAATGAGAGCGACGACGCCCAGGCGGTTGCTCAACGCGCCGAAGAAGTCCGCCAGCTCGCCCGACTCATGATTCAAGACCAGCAACGCGTCGACGCTGGCCGCTACAACCTTCGTCGCAGGGACGTTCACTTCCAGCCCGGAGACAGGGTGTGGGTGTGGACGCCCATCCGTCGCCGCGGCCTCAGTGAGAAACTGTTGAAACGGTACTTTGGACCATACAAGGTACTTCGTCGCCTCGGCGAGCTGAACTACGAGGTGATGCCCGACGAAATAAGAACATCATCACGCCGCCCACCACGACCTGAAGTCGTCCACGTCGTGCGCCTGAAGCCGTACTACGCTCGGTAGGACTGTGGATTTTATGTGTTTCAAGTGACTCTTTAGTTTGCCGTTCTTTTTATGTGCTTTGTTTCGTTTTGGGATGCATCGGGCCGATGCACTTTTTAAAGGGGGGAGTAATGCCGCGCGCAAGGCTGAGAAAGCAACGCTCGGTCACGGTCTTCCAGAAAGTTCCCGTTTATTCATGTACCGCACGTAACTTCTATCATTTATCCCTGCTTTTGTTTTCTAGAAAGTGCGTGTTCATTCTCGCCCCGATCACGCGACGCTCGAACCGCTTTCGCCGAATCTTCGAGATAGCGGCGCACTCTAGATAAGAGGCCGCCCGCGACCTTGTCGAGTCAGTCTCGCCCCAGCGCTCGATTCTGCTGACACGCCGACTTCGACGCCCGCGACGCTCTGCTTTCTTCTGTTTCCTTCTTTATTTTTGGCACAAGTTCGCCACATTAAACGTTTATTTCTTTCTGTGTATTTATTGTTTCTCTTGGTCACCACCCGTGACAATATTGGATAAATGCTGGCATAACCCGTCGAATATTGGACTGTCAAAGCCAATGGTTTTCCAATATTGGATATATGCTGGCATAAGTTATCCAATATTGGACTGCCAAAGCCAATGGCTTTCCAATATTGGATATATACTGGCATAACCTGTCCAACATTGAACTGTCAAAGTCAATGGTTTTCCAATATTGGATATATGCCGGCATAAGTTATCCAATATTGGACTGTCAAAGCCGATAGGTTTCCGATATTGGATATATGGTGGCATAAACTGTACAATATTGGACTGTCAGAGCCAATGGCTTTCCAATATTAGATACATGCCAGCATTAGCTGTCCAATATTGGACTGTTAGAGCCAATGGCTTTCCAATATCGGATGCATGCTGGCGTAAGCTGGTCAATATTGAACTGTCAAAGCCAACAGCTTTCCAAGATCAACTCATGCTGGCATAAGCTGGTCCAATAGTGGACTGTAAAAGCCAATTTGGATTTCCAATTTTGGAAGTATGCTGACTTGTGCAGGTCATATTGCACTGCCAAGGCCAAGGGCTTTCTAATATTGAATGTATGCTGTCATATGCTGTTCAATATTGGAGTGTTAAAGCCACAATTGTCAGTATTGGAAATACAGGGATGAAACTGGGCAAAGCAGCTTTGGAGAAGTTTTGGGAGCAGAAAAAAACTATTTTCATGAGCTACTTTTAGTTTTACGAGAGTCTATCGCGCTATAAAGTCATATATTAAACTCGAGTGAAGTCTCAAGAGGGTTGCTTCGACTGCCAGTGCACATGTCATCAGTGTAGGCAGAGCAACGATGTAGCAATCGCGACGCGAGAGCATACTGCGCCTCGATCTGGCCGGCCGCGCTCGCTCTGCGGAAATGTGAGCGTGGGACTCTCGAGCCCCGTTAGCTTACTGATGCTGCAAGACGCTACTTTGTTGTCGCGAATCATTTGCCCTTCGAACGGTCGCGAAGCCGTCGCGCCCGGCGTACCCTACGCAGCATATTTCAGAAACCGTTCGCGCAGCATCGCAACCTTCTTACTGCGAGCGTCGGTGATTCATCGTGTGTTGAAAGTCGGACGATGTGCTGTTCGAGGTGTCTTTTATGTGCAACTCTTTCGTAAAAAAATTTGAAGTTTAAAAACGCGAACCTAACAGTGTACAAACAGTTTTAAATTTATTGATAAAAAATATATTTATATATTTATTGATATATTTGTGTACATCGTGCGCAAAAAATAGTCGCGCTTAGTTCTTCATTCTAAATTATAATGTAAGTTATACGACGCAAAACATACTGTCGTCGCACTTGCCCCGTTTAGAACCACTTTTGGACTGGACAGTTTCTTTAGAAGTTCGAAAGCTGACCTTCAAAGAGCTGTCCTGTTAAATCGGTAATGACAGCAAGGTAGACGCTATGCGTGTTTAAGGCCAATCCTGTCTCCGGTTAGGGTCACGTGACTACTGTTTCAAAGCTGGCGATAAGACAGAGCACGGAACCTGCCTAAAGCACAAGGTCACGCATAACTTCTACTGCACTATCAACCTTGGGTAGAAGTGACAAATTCTCTCGCTCCGTTCATTGTTGAGATGCCCCTGAAGATAAGCCTTTGTAAGCGCACCCCACCTCCGTTCTGGCCTGCTTGCTTTGTACTCCTTCTCTCTTTTTTCTCTCTCTCCCTAAGCTGAAGGCGCGGTTGCTGTGCGTACTCGCCGGACTTGAATCCGCTCTCTGTGCGCGGGTAACGGCAGAAGTGTGATCATGTGGTTTGACGGATGACACATTACCCGTTGACAAACTCGGAATGCCTGCGTCGCAAGGACCGGACCTAGTTTCGCGCGTGATGCGGCCTGCGGGGTGCAGGCCCGCTGTGGATTTCGCTTCTGTGATAAATGGTATCTCGTTCGAAAAGTCCTACCCGTGTAGATTTCTTCAAAGAGACCCAAGACATTCTTGTGAACAGTTTAGTGTCCGGTTCGGCAAATGGCAGCGTGTGCTACATTATGTTGAATCTTCACGGATCACTTCCTTGTAGTTTTTGTGTTTGAGTGGTTGTTCTGCAGTGCCCGTGTTGACATATAAGTCGGATTACATCTTTCAAGTCCAGTATTTTCAACGTAAGTGTGCTGCAACCTACTTGATAATCATTGTCCGTTCTTGTATGGGCAATCTTCCGGATAACCTCTAGAATTGGGCATTGCCTATCTCCTGGCAGCCGGGAGAATAATTTTCCCGCAATCTTACCGACAGTCGCCTGCCATTATCTGTCTGAAATAATGTCACAACCGCAGGTAGAATACTGACTTTTTTATTCTACCTGCGTTTCGCAAAAACACGTTTCGTTGCCACATTTCTGGTCGACATTTACGTTTCATCGACATTCGTTCCGCGAATTGCGCGCTGTAGGGGCATTTCGTCGCGCGTGTATTCCTGAGGCGCGTGCTCACCGAACCAGCCCACCCTTTCACGCCGCTTCATGCTAATCTGAAGCGGTTCATTGCAACAAAAAAAGAAGAAAAGAAAACATATTTTGAGTTTTTTTTTATGAAACATCGCGTGTTGATGAAACGATCTGTCTATGAAATGTAGTTCGATGAACTGATTGCACCGCCAATGAGGGGCGACTAGTGGTAGAATTTTGGCGAAACAATTCTGTCAGCTGCCGGGAGACTGGACACTACCCAAGAATTACCCCGGTTGTTGCTTGCTTTGCAGTCTTTTTAATTGTATCACAGCTGAGTAGTACCTCTTCACATATTACGAATTGCTGAGATTGTGCTTGTCTACAGAATAAGCTGTGTGTAATAAACTGTTAGGAGATTTCGAAACAATCCCTTGTGTCTGTTTACCTTCCTTTTTGCAAACAACTTGGCGAGGGCACTTGCAAAGAGCTGGGCGAGTGCAACGATGGCCAAAAATCAGCATGACGGCCAACATTGGATCGGGTCGCGCTTCCAGTGTTGTCCAATATTACGCCGGTCTTCGCCAATGTGGGAGCACCTTGGCTGGAACCATGGTTTAGCGATGGCCCAACATTGGCACTAATGATGGGGCCACCATCGGCTGGAACGATGGCTGAACATTGGCCCAACATTGGCACCGATCACTGGGCCAACATTGGAAAGGGTAGCGCTTCCAATATTTTCCAATAATGAGGTCGGTCTTTGCCAATGTTAGGCCAATGACGGACCGACATTGGTGTGCTGCCTGGGTACTCTACTAGTGCACGAGTACGCACCCTTACCTCACCATCACAGTGGAGTTTATCCCGGGATACCAGGGAATTTAGGGGAACGAGCGTGCCCACCCCCTGCCTCGCGATAGCGAACCCCTAGGCCGCCCTGCGCCCTGGCCCGAGGTATACAACCCCAGAGAAAGACCGAGGCAAAAACACAGAGAACGCAAGCGTCACCTCTACGAACAACCAACCAACGGTGTATCCTGCCATCTCCCTCCAAGTTCCTTTCTACAGGAGACGCGACCGACATACGCCAGGCCCAGACCCATTTTCTACCCTGCGACCTCTTTCTCCATTACCCATCTTAGGGCTCTCCTACCAACCAAAATGCCAGGTCTGCAGAGATACCCTTGCAATAAGCGCACATACTGGATTTGTCCCGAGTAACTTCCTCATCTTGACACCTTAGACGTAACTTCCTCGCTCCAACAATCCCCTATTTCTAGACAAGCTGGGTAGCCCCACCAAGATACCCCCCATAAAGCCTCTGGCCCTCCGCAATACCTGGTTGACGATGAAGACTCTTCACCCTTCAAGGGGAAGAATAATACAACTCATAACTGATTTGTAACATAAAGTTTATTGTCTATCTCTATCTTTCTGGCCAGCGGACCCGCCGCTGTGATTCGTCGAAGTCGAGTCTTAATTCGCTATCCGACGAATAATGACTGACAAGATGAAGTTTCACCACGTCGTATCCAGCCTCTCCCCAACCATCGCCACATTTGTGGCAGGATCTGCAGCTCACACCGGCAGCCGTCGATACCTACAACACCCTAAAAGCACAGCCGATCCAGCGTACAAGCACCTCAGAGGAGAAACAGCGCGAGCAACTCTTTACCGCAGAAGAACTGGACGACCGGACTCCAACGCAGATCTTTCGTCGAAATTAGCAGCTTCTCGGAAACAAGGCGACAACTATCGACGAGTTCTTCCACCGTGAGTTCTTCCTGCCGCAGTTGCCGAACAACGTTCGGATGGTGCTCACACCGGCGGGGGACATCGTCCTCGCCAGGATTGCCGAGCTCGCAGAAAAATCATGGAGGTCTCGACGCCGTCTCCGAACACCTCACCGGCCCACACCCGATTCAGTCCCGACGATGTGCGTGAACTACGAGCAGACATCGCGCGTCTCGCTGACCTTGTGGTGAAGTTGCAGGCTCCTTGTTGCCGCCGCGCATCAGGCGGGTGCCCACTGCCTGTCTCGGGTGCCCACTGCCTGTCTCGGGTGCCCACTGCCTGTCCCGCCCACTGCCTGTCTCGTTTCTCCTCCCGCAGGGACCCTGGCGAGTGCTGGTGCCATCCACGTTTTGGCGCCGATGCTCCTAAATGCGAGCTTCTTTGCACCCAAGCGGACAGCATTAAGGCCGAGCACTAAAGGTGGCAAGTGCTTGCGTCAATTTCCACAACCGCCGATCAGTGTTTTTTTTTCTTCTTTGTGACGAACCGCATCTGTGATATTCGCTTCCGCGTGGACACCGGGGCAGAAGTTAGTATCGTCCCCGCAACTGCAGAAGAACACCGGCAACCCAGTTCGTCGCAGGTTCCTGGCGTCAACAGCTCAGCCATTTCGACGTACGGCGCACGTTCCCTGACACTCGACTTTAAACAATGAATCACTTTTCTTTGGGTGTTCATCTGCGCAGCCATTTTGCACGCCATTCTCCGCGCATCCTTCCTGACGTGTTTCCGGCTCCTGGTGGACGTCAAGGGGCGACGTATTTGAGAGGAGACGACACGACTCACCGTCCCGGGAATTGTGTCGTCTCTGCAGTCTATAATAATAATAATAATAATAATAATCTTTATTTCATCTTTTCATCATACAATTTTACAGAAATTCATACCCCACATAAGCCTAATCGGCTTGTGCGTAGGGCAGCGACAGAGCTCTAGTCACTTATAACAAACCCTTTTTTTACACTTGTTCAGTTCCTTGCAAACAAAAAAAAAAATGAAAACAAGACATATATACACCTTTACTCCATAATTTTCTACAAAATAACACACACAATACTACACAATTTAGATTCCAACCCCTGGTAGGCTTGTCTTCTGCTTATTGCAGCTCTTTTCTGTTAATAAACCATTGTTTTAACTCACGTTTTAACTCGCTTATTTTTGTAATTTCTATTATTCTTGGTGGTAGCTTATTGAACACTCTAGGTACATATGATGCTCTGACTGCTTTTCCATATTTCGTCTTAACCTTTGGTTCTTGGAACAAATTTTTAGGCCTTAGGTTTCTTATCGGGATATACTTTGTTTTATATTTATCGCTGAACTGATGTTGAATTATAACATTTAATTCCAGTAAGTCACTAAGTTTTTGAATATCCAAATGTTGATACATGTAATGTAAAGGTCTATTTTCATCTACATACAAGTTTTTACTACTTTATTTAAGATAGAATTTATTTTATCTTGTAAATACTTTGCACAGTGCCCGTATATAGTAATTCCATATACTAAGACTGATTTTCCTAAGCTATGATATATCATCTTTAATATTGGTTGAGGTAAACAAGATCTTAGGTGGTATAATTGGGCTGCAACTGATCTAAGTCGTTTACAGATGTGTTCCACATGTTGGTTACATTTGAGATGCTCGTCAATGTATAGTCCTAGGTATTTCACACTCGTAGTTAGTTTAAGGGGTTCACAATTACAATTTTTACATGAGTCACTATGTATCTTTATATTCCCTTCCATTTGAGTTCGTCTTTGTGGACTTCTAAAACACATCAACTCTGTTTTCTTAGTGTTAATTATAATATGATTTTCTTTGTACCACTTAACCAATTTGTAAACATCCTCTTGAATTTTATTTTCGGCTGTCGTATAATCTTTATCTGCATACAGAATAACGGTGTCATCTGCAAACTGAAACAACACGCTATTTAAATGAACATTCACAATATCGTTAATATATATATTAAACAATATAGGTCCCAATACAGTCCCTTGAGGCACTCCTTGTTTTACTAGTCTCTTTTCACTGAAGCTACTTGCTATCTTGACAACCTGAGTCCGACCAGAAAGGTAGTCCTTGAACCAGTCTAATAGTTTGCCTCTGACACCTAAAGAGAAGAGTCTGTCTATTAGTGTTTCATGCCTTACTGTTTCAAATGCCCGAGAAAAATCTATAAACAGTGCTAGCACATAATTCCCTTCGTCTAGTTTCTTATTTACGAAATCACTAAAGTCTTCTAGTAGAGTAATTGTACTTGAAATTGTCTTGAAACCATATTGCGTTTTTGTTAATAGGTTATATTTATTAATGAAGCCATTTAACGCTTTATGGACATATTTTTCCATTATGTAATTAAGGACTGGAAGAATACAGACAGGCCTATAGTTAAGAAGAGTTTTCTTATCCCCTTTCTTGTAAATCGGCCTTACCACAGCTGTTTTTAAACCACTTGGTACCTTCCCGATGGCCAAGCTCTTATTGTACAATGCTAGCAATACTGTCTTAATTATATTTACATTTTTTTTTATGTCGCGCGGTCTGATCGAGTTGATTCCAACTGCTTTGTTTGTTTTCATGTTACTTACTATTTCTACTAGATCTTCCTCGGTCATTTCAGGGAGATAGATTGAGTTTCCAATTCTAGCTCTAGTTTCCGTCTCATTTTGGTATCCATGATTGCAGAGTAATTCTATTGATTATATAAATTCGTTATTAAAATCATTTGCTATTTTCTCATCATTGCAGTATGCCCCAAAGTTATTTTTGATTGTTTGATCTATTGACAGTCTAGTGTTTCTACCCAGTACTTGATTAATTACAGACCAACATTGAGATGGATCCTTGGTGTCTTCAAACGTTTTCCAGAAATAATTTCTCTTCTCCTTTTTTATTATTGATGTCACTTTATTTCTTATGGATCTGTACTCTTCCTTGCGTTGGCTGCTTTCTGGACTGCTTTTAAGTAGTCGCCATGCTTTGTTTTTTTTCCTGATTAGTTGATCTATTTCTTTTGTCACCCATTGGTTCCCTGTTTTCCTTTTCTTTACGGTGACCTGTTCAGACGACTTTTTATATATATCCGTGAACGCATTTTTTATTTTATTGTATATAATTTCGGGGTCTTCTTCATTGGCTATGCTTTCCCAGTTTATCTCTCTCACGTATTTATCTACTTTTGCGTTGTTGATATATGTAGTTACTTGGTCCCTTTCGCTTTCAGGAATACCCAATTCTGCACTTGCTATTCCCAGTGGTCGGCTAATTTTTCAGCAATGACGTGAGCTTTACAGTATTTTTTGCTCCTAATGCAAATATGGTCAATACATGATCTTGTCAATTGCAAACCCAAAATTTCTTCTCTCGTAATATCTTTAATCATTGATTGAAGTCCATGTTCAGCCAAACAATTTAGGTACTTGTCTACTAGATTACTTTGCTTAGTTATATCAATATCTAACATTCCTACTTCGAAAGTGGCTCGTGTAGACGATCCGCTGGTCACCCCTGATGCTTATCATCCTCCCCTTACGGTTTCGTTTTCTATGTTTCTAAGGTCAAGGGTTCCGTCTGGTGCACTAGGATACGCGTACAGCGCTGGCGATTACTTTAGTTTATACAAATATTTTGAACAATATGATTGGACTGATGTCTTACAATGCTCTGACGTAGATTCGATGGTGGATAGTTTCACAGCGGTAGTCGATGATGCCATGAACTTGTTTGTTCCCCAGCGCACCAACCGCCCAGAGAAGTACCCTAAGTGGTTTTCCAAAGATTTGCGATATTACTTGAGATTAAAATTACGTTACCACAGATTATATAAAAAAACGAGGCTCGGCTTATGGTATGAAAAATTTAGCATCTGTCGAGAATTAACAAAAAAGCTTCTTGCTAACGACCAATATCACTACCGCAGGCAGATGGAGCGTAACCTGAACAAGCGAGCAGAAGAATTCTGGCGCTATGTGAAAAAGCATACCACGAAGAACTTTAACGATATAACGCTGAGCAACGGGTCAGTTATTGAAACGTCCCCAAAATCTGTTTGTGAGTTGTTTTCGCATCATTTCAGTTCATGCTTTTCCAATGTCAACACCCCTTTACCCATGACATGTATTACTACTTTTGATGGCTATTTACCTTTTACTAGATGTACTGTTCACGAAGTGCTTTTAGCTATTGGAAAGCTGAATTCTAAACTGTCCACAGGTTCAGATGCTATTCCCAACTTCGTTCTAAAAGGATGTGCCGAATGTTTTGCTCCTGTTCTTGAAAAAGTGTTTAACTTGTCTATACAGAGTGGTGTCTTTCCAGAAAAATGGAAATATTCAATAGTAGTCCCGATTTTCAAGTCAGGTAATTCTTGTGATGTTAGTAACTATCGTCCTGTTTCCCTTCTCAATGCATTTTCAAAGGTTTTTGAGAAGCTGGTGTACAATCGTTTGTATAATTATTTTAAAAGAAAGTTTGTTCTTGTACAGCACGGTTTCGTCAAAGGCAGATCCGTCGAGACAAATCTGTGCACATTTTTAAATTTTGCTTTTCCAATTATTCAGTCTCGGGGCCAAGTAGACGCAATATATCTGGATATGTCCAAAGCCTTCGATAAGGTCAATCATGAGCTGTTATTGCTGAAACTTAGGGACTATGGCCTGAGTCCTGAGTACAATACCTGGTTTAGGAGTTATCTTCATAAAAGGCAGAACTGTGTAAGGGTATCTGGCTTCTTGTCTCGTCCATTCATTTCTATATCAGGAGTGCCCCAAGGCTCAAACCTTGGACCTTTGTTGTTTCTTATTTTTATAAATGATTTGGTGTCGTCCGTAAAACACTCTCAATTACTTATGTTCGCAGATGACGTGAAGTTGTTTCGGGAGGTCACCTCAGTCACTGACTGTACTTTGCTGCAGGACGATCTTCGTTCAGTGGTAGAATGGTGCAGTTCTAACAATCTTTTCTTAAATCCGCGCAAAACAAAAGTCATGTCGCTGTCAAGAAAGCGTCACAATTTATCCTATGCATATGTTCTGGAAAATGAAACGATCTGTCGGACCACGCAGATGCGAGACCTAGGTGTTCTTGTGGACGACCAATTTTTTTCCTTTCTCATGTAAACTCCATTATCAGCCAGTCATTGCGCACGCTAGGAATAATGTCTCGCTTAACTAGACCATTTATCACTCATCACTGTCTCTTGAAATTATATAGTACCCATGTACGTTCGAAACTAGAATTTGCATCTGTAGTCTGGAACTGCATATCTATAACAGCAAGTGAAAGTATAGAACATGTACAAAAGCGATTTGTGCGCATCATTTACGACCGATATTTTGGAAGAAAGTCTTTTTATGAATATAATTCGATTTTAGCAAAATTAACATTGGGCACCTTAGGTAAAAGAAGGTCCATTCGGGATGTTCAGTTTTTACATAGGCTAATTCATAATGCAATAGACAGCCCTACTCTCCTCACCTGTGTTCACTTTCGTATACCACTTAGAACGAACTCTAGAAATCCTAGAGTCTTTTACCCAGACCTCATTCGAAACGCATCACCGGTTTCGCGTATCCAACATGTTTTAAACACGCAATTTACTGACGTCGATATTTTTAGTACAAACCTGTCTTTTGGAGAACGATCATTTTGATGCATGTGTTTTTAATTGGCATATTCACGTTTGTGTGCTTGCATGTTTTTTTTGTTTTTTTTTCACAACTCTTTTTTTGTTTACTCTGTATTTTGGGTGTATTTCAATTGTGTGTGCTTAACCCAGTAGGCTTTCGAGCTGTTGGTTAGCACAAGAGAAAAATAAACATTGATTGATTGATTGATTGAATATTTATATCTCCAGTAATTATTAAATTTTTCGAATTCTCTACCTTTATCCAGTTATCGATATCGTCAATGAATTCTGCTATATATCCTTGAGGTGCCCTATATACTGCCAGAATTTGTATCTGTTCCTTTTCATTCTCAATATCTATTTGTACTGCTTCTGCCCTCGAAAACGTTATTTTTTTACTATTCTTTATATTCCACTTTTTATTGACCATAACCATGATTCCACCTCCTCGCTTGTTCTTCCTGTTATTTGTAATCGTTTCAAAACTTTTATTTTGGAATAATGATTCGTCGCAGTCCTTTATGTTCGTTTCAGATATGACTAAGCAATCAATAGAGTTCATGAATGGATCAAGAAGTAGGTTCATTTCACTGTAGTGTTTCTTCAAGCTCCGCATGTAACAAAATGAAACTGGTTTCGTTTGCTCCTGGTGAAATCTCTTTCCACCATTCCTTGAGTGATGAAATCGTTTGTTTTCTTTCCATGTCACCCATCGACTGTAGCGGCTGCATTTACATTGCACTTACTTTATTTTTACCTGGTCCCCTTCGTTCTCAATCCGGATAGTTGGTGCGCCTTCTTCTTTTCGCACATACGTACAACCTTCTTTGTGCCAAATAAACCTGTACCCCATGCTTTTTGCCTTCGCTCTTGCGTCAAAAAACGTCTTTCTGTTTTGTGCAGTCATGTTTTCTTGGATAAAAATAGTGCCGGTATCATCGCCGCCCCTCAACTTGCTCTTGTTTCGTAGCCACACGTTCCTATCGTTACGATTGATTAATCGCACTATCACCATGGGCGTTTTGCTGCTTTTGTTTGGAACCCGGTGCACCGCTTCGACGCTATCAACTTTTAATCTAGGCACCTCTATTTTGTCAGCAATTTGATTCAGCTTTTCGAGCAAATTTTCATCCTGGGTTTGCGCTAACCCATGTACTTCTAGATTGTTCATTCTTCTGTACTGCTCCAGCCTGTTTAAATCTTTCCTTAGTTGTGACGTTTCGTCAGTTGCCTTCTCCTTTTCGAGCACGGTGATTCTTTTCTTCAGCTCTTTAATTTCGGTGTCTTGTTCCGTCATTTTCTTTAACACCTCGTCGTACTTGTCCGACATAGTCTGCATAGATTTTTCAATGTCTAGCACTGTTTGTTTTACAGTCATCAACTCATCCCCTATTGGAAAAACCAGCATGAAAATCAAACTGGTCAAGCTGGTAATTAAGGTGGTAATCAAGGTGGTCAAACTGGTCAATGTGGTAATTAAACTGGTTTAGCTGGCAATCAAGCTGGTTTAAGCTGGGCAAGCTGGAATTTAAGCTGGTCAGTCTGGTCTAAGTAAAAACCAGCATGGTCTCACTCGAATCTGGTTTTAGATTCAATCTGGTGTAGCTGGGAGCCAGTCTGGTCTTAACTGGTCAAACTGGTTTTCCATGGAGCCAATGTGGTCAAGCTGGGAGACGAGCTGGTCATGCTGGGAGACAAGCTGGTGAATCTGGTCGAAATAATAATCGTGGTGGTCAAGCTGGTCATGCTGGGAGCGCGCACGCCAAGGTCGGCTAGAGATAGCCGAACTGGCATTGCTGGGAGCGCGCGCGACAAGGTCGGCTGCTGGAACGAGGCCACGTCCTGTTCTTTGTCCTCTCGTTTTTGGTAGACCGCCGGGCGCGTCAGGCGCGCTGCAAGCTACCTTTGTGTGCGAGAAAAGAGAGAGAGAGAGAGAGAGTGGTAGAAACGGAGAATCGAAGACGCGTTTGGATAGCTTGGGCAGAGGGCAGATCGAAGGGACGGCTGTGTGCGCGTTGTTTGGAGACTAGTTGAACGACGGTGCAAGCGAAGCGGGTTTTGAGAAGACAGCGAGCGGCAGTCCGTTCAGTGCGGGAAGATGTCAGACGTCCCGACTGCGGCGTCGCTTCGTGTCTTCGAACGTGTGTGTGCCCAAGAATGACGGCGGTGCCGAGGAGTATCGCCAATGCCATCCAAGCCACACGGATTTCCTCGCCTCTGCCGACCACGCAAGTTGCCGCTTCGCCCCCATCGCTGGCGGGACCCAGGTTCGCTTCTCTCGTCCGTGTAGTATTTTCGTCTGCTATTGCCTGTTTTTGGCCTGTGTCTAGTATTTTTTTCGTGTTGAGAGATAAGCAATCTGGTTTTATTAACATTGTAGACAATTTGCACCGAGAATCTGTGCGTCGGTTAGTACTGTGTCAGCGCCGAGGATGTGTAGCATTTGAGTTCATGTGAGGCTGCCGCAAGTACGAAAATAATAAATTGGATGCCGAGTTGGCTTTTCTGACGAGCTTGGCTTTTTTATTCTGTGTATTAATTTAAACAGGTTAAACTGGTTGGGAAGTTCACCAGCATGACCAGTTTAACAGCATGACCAGCATGCCAAACTGGGCATGCTGGGGCAATAACCCAGCTTGAAGCTGGGACCAGATCAACCATCATGACCAGTATGACCAGATCAACCAGCATGACCAGCATGCCAAGCTGGGCATGCTGGGGCAATAACCCAGCTTGAAGCTGGGACCAGCTTAAGCTGGTTTTTTCAATAGGGCCGTCATTTTCTTTAACACCTCGTCGTACTTGTCCGACATAGTCTGCATAGATTTTTCAATGTCTAGCACTGTTTGTTTTACAGTCATCAACTCATCTACTTGTTGTTTCAGCGGCGTGAGTACTGCCAACATCCTTGTCATATCTGTCAGTTGTTTTTTTATGTTTGTGGTATCATCCGTATTTCTCCTAGTTCTCACTTTCGCTCCCCGACAAGTTTGACATTTCCAGGTTTCTTTACATCCCGTTTTTTTTCCGCGAAAGCTGCTTTCGCTAGTACCCGAGCAAGCGCCAAGGTGATAACAAAAGTGACACTCGCAACATTTTAACACACTCTCTTTCTCGTTATCTTCAATACTTTTTTTACAGCTTAAACACCTTTCATCAAAATCGTTTGCTCTAGCCATATTCGTGAACACTCGCAACGGTCCGTCAGTCAGTCAGCGACAGGGATTAGCTCTGAATTTAGTAGGAAACGAAAATCTTCCCACCTGCGGATGCAAGTTCTTTTAGTTTTCGCTCTCGAGCCCTGTCGCTGACTGGCAGCTGTCGTCGGGCGCTCCTCTTTATGATGTCCTGGTGTCGCTCTAGTCGCTGCTCTGGTGGCGGTTGTCCTGAACGGTCCGATGTGGCAGCGTTCCTCCGGTGACTTTGCTGTTGGTGGATCCGCCCCTTCAGCTTCGGCTCTCTCCTTTGTTGTTATCTGCGGATGCAAGTTCTTTTAGTTTTCGCTCTCGAGCCCTGTCGCTGACTCAGACTCATATTCGCATTTCCGAGTGAGGAATCCACGCACACGTGGCTGGTGGCGAGCTTCGACAGCTGACGGGCGTTGGACTGGACGACTGCCCAATCCATCACACCATGACGCACCACATTGAGACGTCACACGCATGTGTTCACGCCCGTCCCCGCCGACTTCCCCCATACAAACTAAGAGTCACCCGACGACAGTTCGAACACATGGTTGAGATGGGCACTGTTCGCCAGTCGGAAAGCCTGTGGTCCTCACCTCTCCTCGTGATTCCAAATTCATGCCGGGAGACTGGCGTTCGTGGTGCGACTACAGAGCCATTAACCACAATAAACAGAAGATCGCTAGCCGATACCGCATATTCGGGACTTCATAACATCGCTCGACGGCACTACCATCTTCTCTAAGATCAATCTCGTAAGTGCTTACCATGAAATTCCTGTTGGAAAGTAAGACAATCCAAAGACCGCCGTCACCTCGCCCTTCTGTCGATTCGAGGTCCTACGGAGGCCGCTCGAACTCAAACACCAGCGATGTGATTGATGCGCCAATTGCGGTACACTGCGCCAAGGGGTTACCCTGCCCTACATCCTGCTATATTTTTCCAAAATATGGGTAATCTGCGCCAAGCCTGCGCCAAAAAACCGATTTCGGTCGCCTTTCAAAACCGAAACTCAACTGAGCTCTGTGATGGAGGATGCGTGTGTTATGTGGTGCAAGCGGCCGCCCGACACAAAGTACCCTGTATCAATTGTCCATCCCGTCTTGCATGGTTTTTCCGGCGTCCCGCGTTTCGCGCTTTCGTCGTCTTGCGGGTCTCGTCTCGCGTCTTTCTTAAAAATATTTTCAACGATAGACGCGGGTGTGTGCGATGGCTGCGACGCTAGCGTGCCGGGTACCAGCCACGCGGTCATGCTGTGAAAGGAGACCACGTTCTTGCGCGGCGGGAGTTACTTTGTGAGCTCAAGCACTCGCTCCTGAAAGCAACGGCGTGGGGAAACTATATTTGGTCCCTACCTTCCAGTCACCATGGTCGCGCGACTTCGGGTGTTGCCGTCCCAACGTCGCTGCAGATATGGCGCTTTCTAAAATGAAACTAAGTACCGCCGCATGTTTCTCAACATTCCTGTTCTTGTTTAAATCATACGTTACTACAAAAATCTCTCCTTAACTCAGACTGCTTTGTCGAAGTATTCATTACCTAGGTTTCTCTCGGTGGGCTTTCTTTCGAGAGGGAAGCCGGTACATGAAAATTACCGCGCAAGAGAGCTGGTGAAGAGAAGTGAGCTAAAGCAAAGAAGGCAATGTCTGCACGCTGAGCCCGCGGTTGTTTGTCTCGAGTTCAGTCGTTGCAGAAAGCGCTCCAAGAACTTTTTAACCTTGCCTTGCAATGACTTGCGACGATGCGCTGAGGTTCTCTTCTTATTTGTTTGTGTGTGTGTGTGTGTGTGTTTGTGTGTGTGTGTGTGTGTGTGTGTGTCTCCAAAAGTCACTTTTGCTGCTCCAAAACACTGCTTTGGTTTCTCCAAAGGCCACATTTGCTGCTCCAAAACACTGTTTTGGCTGCTCCGAAAAGTGCTCCGGAATGGCTTAGGCCAATCACATCACTGAAACACGCTGGGGAGGCCTTCTAACATTTCATTGACCGGGTGTTGCGAAGTTTTCTGTCTGCTATGCAAACAATGATGACATCCACGTGGCCAGGGGTTCTGCCGACGAACATCTCGGACACCTCCGAACCCTTTTCACGGGCATTGCTGAATTTGAAATTGTCATCGATGTGAACAAGTGCGGTTTTGGCAATCCCGACCTAAATTTTTTGGGAAATACCATCAATGCTTTCGGCATCCCCCCACTCGCCACCAAGGTGCAGGTCATCCAAGCGTTTCCTACGCCATCAACCAAGACGCACCAAAGATAGTTTTTCAGCATAATGAACTTCTATCGGAACGTCCATGCTTGTGCATGCTAAGGAAACATTCCCTCTTGCGGTGGCCGCCGACGCTTCAGGGAAACCTACTGAAAAAGCCATTTGAAATTCAAAAGGATGGGAAACTGGTCGACCCGTTTGAATCAAATGGATGGCAAACCTGTCGATCCGTTTGGATCAAACGATTATGGGATACGGGTTCCCGCTTGAAACGGTAGCTGTTTTGACACGGGCGCCCGTTCGACCAGCCACGTGAACATTCATTCGAACGCCCCAATTGGATAGGCAAATTATTCGCTAGCCCCTAAATGGGTATTGTCTGGAAAATTGGTTATCTTAAACTTACTTAAGACGTCCCGAAGCTCATAGACCTATTTCTAACATGGAGGAAACACGTGGAAAAAATAGTGCTCGCGCAGGTGCTTGCAAATGGACAGGAAAAGAGACACAAAAGATTGTTTTCATTCCGCCTAGAAGTTTATTACAACTTATTCCGTAGACAAGTACAGACGTGCAAGCGATCTGTGAAACGTGAAGAGGCACTCTAAGCTTTTATACAGCCGAGGTGATTTCAGACTATATGGCAGACTTTCGGGGAAATTATTCTCCCGGCTGCCGCGAGATTACTAAGATTAGACGCTGCGTTATTCTATGGATAATCTGGAAGAGTACGCGTAGAAGAACGGTCAATTGTTGCCAACAAGTAGGTTACAAAGCACTTACCATAATAATAGGTGACTTGAAAGATGTAATCCAGATATATGTCGACACGGTCAAAGCAGGACAACCGCACAAACACAAAAACAAGAAGGAAGGCTCCTTGAAATTTCAACACGATGCGGCGCACAAGCTGTCATTTGCCGAACCCAACCAAATCGCAAGAATTCCTGACTTCCTTGAAGAATCGCTTGTCGCCGACATACGCGTAGGACTTTTCGAACACTGTTAGCTTTGGTGCACATCCAATACGTTTTCGAGAGACATCCCAGTACGACCGCAGCGTTAGACGACAGATCGAAGTAGGTAGGACGGGCGAAGTTAGAACTGCAACTGAAAACCAACAGACAAAGAAAAAAGCGGCTGCCAGGCGCGCGGCGCCCCCTTCCGGATCTCCATGCTTATCATCGCGTAGCTCGCGCGCTGCTGTGGGTCACGTGACAGAGCTGACCATAGAGGAAAGGGGGGGGGGGTGAGGTCAAGGTGCAGGACACCCGGAACACACCCCACCTTTCCATAAAAAAAAGAAAGAAAAAGAAAAGCTCGCGTTTTTTTTTTATTGCAGTCAAAGCTAGGGGAGAGAGTGCACCAACCGCTGTACCGCTATCCAAGCGTTTTCCTCTTCTCTTCAAATTGCCACAGAAAGTTGAGTACGCCACGTTTGCAGCCTCTGAAAGCAGGCTAATTTTTTCATATTACACCATGATGCAAATATTACACCATGATGCAAAACCAACTAGCCCAACTAGCCATCCTTATCTAATTTTTTTCAGCACGCTTTAACGCTGGAAATTGCGCGCGCCGGCCTGAAACTCGCCTTGCGCCCGAGCGAAAAAAGCATCCAGCGCGAGCTCGTAATTTGACTGCTGCAACAGCGGGCCTGCTCTCGCAATGCTCGATGTTCGTGCAGCCCCGTGTTCGCGCGTTACCTTCGCTGAGTCTTGAATTGAGACGAAACGGAGTCAAGAAGTATATTCTTTCACGCGGTCGCGTCTTCTGCGAGAGAGATTCGAGCTGAATAAGTAAATTGAGGCAACAAAGAACGCCAAAGTTTTGAAATTCTGTCAGAAATATCGGCTCGGCAATGTCGCATGTTTACAATAAAAAAAAAATGTTTATCGTTGTTGCAGTATAAGCGAACATCAGCGCAATCAAAATATAAATATAATTACTTGCATAACACGGACGATTGTAAATCGATGAACCGGCGCCCCCGGCTTTCCCGAAACCGGCTGCTACTGCTGAAATTGGCGTGCCCATGCCCCCAATCTGTACGCTCAGTATTAAACGGGCACTGGAGAGCCGTTTGATTAAACCGGTACAGCTTGCCGGTCACCCGTCTGTGGAACATTGTCACCGGTTTGAGGAAACGTGCGACAATTTTGCCCAAACGAGTGGCCCATTTGCCCAGACGAGTGACCCGTTTGCCGAAGAGGTGACCTGTTTGCCCAAATAGGTGACCGTGTTATGGCTCATACGGGGGTTTCCTTTCAGCCATATGGGCGACCCCTTTGTCAAACTGGTGGCCGGTATGGCTAAACTGTTAACAGTATGAACCCGTTTAGTTTCATATAGGCAGCAAATGTTTTTTTTTTTTTTTCGTAGGGAGCGCTTTTGGCGCTGTACTTCAACAGGAAATGCACAAATGGCGGACGCCGCTTTTTTTTTTTAAGCTAAGTCTCATCAAGCGCCGCTACTGCATCTTTAGCCGCGAGTTACTGGCAATGCACTTAGCCTCCTCAGTGGCTAAGTGCTAAGGGCTCCGAGGCGAGAGCGCTGGCCTACGGATCCCCATGTGGCGGGTTCGAATCCCGGCCGAGGTGCCCGCAATCTGACGGAGGCTTATTGCGGAGGAGGCGCCGTGTAACCGAGCTTTCGGTTGCACGGCGAAAGATCCTCATATGGTCCAAATTATTCCTCAGTCATCCGCTGGGGCGTGCCAGATGCCCGTCGTTGGTTTGGCACGTAAAACTCCCAAATTTGACTGGCGATGCACTTGGCCTTGCTGCATTTCAGGCACTCTATCGATTTCGACACTTTGCTGTGTTGAACGAGCACAAGCCCCTTGCTTACAGTTTTCGTTCCCTGCGACCCGGCTGTGGCAGTCATTCTCTGTGAGAGCAGTGACGAATGCCATGTCTCTCAGAATTTGTATCAGACATCCGGCACGTCCATGGAGCAGAGAACGTTGTGGCTGATGCTCTGTCACGAATAGGCACCTGCAACAGCGAAACTGTGGATGTCGTCAACTTAGTAAAACTTGCAGCTGCACATTGCTACGACGCGCATTTGCGCGACCACCGTGCAACACCCAGCCAGCTTGTGTTCCGTGAGGTCCCTCTTTCTATGTGTTCCGTGAACCTCATCTGCGACGCACTAACGGGATAACCACGCCCCTACGTGCCACTACAGTTTCGCCTCCAGATTTTCCATGCCCTACACGCATTTTTTCTCCACTGAATCATGGCCACCCAACATCTTACAACATCTCGGCTCGCGTGGTCCAGCATCACGAAAGATGGCCGCCACTGGACCCGCACTTGCCTATTGTGTCAGCGCTGCAAAGTTCAACGTCACACAAACAAACCCCTGGGAACATCCAATCCTCAAAAACCACATTTTGACTACATCAAAATAGATAATTTCGGACCGCAGCCACCTTCCCAGTAATATGCCCACCCTCGGACTTGCATTGAACGCTTCACTCGCTGGACGGAAGTAGTCCCTCTCCACAAAATCACCGCGGAAACAGCCGCGCGTGCTCTTGTTGCATACTAGATTTCGGGGTCCGGCACTGCTTCCGCTCTAACGACAAACTGGGGCCGGCAGATTGAGTACAGTCTCTTCTGCAGCTTTACCAAGCTCCTAGAATCTCGGCGCATTGGCATCACTGCTTACCACCCCTTCTGATATGGCATGGTGGAGCGCGTTTATCACCAGCTGAAAGCCGCCCTCGAGGCCCGTTGATTTCATAATTGAATGGATGATGTGCCCGTCATTCTCCTCGGCATTCGGACAGCCCTCAAATCCGATCTCGGTTGCAGCGTTGCAATGTTAATCTACGGAACACTTCGTTTCGCCGGAGAATTCTTCACATCCACGCAAGCCGACACCTGCCTGGACTCCACCAGCTGCGTGACCAAACTCAGGGAAGCCATGACACACATCCGTGCCACCGCACCCTGCAGAAAACCCAGCCAATCTTCCTTCGTAAGCCAGGACTAGGAAACCTGCGCACGTGTTTTTTTTTTTTTTTGTGTGAACTGACGCCGTGCGAAGACCCCTGCAACCGCCCTACGGCGGGCACACAAAGAGTTAAGGCGAGATTCCAAGAACACAACACACGCAACTCGTGGCCGCACTGAGCTCGCCGAATTAGACCGCATTAAACCAGCTTGTTTGGATGGTGCCCCAACAGACACTCCTGCAACTGTACCACCCTACCCGGAACGGCCGCGTAAACAAACATTTTTGCGCCGAACGGTCTTCCACCTCCACCCGATCACCCACAGATCGTGGCCCCGAACGTCCAGCAGTCAAAGATAAAGACAAGCTGCGGCCCCCATGTGCATTGGCCACAGCACCTGAGCATACCGTCTCCTCTGACACCTGCTACACGCCACACTTGCTCCCCGGTGTTGAGAGGAAAACCTAGGCTCGGATAGGACGTTTCTACACACTTTCGCTTACTTTCTCACGAGGGAGTATTGTGGTCACGGACGGACCAACACACTGGGGCTCTCAAGATGACATTTCACCTCTTGACTCGATCGGCTTTTTAGATCATCGGATTATGATACCCGATTCATGTGCCACCTCGTCAACGGTGCTTGGCGGGTTTTCATCAGTACCGTGCAATATCCAGGTTGCATAACATCAGATAATAAACAGATGGCTTACCATCGCACCGCGGATACTGCTCTCTTGTCTTGTTGCCGTATTGGTATTGCTTTGCGATTTCACCAGTTCACGCCACTGCAGGGTAACCCTACGCACGAGGCTGTAAGGCAATACGGCGGAAGATCACCAGGAAGAGTGCACAGAGAGACTTCACAACCGAACGGCATCAGACTACAAAGAATGCTCCTTGTCTTCGGCCCTATCTTTACTCAATACACAACTTGTTTTCTTATCAACCGCTCCAGACCAGTTTAACTTCGAGTTAGAAAAAAAAAAACAAAAAAACTCAGACGCGACAAATGCAAAGGTTCAAGAGAGCTGGACAAGAATAAAGATAATATTCCGCCGAGAAAGAAAACAAGGGTGAGAAGGGAAAAACACAAATCAACAAATGCAGCTCGCTGAGTGGTGCGTGAACGACAATATCCACCTGGTTCTGTTTCTTATTTGTTTCCTTGTTCCCCTTCAGGAATTATTACCGTAATTTTTGTCCGGCTTGCTTGCACCTTTGCATTAATTGTGGTGTCATCATTACCATAAAATGCAGGCCATTCACCTTTGTTGGTGTTAGACTGGTGGCAGCTGATAAAATCCGTTTGCTCAACTGACGTCTACGGTTGGTTAGCTAAGTTGGTTGAGCGCTCCACTGGAAATGGAGATGTCCCTGGTTCGATACGAGGACCAGGCGGATGTTTTTTTGGTCGCGCACCAATCACCTAGTTTTGTTTGAAGATTAGTGTTTGTCACTGGTTCCCCTCGTTCGCGTTCTTCATTAACTATAATATTATTTTTGCCCAGGTCACTTCCGTTTTCGTATTAATTGCATTATCATCATAACCTAAAGTGCAGGGCGTTCACTCTGGTTGGTGCCAGACTGGTGGCGGCTGATAAAGCCCGTTTGCCTTACTAACGTCTAACTCCAGGTTAGCTAAGTTGGTTGAGCACTTCAGTGGTAATGTAAAGCTCCCTGGTGTGATACCAGGACCAGCCGGATTTTTTCGGTCCCGCACCAGTCATCAAGCTGCTTTTGGAGATTTGTTTTTGTCCTTTGCCCCAGTCGTCCCCAATCTTCATGGATCATTATCGTCATTATTGTCCAGCTTCCTTTCACCTTTGGTTTAATTGCATTATCATCATGACAAATCCTCTTGCTGTGTTCATTGTTGGTATGTCCCTTGACAATAAGCCTTTTGTGAGCGGACCGCCCTGCCGACCTTGAAGTAGCGCCTGCTTTGCTACTACGTCTCTCTTTTTTTTCTTTGGCCCTAAGCTGAAAGAGTGGTAAAAAGTGTGGTAGAAGGTGCGCGGTCGTCTGCTTAATCGACATTCTGCTCTGTGTCACTTGACTACGCCTTCTACGCGCGGATAACTGCTGGAGCGTGATCGCGTGGTAAACATTAATGGATGGGACTCTAGCGGTTCCGAATCTTGGAATGCCTGCTTCCTAACCTAGCTTTCAGTGTGCTTTGGCCTGTAGGGCTGCCGGGAATTTCAGTGGTAAATTATATATTGTCCGCGACAACGTATTCGAAGTGTACAATAGCTATTTGTTTTCGAAAAGTCATATTCGTGTATCGGTAACAACTATGCCTTCCAAGACCCAATCTAAATTATTGTGATGGGATTCGATTCGACAAATGACAGCTTGTGTCGCATTGTGTTAAATCTTCACAGAGCCTGTCCTTCTCGTTTTCGTTCTGTTTGAGTGGTTATTCTGCAGGTCTTGTCGACATATATCTCGGATTAGAAGTGTAAAGTTAGGTCTTTGTATGGTAAGTACACTGCAACTCACTTCTTGGCATCGACTTGCCGTTCGTCTACGGAAACTTTTCCAGATTACCTTTAGAATTTGGCATGTCCTATTCTCGGGGAAACCGGGATAATAATTTTCCGAAATTTTACCGGCAGTCGCATTTCATTATGTGCCTGAAATTATGTAACAACTACCGGTAGAATATGACTTGATTATTCCCTGCGAATTTCAAAGAAACACATTTAATAGACAACGTTTCGTGGATACAAGTATTTCATGAAAACACGTATCGTCGACAGTACCTTATCACTGACACTCGTTACGCAAATTGCACGCTATTGGGACATTTCATCGCGCTTGTATCACTGGCCGGCCGACCAGTTCACGTCGTTTCGCGGCGACAATTCGCGTTGGTTCACTGAAAAATTTTATTCCACCTAGACGTCCCGTACACCCGTATGAGCCATGTCTATGAACCAATCTTTAGATGAAACATAGCGTGTCAGTGATACGATCCGTTGATGTAACGTCGTTCCATAAAATGATTGCCACTGCCACTGCGTGACGTGTCCAGGCAGAATATCGGAAAAATTATTTTCAACGCTGCCGGGTGACTAGACAATATCCAGGAATTACTGCGTTTCTTGTTTGCTTTGCATTCTTCTCTTTAGGATAAAAGCCTAGTAGTACCTCATGGGAAATAAGCGCCAAAAGAACAGGGACAAAGAGTAGAATAACAACGACACAGGGCGCCCTGTGTCGTTATTATTCTACTCTTTGTCCCTGTTCTTTTGGCGCTTATTTGCCATGATGTACCAACTGGCCCACCTAAGCATTTTACTTAGTACTACCCTCTGAGATTTCACTGATCGCTTGCACGTTTGCACTTGTCTACGGAATAGGTTGTATGTAATAAACATCGAAGACACTCGAAAACAATATTTTGTGGATGTTTTGCTGCCTATTTCCGAAGAACCGTGCGAATACATTTTTTTTGGCTGTGGGCTTTTTCCATAATATTAACAGGTTTATCAAACTCGGGGCATGTTAAAGAACTTTAAGTTAGCCACCGTCCTATAGGTCCTATTTCGAACTAACGAATAATTTATCTGAATATCCGAAAGCCAGATCGAACGGGCGCCCATATCACACGGGTACCGTATAAACGGGTACCGGTACCCGTTTATACGGTACCCGTTTATACGGTACCCGTTTAATGCGGTACCCGTTTGATGCGGCCGCATCAAACGGGTACCGCATCAAACGGGTACCCGTGTCCCATATTCAAGTTAGATTCAAACGGGTCAACATTTTGCCATCTGTATGATTTAAATGAGTTGACCAGTTTGGCACCCGTTTGATTTTCAAATGTTCTTTGGTAAGGACCTGTGCGAGCTTGTCAATGAGCACTTGGGTATGTTCGGGTTCCTCGGCGTGTGAAGAACGGTGGTAAACTGCTCTCAATCCAAACGCGCAGGCGTCCATCATTGTCTCTGCCACAGACGAAAGTGTCTCCGGAGAGTCCAAGAATATTGTTACGAGGATCATGTGCACTTGCTCAGGAAGCCCCTGAAGAATTCACGCAGGATCAATCCGTCGAGTGGGTCGGCGCGGCCTTCAAGCAGCTGATGCATGCCGCTCAAAAGCTCCGACAACTTTTTGTCTCACAACACCTCGGTGGTCAGGAGTTGTTGAAGGCGACGTTGCTCTGACGTAGTTGTTTTGCGTATTAGTTCATCATTGACTATATTGTAGGGCTCTTTGCTTGGTGGTGATCGCAGAATGTCTAGAATTATTGGAGCTGTGGTTTGCGGCAATGTGATGACAACGTGGTCGAAGCTCGAGAGTTGTGACGTGATGCAATTGTTGTGGAGCAGGGAGTCAATGGTAAGAAACCATAGTTCTGCGTCCGATGTTCAAAACTAAGGGAACTTGAACGCCACAGCTGGTGCAACATTTAGAAATGCAAGGGACGCGCTGGTGGAGGCAGGAATGTTACTGGTGGAATGTGCAATGCTCGGAGTGGTTGGATAGTGTTGAAGCCGATGGGATGGCGGAAAGACAGTCGCGGAACGTCCGGGATCGCTACACCAATTGAAAGGACTAGCCTTTCATAATGTATTTACAACATCCCTGTCATCTCGTCATCTGATAATGTACTTGTAGTTGTGATAGTGACGTCTTATGAAGGTGCGTACCGTTGACCGATGCCACTGGTCGTTCTCTCTCAAGCCGTGACTCGCGTAGTGTGCGCGTGGCGTCTTTTTGTGTGTGACGTTGCACTCTCAGAAAAAAAGTGTATATTCTTGCACCCTTTGATTCATACAGGACACACCAAAACTTCCGTTAAACGTACAGCGTGCTGACGTAGAAAAGACGGCCTCGACCTTTACAGGGTGCTTGAGAAGGGTGAGAGAAGGGCGGAGAATTTTGCTACACAAGAGTGGGAGCGCGACTGCCAGTGGGATTGGTACTGTGGTCGGCGACACCGTGACATGGCTGCGAGGGTGGAAAGCTAAAGAGACAGTGCCTGAGTGTGGTCCTAAAAGCGGCTGTCTGGAGACTTGCGGTGTTTTTGTTGCCAATAGATTAGCGACGGCACTGATTCCAGGATTTTGCGAGTACTCGGCGACACGGACGGAAAGTGTAAGGAGCTTGTCGTGCGACATGTCTTCCGCGGCCGCTGGAACCAGGACCACTGTTGATGGAAGGGCGTCTGTCACGAGGGTCCTTGGTACACATGGTCTACTGGAGCCTCTTGCGCTCCGATTCAATCTTGTAGACTAGGATGACGGTATTCAGTTGGTCGAGGGGTTGCTCGGATCCGGAGTGACAACAATATAGGCTAACTCCATTGTGACGTCGGCTCGCAAGTATAACGCTGTCTAGATATTGAGTCTCCTGGACTATGATGTGTCACAGACGGAACTGTCCTCAAATTACATATGCTTTATGGTCGCAAATTTTGCAAAAAATGGTGGCAGCCGAAAATTCTGGACCGCTGCTAACGGTAACTGGAAGGTGTCGCAATGAGGAGCACTGGACTGGAGAGCGTTAACCATCGGATCAATTCGCTTTGCACCAGCGAGTCAGATTCCATGTTACTAAATCTGTAGGAACTGGGACGAAGGGACATACGTCTTACAGCTTTTCTATAAGGACTACTGTTTTCTTTCCTTGCGCTGCGAAGGCCCTTCTCCTTTGTTGTCGTCATACATGTAGGGGTGTGAGCGGGCCCTGAGTTTCGCTAGAAGTCTTTGCATTCATCCTCGCTAGTTGCCTTGCACTATTGTTGTGCTACAATATTAAAATCAAGATTCCAAAACCTTTTTTTTTTGTCATGGTGTCAGAAAACTTTAGAGTGTCGTCTGAGACGCACATATTCAAATATTTTCATGGTAGCTATTGAATGTCATATATAGTAATAGTCATAGTGGAGGGCTGGAGAAAAAATCTGTTCAGGCGGCTTTTGCTGGCATAACATTACACTGCCTATTTTAGATACGTCTCAGTTAGCCGTATTCGTGGGACACAAATATTTCCGCTTGATAATGCATATGCACTAACGTAAAGATAGCCAATCACTTAATTTTTATTCATAGATAGGTTACAAGGAATTTCATATAGAATAAAATAATTATCTTTTAGCCCTTAGATAAATGAGCCCTCTGTTTTCCGTGACTTACAATTTCGCATACAGAAAGAGCATCAGACGACTAGTTGCACTTTTCAAAGAATACAAGTTTACATACACGCAAGTAGATGGTTGCATATATTTAAAACGCCGTTTTTTAGTTATACTACTGTTTCTGCCGTTCCAAATAACTTCTACTCCTATAATTTTACTCTCTAATGCTTTTTATATTTTTTATAAAGCAAGTAATTTCCAAGGATGTTTGCATCACTCTAAATGTGGTACTAAATATATAATGTTACCTGAAAACTTTAAGACGCAAACGCTGTTTTCCGACCTTTAGCGCCGGTAAGTCTGCGTATTGATAATTTGCCGGTGTCCTACAATCGGATGCTTTGACCAAATATAATGCGCAGTCGATACGTTTGCCGAATAAACACGCCTCTGGAAATAAAATTAAAAAAAAGATCACTGTGATAACGATAAATTCACGCGAGTGATCTTTATTTCCTCTCTCTCCTGTGATCTTTGGCGGTTTTTCTTGCACTGCAAGGCGGAACGAGCGTTGATGCCGTGTTATTCTACGAAGTTTTGCCGTAACGCAGCGGACAAGAGAAGTGGAACACGGTCGAGGGGCACCGTCGGAGGAAAGAGGTGGAATAGAAATAAAGACCGCAGCAGGAGGAAAATGCGCGGTATTGAAATCCAGACGAAAAATTAAAGCCGTTTTCAAATCCCTATAACGCCGGATTAGAGCGCAGCTCCTGAGGTGGAGGATGGGAAGGCTACTGAAGGGAAGGTATATCCTTCCTCCCTCCTCCTCACCTCCTCGTCCTGTCTGCTACTCCTCCCTCCAAGCGGCGTCGCCGTCGTCTCATGAGGGTCACGTGACCTCACGGGGGTCACGTGACGTCACCGAGGTCACGTGACGATGACGATGACGTCATCAGTGACGTCAGTGATGACGTCATCAGTGACGATGACGATGCCGATGACGTCATCAGTGACGATGACGATACGGATGTTAATGACGTCATGACTCACGCCACTGATGACGTCATCAGGGACGATGACGATGCGGTTGCCGATGACGTCACTGATGACGTCATCCGTGATGTCACGCGTCCCATAATCCGCCGCGCGGTTACGCTGACGCCGGCGCCGCTCAAGCCGGAAACGGGCGCCTAAGAGCTGCACTCTAAAGGGAAGACAATGAAACCGCCACTAGTACGAAGCCTACGATTCTTCGAGCTGCGAAGAAAAATACAACATCGACCACCGCTACACAGGTGCAGAGCCTGCCCGCAACGAAATAGCAGCAAGAAGCGCACCGTCGAAGCAGACTTTGACCGCTACAACGCACAGGCTCACCTCCTAGACACTACACAAAGGCACGTATCAGAAGTGCCTGTGTAAAACTAGACTTTTCAGGGCGACACCTATAGTCAACCAGTGAGATTTGATTGCTAACCCGCGGGTTACTCGTAATCATTAAACTCTTGGGGCATCCACCCCCCCCCCCCCCCCCCCCCCCGGAAATAAACTATAAGACCAGTGTTTGCGTTGACAACTGTTACAATGGTAACATACCTGCACAAACCTGATGCTAGGCGAACACCCGATTGATTGCATTTAGCCAAATGGCTCGGAAATTCGTAACAGCAAATACCTGCTCAGTACTAGAGCTATTGTGGCAATCAGGACGTTAGCACAACTTACAGAATAGTGCACCTTGTTTTAAAGGAACTGACATATTTATTCATAACAAATGCGTACGGGGAAACAAGAAAATCAAGACAAATTATTAAAACAGTTAACGTAAGGTGCTAGGCTTACGCTGATACTGCTACTCAGACACGCACACGGACCATACCTCTCATGGCGTGTACATTCGACATATGCTTGCTGCTGAATACGCCCTTAACACTCAGGCGATTTTTTTTATGGTCGCTGATTTGCCTCAAAATTGGCTCAACGCACCGATAGACATGGCATTAAAAGTTCCCCAAGTATTGTGTGAAAAGAAAAAAAATTCGCAAAGTTATTGAATTTTCGAATTTCGTTTTCATCGTGTTTCTCAAACCGGGAGCCCCTACTGGCAACATTGAAGTGTGACGACAGAAATGGTACAAAGTGGGCAGTAAGCCATGCTCCGAATAATTAGAAGACGTTTGATGGTGGGAAAAGAATGTTTGGTAACTGATTCACTGAGAAGCACGCAAGAAACACTCGACATACTCTGTTTAAGACTACACGCACGACCTGAAACTCTGTACCATGTGTGGCGTCACACCATTGAAGAGCGCGCGAAAATTTGAATGCTGGTTTCGGCATCATCTTCATTTACGGTTTTCTCAATTGCTATTTTGAATTTCGAGAAAATAAATAGCATACCATGACGACTGAAGTCCGGGTAGTCAGAAAATGCAATTTGTTTAGGTAGCTCAAAAAACGGCCAGAGTACCCCTTTAAACATGTAAGGAAACGTGATCTGACTCGGTATTTGTAAAAAGAAACGAGTTTTTAGATTAAAAAAGGGAGGGAAAATTTCATTTTATATAGAGAGACAGCCATCACTTAGTCTAATACGTTCGTTGATCAAATATTTTAAAAAAAATATATATATATATACTGGCAACAAAATACTATTACCGCACAGAGAAACAATTTAACAAGCAACATTCCACACGCGAATCACATTTTCAAATAATGAGAGCAGATAAGTGGTTCTCAGATAGCTAAGCACTTTTTTCTTTTGGGCGCGTCATAGATCAGAACTACTTCCACCGATATTGCGCCTCGCGGCGTGAATATATCGCTAAACGATTCGCCCTGTAAGCTGTTTTGTAGAAACTGGTGCTCAAACTGATTAAATAAAATGTTAGTTTATATTTTAAGTATGTGATTTAAAAAAAAGATGGGTTAGTTTTAAAGCGGTAGTGTTATAGGCCGAACCAGGCTCAAGGTCGCGTAACTAAGGTCACGAAACGCTCGTGGCTGAAATGTTCATGGCTGAAGCGATGGCAGCTGAAGCGCTCCTAGTTCAAGCGATGGCGGCTGAAGTTTATGTGGCCTTAGCGCGGGTGGCCGAAGAATTCGTGGCACAAGCGTCCTTGGCTGAAGTGCGGGCTTTAGAAGCTGTTTTGCATCGTTAGCATAAGACGGGTCGCCTAAGCTCTCGTCGCGTAGGTGCCGGTCGCGTAAGTTCCGGCCGCGTAAGGTCCGGTCGCATAAGCTCCGTTTTCGAAACGCCAGTCGCGCAACCGCCGGTAGCTGAATTTGACGTGACTAGACCTTTTTGACCTCGTACTCGACGTTCTTCTAAAAGTCGTCCTTTAGATCATCCTAGAGGTCGTCCTCCATGGTGTCTTAGATGACGTCTTTGAAGAAGTCGTCAGGACGTCACCTGACGCCTGCCTGCCTGGACAGCATGCGCCGCTGTACTGTGTTTGTCGTATCCTGGATAGTTACATTTTGCATACAGCTTTGAGAACCAGCTGGAAATGGAGCGATGTGGTATGGTTTCGGTTTCGATTGAACAGCCGTTGTCTCCGCTCGCGCGACGAAGCACGTGCAACGGCAAGCCTGCCAAAGTTGCCCTCACATGGATGTGAACAAGATTGCGCGACAAAGGCCCCAGCCGCGACGCTTACAATTTTTTTTGTTTTACGTTTGCTTACTTTTGACGAATATCTAGCACGTCGTGAACCAGTAAAACTGTGGTAAGCATTTTTTTCGGAATTGCTCGGCAACACCCACAGCACTGTACCCTTGTGGGATGTCTCAGCAGTTAAACACCGAGCAGAGAGTTCCGTCACAACATGCTGCATCACATGACATCAAAACACGTAGTGCCCTTCGTTTGTCCAGCACTTAAAACAAAATATGTTTTTTTTTTTATTTTTCTAAGAATATCTGGTTCAAAAGCCACTTTTTCTGCTCCGGAACACTGTTTCGGCTGCTTCAAAAGCTACTTTTGCTGCTCCAAAACATTGTTTTGGTTGCTCCATAAGGTGCTCTAAAATGGCTTAGCCCAGTCACATCACTCATCATTGCATAATGCTTAGACGAAAACCCAGCTAAACTCGTTAAGGTTGTTCCACTTGTTCGTTTATAAGCCAATTATATTCTATCTATATTTATGAACTGTGACCTAAGAAGTTCTGATGTCTTGGGATGGCAAGTAAACGATGGATTTGATATAAAATTAATCCTATGGAAATTCCCAATTAAGTGAATTTACAAATCTTGCTATATTAATAATCTTTCTTTAATTTGGGTTAAAATGAAAGCCGTTTACAATTCCCTGTAACGCCGGATTAGAGCGCAACTCTTGAGGAGGATAATGGAAGGGTACTGAGGGATAGGATAAAAGGGTACTAGGGATAGGTGACTCCCTGAGGTCACGGGACCTCAGGGGAGGGGGGGGGGGGTCACGTGACCTCATGGGGAGTGACCCTCCCTATGAGGTCATGAGATATTTATTGTTCACTGAGACGTCCGTTTTGTTAAGTCACTGCAGCTAGCATTCAACAGGCTCTGGCCGTCGCTGCAAGGTGTGACAACACGCCAGCTAATTTTGTATGTAGGAACGATTCCTGTCGTCGCGCATCACGTACAGTTCAGTGATTGATATTTACGGTTTTTTGCCGCTCCAAGTTACGGACAACACGCCAGCTAATTTTTGAAGCCGGAACAATTCCCATATCTGTGGATCACGTGCATGAGAGTTACGGTTTTCTGCCATGCTTCTACGGATCAAGTTACGGGCAACAACCGTAGGGCCTCACTACTGTAATGCACGTAATACCTAGTTAATGCTGTGACTGTGATGCAAAACAACGGAAGTTGTACCGGCGTCAAAAAATAACAGGCAATTCCTAGTAATTTGACGGTATTTCTTTTTTACAGTGTACGGTGCCCAACTGAAATCGTCTCCCCCACGTAAAGAACGTTCCCTCTAACCTCTGTGGCAGCTTATTTAATCACTGACTACTGAGGTAATGCTCATCAAAAAATTTCAGTAGCGTCGGCCAATATTTCTAAAACAACTATTTTATTCCTATTCGGGCTCTTTTAATACGTTCGAATGCATTTTGGCCGGAGACATTTGGCGTAGCCTTCGTCCCCGTCTCTCGGTAAACATATGTCCGTGTCGGGACAAGGCGTTCGCTAGCATCCGCCGTTGTTCGGCTGGCCCATCGAAAGACGCAAATATCATTTCGGCGTTCCCGTGCACGTCTCGCGCAGCTAATACCTGCTCCTGGTGTGACGCAGCGGGCGAACGTTCCATTCCCTGCGCCAGAGATGATGGGGCAACAAAGGGAAAAAGAGGGGAAAACGCACTATAGCGATATACCCGTCGTTCCTCAAGTCCAGGATTATACCCTCACGGCAGAATAAGTCGTGCCCCAAAATAACAGGAAGTGACATACCTGGCAAGTAAACGAAAAGATGCCTCCTTCGCCTGCCGTCAAGGCCAAGGTGAAAGCGCATCGCACATTGCGTTTCTGCCAATCCCGTCGGTAAACGCAGCGGAGTTACAAGTTCCCGCGCGCAAAAGGTTTCTGTTACGGCAGTCCTTGTACACAATATCGCCAATTAGAGAAAGAGTATAACCTGTATTAATTAGTTCCGAATATTCTTGACCACCGATCTCTACCCGCACGTACGGGCCCTTCTCAGGTGTCGTGCCCTGAGCCCGACACGCCGACGGGGCCATGGCAACGCAGTCACCGGCCGCAATTTCCGCCCTGCCGGCACACTGATGCTGGGCCTCGGCAGCGGCCGGCAATCTCGACTCAAAGGACCTGTTTAGTGGCGCCGGCCTCTGGCGTTTCCCTGGAAACCATGAGAACCAGCCGCCACCCCCGTACAATGCCGCGTGATGTGCCCAAGACGGTGACAGTCGTAACACCTGACTTGTGGCCGGTCGTTACGCGCAACCTGTCCATCATTATCCTCACGCCACACTTAATTTGTGGCAGACCGCGGTGAGTCATGATTCTCGCGACTGTCGTGACCAGTCGCGCCTCCGCTGTGGTTAACCACAGCGCCACCCCTACTGGTCTGCACTCGGGTCGAGTTTGCGTTAGCTCCCCTGTGCCTTTGCTCGTAAGCGAAGGGCTCCAAAGCCCGGGGCGTTATGGCTACCCCGTGACTGCGCTCCGCAACGGCCGTATACGCCATATGCGACTCTATGGGAATGTCCGCGGCGCGTCCCATACAAAAGTGGTCTATGGTCGGCTATAGAAAATCCTTTGTATGGCCGGCTATAGAAAATTGGCCCAATTAGCTATAGCCGCTTCTATGGCTGTCTATAGCTTTTCTTATGGTCTCCCCTATGGTTGTCTATTGCTTTTTCAATTGAAATTGGGCTTTCGAATTCTGTATGGTTTAGTCTATGGGTCTCTTTAGAAAGGATGCTATAGCCGCCTATGGTTTTTCTTTTGGTTTCTTTGGCCGTCAATAGCTTCTTGTAAGGTCTTCTATAGAGATCTCTATGGCTTACTTTATGGATCTCTTTAGACACCGTGCTATAGCTGCCTATGGCTTTTCCTATGGTTCCTTTAGCCGCTTATAGCTTCTTGTATGGTCTGCTATAGAGATCTCTATGGCTTACTCTATGGATCTTTTTAGACACCGTGCTATAGCTGCCTGCCTATGGCTTCTCCTATGGTTTCTTTAGCCGCTGATGGCTCTTCGCATGGTCCGCTATACCTCATTCTATAGCTCGTCTTATAAGTCTCTTTACCATCGTGCCATAGCTGCCTGTAGTTTTTCTTTTTACCGCAATCGTATGAAATGTGAAACAAATTATTTGTTGTCACTGGACATCTTTAAAAAAAACCTTGTGAGACGTGCCGAACTTCATAGCCCCATTTAAAACAGAGAGCTAGCATTTCAACAAAACAACAACAAAAACAAATGCACTCACTCAGGTGTTTGCAAAAGCACAGGTAAACAGACAAAAGGTATTGTTTTCAAATCTCCCAGAAGTTTATTACACACAGCCCGTTCTGTACACAAGCACCACACTAAGCAATTTCTACTATGTGAACAGGTATTACTGAGCTGTTATACAACTGAGAATATTGCAAAGCAAACAAGAACCAAAGGCAATTCCTGGGTAGTGTCTAGTCCCCCGGCAGCCGGCCGAAGTCCCCCCTCCCCCCGAAATTCTAATGCCAGTCGCAACTCATTGGCGCTGCAATCAGTTTATAAAAAGACGTTTCATCGAGATCGTTTCATCAACACGTGACGTTTATAAACAACTCAAAATATGTTTTTTTTTGTAATGATTTGCCAAGAAGTGGCGTGAACGGGTGGGCTGAGTCGGTGAGCACGCGCCTCAGGAATACAGGCGCGACGAAATGTCCCTGCAGCGTGCAATTCGCGTAACGAGTGCCGACTAAACGTGTGTCCAGGAAACGTGTATCCACGAAAAGGTGTCTATGGAACGTCTTTTCACAAAACGCAGGGAGAATAAGAATGTAAGTATTCTACTACAATTTTCACATGATTTCAGAGAGCTAATGGCAGGCGACTGCGGTAGAATTACGGGGAAATTATTCTCCCAGCTGTCGGAAGATAGGCACTGCCAGGAGATAGACACTACAGAACGGTCTATTGTCGCCGAGTAGGTTGCAGCGCACTTACGTTCAAAATACCGAACTTGAAAAATGTAATCCGAAATATACGTCGACACGGGCACTGCGGACCAACCACTCAAACACAAAACCGAGAAGGAAGGGATCCGTGAAGATTCACCACGATGTAGCTCAAGCTGCCATTTGCCGAACCGAACACTGAACGCACCACAAGAATGTCTTGGGCTTCTTTAAAGAAATCGCTTGTTGCCGACATACGGGTAGGACTTTTCGATCGGGATACTTTTTACCATAGAAGCGAAATCCACAGCAGCCCCGCGGGCCGCACGACACGCGAAACTAGGTCCGCAAGCAGCCTCATTCCGGGATTGGCAGCGGCTAATGCGTCATCCGTCAAACCACGTGATCACGCTCCTTCAGTTACATGCGCACACAGAGCGGAGTGAAGCGATAAAAAGTCTACGGTTGATTGGTCCGCCGAGTCCGCACCTTCTACAATGCTTTCAGCTAAGGGAGAGAGAGAAAACAGAGGAATTGAAAAGCAGAGCTCCTTCAAGGCCAGAACGGAAGTGCGATCACAAACACTAATGTTCAGGGGCATACCAACAATGAACACAGCGAAAAAAAAATTGGCGTGCTCTTTATGTTTATACAGCCTTGATGGAGATGCGCCTCAACGGGTAATCGGTCTCTTAGCTGTAGATGAGAAATTTAGCCAGTGCGGTACAACCGCTAACCTGGGATTTTTAACGTGCATCACGCAGTAGTGATCACACGAACGCGTGCCGGTACGAAACTCATCCAGATCGAAACGGGCGGGGGCGGCGGGGATCGAACCCAGGAGGTTCCCAGCGGAAGCTTTCGCTCCACGCTCCGAGCTGAGACGCGTTAGCCCACTCGGCCACTTCCTCCCTTGATCACAGCGAGAGAATGTTTCGTTTATATACTGTTGACAGTTCCAGCCAAGGTTGATAGTGCAGTGGATGCTATGTGTGGCCTTGGGCTTAAGGCAGGTGCCGTGGCCAGCGTTATCACCAGCTTCGAGACAGTTGTCACGGGACCCTAACCGGAGACATGGTTGACCTCAAACACGCATAGCGTCTACTCTGCTGTCACTACCGAGTGAACAGGACAGCTCCATAAAGGCCCCCCAGCTTTTGGATTTCTTTCCAAAGCTGCACTTCCCAGAAGTGATCGAAAAAAAGGCAGATTTGAAGATATCATATTTTACGCCGTGAAGCCCACATAATTTATTATGAATAATTAATGGCGAATACTTTTTTTTTTTGCGCAGGATGTCCACAAATAAATAAATAAATAAATAAATATATATATGTATATATATTTTTTTTTACCAAGCACTTTTGAATTATGTGTACACTGTCAGGTTCGCATTTTTAAACTTCAATTTTAGGAATCTTTGCATCGTTGTGGCATTTCTGATTGCGTGGTTTAAGAAATTTGTGCCGTAGTACGTTTTTCATCCGTGAGTTCAGTCTATATCACTGCCTTCAATTACAATCTCTGAGCACCATGAGGAGACATGGTGGGGATGTGTGCTCCAAGAAGCTCCAATGACTTTAATGTCTCATAATTTAAAGAAAAAGAAGAAAAATTAGCCACAGCGCTTGCTGATTTGTTGAATTCGCGGAACAGAGAGATAATAGGACGCACCTATAGGGTAGCGCATGCCTTCTGATACTTTTGTTTTTTTCGGCTGTTATTTGCGTATATTTCATCGTTCTCGACATGGGCGTTGACGGACATTGCATCGCTGCTTACGCCCCTGCCGGGGTACGCTTCTTTGTTGTAACGACACTCTATCGCGCTATAGACGCGTCGATGTAGCGCTCATGAAGTCTCGAGAGAACTGTCAATCGTTTAGTCAGAGCAACGACGCAGCAAACGCGAAGTGGGAGACGACTGCGCCTCACTCTGATAAAATGTGAGCGTGGGACTCTCGAGCAGCGTTAACTTGCTGATGATGCAGGGCGCTGCTTTGTCGTTGAGAATCTTTTTCCTGCGAACGCCGGCGAAAACGTTCCAGTGCTCGGCGTACCCTAGGCAGCAGGAATCCCGGAGAAAAGCTCACCGGAGAAAAGCTCACCGGAGAAAAGCTCACCGGAGATAAGCTCACCGGAGATAAGCTCACCGCAAAACCGGCGGATGCCGAGAAAAGCTCACCGGCCATTGAGCGTATGCGGAGAAAAGCTCACCAATTTTTTTCTTTTTTTTATATAGAGGCTGTTGGATCACGCGTAACCTAAATAAATTTATTAACATTAAAATTCGTCAGCTTTGTAAAAAGAAAATACCCTTTTTTGTAATATTATTATTGGGTATATTGCTCCGAAATTAATCGCGGTTGAGTGTTTTCTATGGCTTACTCTCTACGCAACGAAGCCTGAGTGAAAACTGTATGCTCCTGAAGATCAGGAAAGAGTTCAAAAACTTAATAATGTCTGCCTAAAACCTAAAATTCAAAACTGTAAGTGCCGAAAATCCGAAAGTGCATGCGCAACAAAGCGGTGCCTGACATTCTCTTTGAAGCCTTTGTTCTCCTTTGAAAACAGGATAAAGCATTCAGTAGGATATCGAGGCTTCTATCTTCTGCGGACATGCACGTTTTCCAGTCGTTCGTCCTGGGGTTTCCACTCGTTGCCTTTGTGGGATAATGCCCTTCTACTGCGAACCACTCGTAACCTTGAGAGATGCACTGGCTAAGCGTTGTAACTCGTCACCTATATAATAAGTAGTCTTGCGTAATGTAGCCAATAGGGCGAGTTGGTAAACGTTAATCATGATGAAAATCGCTCAGACAACGACGCCGGAGAGAAGACAACAAACAGGACAGGACGAGGCTGTGCTCGCAACTAAAGTTTTGTTAGTGAAATTAATAGCGTAGCCGACACTGATTACATCAACAAACACCTGCTTATCTATTAGGCACTACACAATATTGGGAGCTGAAACGGTTCACCACACCGCTATTCATATTAGCTCGCAATAAACAAACCTCTTTATCTGACAGAGCTACCGAAGGCGCACTGTCAGCTGTCAATAAATTGTTGTCTTTTTTTTTACCAGTGTACGATGTTCTTATTTTATACTTGCGGCTTAATTAATATACAGAATGGGTGATTAATAATTTCTGAGGAATTAGTAAATATGCCCAATGAACTTCAAGAATATTACAAAAAAGAGGACATATTATTAATGAGGTGACGAATGCGAATTGTGTTAAATTGCCACATTTGACGCAGAATCCGCTAAGTTAAAAAAAAATCGGTGAGTTTTTCTCCGCATCTGCTCAAAGGCCGGTGAGCTTTTCTCCGCATCTGCCGGTTTTGCGGTGAGCTTTTCTCCGGTGAGCTTTTCTCCGGTGAGCTTATCTCCGGTGAGCTTTTCTCCGCCGCCCGGCAGCAGCGCCTGTCAGCGACCGCCCGCGCAGCGTCGCAACCTTTCTGGAGCCTACTGGCAGTCTGCGAGAGCCGACGATTTATCGTCGCAACTTAAATGGGAGCATTTTATGAATTCCTGCGACGAACATGAAACATCGCGAACATGAACTCCCGCGAACATGATCCCCGCGACGGCGAACCGCCGGCGCTCGCAGACGGAGGGTTCCGATGCTGTGCGAACGGTTGTTGGAGGACGCTGCGTAGGGTATACGCCGGGCGCTGGAACGGCTTCGAAGCCATTCGAAGGGCAAAGGATTCGCGACGACCAAGTAGTGTCTTGCATGTTCAGTAAGCTAACGGGGCTCGAGAGTCCCAAGCTTACATTTCCACAGAGCGAGCGCGGCCGGCCAGATCGAGGCGCAGTCAGCACTCGCGTCGCGATTGCTACGTCGTTGCTCTACCTACACCGATGACATGTGCACCGGCATTTGAAACCACCCTCTCGAGACTTTATACGAGTCCAATAGACGGCTTTATAGCGCGATAAACCGTCGTGACAAGAGTAAAGCTCACCTCTGTAGTGGCGTAAGCAGCGGGTTTATGTTCGTTGACGCCGCGTCGAGAACGGCGAAATATACACAAAAAACATTAAATATATTTAACACAGCAGGCACAAAGAAATACAAACATGGCAGGGACACGGACAAAGTAGAAGGCGCGCTACGAAATACATATCCTTACAAAATACACTGGAAACGACAGATAATTAGAGCTAAAAAACGGAAGATTGAGATGACGTCAACGCCGAAATAAGGCAACGCGCAGGGAAAGCAGCCGGCAAAACTGCAATAGTCATATAGGCAGCTAAGGACGCTTTTGTGATCGTGGGCGTATAGCCGCGGCGACGTACGCCCCGTTAACCTGGCTGAAGAAAATTATCGCCCGATCGAGCGCATGAATGACTCTCTTTAACTTTCGTACATCTGCAGTAAAAAAAAAAAAATAATAATAAGAAATAAAAAAAAGGTCGCGGGCCTATAGCCTAAGCAAACCATTGAGCCGACTAAAAAAATTGTATGGTCGCGAGTCTATAGCTCGGGAGACATACATCCCTCTATAGCCGGCTAAAGCACATTGTAAGATCGGAGGCTATAGCTTTGGTGACATAGAACACTATTAATCCGGCTAAAGAAAATTCAATGGTCGCGATTCTATAGATTTAGGGACATACACCGCTCTATGGTCGGCTAAAGCATATCGAATGGTCGGAGGCCTATAGCTTTGGTGACATAAAACACTATAGAGGCCGCTAAAGAAAATTCGATGGTCGCGAGTCTATAGATTTAGGGACATACACCACTCTATAGCCGGCTAAAGAGCATTGAAAGGTCAGAGGCCTATAGCTTTGGTGACATAAAACGCCATAGAGTCGGCTAAAGAAAATTCAATGGTCACTATTCTATAGATATGGGGACATACTCCACTCTATAGCCGGCTAAAGCACATTCAATAGTCGCGAATCTATAGCATCAAGGACATACATATTTCCATAGCTCGCTAAAGAATATTGAATAGTCGCGAGTCTATAGCTGCGTAGTCATAAATTATTCTATAGCCAGGTATAGAAATCGGAATGGTCGAGATTCTAAATCTTTGAAGACATACATTTTTTTATAGGTGGCTATAGCCTGTTTTATGGTTTCTTATGGCTGACCATAGAGGGCCATAGAAGGTCATAACTCACCATAGGATTTTCCATAGACGTCCATAGACCATTTTTGTATGGGTAGGCTTTAAATCCAGGGTGACATCGCCGTCCCGCTCCAGCTGCCTTCTCTGCGTCAGACGCGGATGGTTCGGCCCTCGAGTAGAGCTCCTGGAGCCCGCGGACGTACTCCACGAGGCTCTTGTGGGGTGCTGAGTGCGGCTAGCTAGCTCGTCCCTAATCCGCATCTCATGATCATCAGGCTAAAATTCCTCCCTAAACCGCGTCCGCAAGTCAGCCAGCGATAGAAACGGTCGTTGCAACCGCCTGCAACGCGACGCGGCGCCCGTTAACGCGATCGGCATGATCTGCACCAAGGCCAATTTGTCTGATGCTTCCAATGCGGCTGCATACGCGTCTAAGTCCTGCAAGAAATCGTGAACCGATTTTTTGTCGGAGTATCCCGCATAGGTCGGCGTCGGTACGGACAACAGCGGTCGGGGCAGAGACGTAGGCGCGGCACTTGCGACACCTGAAGCCGTCGCGATTTGTCGCGAGAACGTCGCCATCATTGCCGTCATGGCGCGTATAAACTCACCGATATCTGCCGCGCCTCCAGTTCAAGCTGGTAGTAAGATCCCAGCATCTGGAGATGTCAGCGTACTAGAGCCCTCTCCGGCCCCCGTAACGTCAGACACTTCCTGAGCTCCACTCTCAGACGAGTCAAACTCGTCTCTACTGGGGGCCGACCTCGTCTTTGGGGGGCATAGTTAGCGTCCATCTTTTTACACAACGCTGCACGCTCAATGGATCTGTGGGACTGCCCGGGACGAACGGAACAAGCAGCAGGCAATCGGCCCCGCGTTGGATGCGCCAGTTGTGTAAGTCGCTCTTTCATACAGCCGCCCAATCGGTCCCCGCCTGGTCCGTCCTCCCAAAAAGTCACACCTTCAAGGAGGTGCGAGAAAACGTTTTACTGTTCCTTGCTCTCTCTTGACCGTGTTTTGACCGTGGATCGCCGAGTCGTCAGGGCTTGCCGCGTTGCCGGCCGTTTCCGTTCGCTCTTCGTCTCGAACTGCTCGCGCACCCGTCTCGAGCGCCGGTTTGCGGGCCGCAGCATGCGCCCCCCTGCGCCGTCTTCCTCCTCGGCTTCCCACAAACCTCTGTGAAAACTTACCTTACTCACTGACTGATTGAGTTAATTTTCATCACCAAATTTCCAGTAACGTCTGCCAATATTCCTAAAACAGCTATTCTATTAATATTTGAGTACCATTCGGCTCTGTGAATATTTACGACTGCCTTTTGGCCGGAGACATTTGGCACAGACAATTCAAAAATTCATTAATGAGGACACCAGAGGGCTCTGTTTCATCTTCACCTACGCCGACAACTTCCTCGTAGCCAGCACAACCGCAGCTTAACACAAGCAAATCTTCCATCTAATGTTCGACAGACTTCAACAAGCTGTCGTTGTCACAAGCTCAAGCAAGTTTGCGTTCTGCGCAAATAATTTGGAGCTTGAAGGTCGCCGAATCGCACCCCAAGAAATCGTACCCCTTCATGAAACATATACCATTTCACATTGTCCCCAGCCAGATTCTCGCAAACGGCTTCAGAAATGTCTTGGCAGGTTTATAACTCACTGTGCCAGTTTGATCAAAAGCATTAACAGAGCTGCTGAATATTATAACGGTGCCTCGATCGTCACTTCTCAGGAACAATCAGACGGACTCAGCATTCTCTAAGTAAAAAAAGCTATCGCAATTGTTACTCTTATCGCACCCCCAAGCACTGACGATGTTAAATTTGTTGAATGTTTTTCTTTCTGATATTACTCTTTGTTGATAGTGTAGTTAGTTTTTCTTATTTTTTTTTACAAATCTTAGAGCACGGATAGAAAACCTTTAATTAAACTGACACTTCATGGCATTATGAAATTTACACCTATTTTTTTTCGTGCTCTTTTCATTGATTGGAAACATTTAACAATGCATATCTTTGTTTTAAAAAAAATCAATGACAAAGGCAATTTTTAATATAATGAAAGAAATATTTTAATGTGATAAAAAAATATGATTAAGACAAATAAATTTTATTTAAATAGATATTATATTATTTTATGAACATGTTCTAATTAACTGATGTTTGATGTGTTTGCATTTGTCTTACGGCTATCACTTGCTACAACACCGCGCGGAAAATAAATTATGACACATTTTCTAGCATCCATAACTATAACTGACTAGGACTTCTTTGTTCCAGGCAATTTTCGTCAAGTAAATTCCGTGTGTCGTTCGGTAAAACGTGTGCCTATGCCCTGTTTAACATCATGTTCACCAGGGGGACCTCCGCACCACGGCTTGTTGAAACATTTGTTAGGTGAGTGAAAGTATAACAAAAATTAGCCGACATTAACTGAAGTCATTTCAGTTGTGTCCAGTCCACTCTCTAACGTATAAGGGAATAAAGATTTTACAAAGCGAGCGTCTGTCTCGCTCAATATTATGCACTGGCTACACAAGCCCTGAGAATAGTGGCATCAAGTGAGCCTTCCGCTATTTCGTCGCCCAGTTATTCTATATGCTTTTGGCATCGGATGTCAATGGCAGTATTTTGGGCACTTGAGTCAGCTTATTCCCTAATTTCTGTAGAACGCCGGGGGCTAATTTTTATTTGAATAAAAAAAAAACAAGAAAGAAAAAAAAACAACTTAATTTATAGTTCCAAGCTGTTGATGGAAACTCCTGTGCCCATTCGGAGTCCTCAAAGCAACGAGCTAGGGATTTTTAAGCTTCTTCTAGTGTGTGTCCTTACACATAGTCTAAACATCTTCTTCGGGCATTAAGTGCGTGCCAGTAGTATTTGTTCTGCGCTCTAGTACAAAAGAAAACTATTGTAACGAAAAGTAATTGTACAGCCCTTCCACTTCACGTGAAGATGAAGAACCAGCTAAGCTGTTCTTTTTAGGACGTCTAGGACGACCTCAAGGACGACATTTAGTGCGACCTCGAGGACGACACCTAGAGAACGACTCTTAGGACAACCTCAAGTACGACTTCTGGATGACGTTGAGGACAATGCCTATATATGATAAAAACGGATCACGACCGCACTAAGAATGCCAAGGAATGCTGACTCACACTGGTACCCCCCTTTATATATATATATTCATACTTGCTACGAACACTGGAGAGTTTACTGTCAACATCCGCGGACGCATTTTCTTCAAGTTCCTATCGCATAACAGCTTTGCTGTATAGCGGAGAGCGCGGGTGAAAGCTCAGTGTAGCACAAGCAACTAGAGCGACAGCTGCGCCTGTGTGAAGCGCGCTTCTCTTTCAGTGCAGGCATTGTTTAAGGCACCATGCTCGTGCTTGTAGCATCCAGCGCGGCCCCACAAAGTTTGAGAAAATCACAATATATTTAGACTTCAAAATCAGGGCCGCTAAACTCGTCAAACACAAAGTCGGGGCCGAAGTTCACGGAGCACACCGATTGGCCTATCACGATGATGACTTCGCGCTTTTTTGGCCGACGTCCAATCAGCGCGCTCTGCGAACTTTCGGCTCCAACTTTGTCTTTCACGAGTTTAGGGCCCTAGGGCACAAACGGTTGTGCCTAAACATGCTTCCATAAAAGCGCATGCGGGCGGGTTTATTGTAGTGCTTGTGTTATGCACGCGAATTTTCTGGTTGGCCGCAATATACTGGTAAAGGCGAGCGAGTTGAACATGAATACTTAAAATCGAACACGCGCCACCACGCGCAAGCTACACGCGCTTTCAGGAGTGGTTGTCTTGTGCTTGCCCTCCGTGTTTTATTATTTCGATTTTAAAAACGCAATACACCTTTTGCTAAATTACCCAAGCACCAAGGAGCATTCTGTGATTGTAGTTACACGCGCCACACGTGGTGGCGTCTGCAGAAGCATACCTACCTCATACGGACAAAGACTGGCAGATTGCCACGAGAAGCGGACACGGAAATATAAAGGTAGAGCTGCTGACAAGAATGAGAGGAGAGCCGCGTGAGTGGCCCTCACCGCGGCGAGACGTCGAAACAAACTCCTCCCGAGCGATGGAATGTCTGCTTGTGCTCCTCGCTTTCCTCGCGCTACCGTTTCTTTTCTTGTTGGGGCTGAAAACCACGTTTTGGGTCCTCACCGCTGCAAAAGCTGTGCGCTTACTTTCAGGTTTCCTGACAATTGCCCTGTGCTAACAGATCTTCGCGCTCCAAATCTGCGACCAGGCACTCCATGGCTCCGTCGTCAACCTGCCAGGCTTTGCTAGTATAGAGGAGGCTGGGGCAGAAGTAACTCTTCTAAAGCTAAACCGCAATACAAACCGAGGATTTCACGCGCGTTCGTCAACGCCTTATTTAAGTCGTTTACTTCGAATATATTCATATATTTTCAACGGTGAAGGCGAGTGCATGCTGCGCGTGTACCCAGATTCCCAGCATTCTCCATCATGCTTAGGTAATTTAGAAAAAGGTTCACTGCCAGCGAGCGCTGGCTGGACTGTAATTTAGCACGTGTGGACTGATATTTGTAAACCGTGGAAGCGTCTATACTCCTGGACAACCTTTTTGTGGCCATGCCTTCAAAGCTATGGGCGGACGGGCGTGGGCGTACCTTGAGGGTCGATCAAAGCTGTGCGCGCGCACTCTTCCCTTTTTCTGAAAAGCCCCAAGAAAGCTGTCCGTGAATTTATACGATTGTAAGCAAATTGACTGGGCGCCGCACGTGCACACATCTTCGTGCAATTGGAAGATTGCAAAATCTATGTTTACGCGCAGCCTACACGCGCTTTCAGGCATGGGGCACCCAGAGCCGTATATGTAGAGTGTTTGGTCAATGGGAGGCGCGGGCAGAGCCAGGGCGTACGGCAGACTCGGAAAGAGGGCTTGGCTTGCTCTCTTGACCAACCAGAAGCCGAAAAGAATCCCCTAGCGGTGGTAGCGAGAAACAGTTCTGATCGAAGGTCTGTGTTCGTATATGGTTTTAATAAGTGCGTAAGAGTGAAGTGTAGTAACTCTTTGTGGATGAAAAAAGGGTGCACGTGTTGTTTTGATCATGATCATGCAGAAAGGTCTAAGAAACGAATGCGCCGCTCAACTCTGTTTTGTGCGGACCGTGCGGACAGACTGTGACCGCTCGGACAGCCGATTCCCGGCCCTCGGCGTTTGGCGTACGGATTATGTCGATCGTTCCGCTAGTCGCACTCTTCCACCATCATTTTGGATGAGCGTGATTGAAACATCACGTGTACCATATTTTCAGCCATCGAGAGTTACTTCAATGCAGTTATCAGGTTTGTTTCTCGCGACCACCGCCAGGGTATTATTTCCGGCTTCTGGTTGGTCACATTCGAATTTCTGAAGACGCCCTGGAACACGCCCAGCCCGCTTTCAGCCAATGGCGCCTCCTCATTTGTCTCCTATACTTCCCAACGAATGGCCAAACTCTCTATATATACGGCTCTGGGGGCACCTGGCAGGGCGCCATGATTGCAATTCTTTATAGATCTTCCCAATGCGTTTAATTGTACATCTTTCGCACATGGAAGGCTCTTCCAAAGTCCACAGTCCAGTGCCCGTGCGTTTGTCAGTACTGTCATAGCCTTCTCTAAACTCACAAAGCTTGGCAGTTCGACGGTGGAGCCATAGAGTTCCCGGGCACAGATTTGGAGCGCGAGGATCTGGTAGCACAGAGCATTTCTCGGGGAACCTGCACGCCAGCGCACAATTTTTTCAGCGGCGAGGACCCGTAATATGGTGTTGAGACATGACGAGAAAAGAAGCATTAGTGTGAGGAACGCGGGGAGCACGAGCGGACATTCCATCGTTCGGGAGAAGTGTGTTTCGGCGTCTCGCCGCAGTGGGGCGCCCGTACCTGGCTCTCCTCTCATCCTTTGTGTGCCGCTCAACCTTTTCAATTTCGGCGGCCGCTTCTCGCAGCGATCTGCAAGGCTTGGTGAGTATAAAGGAGGCTATGGCATTGCACATATTGGCGAGAATGATTATAGACCCAAGAGCTCGAGTTGCACGTGACGGGAAGCACAAAAAGCACATCTTGGAAATGCCCGTCAAAGACTCTTGAATATAAGTGAACCACAACATCGCACAAAGTGAATTTCTTGCAGTGAAGTTATACGGCGCTTCATGGACCCATTGATGGTTGCCAAGTGGAGTTTAGCGAGTAGGGTCATGGGATGCGTCAAGCCTAGAGAAAAGCCACTGGTGATTAGCTTAACCGTTTTCTGTTTGGCTGAAGCGCAAGCTTTCTCAATTAGTTTCATAACTACAAAACCTCCAGGAATTTTATTCGCAGACGTAGATTCAGAAATACATTTTACTCTGGAACGCGATGGTACAATTTGTTTTTATCATCCATTATAATTCCTGGAAGGCTTCATGCGGAAGGAAAAAAATTGTCTTTTTCTCTCGGAATTCAAGACTGTAAAACGCTAATGAACGCAAAGCCGAAAAGAAATGTAATTCCACACAGCTCTTAAGTTACTTTTTAACTTCTTTTTAATTAACGTATTTTGGATGCAATCACCTGGAGGCCAATATGTTCAGTATTTTCTTGGAATAAGGACCAAGGGGTTTCCATACAACAAAGGGGTTATTCTAGTCAGGTATCCTCTTACGTCATTCACGTACACTCTTAAAAAAAAAAAGAGTCGCTATGACTCTCTTTGGGGGGTATTGGCGCGCCGCAGATTTGACTCCTCCAAGACTACAGTTTGTAGAGTCACTTGACTCTTATTTAAAAAAAAGTCCTGCGGCTCTCATCACACAGGAGTCATGGTAGTGTATGGGCGACTCCAGGTGACGTAGTCAACTGCGACTCTTTAACGACTCTTATCCAACGGAGAAAACTCCTTCCTGGTAATCCCCGTGACTCTGTTATAACAGTTGTGAGGACCCTCCTTTTATGAAGAGTCCCCCGACTCCTATCGCAAAAGAGTCATGGGAGTGTATGAGGGACTCTCCGAAAGATAGTCAGTGCTGACTTTCACTTTGTCTGGAGTATAGCAGCCCTAGTCAAGTATCAGTTTGTTGAACGAAGGGAGGCATTGTGATCGTTAGGAGACTTCTTGCCGCCTGCGAGGTTCAACTTGAGTTTCCCTAAAAAAAGGGTAGTAACATCAACTGTGTGAAAGTATAAAAGTTGAAATGGAAACTTCGATTCCACCTAAAAGAAGCGGTAACATAAATTGTCTGCAACTGTAAACGTCGAAATGCAGAACTGATATCTTACAATCTCCTGTAATGAAACATGGAAAAATGAATGATGATGGCGTTAACGATGCTGAACTGAATGCTGCTGTAAAATTTATCATGAAACACAACAGAAGCTTTCAGGACAGCATTCTTTTGTTACATTGAAATTTGCACACAACAAAAAAAAGTAAGTTTTTTTTTAATCGGCAGCCTAACTTTCTATTAGTCTGATTATACTTATCATTTACAATAGGTTGTATATCTTTTTTATCACATGTCTGGACTATTGGCAAAAGCTGGTGTGAACGAGCATGTTCTGTTGCTTCATGCCTGCTTTGAGTGGACAGGTGGGTGGCAATAAAATGCAGGAATCTTCAAATTTAAAAATAAAGATAGCTGTTTTCTCTCAGCTCATATCACTGCCATTTGTGCAAATGCAACATCATGAGTCTTACCATGCAGGTACTGCAAAACAAGCCACAACTATTTAAAACAATTACTTTATTAGAAACTAATGTGATACATATTGGCTCAAAAGCCTACTTCGGCTTATCACAGGGGTTTTATCACAAAAACTAAACAAATAACATCATAAGAAATAATACTAATACACAAAACTGGTGTAACTATTAGACAACAACGAAAATAAATTACAATGACAAGTTTTGTGAAGGCTTGCTTTGCCTGCTTGGTGTTGAGGATTAAATTAGAATAAAAAAATGACAAGTTTCCTAAACGCGTTCTTTGCCTACTTGCTGTTTTTTCAAAGCTTTCTTTTTCTTTTTGCAGTTTCTTCTTTTGTGGTTTGAATCCTCAAATCAACAGATGCACAAAAAAAAAAAACATCTTGCAGAAGTTTAGATACACAATGGAACACACAAACCTTTGTATTATAGCTGGAATATTCACCAAATACATATGGAGAATATTAAAACAGTAACCGTTATTGGTAATTCTTTTCTCCTGTTCTAGGAATGTGCTCCGAGGGCTGTCACAACTTTGACAGCTCTTACGAAAATCTTTGTATTTTTACCCATGAGGTGCCCAAGCACAAAAAGTGTGCTTCGTCGATTCCCCCCCCCTCCCCCCTCCCCCCCCCGTACTGACCTTTCTACGCTCAGTACATGGCTAATACCCGAGAGATTCCTGCTGCAAAGTCCAGGATGTCAAGTCATAGGTCCTCGCAGTCAACGCACATGCTGCCAGATGTCCATGGGTGCTTTCCAGTGAAAAGAAACGTCGGGTTCCCGAAAGTCTTTACTGGGTCCTGAAAAAAAAAGCGAATGATAAGAAATAAGTTCTGGAAGTCAGACGAAGTTGTAGGTGAGCAAAGTAAAATTGTCGAGGACATGTTAAGTGCCCACAGTGTCATAGAGGGAAAGTCCATGTAGCAGAGTGAAGGCAAGTGAGGCAGACGCCCGTTGCTGCCTTTCTATATTTCGCTTCCCCCAATTCTCACTTGATTGTGAAGTGTTTCGTACGGGGGAACCAGTACATCAGGGTGCCTACCAAATTACTGATTTCAAATTCCTTGAATTTTCTAGAATTTCCCTTGACTATTTTGATAAAAACTTCCCGACCACTTCTGGGTCGAAGGATCATAATTCGGAAACGTTACTCAGCACAGTCGTGCCCATGCGCAACCGTAAAGCTTTGTTCCGTATCGCCGTTCCACTTTTAGTGGTCATTTTTCCTGAGGAAGCCAACATTTTGACGACATCCCTGAGAATGTCAGGTTGGTAGACACCCTGATGATGTATCAGGTTACAGATGAACACCATAAAAATGCAGACTATTGTATTTAAAATTATTTTAGCCATCGGGAGGAGCCTAAAATATTCCCATGGAGAAAGATAGAGAGTGGTGGGGCGGGGGAGCCTGCTGCCGCTATTGTCTACTTTTTCTTTTAAAAGAATATCAATTTAAGGCTCAAAGGGAACGTAAGTAATAAATCAGTAAGTGCACTGAGAGCACTTGAAGCACAAGGGGCACGGTCCCTACTTAGGAAAGAGGGGAGGGTACTAAATCTAGCAGTACCTGTTCTGCAGCACCCTGCATAAGCTAGGTGCTAGTCAAGACTGGGGCTTATCTACTGAGAGTGTCTAGTACAGTCAAAGAAAGCATTATAAAATCCTGTGCAAGCTGCTTCGTGGCTGCAATGAAAAAAGAGTACATTAAGACAGGGACACGGAAGGAAGGGAAGACTTTTTTTTCGAAACAAACTAGTTGGTAGTGAGCACTTGTTTCTTTCTTTCTCGTCCCCGTCTTATTGTGCTTCCTTTTTAGTTGTAACGAAAGCAAGCCACGATGGAATTTAGAGAGGGCAAAAAACCTTGCTTTAACATCTGTGTGCATGTGAGGGAACGCTTTATGTACAAGGCCTATTACAAGGTAGAAATCATCACAATTTTCCATCTGAGTAACAAAATAATGCATCTCTGCATTACAAAGTATCCTATGATTTTTCGTGTGCTGTACCGATATAGGCATCTTTTGCATGCAGAAATGGCGCGACACTAAAACTGATAGTACTTTGTTTATCATCTTTGCGTAGATAAATGTTTCTGAAGTTTGGCAGGAAAGAACCGCCTTCGAATATGAGTCCGAATCTGGTGTTTGGTTTGCTTAAAGTCATGGTCAAATATTCCTAATAAAATATTGAAATAACCAGTTGAGAAGACAGCGGATGATACTTATCTCACTTGGTCTCCAGCTTTAAAAAAAAATATGTTTACAGATTGGCATAGCGAACACACCCTTTCAAACAGATTTATCTTAAACAACCATAGTTACATGTGATTTATCTTTAACATGAGTAGTTACATCGACCACGCCAACGGCACGGCTTTCCTCCGCTCTCGTCCCTTCCCCTATCTTGTTTTCTTTTGCGACGATTGGCATTGATAAGAATAGCGTGGGCCTTGACGACAGCAAGCGGAGTTTGTTAGTGGTTATCTGTACCAATTTAATCATAACAGTCCAACCCTCTTTTTTAAGAATGCAAACAAAAAGATGCTCTCCCCCTGAAAAAAAAGGAGTAAAGTGGATTAGAGTATGACCGTAGCACCTCTATACTCACAAAGCCTGCCAGTTTGACGACGGAGTCATAGAGTGCCTGGTCACAGATTTGGAGCGTGAGGATTTGGTAGCACAGAGCATTAAAGAGCCATTCCTCGGGGGAGCCTGGACGTTAGCACACAGCTTTTGCAGTGGCGAGTACCCGAAACATACTTTTTTCGTGTTTCGCGTCCGCTGCGGCGAGACTCTTCTCCGTTGTATCCCACTCCACCTTTTCCATTTCGGCGACCGCTTCTCGTGGCAATCTGCCAGGTTTTGTCAGTATAAAGGAGGCTATGATACGACATATGCTAGTGCTCTGTAGCGGGGCGCCATCCTGCTGTGTAATTTTCGGGCAGCCCCTTAGTTCACAGAACTCTGAGAATGCAGAGGTTATCTATCCTACCAGTGACATTATCTGCAACTCGCAAATTTCAGTGCTGCATTGGATTGTTTACAGCAAGGCATGCAAGTCAGTCATGTTTTTTGTATCCGCAAAACTTTCAAATGGCCCAATTGTATACCTTGGCAAAAACTGCACGGTTCGGGGCGCAGCCACGCAGGTGGCAAGGCGTTGACACCAAGAGGTCCCGTTCTCTTTCCCTCGCTGGCTCTTGTGGTACCCTTGTCTCCGTCGACTGAAAGGAAAGTCCCTTCAGAGTCGTGCATACTTGAGCCTCCACTGAAGCCAAAATGATTCTTAATGAACCTACTTGCCATTAAAGACCAAAGTTCACTTCTTCACTCTAATTTTCTACCCACCAAATACAATGGTTTGTTAACAGGAACACCACCGTTAACTAGAAAACTCAATCGTAATGCAAGTCCTCCGTAGTAATGAATCATGTTCAAGGTCTAATGAAACAACAAGCATGGGCACTAAAGACACCCTCCTACATGGGTGAGTATTAGTGGACACGATTCGGCTAACATTTGCGAGGCCTAGCTTGACAACATAATAAATGACATGACATTATTTCTGGTCACATTATTTTTTTTAGATGCCTTGGCATTAGTTCTGACCTTGGACTGGTTTTCAGCGCACCAATATAATGTTTGCAACTTCGCCATGGGAACCACGAAGTTCTGTCAAAACTAAATTGAAAGCATTAAAATAACAAAAAAAGTTGTACAGATGCACGAATATAATTACAATTGTCTATGCCCGTACCTGCTGGCACCTGTTTCCAGAAAAATCAACAAATACCAAAGTACTGAACGAATTATACATTTTGAACAGTCCTGCCGACAACCTGATGAACAGTGTATTGAATGCCAAGAACGCATGAACTGCTATGTTTTCCGTTCACTGCATGGTTCTCTAAAGGCCCGTTCACACTCTTGCGGCGTCTTAAAACTGGGTTCCTTAAAACTTCTTACAACAAGATGACACACTGGCGCCATCTATTGGGTAGCAGTGTAAACTTGGCGGTCCGGCATATTTACTATTTCTCTTGCGCATTATCCTTTCTTTCTTGGTTTGAAAAACTTTTGTCAACGTTATAAACAAGCCTTTCTCATAGGTATTACGCACGTTTGACTTCGGAAAACCCGCGAAACCTTCGCTCTTGTAAAATGCAGTTCCAGGGTCACGGCATAGAGGGCGCCAGAGTGCCAGTGTGTACCGTCGTCCTAAGAACTTTAAAGAAGTTTTAACAGATCTCATCTCTCTCGGTCGTACTCGGTTGCAAGAGTGTGAACGGGCCTTAAGACTAAAGTTTTTGCCAACTGTGTTGATTTTCTTTAATCTTGGAAAGAACTTCCAAGATAGCAGTGCCCATGCATCCTCCCGAAGTTGCTGGTGCATGCTTGGGACACCCTCGGTAGCTTCTGCCTTTGACGTTGGAAACCTGTGGACGCACACATACTGCGGTTCCATCCTCCAGTCAAGGCTACCCGCTTGCGCTTACACAGCTTTCGCAGTTAGTTCATGCTGAGGCGAGACGAGGTATAGTGGCATCTGCACATTCAAGATAGCAAAACTCACCACATGTCGGCTCCGAGCGGCATGATGATGATACTCAAGAGCTATTTCGCGTATGGTCTATAAAACCTATATAATGCACGATGCTGAACCTGCCAATTGCTACATAGTTTAGAGCTGGGAAGGTGGACATGCAGCGAGACACGCACCTGCGATTGCATCAACTTTGGCAGGTGTAATGGGCTTCCTTCCCACGGCGCCATACTTCGTCACGCCTGGAAAGTTGGCCTGTCACACCCCTACTGACCAGGTCCCCGCCCTTCTAGAGGTACCGGGACAACAGGATCAGCAGCGCGAGTCGAACTTGGCCTTACCAATGGCCCAGTCAAAATTTTCTTCTCGTAGGGAAACTCCGCCTTGGAGGTAACACTTCAAGTGTAAAGATAATCATAAATAAACAGGTGCTCAAGCAAGTTTTAGTACAGGTATAGTGCCTGGACGTATTCCCCGCTGGTGCAATCGCCATCCTGTTCCTCCCATGTATTAAGAGTTGTCACAAGGAAGCAACAATGATGTTACAAAACCGAAAGTGTCATGCTGTCGAAACTCTGCAGTTGGTCTTCAAACCTCTGGTGAATAAGACAAGCAGGCACAAGTGCCGCTGTCATCATGGCGTCCCAACTTCTGAGTGTGAAGTGAGTGTGGACTGTCGAGGCACCAAAAAGAATGGTGCGGCAAACACACCGGATGGCTAACCCCGCCTAAAACCCGTTGACGAGTTTCTGCTAGTCTCGTAAGTGGCATCAAAGCGCCTGAGCAGGAGGTCCGTGCAGGACTTGGAAGCGAATGGCAGCGTAGCCCTGAAATGAGACGCACTTGGAATGAGTGGCAGCACGGCACTCACTCGTGGCACGTGTCTCTCGCTTTGAAACAATTAAGGCTGGACCGCATGTAAGTGATTTAGTGAGCAACGAGACGAAAATCGGCAACAGCGACGGAGATTTTTCACTGTCACTTGTAACGCTGCTCGGTTCTTGAATTACTAGAAAACGTCGCTCATCGCATTGGTCGCTTGCTCCTGACGCTTTCAAGTAGTGTGCCTTGTCGTGCGGCTGAGCGAGAGCAAGAAGGGTCGCCATCGCTTGTCTCGCCGCTCCCTTCATGGTTATCGGCGATGGAAAAATGTGAAGTGTGAATTTTACGTAGGGCTTTGACCATGCCGGCTCTCAGACCGCTGGCAGAACTTTGGGTTTCAGTGAAATACGACCGCATGGTTTCTCACTTTGCTTATGTACTGAGGAGGAAAGCTGACGAGGAAAGAGTTAAAAATCAGTTCATGATATTTTCAAGAAAGTTGTTCGAAACACCTAGTTTTCTGTTGTTTTTGACGGCACTTCACCCGCGCCTACAAGTGCCGTCCGAAAGAAAGTCGAACAGCAGATGTATCCCTAGGGAGCTCGTAAACCAACCCCCCGCATACATTCATGCCGCCTCGCGGCAACAGTATGCGGCTGCTAATTACAAAACTATTAACGTACTTGGCCCCGTTGCACATGACGCTTCGCAGCGTCCAGCCCCTCTGTCCCATACCAAGCCCCGCTGTCCCCCATGTACCCCCGGAAAGAGACACTCATACCACTTTGTTAAAGGGGCTTTGCAATCATATTTAAGCGCCTACCTTTTTTGCGGTTTCCACGTCTCTTAAGGTTCGGGAAAGCGAGCGGCCAAGGAGAGAGTAACTAAATATCAGTGAGTCATATTTTAACCGGAAGACGCGGAAACCTCCTCCACCTACGAGGGCGACCCGCGTTGCCGAAAGCGCGCAATATGTGACGTCTTTGGTCCTGGGCTTACTACTGGTCAGAGCCGCTAAAAGCTTTTTTTTTTTTAGTCGAAATACAAATATAAGTGTCGCGAACTGTTTCAATTATGTATGAAACTAGTTTTTGTTCGGTAATTTAGATTAGAAAAGAAACAAATGCAGTTTATAAAGTACGGAAACAGGAAAAGACTCGTCGACAAACCCGCCACCAAGCTACGGAAAAAAACAGCGCAGACTAGAAAAGGCAAGTGGGATGAGGCTGCGACGAACAGCGAGCGTAGAAAGGTCCCGGATCTACGCGGCGGCGCTGCGGTTGCATACCGGCTTGAGGATCCGACCGGTTACGGGCGTTCCGAAGGCTTTCGGCGCGGGCTTGGCTGGCGATTTGGCCATTTGGCGGTGTGGCGCGAAGTGGCTCCCGTTCTGAACTGATCTTTACACCGTGTTTGCTGTAGTTTGTGTACAATGAAGTGTTATGTTAAATTAGTCCTTAATCGCACAGCAAATGCAATGCGAGCCGCCCTGGCCGCCCGTTTCATACAGCCTATCCAACACGTGCTTTAGTGGCGCCCTCTCGAGCCGTCGACACGGAGTGCGGCAGCCGTGAGCGCTCGATGAGCTCACTAGTCCTCTAGTTCACGGACACTCAGGCCAGGACCTACGACGTCATGAAGGAGGTTATTTTTTGCTTGTTTTTGTAATTCTAAATTGCCTATAACTTTTAAAATATATCGAAATCTGAGAAAAGTTTATTTAAGTTACTACGTTCAATGCGCTCAAGTTCGGTGCAAATTAAAAACCAGTCAAAAAGTTGTTGCAGGGCCCTTTTAAGCAAAGTTTCGTCGACAAGATCCTTTTTTTATTTTCCTAGTGTTAATGGTAAAAAAGAAAGGTCGTAACTATCGCCAAATGCCTCGACGAAACAAAATGTTTGAGAAAAAGATTTAAAAAAAGTAAGCCCACACTGTGGATCGAACCCGCGTCCGCTGCCTATGAGGCGAGCTAAGCTACAATTTCCACGCTACAACTTCGAAAAACTCGCTTTGACAATTCGCTTTACATTAGACACTCCACTCGCACTTGAAGATGCGAGTGGAGTGCCATTGCACGGCACGTGAACGTTCTGCAAGAGTGCCGTCGGACGGTACTCGACACTACATTATATATATATATATATATATTTTTTGTAACTACTCAATGCGCGTTCTTTCCCACAACCTTCACAATAATCTACAGCCAAAGGGCTAGCAAATAAGTGCAACATATACAGCTTTTTGCATAAAAAGTTCGTGCCCTAGTCAAAAAATAACTATTTATATTCTTCGCAAGCAATATCATCAATGCAGGGAATCAAACCTGAATTCGAACACCCGCAGTGAAAGCAAACGGGGTGCAAATACGAGTGCTAGCACGTAATGGGTACCTTTAGCAATCATGGGTTCCGCGAAACACACCGCCTAGTTAGGTGGTACCAAGGCGTCACCCGATTTGTAGAACTCGTCTTGTCCACCGATCCACGAGATAAAGCTCCCGCTACACTTACGAAGTCCCGTCCCCCCCTCCGGCTTCGGTGGGACTTTCGCCTCTGTGTGCGTTCCTGCAATCTGACTGCTCGCTCAGTGCCAGGTCGGTTCAGGGACTTCCTTGGGAAAAGCTCGAAGGTCATCCAATGCGCAAAGCACGTGTGCGACAAGGAGCCCCACATGTTCGCCATCACGCTTCCTGCACACACACACACAAGGACACTTCACAAACGCTCCGAAAAGAAAGCACTGAAAAAGCAAACGAATAGGCGAGTACTCACCAAGTAGACTGAAACCCACAGCTGGTTCCATAGGGTCGATTCGCCCAACCAGGGGGCGCTTCGAAAATGCGATGGTAGAGCCGCCGCAGTACAACACATGGTCGTGTCGCGTTGGTCGCACTCGTAGCGTTGCATTGGCGTCGCAGGTGTTTCGAGCGTGCGGTGAAGATTTAGAGAAGGATAGAAAGCGTGCGAGAATTATTTTTCATGGTGACTCAAGAAACGATAGAGAAGCTTCAATAACACGCACCTTCCGCCGAGAAAGCGGTTGATTTCCCCGCCAACGAGTCGGGTCCGCCTCGCAAATACGGCCGTGCGGCGTCTACGATAAAACTTGACAGGTGAGCGTCACTTGTTTAAATTTTGCGCTGTAATAACATTGTGCCTTCTCCTCTTAAAAGGAAGATTACCAATCAAAATGAACCACTGTTCTCGTGAGTCCTGTTAGACGACGTCGGGATACTATTTTTCGGTCGCTGAACCACCGGCAGACTACGTTCTCGCACTATAGGTTACGAGTGGGCTAGGTTTTCGGGCTCGTCCACGTCGAAGAAATATTAACGTGTCGCGGATCGTGCGGGCATAGGCTGATAATTCCGGAAAGAGATAAGTACAGTTGGAACTACAGGTCCTCGCTGGGCTGGAGTCGCGGACCGATGCGAGCATTGTGCCGACGATCTTAATTTTATTAGTATTGCTGAACACGCTTCCTGCATCAGCCTGCCTCAGCAGTAGCGAACTAAACGCCAGGGCACGACCTGAACAAAGGCCTAGTAAATTTATTACCAGGTATTTTTGTCCCACTTCACTGAGGCAGTAGGTTGCTGTTACTCGGACCTGCTCCTGCTGGTTAATTGTACTTTTTCTGCGAGTTTGAACAATAATGTGCCGCGAGATTTTGTCAGAAAGAGGGGCAAAACAGTTGAAACCGAAAACACGCTAGCCCAGACTAAATCTGCTGCATAAATGTCTCCCATAAAGACGACTGCACATAACTTTAGTCGAATTTTATGACAATGTTCAGTTGGGTGGATTTATAAAAACGTCATTTCTCTTTCAGGTTCAAGGTGTCCAATCCACATGCAATATTTTTAAATATTGGGTGGGGGCTTGATTCATACTTTCCTGTGTGGGACATTTTAGGAGGAAAATATTGTGTAGCAAAGGAAACGCCAGTCACACATGATAGGTTGCCATTATTAGAACAATTTTATTTTCTGGAAAAATAATCCATGCCTGTCAGTGTTTAATTGCTGCTTCACTGAATAAAGTTTGTTTCATTACATGTTTTCAAGCGTTTCCAGGAATGTACCGTATCTCCCAGGCTATACTTTTAAAAGTTGAAATTTTAGGCTGTGCGGACTATGCGGGATTTTTGTTTTTCAATATCGTTGCTTATGACAAGACAAGACGGATTTTGTGAATGAATGAGTATGTTAATGATTTATGTATATTATAGACTTTCTTGTGAGCTAAGAAAGCAGACATTTCTCAAGGTGTGCCGTCTACGAGAAGATATTCGTGACGACTAAGCACCAGGTGCGGACTATGCCACCGTTGGTGGACAATCTAAGCAAATGTTTTTCTTTTTTAACCCCAATTTGCTTTTGCAGTCTATAGTCTGGAAAATATGATACAGCAGCATAATGCAACACTTTCAGAAATGTTTTGTTGACAGTGAAAATTATTTTTATTGAGTTTTATCATAACTACGGGTAGGTAAACACACAACCTTGTGACAATATAAAATTCTTCACATGCTCTTAACACGGTGACATTGGCGCAGACTCAAAGTATGGCCGGCAGGACACTTGCAGGTGATGTACACATCTCGAGAAGCAAAAACTGTCAAAGAAATTGTAGGGCCGAGAACCCCGATTATTTCAGGGATCTTGCACGGCAGATAACGCTGTTCATGATTATCTAATTCTCACGAAAGATGTCCCCCAGTTCTTGAGAAAGCAGTCGTCACCTAAGCTTATCTATCTTTAGCCAAGCTATACTGAATCTTGGGGTACAGACTAAACAAAAAAATGTAACTCGAAGACAGAAGTTTCCAATCAACTAACGATACTTTTAACAGGCTAAGAACAGGGCACATATAGGAATTGCAAAATAGACGAGGAAAGGTCACCTGTATCTTCGAGCGAGGGAGTGAAAATTAATTTAAATTGATTAAGTATCTTTTATGAGCAATTACAGTATTGGTAGGTTCCCTGCAATTAGTCTTTATTCAACACCTCAGCTGGCATCTTCTGTAGTACCTTGTTGTAGGATGAGCCTCAGGGTCGTCCTTGCAGGTGTTCACGAAGTGTACGCTACAGATCCTCGCTGACGTTGGCGGAATCAAAATTGAACCGCCACCACTGAAAAATAAATCAATAATATAAGATCTCTGGTGTGATCAGCAGAAAAAAATCGACACGAAATAAAAAAAACTATTATTTTCCCTACCAACTAAAAACGTAATCAGGCTTTTGTTTTCCTTTTTTCAAAAAGGGGGGGGGGGGGGGCTGATTGAGGCGGTTTATGTGCATAAGAAACATACACAGCAGGAGAAAGCTGCACTCGCAACCCCCAAAAGGCCCTACCCTCACAAAGTAAGAACGGCAGGGCGTCTCTTCTGAACGGCCGACCTCCAGCACGTCTTCGTTGGTTTCGCTGCGATTTGGCTGTACGTGCCCGCTCGAGGCTCGCGAGATAAAACCCCTGTCGAAGGTTGGAAGCTAGTGCTGGAAGAACTGAAGCTCCTCCCTGCCGTTATCATCCTGTCGCTGACTATAGTTGAAATATTCGTGCCAAAGAGATCCATCACGATCGAGGCCTCGTCAAACACCTCAAGGAAAGGGACAGACGTGCACGATAATCAAATATTCTGTCACGCAGGCACTGCCAACTGACTTTCCCGCGTTCGGTTGTCGTGCTGTTATTGTTCTGATACCAATTCCATTTCGTTTTTCAGGCGTATTGAGCAAGACTGATCTTCCAACGAACGAGAAACTTACTTTTGTTGGAGCACTGCCGTGGTTTAGGCTTGGCGCCGTTCGAGTCTCGTACGACTTTCCAGGGAAGCGATAGAATTTTTAGGACCGACTACAACAATATCGGAGGTTGCTACTGAAATCAACAACGAAGTATTTTTGCTAGCCGGGCTTTTATATCTTCTTTATCGCGATTATTATTACTGACTAGCGTACCGACCACCTACGACGGAGAAGCGAGGCGAAAAACAACAAGCCACTCGGATTGGGGCGTCCCGCCAGGGGCTGGAATGGCGCTGTAATCAGCGGCGAAACTTGAGCGCTTCGGTGCTATGGGCGCGCCGGCACCTGGGACACTTTTTGTTTTTCGTAGAGCGTTCTTCAATGTTTTTTTTTTTTTTTGAAAGCCTAAAGGGCTGAAACCGCCCGAAAGTTTGCAGCTTGCTTTGTTTTTGATTTTGGTTATGGTGGCGATGGCGATGCGGCGACGTTCGCTGGTTCCGACGACAGTGGTTACGACGAAACTCATTTGACGCAACGTGAATGTTTCTGTGTTAGTCGACATACATTAGAACTTTTAAACGTAAAAAAAAAATTGTTTTAACATTTATCTAATTTTTTTGTAATGAAGTATTTTGGTTGTGTACTAAACTGAACCTTGGTCTGTCTCAGCTTTGTTGTGTACGAAACTGTAGCTTGGCCTGGCTCAGCTTGGTTTTATTTGAACATGGCGGCGATAATCGTTCTCTGTGCGTGCTGTGTCGTGCTCAACCTATTTCCTGTGCATCGGTTGTCCTGTTATCTACCTTCTGCAATCCACATCAGCCGCAAGCATGCGAAGTATTGTGTGCCCGCCGGAAAGAATATCCAGTCTTCTCGGAAGCAAGGCTGCTACTAGGGCTGCTCGGATCGTGGCTTGGACGTCGTCCGCTCCCACGAACCGCGTCCGCAAGACTTACGTCGTTTGCTTGGTTCCTTTACTTTTCCGGCGATGAATCCCCCAGCCTTGGCCTTGGCCTCATCCCTACAGGACCTAGCTGGTGAAAAACAATCTACGGCAACGCGGCGTCTTTGGAATGCGATTATTACGATCAGTGGTTCTTAAAACCTCAGTGGCCCCCCTTCAATTGTGAGCTCTCTCTGTGTGTGTGTAGGCGTTGTAGAGGGAGCTCTTCGGTGTGAACGCTCTTACCTTCACAATGTGCAAACTATTCGAATTGTTATTCAACAGGCGGCGCTGCGAGACGTGAGCCTTCGGCGTTGCTTCAACTCGCAGCGTGGTGGTGTGGTTCTCAAAATGGGCACTTACACTCCTTTTCATACATAGCGTGCAAAGCTGTCAAAGGTACTGAAGTGGTGCGCATGAAAATACAGAAAACAAAATATGTACCTCCGCGCGTTTTGTGGACGAGTGGTAGCGCTTCTCTGGCGATACCGACGTCTCGGCGGCAGTGGTTTGAACCTACTAGACACGCAGGCAAAGTTTTTTTTTCTCTTTTTAGACATACTTTTTGTTCAAGATTGTGCGCATTGCCGAACTGCATATTTCAATTCCTCCTTTCTTCTTGCTTTTTATTTATAAGACGCCGAGAGGCCACATTTCTACCATCTGCTCTACCGCTTTGCAAGTGTTATTTGCCTCCAGCACAGAGTTATATTTTTCTTTCGTGCAGCATGGAATGAGCAATCTCACTGATAGCAGCCTTGTCCCAAAATTTATAATAGGACGTTAAACGGCAACAGTTGTGGCCTGAACAGTTTATTTTGAAATAGCTGTCAAGGGCGGGAATCCCCCTCTCGGGGTACTTGCGATGCACCTTCAGGCGAATGGCATTGTGTGCGAATTCGGCATGCTTGACAGTCCCCGCGCTCGAAGCTTCTACATGGCGACGTCTTCGCATCGGGGACGCCACCTTGCCAGATAGTCACTGTGCCTTGTACTTCGCGACAGTACGGGCGCACACTTTGGTGTTGTTACTGACCGTCTCCAGGACATTACGACCGACTTCTCCGGGAAACGCGTTCTTGTACTCGCGTACACGTTGGCAATCACCTGCTTGCACTCTTTCAAGGTCTGCGCACAACGAATCTCCAAAAATATCCGAGCAGGGGAGGTACTTGAGCTTGTTGTGTAAGACGCCATCTTCTCAAAACCAGCCGGTGCCACACAACCCGAAAACCCGCAGCGGCTGCCGCACGGACGAAAACGAAAACAATTAAAAATAGTTTACATTATCTTTTGATTTTCATTGCAAAAAATTCGTGCTCTATCGAAATCATAACGCCACTATCAGTTACTAGCTCCAAGGAGTCACATTTTTCGACTTTTTGTATAAGTGTTTTTGCAGGGGACGCACTATTTTATGGGGTGAACGTAGACACGGTCGGCGATGCAAACCGGTGCGCTGGTTTTGAATGCGTTGCATGCTATGTAAGAAGCGGAGTATATATAGTCTCGAATAAGCCGCTGCACCTGCACTCACTCCCAGAGACGCACCCCATGACAGTTCTAGAAATATGTAAAATGCAGACGCAGGATTCGGTTTCGAATAATATGCACGACGCGAAACTTGTTGAATCTCGTATAAAACGAATTCTCAAAACGAGTACTCGCAGGTGTAGCAGTGTGAAAAGATGCCCGCTTCATACGGATCGAACCCAGTTTCGATACAAAAAATAAACATACATGTTTTTTTTTTTCTTTTTTTTTTACAATTATTTTGTGAGAAAATATGAATGTCGACGAAACATCGTGCATATTTGTTTTCTTTTCCTTTTTAAATTTTTTGCACGATTATTGAAAAACAAATGTTGTCGACGAAGCTTTGAACTAAAAGGTATGGGACTCCCTTTCTAGAGGTGCGTAGGGAAACGGCGGGGCTTGGGTTGCCGGCTGGACGCCGCGAAGCAGCATTCATACTGTTTTTTTCGGTAGGGCAAATGCTGCTGACCTGTGACTCCCGTTGAGATGGGGAAGAGTCAAAACAGAGTCACACGAATCATTGACTCTCTGATGCCCGTGTCCCACTAGAGCGTTAGACAGAGACAAAAGACAGCGACAAGCCTGAAACCCATGCAGCATGCTCGCGATGGTACCTTCGGCAGGCGTTTAGTCGTTCGGTGCTCGTGAATTAAGCACGAGCGATTGCAACCCTGCCAAAGATACCCTCGCGTGCATGATTCTCGTGTTTGAGCATAGCCTCCTTTATTTTACAAAGCCTCTCAAATCACGAAAGACTCTGGTTTGAGGCTTGTCGTTGTCTTTTGTTTCTGTATGTCGCTCTAGTGGGACACGGGCATAAGAGAGTCGTGAAGTGTCAACGGGAGTCATGGAGGCAGCGATGAGAGTCATGGAAGCAGTGACTCCCTTTGGACTACTTTTTTTTAAAAGTGTAGGCACTGACAGCCGTTTCTAATCAAAACAACCGTCCCCGTCGAATGTACGGGAACCATTAGCCGGCCAGAAATTTTCAACTGGAGCGTCTCGCTAAGGTAAACGATAGTAGCGGTACGCGATGAAAGTGGTACTGAATCCTGCATTGCTTGTAAAGGTTCTGCGAATTGCGCTACAATTTCAAACGCGTGCATTGCGTAATTGGGCTTCCTCCGTTCCCTTCGGTGTCAGCTTCTTGAATCGGCGTGAAAGTCTACTATGATGATAAAAGACCAGCCAGTTCCAGAAATATCGATTTCGTCGAAACATTCTGGCGTAATCACCAGAGTCCCTACCCCCTCTCCCCCCAGCCGAAATTTCATTGTTGTCCTCTTACCCCCTTTCCCCTTCCAACGACAGTATGTTACTTTGTTTTCGTTTTTGTGTGTGTGTGTGTGTGTTTCGTTGCTTTTTTAGGGCATTAAAAATCCAATATGTTTCTCTTTCTGTTTGACAACCCACTACGGCGAGGGGCCGGGCCCGCAACATTCCAAAGCAAAACGAAGATGACGACGCTGTCCGTGAACTGCGTGAGAAACACGTGTCCGGCTCCGGCCCTTCGAACAGCTACCGCCAAACTCGGCCGTAGCCTTTCTTCAGGCTCGCAGGTTCGAATGGCTTAGTTCCCGACGTCACAAAAGCCGCGAAATCCTGACCTCGAAAGACGCTGGCCTGGCCTCGCCTAGGAGAATGCAGGCGGCTTGAATAAAGTTCCCCTACCCTTTAAGTCTCGAGGACTCAACGACAATCGACCTTTTTTAGAGTTTGGCCACGATCGTGGCGCGACCTCGCGGGAATTGCTCGAAACAGTATTGAAGACTCCGGATACCGTCGCTCCGTGGCCCACGCCAGCGCCAGGCCAGTCGTCGCTTCGCGTGCATCTTCGAAATGGCTGAGGACGACCCTCGAGGATTAATGAAAGCTACTTTTAGAGCGCAGCTCTTAGGGGCCCGTTTCCGGCTTGAGCGGCATCGCCGTCGGCGTCGCCGTTGGCGTCGCCGTCGCCGTCGGCGTCGGCGTCGGCGTCGGCGTAACCGCGCGGTGCATCATGGGAAATGTCCCATAATGCACCGCGCGAGCCCCCCACCGGGGTCACGTGACCTCGTGGGGGGGGCACGTGACCCCCCCGAGGTCACGTGACCCCGGTGCATCATGGGAAATGTCCCATAATGCACCGCGCGAGCCCCCCACCGGGGTCACGTGACCTCGTGGGGGGCACGTGACCCCCGAAGTCACGTGACTCCCCTGAGGTCACGTGACCCCCGCCGATGTCGCGTGACCCCCAATGACGTCATCGTCACTGATGACGTCACCGGCATCTACATCGCCACCGTCATCATCACTGATGACGTCACCGGCATCCACATCGTCATCGTCATCATCACTGATGACGTCACCGGCATCCGCATCGTCATCGTCATCATCACTGATGACGTTACCGACATCCGCATCGTCATCGTTATCATCACTGATGACGTCATCAGTGACGTCACTGATGTCGTCACCGGCATCCACATCGTCATCGTCATCGTCACTGATGACGTCACCAGCAACCGCATCGTCATCGTCATCATCACTGATGACGTCACCGGCATCCGCATCGTCGTTGTCATCATCACTGATGACGTTACCGACATCCGCATCGTCATCGTAATCATCACTGATGACGTCATCAGTGACGTCACTGATGTCGTCACCGGCATCCACATCGTCATCGTCATCATCACTGGTGAAGTCATCAGTGACGTCACTAATGACGTCATCGGTACCCGCATCGTCATCGTCACTGATGACGTCATCAGTGACGTCAGTGATGACATCATCGGCATTTGGGGGTCACGTGACCCCCAAGGTCACGTGACCCCCCTGGTTAGTTGAACCCCCCCCAGTGCCCTTCCCTCCTCCTCAAGAGCTGCGCTCTAATTCGGCGTTACAGGGAGTTGTAAGCGGCTTTCACTTTTTTTTTACAATACAGACGGCCTTGTTTGTTTTTATACCTTCAAAGACGGATAGATCGCCGACGCCGCATCGGTTCCTGCCGTCGACTCGGAGTCGTCACTTCGGTGTAGCGTGGTACAAGCAACTGAAAAAAGGGTCGGCTTTCAAAGCAGAGTGTTTCGTAAGGAAAATGATGATGACGAGTTTTGATCCCGACTCAATTATCTTCTTTGCGCGGAGCTTGGGAGCTTGGGAGCGCACGGGGCATCGCCGTACCTGGGAAACAGTAAACAAATCCTGACGGGGTGAAATCCGGACGATCTTGCTATCGCGAAGGCTCGCTGGCACCGTCAAAAAGTAAGGAACGGTATGGTAAAAACAATCTCGCTTTAAATTCAGCACGTTTACAAAACCTCCAACGAAGTGGGCCCTGCAAACAGGGGAGTTCGCGGTTGGTTGCCAAGGCGTTCCGTCAAGGTAACGCCTCCTTAGGACTTGAATCCCTTTCGCACGCTTTAAATGTTTCGCCAGTGACAATCTTCTTTTTTTATTTTAACGTGGCACGACGCGAATGTGTGTAGCGCACGCCTGAATAATGGAAAGCTTTATACACTTATTCGCCGTTAGCTGTTGTTACGACATGGAGCAAAATGTGCGCACAATATCAACAGGTAGAGGGACAAAATTTAGGCCCACAAACCACTTCAGTCATGCTGTGAATTAAAGTAGCCGATATTTATATATAATCAATTGCAAAAATAAGGTGAACCTTGAAAAAAAGAAAGAAATGAAGACAGATTCTGTAATAAACGGGATACAGTATTCTCTACAATCTACCGTTCAAATCAAGGTTCTTATCATTTTAGTGCGTCTAAGTATTATTTATATCCGATAAAGGGATTATTTTATCTTTTTCGGTTTTTAAACCAAAACTAAAACAGCGCGCGGGATAGGCGGCGCTAGCTATCGCCCAAAACCTACCCGTCCATATTTTCCTTTGATTAGCGTCCATAGCTTTTCGTTCGGCGGTGGTCGTCTTTGGCGGGTTGTCGCTCCGTCGTTCGCGCAGGTTCGCGTGAATTTCTTCTTTAACAACTTTCTTTATGGGTGTATTTTACTAGTACTGTGTTCAAGAGTGTCAAATGGTATCTGGGAGACGCCGCGACTTCGCGTCTGATCATTGACCGTAGGCTGGCAGCGGGACGCCTACAGAAAGTTTAACTGCCGGTAAGCAGAACTCTTTTCTTTGTTTACTGCATGTTGCCATGGGCTTGCTAAACTATGCTTGAACCCTTAGAGTCTTGCACTGGCAGATATCGAGTGCTCGTTTGGGACTCGTACTCGTCTTTGAGGTTGAGCGACGCCGTTGAAACGGAAATGTTGCGAATGACTTCAGATCAAGCTCCTCTGAAAAAGGCAGCGCGGAGAACTTCTGAGGCTCGCTCAACGCGCTTCGCCACTTTTTCATCATCATCATCATCGTAAACTTTATTAATTGATAAAGTGAAAGGACCTTGCGGTCTCTGGTCGGTGCCCTTAGTCCAGGGCTCCGTTGGCCGCCCAGATTCGGCGGGCTCGCTCAACCAGTCGCTGCTGGTCATCGAGCTCTGTGCCGGAAAGGGCCACCTCCCAGGAGGAAAAGGTGGGGGAAGGAATGGGGGTGATACCCTCACCGAGGGGGTGACGGCATTCCCAGATTGAGTGGTACAGGTTAGGGTGATCGCTGCCACATCCCGGACAGGTGCCTGGGTACCGGTTGGGGAACCAGAGATGTCGCTGGTGGAGGTTAGGGAACGTAAACGTTTGAAGTTGTCGCCAGTCCGCTGCCTCTGCCCGGGATAGCGCACGATGCGGAGGGGGCAGGACCCGGCGGGTTGTTCGGTAGTATTCTTTTACCAGGTGGCAAATGTTAAGGTGTGCGTCGGTTGGAGTGCGGAGGGACTGGGAGTCCGCGGGTGTGTTTGGCTCTGGGTCCCGCTGTATCCTGATCCCATCCGACAAAGCCCGGTTTGTCGCTACCGCTCGGGCTAGTGCGTGAGCACTTTCGTTGCCGGATAAGCCCAGATGTGCAGGGGTCCAGATGATCCGGATGACCGGTATTTGTAACCATTCGGTTCTTATGGCGTTGATGAGATGTGCTGTCCGTGGGTAGAGGGTGTTGCCCGCAAACGCTCTGCACGCTGCTTGCGAGTCGGTGATGATAATTATCTTATGCTTGAGGTCGGTGGTGTCTCTGCGTGGGATTGCGTGTGAGATGGCCAGCGCTATGGCCATCTCCTCCGCCTCCTGGATTGATGCGATGTTTGAGATGGAGCCCGTGCTGTAGCAGGTGCCGTCTCTGTCTGTCACTGCGATGGTTGCTGCTCCGGCTCTTTCCCTGTGGAGAGCAGCATCTGTGTACCATGTTTGTGGGTCTGGGCCGTAGACTTTCTCTAAGGCCCGGATCCTGGCCTCTCTCCGCCCTGTGTGAAGGTCTGGGTGCATGTTTTTAGGGATAGGTGCCGCCTGTACGCGGTTCAGGATATCCAGTTTCAGGCGCACTGGGGCGGCTGGTTCTTCCTGCGTGAGATTGGTGTAGCCAAGTCTGCGCAGCGTTGCTCGGCCGGTTCGGGTGGCGCTGAGGCGTGTGAGCTGTCCTGTTTTTTGCGCTTCGACTAGCTCTTCCACCGTGTTGTGGACCCCCAGCATCAGGAGTCGCTTCGTTGACGTACTTATTGGTAGACCTGCCGCTCCAGCGTAGTCTTGGGTGACGTTGACTACTTCTTGCAGTCTGTCCTGGATTTCTCCCTCCGACTCTGTGGCGGTCCACACCGTGATATCGTCGGCGTAGAGGGCGTGTCGCAAGTGCGGGATTTTGTTGAGTTTGTGCGGGAGGCCTGCCATCGCCACGTTGAACAGCAAGGGCGATACAACGGATCCCTGAGGTGTCCCTCGTCCTGTTAGACGAATGGGGTCCGAGCGGATGTCACCAATCCCCAGGGTGGCGGTTCGATCCATAAGAAAGGATCGCACATAGTTGTATGCCCTTGTACCGCAGTGGGTCTCGGTGAGGTTGCGTAGAATAGCATCGTGTGAGACATTATCGAAAGCCCCCTTGAGGTCGATGGCTAGCACCGCCCTCGCCTGGGCTTGGCTTTGAAAGTCCAGGACCTCTTCCTTTAGTTGGAGAAGGACATCTTGTGTGGAGAGGCGTGGTCGGAATCCATACATGGTGTCCGCAAAGTACTCTTGTTCCTCGAGATATGGTTGTAGTCGTGACAAGACGACGTGCTCCATGAGCTTCCCCACACAAGACGTAAGCGAAATGGGTCGTAGGTTTTGAAGTCCTAGTGGCTTGCCAGGCTTAAAGATAAGTGTAATGTCCGCGTGTTTCCATTCCTCCGGGATTCTTCCTGTCCTCCAGACCTCGTTGAAATATCGGTGATCGCCGTAATGGAAGCGTCGTCGAGGTTGTGCAGCATTTCGTATGTGCCTCCGTCCTTCCCCGGGGTTGTGGTGCGCGTAACCTTGGTGAGGACAGCTTGTATCTCCGATTCGGTGAAGTCCGCGTCTAGCTGGCTCGGCTCTTCCGTGTAGGAGTACTCTGCATAGTCGGGGCGTGGGCCGGCTGCGAGGTATCGGGATTCTAGTTCCTTCACGATGGAGGGTTCGTCCCGCTGCAGTCCGTGCAGAAGTTTGGTCACGGCCTTGGATGTCTCGGTCTTGGAGCGCGATGGGTCCAGCAAGGATCGGAGCATTGCCCAAGTCTTAGCGGTCCCAAGCGTACCACGCAGCCCGTGGCATAGTTGGTTCCAATTGCTTTCCGCCAAGGTGGTTGCGTAGTCTTCCGCCTTTCGGTTGAGCTCGGCGATGCGCAGCCGCAGCTTGCGGTTGAATCTCTGCGTCTTCCACCGCTTGGTGAGTCCTCGCCGGGCGTCCCACATGTGGAGGAGATGGGGGTCTATCGCTGGGGTGTCGATGGAAGTATTGACTTTCTTGGTTGCTCGATCAATGTCTTCATGGAGCCGTTGGGTCCACTCCTGGATGGAGGTAATGTCTCCGCTCTCGGTGCTCCCTCGCTGTTGTCTGAACTGGTCCCAGTTCGTGAGTCGAGCGGGTCGAAGCTTTCGTGCTCTACGGCCGCCATCGCACACCTCGGTCTCCAGGATGTAGTGGTCACTTCCCAGCGTTTCGTCCAGGTTGGACCAGCTACACGAGGTCTGCGTGCGGACTAGGGTTAAGTCTGGGCACGTGTCGCGACTAACGCTGTTGCCCATTCTTGTGGGGTGTTCCGGTTCTCTCATGATGGTAAGGTGATTGTTGGCGATAGCTTGTGCTAACCTGCGTCCCTTGGGGTTCTCCTTCACATATCCCCAGGTGGGGTGGGCCGCATTGAAGTCGCCCACGATCACTAGGGAGTTTGTTCGGGGCTGAACAACTTGGATCGCATCGTGGAAGAGGGCTCTGAAGTCATCGGCCTTCTGGCTTGGGGAGCTATAGACGTTGAGCACGAAGAGGCTGGGGAGCGTCTTTTTCTTGGGTAGGATTTCGAGTAATGTGTGGGGTATATGTCTATGCTGCTTGAAGGAATGGTTTATGACGGAGATGTGTTTCGCGACGAGGGTTGCCGCTCTGTACAGCGTAGCCTCCGGGCCGCTATCCATTTGCATGAACATTGCATATCCAGAGAGGCTCGGAGGACAGTTTGGCTCTTGTAGTGCGATAATATCCGGTGCAAAGTCTCTTGTGCCGATGTAATGCATGAGAGCGCCGCGCTTGCGCCTGTACCCTCTACAATTCCATTGCCAGATTGTTGTTGTGTGTTTCTCGGACGGGGTTAGGGTTGATGATGAATGGGCTGTCGGTTTCTGGCTTGCCATATTAGATGTGAGGTGTGCCAGGGGGCTCCTGGGTCGTGGGGTTGGGCAGGATTTTCGCGTTGACCGTTGTTGGTGTGGGTGCGGTGTTGCTTGTGATGGCGACCACGGACTCGTTGGGAATGGGGACCATGATTCTGGATTGCGCGATTTGGCGCAACTGAGCTGTGAGTTCCGCCACCTGCTTCATCAAGGGCTGGATGAGGGGTTGTATGATCTGCTGGAAGCGAGACTCTTGTTGTGAGATGATTTCTTCCGCAAAGCTACGCATCTGAGCTTGTACGTCATTGTGGATGACCTTGGCCAGCTCACAGACTCGCCTGTCAAACTCACCCATCATCTCTGCTTGGAGCGCCTTCAACTTGGCGTTGGATTCTTCTCTGAGCTTTTCTAGGGTTTGGTCTGACGTCGCTTGTGCCTTTAGGGGGGTAAGCTCGCATTCTGATGTGGGGCTGGGTTCAGGGGGTGTGGAGGGTGGTGGTGTGAGGGAAGGTGTGGGTTTAAAGGGGTGCGGCTCCGTCAACCTTACTTTACTCGCGGGCTCGCTGGGATCGGAGAGCTCAGCTGCCGGGACGGCGGGTGGTTGACCTGGTGATTCAGGGGGATTTCGGTTCCGCTTCTTAGGATTCGGCGCCGGTCCTTGTTCCATCGCAGCTGCTTTCGCAGGTGTGGGATCCGTGATGGACGCGAATTCCTCGCGCACCATTGGGTTGTGGCTCGGCCGTGGTCTGGGTTGCGGGTGTTCTACCTTGGTTGACGCCGCAGATGGCTTCTGACGCGGTCCTAACAGTCTCGTCAGAGGCCTGCGTGGTACTGGAGTTTGGCGGTTTACACTGTAAAAAATTTTCACCCCATTTTACGGGCAAAAGTTGCCGGTTCAATATTGCCGGTATGGTTTGCCGTAATCTAGAAACGGGACTGTCTGTAAAACCAAGGCATATAATTCCGTAAAATGACGAAACGTCCGTAGTTCACTTTACAGACAGTTATCCGTTTTCCATTTTACGGGTAAAAGTTGCCGGTTCAATATTGCCGGTATGGTTTGCCGTAATCTAGAAACGGGACCGTCCGTAAAAACAAGGCATATAATTTCGTAGAATGACGGAACGTCTGTAGCCCACATTACGGACAGCTATCCGTAGGAAATGTGAAAGCTGTCCGCACTAAATACCGAAGGACTATACCTTTCCGAATTATATAAGGCCAAAGCCTCGAGCCATCCGTACCACCTGCACCTCCGATACATCAGGCGACTCACCTGGCAGAGCTCTAGATCTGCCAGGGGTGTCACCTGACTTATCAGAGGTGCAGGACTGGTGCGGATGACTCGTAGCTTTGGCCTTATATAATTCGGAAAGGTATAGTCCTTCAGTATTTAGTGCGGACAGCTTTCACATTTCCTACAGATAGCTGTCCGTAATGTGGGCTACAGAAATTTCGCCATTCTATAAAATTATATGCCTTGTTTTTACGGAGAGTCCAGTTCAAAAAGACGTAAATGTCAAGTGTTTCATTATTTAGTGCAAAAAGCTTCCATATTTAAGCAAGCCTAAGTCACATGAAGCTTTTGGGGTAGATTGGTATGGAGAGTTCATAGCTCCGTCATTTAATATATGAACTTGAATAATCTTTCATCCTCAGCCAAAAAGTTAATGTTTTGCAAAAGAGAAAGAGCACACAACCGGTACTTCTCACTGCCAGGATTTTGTTTGTGTGAGCTCAGCTGTTCCTATAGATGACAGCTCAACAAACGAACCAATTAAGAAGTTTCGCCACAATACCTTTATTGGAAGAAGGCATGCCTTGCTTTAACTTTGGAGAAAATTTACATTATAGTTGTCCTTGTGCTGGCCATTTAGATGCCCCTCCATGCTTGTGCTTGAAGTTGTCATTCAATTGAAGACCTCCTCGATATCTTCATGTTGCATGTAAGGGCAGCTTGAAATAAAGAGGAGAAGAGGATTTGCATTCAAACACAATCGCAACAAATTGTATATGACATGCACGGTTAAAGTAAGTGAGCAACGTGCTTACAAACTAGCCTAGCTCCTACTAAACATGACATATAAAATAAACCCCCCATAAATTGAACCAAAGTAAAAATTTGCATTGATTTGAATACCAAACATATCAAGTGCTTGAGAAATAAAACTAGACAATTAAAATTGCACAACTATTCAGTGACGTTAAGCATATTGGATTGAGCCAGATCTCCTTTAGTATATACAGTAGGCTCGCGATAATTCAAACTCGGATATTTAATACTTTTGGTTAAGTCAAACAAATTTCAAAACTTTGGTTGACCCGCTAAGTTTTCAATGTATTTATAAGCCGCTTAACTCGAACGATGTTTTCGTGTAATTCATACTTTTTGTTCTCGCAGCACCATTGAGCGCACTTCTTTCGGAGCACCGGTGCATTGTGGAGAAGCAACACCCGTGGAGCTTGCTTCCGCTGGTGTTGCTTTTCCGCAGTGCACCGGTGCTTGGTAAGAAGTTTGTTTAACGGGGTTAAAGCAGAGCAGAACCGTGTATAAACTGTTTTACTAAAAGAGTGCGAGAGATAAAAGGGGAAAGGGCTATCGGCGCTTTCCCCCTTGCTGGAGCGGTAAAGACAGTGAAAGCCCCAGATGAGAGGCTTTGCCAGTGTTCGGTGTAAGCATTGCCCGAACTTCGTTCGTGTTTTGTTCTCTGTTTTAAACTCCCAAACTTAATTAGAGCCACGGGCTTGGATGGCAACAGTCCCCCGGTCATCAAGACACCATTGCTCAGTTTACGGTGCACGAATAACGACAGAAAGCGTCGAATACTGCCCGAGAGCCTGTGTAGTTTGCACGAAATCCGGCAAGGCGAGTGCGACTGCAGTGTCTTTAAGCTCCATCGCTTTCCACATGACCCCGATTTCCGGCAGTAGTGGCTTGCGTCCCTAAATCGAAAAAACTTTTCCGCAACGCCATCCTCTTGACTGTGCTCGGAACATTTTGTGAATGGAGTGGGCATGACATTTAACGCTGTACCGTCGATGAACACGAAGTGCGCTCGCAAGGTGTGTGCAAGTTTTCTCCTGAGATTTGCTTTCAGCTTGTAACATTTTGGAACTGAATTTATTTTAATATAGATATTTCGAAGTGGTGACATTGACTCAATTTTACTATCTACAGCACTTAGTTGAAGGCTGATTTTCGTCGCCAGGTGTGGCTGGCGATTGTCAAAAAGTTAGTTCTATTGCTTTGCCTGAATCCCAATCTCCTGCGCAATACCAGAGAGCCATGAGCCCATGCTGACCGTCACAATGCGACTAGATTCTTCTTATTTTCAAAATTAGTACATAATGTAGCTGGAAAGAAACCTTCAATTTCTGTTGCTTAAAGTTGAAACATGCTCATGCATCACTGTTTGTAAACATAGAAACATGCTCATGCATCGGTGTTTATAAACGTTTTACTTGAGGATCCCGTGCCAACGAGTGTGTCTTTTGTCGAGAACTGAAAACAGCAAAGTCGAGATGGGCCTTTTGCCGGAGCGAGTCGGTCAATGATTCAACGATTCGAAATTGATGCATGAGCATATTTCAACTTTCAGCAACAGAAATTGAAGGCTTCTTCCCGGCTATATTATGTACTAATTTTTAAAATAAGTATCTAGTCGCATTGTGACGGTCAACATAGGTTCATGGCTCTCTGGTATTGCTCAGGTGATCGTGATTCAGGAAGACCAATAGAACGAGCTTTTCGACAATTTTCAGCCACACCCGGCGGCAGAAATGAGCCTTCAACTCAGCGTTGTTGATAAAATTGAGTCATTGTCAACACTTTGAAATATCAATATTAAGATAAATTCAGTTAGAAAATGTTACAACCTGAAACAGCCATTATCTCGAGAAAACTTCCACGCACCTTGCGAGCGTACCCCATGTTCATCGACGGTACAGCGTTAAGTTCGGTGTGCGCTCCATTCACAAAATGTTACGAGCACGGTCGAGAGGATAGCGTTGGAGAAAAGTCTTTTCAGTTTACAGGAGCAAACCACTGCCACCGGAGATTGGGGTCATGTAGAAACAGCCGCACTCACCTTGCCGGATTCCGTGCAAGATACATAGGTCCTCAGACTGTATTCAACGCTTTCTGTCGCTATTCGTGTACCCTAAAACCGAGCAATGGTGTCCCGATGACCAAGGGACTGTCGCCATCGATGCTTGTTGCTTGAATTAAGTTTGGGAGTTTAGAACAGAGAAGAAAGCGCAAACGAAGTTAGGGCAATGGAGATGCCTAACACCGGGACGCAAATAGAGGGCTTGACAAGATCTCTTGGCCAACCAGAAGCCGAAAAGAATCTCCTAGCTGTGGTTTGGGATTGGAGGGCAATGTTAAAGAGCACCTCATGTTTAAGAGAAAAAAAAAAAGCCGCTCACCTGATGTGCATTTCTGGAAACAGGCTTTGACTAGCAATAAATTATTGCCTCAGGAATGAAGTGCTGCTTCAGTAATGGTTCCTGCACAAGCAATTCAAGTGTAAGAACACAAGCCCCAAAATTTTCTTGCCATCCTCCTCCGCCTACTTTTTTGTGCATCTAATTAATTTCATCCCTTGGCAAATCCTAAAGATTTCGAAGTGCTTCTCCTACGTCTTTCTCTTAGAGCCTAGTTCATGTTGCAGAAACTTGGCTGAGTGGATAAGCCAGAGCGTTCATTGTTCATTGAGACACTTTTTCTTTCACCCCATCCTGTTCTTGAAAGCAGAAAATCCTCTCCCTTGACCACGGTCATTAACGACGTTTTACAGATCATACACAGGAGGTTGGCATTGCCAAGACAAACTCATGTCTTTACTTTGAGCATGGAATAAATGTATGTCTGATCTACGGAAAGTTCCTGTTATACCAAGGCTCGTACTATTCCGTTGTCAAAGGAGCAGGCATTGTTCATAAAAACTTCGCTTCATTACATTGTTTCAGAGAACAATTGTTCTTTTTAAATAGGGATAAATTAATCATATTAGGACAATTGTCAAATAATGGCAGATTCACGCGATGGATTGAATCGCAATTTTCATCCGTGGACCGTTTGTCACGTTACCATCATGTCGGCTATTCCTCCGATTTGCACCTCGTCAGCAGATGCCCAGACTTAAAGGGATACTGAAGCGAAACTTGAAATACACCTATTATGGTCAGAAATAGGTTCAATATGATCAAGGATATTCATAAATCATAATCGCGCGTTTGTATTTTGAACGGATGGCTATATTTTTCACCCTAATGGGCCCTATTGGGCGCGCGCTCAAAAATCGGCCATCGGAGAGCGCGATGCGTCTTGGGATATTGGGCGCATTCGTGATGTCACTTGTGCCAGACGGGAAAGGCTACGGCGTGAATGTTGTGGTTACGAGCGTTGCCACTTGGTGGCGCGTCGACGATTTACGACCTGTGACAACGTGGCCGTTTGAGATGTGCAAGGGCTTCACGCACGCTACACCAGGGCAAGTCGGCAACCACGGCAGCACTGACAAAACCAGCTCTGAGGCCGGATTCTCAAAGCGAACTCACGACGAAAAAAGTGAGTACGACAAATTTGAGAGAAAACCCGTACTCTCGAAATGAAATTGTCGTAACCTTTGCGCAGGTTACGACAGAATCCTACGACAGCCCCGAAGCTGTCTTACGCACCTTTTACAATCAAATCAACAAGGCCGACAGCGTCGCTCAGTTACTTGGTATCGGCCACCAACGGACATTTATTTTTCTACGTGCTCTTCTCGTGCGTCCCGAATTCAACCAGCAAGAAAAAAGGAAGGAGTACTTAAAACAGACCACGACGATCAAGAACGCAGGATCCACAAACACACGAGAAGAGCTACAAAGGCCACGATTCTGCCGACCGAGCGAGCTCGGCAGAATATAGTGGGCCTAGCAGCAACATCGACTCGGCGCACCGTTGCTCCGGCGGTCCTTGGCCAAGACCGTCTGTCCTGACCGGCTGGCCTGCTGAATGGAATATGCCCGCGCGACCCTTGTGGACCCTTACCGGATGAGTAGTTTGATCCCTGAACTAAATTTCAGAGGTCAATATTTTCCCCTTGTCATCTCGATCTCCTTGTTTTCCGAGACAGCGGTGACGAACGCTGTCGTCGAAAAGGGACTCTCATTGATTCTATCTCCTTGTTTTGTGTGATATAGAGCTCAAATACACGCCATACGGATTACCTTCGCAACTCGGTATGTACACTCCGTTATTAGTATGCCATTTTTATTCTGACTCGATGCTACGTCACTGTCGAGCTATAGCAGTTCGTGGGAGCTACGCGATGTCGGTCTAACCTTTCTTTGCCGAGTGTCATGTCAGTATCGAGTTGCAATCGTAAAAGATCGGTCCAGAAGCGCTTACCGAAACGCGGTCTAACAGAGCGAATCCAGCACTTCGATCAAACGCGCGTGTCCGCTCCGAGTGTGAACAGGTATTTGCGTGGCTCTTGCTGACACCCTCGTAGTTCAAACATATCCTTTTTAACGTCGGCTCGCAGCTCGCAGCAACTAATACCGGCCGTGCCAGAAGCACGCTCGGGTCGTGTCGTGCAAAGAGCCGCAACGAGAACGAGCTCACTGTGGCCAACTACGCTTTGGCTTTCTCCGCCAAGGCTTTGCAAACGCGTTCAGGCCTAGGCGAATTCTGCCGGCACGCCGTATTGCCGCAGAACGGCGCTGCTATTATGGCACAAGTGATGTCGCGAGAACTTCCCCCCGTCCACCAGATGAGAATTTGAAATTGTTTAATTATGTTTAAAATTAGTTCTCCTGTGTTTTACAGCGCAATATTTATATTCCCGAGGTGGTGCCTGTCCCTAGCCCATATTTGTGTAACAAGATCGGCGCTAAAATTTCGTTTCACTACCCCTTTAAGGGCAAAGTGCCCTTCCATTCCCAGATTTTTCGCGGGTGAGTAAAGGCCCGTTCACAGTCTTGCGACCGAGTTAGACCGAGAGAGACCAGACCGGTTTTTAAGCCTCTTGCGACTTCTTAGGTCGACTCCGCTGCATCGCATCCGGTCCTAAGAAGTCGCAAAAGGCTTAAAAACCGGTCTGGTCTCTCTCGGTCGAAGTCAGTCGCAAGAGTGTGAACGGGCCTTAACAGTAAAAGCGTTTACGGTAAAGCACCAACAGCAGAGCAATATTTTTGGTTTTCGAAAGAGCCCAACAAAGATAGTGCACTGTACTTTGTCCATTCGCTGTTTCGTTTTGTCGAACCATTCTTATTTTCCACTCGTGAAAGAAGCTGCAAGAACTTTGCCCAGCCGACAAGCCGCAAGTTCTGGTACTCCTCGAGGTTGGCGTCAAGAAGCCTCAGTGAAAACTTTCCTAGCAAGCTGCAAGCTTCCCTGCATGTCCACCCAGTTTTCAACCCAGCCAAGACCTTTCTTACGGCTGTAGTGTGCTGAAGAGTGGTGCACAAGCAAGCAGTGCGTGAAGGTATTTCCAAATGCCCCTCCGCAACTCCAGGACTTCATCACTTAGACGCTGAAGCCTCCTGCAGCAGGACGATACTTGTGTCATATGGTTAGTAAAGCTAGTAGCGCTTCACGCTAAGCCTGTCATGATGCTTTGTCTTGCTCGGTATATAACAGCAGCACACAATACTTTTTCATAATAGCACAGTGATCGTAGTCGCAAACATCACTTCTGACCTTGGAAAACTGTGCCACAGTGCGATGTTGGCATTTTGCGGAAATGCAGGGCCGGGAATAGGTTCAGTTTGTCCTCGCTGTCATCTGCTCGTCTCCTCCGTATGGATGTGCTTGGAGGACTGATGTTCCGTGGACGTCTTGTCACTTGACCAATTTATCTGCGGATAAGTTCATGTGAATCGGCAATAAGTGGACGGCGGAGTCTGCGGTGACTTAAAGGGGTTATAACACGAAAATTAAACGGATCTATTATTCTTGAAATGGATTGCTCATAGGCTACGTAGTACATACACCAAGTTACGCAATTTTAGAGCTCTGGTAATTGCACTATTCAAATTACGAATTTGTATCATTTTCATCTGGCAACCAGGCAACACTGCCCAAGTTAGTCACATCATGGTGCCCATAAAACATGTGACCATGAACCAGGGCCGTAACCAGGGGGGGGGGGGTTAGGGGGTTCTGACCCCCCCGAAATTTTTTTCTGGGTACGGCCCTGGTCGGTGCACTGGTAGCCAGCCGATTTTAATCTCCACCTCTGCGCACGCGCAGTGGCGCCGGTCGGCTACCGGGTACCAAACCGGGACCGGTTCTCCGGTTTGCTGTAACTCTCCATTATATGCCATCGATGCACATGATTCATAGGCGAAAATAAGACAATAGACACTTTCAAAATGGCCGCCGTTGTCCCCGAAACCCCCCCCCCCCCCCCCCCCCCGAAATTTTTTTCTGGGTACGGCCCTGCCATGAACGCTCTTTCATTCTAGGGGCCCCCATGATCGCCCAAGCTCTCCTCGCCGCGGTACGATCAAAACCGCTCGCGCAACTCGGTAACCCAAATGCTTTTCTCGCTCTCGCCGCCGGCCCGTTGACCTTCCACCCGGGCGACAGTGACCACAACGAGTTCGACCGTAACTCGCCGTCACTGGAGTTTGTCGCCAGCGGGTCGCAGTCAAAATGAACAGCTTTCAACATCTCTTGATAGCAATCATACTCATCGCTGCTGCAATCAATGTAAAACACTCTGACAAGGCGACCGATGTCGTAGACGTAATCATCACAAACCGCATGCTCGAAACATGGAAGGTAAACGAGAAAACTGAAGCTCGAGACGCCAAAATAGCCAAATCTGTCAGTGCGTGCAAGGAGACATCGCGCTGGAGGCTGGCTACAAAGCCAACCTCCAGTTCTGCTTGGATCCGCCCCTCCGAGGGATTCACATTTAAGTGGATTTATCCACGAAACTATCGCGCCATTCTCAAAACAAATCTAGCAGGATTACAGGAACATACAATGGGTCCTAGCAGTATAGCTATCTTATATTGTATTTTTGGCGTGTCATTTCACGCCAAACATTTTTGTTGACGTTGCCTGCACGTCATAAAAGTGTGTCTCGTATCCAATTAGACATTGTCGAAGGAACGAGGAAACTGCATAATAATGTCGCACACTGTTTACCTTAACCGTTTCTTTTTTCTTCAGTTTTTGATCCTAAGTTGTTTTTTCTATATTTATTGCACGTACAGCCTAAGCTGCACATGTCTCCACAATCAGTCGCCATCCTTAAAAATGTGTACAATAAAAAAAATACATGCTGCCATCTCTGAGCAGCACCGCAAACTATGCTCGGAACATGCCTGGGATGTCCAAAAAGAGCCAAGGGCGAGGTATAGTGCACGGATGAGTTACACCCATCCTAAACGGTTTAGGAACAACCCTAGGTGGACGAGCGAGGCTCGTCCAAAATGGGTTAAGGTGCACCAACACCTTCAATGTTGTTGAATCTTATGTAGTAGTATATGATCCTAAATTACCAGACTAGGTTACAGAAAGTAAAGAGTAAGAGGAGGACGGGACGTCATACCTTTTCATGTTCTCATTTTTTCGCCAGTCCTGTATTAAAAGGTTTTCATAGTAAAAGTGACGGTTGTATTTTATCTACCCTTTTGTTTCTCGCAATCTCCTGCCTACCAACTCAACCAGCAAAGTAATGCCCCCCCCCCCCCCCCCCAACACACATCCAACCCACAATAGATATTTTTGGATACAAGATGCCATGAATGTGCTGTGCATGTGAACCAAGCTGAAGGCAAATTTGCGGTCTGAGGGAATAAAGAGTTACAAAACTGACAAACATGGCAGTAGCATACTTTTCACTTTTGCACATGTACAAGAACCGCTAATTTCTATTAGAAAAGCGGAAAAGCCCAAGGCTATCAGGTTACTCACCGACAGCAACTACCAGGAAGAGAAAGGGGGGGTTTATGATTGTGAGGGCAGCTGGTCTGTAATGCTTGTGCTTTCCTGAAAGTTGCAAGTAAGACTTTTAAAGAAAAATGACCCAAACTATTGCAACAAAATACTCTTTCATTTCATTTCTCATACCAAAAAGGTTGGCATGAGGAACTTTGCCCAACTGACACGACGCAGAATCTGGTACTCATCTGCATCGAAAAGCTTCTGTAAAGACGCGTCTACCACGCCGCAATCACTTTGAATCTCCAATCAATCTTTCACCCAGCAAGACATTTCTTGTGGCTGTGGTGTACTGAAGGCACAAGTGCAAAGTGAGTGGAGGCATCTCCAAATGCCGCTTAGCGGGCCCAGGACTTCACCGCCTCCACGCCAAAGTCTCCTCGAGCAGGACCATGCTTGTGTCTCTGCCATGGTTTGGTTTAGTAAGGCTAGTGGCAATTCGCCCTAAGCCTATCATGGTGTTATGTCTCACCCCGCACGTAACAGTGGCGCACAGTTCTTGTTCAAAGCAGCAAATGTCGATTTCGATCTTGGACAACAGTGCCACAGTGTGGTCACAAACATGTTCGGCTCGTCCTGGCTGTCATTTGCGCGTCTGCTCCTTCGTGTGGATGCGCTTGGGAGACGGACGAACCGCGGACATGATCAATCCGTCTGTGGATCAGTTGGTCGTGTGAATCAGCCATCAATGAAGAGTGCTGTTCATTTTGAACTTGATATAAATAGCCCTTTTGCAAAATCCCCCAAGCACGAAGATTTGTGCGAGACTGTCCCTCGCCTAGCCTCTCTGCCTTGAGATTGCATTGCCTTGTCGCTTGCCTCCTCTTAATCCTCTGTTTTTCGATTCCATTACCTGTCCTTATCTATTCCAATGTATATTTTATTGCTTCTAAGCATAGGCGTAGACTTCGGGGGGGCATCGAGGCTCGTGCCCCCCCTGGTGAGATACGCGGGGGGGAGAGGGGGGCAGGGCAGGGCCTTACCCTCGGGCCCTGCCCTGCCCCCCTAAGATACAGCGGTGTGCTGTATCTTAGTTAAGTAGGCGGCAGTCGAAGGCATGCGCTACAGTGCGAGTAAATGGAGCGAGCGTGGGTGGCCAAATCACAGCGCGCTCGGCTCTCGCATCACGATAGTTGATTCAGAGCTGTGCCTATCCCTATGACATGTGCGCGGCTGTTCATAAACGGCTCCTCTCGACTGTACGCGGGTCTAATTGAACCAACACAAACAGCTAACAGTGCGATAGGAATCTGTAGCAATGGTAGTACTCATACCGGAAAACGACGCGCGAAGAGGCGTGTTGTCTGTCGGTACTCCCATCGAAAAAGGCCAAATAAAGACACAAATACTATATATATACAAGAAATATTGTGCACAGAAGAGAATAGAAACCCTTAGAAGCGATAAAAAATACACTGGAATAGATAAAAATAAGTAAGGGAATCGAAAAACAGGATTAAGAGAAGGGAAGCGACAAGGCAATGCGATCTCAAGGCAGAGCGGCCAGGCGAGGACAATCTCTCCCACAATTCCTCGCGGGCGGGCCGGAGCGCTCGGGAAAATAGCGAATCGTCTATTAACTGAGCAGCACCTTTCTGTAGGATGGCTAACCCAACCTAAAACCCCTGGATATGTTTGTGTTAGTTTCTTAAGTGGTGTCAAAGTGCCAGTGCATGAGGCCCGTGCAGCACTTGGACGCAAATGGCAGTGTAGCCTTGAAATGAAAGGCATTTGGAAGTGAGTTGCATGTGTCTCTCGCGTTCATACAATTCAAGCTGAACCGTATGTACGCGATTTAGCGAGCGACGGCAATGAGCGACGGAGATCTCTCATTGCTCGGTTTTTGGATCTCTAGAAAGCTTTGCTCATCGCCTCGGTCGCTTGCTCCCGTCGCTTTCATATGGCTTGCCTCGTCGTGCAGCTGATCGAGAGATAGCAAAAAGGGTCGCCATCACTTTTCTTGTTGCTCGCTAAATTGCTTACATGCGTTTTATACTTTATAGTTGTTGGCACTTGCCAAAATGTGAAGCATGCATTTTATTCAGGGCTTTGCCCTTGCTGACTCTCAGACTGCTGGGATAACTTTGGGTTCCAGTGAAATACGACCACGTGATTTCTCCCTTTGCTTATGAGCTGAGGAGGAAGTAGTTTAAGACACTTTTTTTTTCTGTTTCTTTTGACACTAGTCAATGCGCGTTTTTTTTTTTTCTCTCCTAGCCTTTACAGTGAAGTACTGCCAGAGGGTTAGTAAATAAGTGCACCATACACAGAAGTCAGTGCCCCAGTCGAGAGAGAACTCGTTTATACTCTTCGCAAGCAACATCATCAATACAGACCTTACTTCTAAAGGCGCACGTCACGCAATGTTTCGAGTAGTTTCCGAGGACGAAAATCGAACTTGAATCTAACCTCGTACAGTGGAAGCGAATACAAGCGCCATCACACTAACGGGTACCTTTAGCAGTCATGGGTTCCGCAAAACACACCGCCTAGCTGTCTGGTACCAAGCCGCCACCCGATTTGCAGAAATCAAGCTCCCTGATACACTCACCAAGTGTCTCGCTTGGCCCCCCTTGCCTCCGGTGGGACCTTTGCCTTTGGTTGCGTTCCCGCAATCTGAGTGCCCGTGCAGTGACAGGTCGGTTCTGTGGCTTCCTTGGCAAAAACTCGAGGGTCATCCAATGCGGAAAGCACCTGTGCGACAAGGAACCGCACACGTTCGCTTTCACGCCGACTGCACACAAAAGGATCACGTTATAAACGCTCCGAACAGAAAGGACTCAAAAAGTAAAACGAGTGAGCGAGCACTCACCAATTAGACTCATATCCACAGCTGGTTTTATGGGCACGCCGGCACCTAGGACACTTCCTTTTTCCAAGAACGTTCTTCGATGTTTGTTCCTAAAGTCTGAAAGCGCCCTAAAGTTGCGAAAGTTTTGAAACTCGCTTCGTTTTTGAAAGTTTTTGCGTTTTGTTACGATGGCGATGGCGATGCGGCGATGCTCGTTGGTTCCGAGTTTCGACCAAGTTTATTTGACGCAACGTGAATTCGCTTGTTTTATTCGACTTAAATTAAAACTTTAAGATATTAAAAAATTGTGTTAAGATTTATAAAATTATTTGTAATAAAGCATGTCGAAGCGCAATGTGTACTAAACTGGAGCTTGGCCAGCTTGGCTTCGTCAGCTTCGTTTCAATTCGACATGGCGGCGACCACTATTGTGCCGTGTACCGTGCTCGACCTATTTGCTGTGCATTGGTTGTCCTGTTATCCACCTCTAGCGATCCTCATCAACCCCAAGCATGCTGTCTAAGTATTGTGTCCTCGCCGGAAAAAATATCCAGTCTTCTTGGAAGCGTTGCTCGAATGTCGTCGGCACCCACGAACCGACTCGGCAAGCCTCACGTCGTTGCTTGGTTCCTCCGCGTTTCCGGCGATGGATCCCCCAGCCCTGGCCTCAGCCCTACAGGACTTAGCCGGTGAAAAACAATCTACGACAACGCGGTGTCTTTGGAATGCGATTGCTACGATCAGTGGCTCTTAAAACCTCAGTAGCCCCCCTTCAATAGTGAAGTCTGCGATGTGGACGCCCTTACCTTCAGTGTCCGGAGACTGCTGCAAACCTCCGACGAGAGCGGACGTCTTCTCCGGGCTCCGCAAAGCCCAGAGGACTGTACGTGATCCTGGTATAAATATCGCCGCGCTCCGTCGGCCCGCCGCAGCACGTCCGCCGAGAGATCGGGTCGCTCGAGTCTCATTCTGCGAGCGGCACGCCCGTTTCTGCTTCGAATATGGCTACAGCCGACATCGCCGCTTCGCAGCTCACCAATATCTCTGCGTCCATCCTGAGACAGGACATGAAAATCTCTCTAGAGCGAGACGGCCAAGGTGGGAAATGGATCACCCCTGGAAAGCCCCGCAAATCTCGTCTTCCGGCCGACTTTGACCCCGAACTTCACGTAGTTGTAGTGCATCTCCCAGTCCGTCCTGCTGGCGCAGCTGCGCTGCCTCTTGACAGTTTGCCGGCGTTCTTGCAAGCCGCACAGCTCCTTGCTCATACATGTACCGACGTGTCGCTCCACCTTCGGCAAAATAACCGTCCTCCGCACCCATCATGAAGCGATCGTCAACTGGCTACTTCGCATCACCAATATCACCTTACAAAACATTTCCCCTCCCGTCCACTCCTACCTACCGCCGACGAGATCATCAATGATCTGGAGTCTTATCAAGGTGACATCCTTCAAGCAAGGCGAGTAGGCACAACAGGTTCAGCCATCATCACCTTCATCGGAACCCATGTCCCTTACACAGTGTACTATCGCCGCCTTGAATTTCGCTGCCGTCCCCACAAACCTCGAGCCCATCATTGCAACAGCTGTGTCGAGTACGGACACCGCACTCTGGCCTGCCCGGGCAACCAGCGACGCTGCCCCCCGTGTTCCACCACCCTGGCCCGCCCAGACGAACCCCATCCCTGTACTCCCTGGTTTGCGTTGCCTCAACTCGCAGTGTGGTTCTCAAGCAGGGCACTTGGTCCCGAATAAGCTGCTGCACCTTCACTCACTCCATGAGACGCATCCCTGAACAGTTCTAGCGGCATGTAAAGCGTGGATGCAGGATCCGGTTTATGGCAGTCACCTTGACAATTGCTACAGTGGAGCACACACTGCTTACAGAAAGGATCGTGCTAAGAACTGTAGGGGTGTGCTGGTCGTGGTACCTTTTCTACTACCCTTTTGGCGACGCCACGACCTGGAGCTGGAACCTCTCACAAGCATGGCAAGGGGCTGCTATACTGTGCATGCTACCTGGCTTCCGTGAAAGCGGAGTCCTGTGACCTGCCCAGCGAGCCACTGGTGCTCATTAACACGATTTAATTAAATGTGTGCATACTAGACGTCTTCAAGTTGAGTCGCTCGGAGTGCAGTGTATACCATGGAACCATTTCCAGTGGCCCCAAATACTCGACAGTTCGACGCTACAGTGCGCTCAGTCCAATTGTTCTCAACATGTTTATTAATCGTGATCCCTGCAATCAACTCCACTGCTGTTACGGACGACCTGATACTGGTGCCGCTTATCAGGTGGCCCAAGAAACCACCAGGGTTTGCAGAACAACATCGACAAGGTCTACTATAAACAGCCAGCTATGCTTCTTCGCACAGCCTGACAACAGTTTTGTTCAAAACGTGCGGAACACTGGGTTTTGTACTTAGCGTGTCCAGTAGACCAGGCCATAACAGACTTACGTGCCTTTCACCAGTGGCGTACCAACTTGGTTTTGAGTGGGGGGGGGGGGGCAAAATAAACCCCCTTCCCCTCCCCTCCTCCCCCCCCCCCCCCGGGATTGAGGAGCGGTGCCCTTGGTATCCCTTGGGCGCTGCCAGCCAGTGTTTGCCCTGCCCAGTGGTGGCTGTTTTAGGGGGGGGGGGGCAAAACACATGACTTGCCCCCCCCTCCCCCCCCCCACTCTAAGAACTGGGGGACAAGCGCCCCCCTTGACCACCCGGTTGGTACGCCCATGCCTTTTACAGCCCTGGTCCTGCCACACCTAAAGTATTGCAGCTCCATATGAGACTCCTGTGAGGTTGATCTTGTAACATCAGTTGAAAGTGTTCATCGAAGGGCAACTATACACTATTCTTCGGCAGCCAAGCTCACTCCGGATCACTCACTGCTTTGACATTGGCTAGAATTCTGGCCCTTCAATGGACGACCAGAGTTGATCTCAAGTGTGGCCCTCCAGCGGGTTGTCTTATTATGCCTCCTAAACAGCGTTGTGGAACTGCAAGTTCATAAGACAGCTCTGAAGGGAGTCGTTTGCAAGAATTGGGCTGGTGCCTTTCAACCGTTTTGTACTGTAGAGCAACAGCCTTCCTTCTTGGTGTGGTCTTCACTGTTCTGGCAATCCCTTTATTTGCACTCACGCAGAACCTCCCTGACAATCATCACAAGCTCGAAAACATCTGTAGACAGGAAACTCGCTACCTTCACTCCCACTGAGGTAGAGCGGTGCCTATGTGCTTTAACGCGAATTGCAGACGTTTACTTGATTTCTATTTCGTGTTTCCCCCCACTTTTATTTGTTCCTTTTGCAGGGTACTGCGGGTTTCTTGGTATAGTCTTTGGCCTCTTTACTATAACGAATTGCTCTCAGCAGGATTAGACGATAAAAGCACTTCTAACGCTTTTATCCTCTACTATGGTACTGTTTGGCACACAACTGTACTATTTTATTCAACCTAACGAAGAACGGGTTTTATGTCCGTTAAGTAAGAAACGGACACACTGTCCGTCAGAATTACGACAAATTGTTTGTAAAATTACGGAAATTTTTTACAGTGTAGCTGGCGACGAACGTGAGCCTTGTTGAGAGGCCCCCGCTGTCTTGCCGGACACTTTGGGTCGGTGGCTGGATGCGACCCACCGCAGTTGACACATTTTTCGTTGCAGTCGTGCTCTTGGTCCGCTGTTCCGGGTTTGCCGCATCTGCAGCATTTGTTCTCCTCGGGATGTGGGCAAACATCCACGCGGTGTCCCAGGCCCAAGCAGGCGGTGCATATTTGTTCTCGGGGTCAGTGTGGTAGGCACCGGTATTCGGCGCCCCTGAAGTACACGTAGTAGGGAACCTTCAGTCCCTCAAAGTTGATAATGGCCGTGTTTGTTTGGCCCATCATCCGTGCGCATAGGACCTTGACTCCCTGCGCTCGTATTCTCGTAGAAAGAATCTCGGACGTCGGTCTCGAATCCAAACCCATGATCACTCCCCGGCATGAATTATCTGGCAAAGCGATGTAAGCCAGGATTTCGTATTGGCGGCCGTTGATTGTGATAGCGGGAAGCTCTTGCACCCTGACCGCTACCTCGGGCTCAGGGGTGCTGACCACGACGAGATTCTGGTCGCGGCGTATTCGGATCTTGACCGTGTCGATCTCCGCTGCAGTGAGCTGGGCTGCGTCTATGAAGGCCATAGCGACTTGTTCGGCGCTCCATACTGTGAAATTGAGGCCGTCCCTAGGTCGTACAATGACCTTGTGGTCATTCACGGGTAGCGGCGGCAGCCGGTGTGTTGGATGGGTCTTGCCGGCTCGTCCGGGCCTCCCAGTCGGTTTCGGGGGTTGGGATTGTTGTGTCACAGCCTGGGCGGCGGCCGCGGCACGTTCCGCGATACGTTTCTGCTTCTTTACCCGTCGGTTGACTACGTCGGTCCATGTGTAGTCACCTGAGCTTTGCGGGGCCGAGTCATGTTCCATGGGTTGGGCGACGCATGTCGTCTTAGGAGGGGTTTGGGACCCGGAATTTTCTTCTGGGTCGGTGCTGCATTCGTCCGAAGACGATAGAGAGCTCATTTCGGGCGGCGCAGGGTCCGTCAAGGGCAGGACGGGACCTGAAGTTGCTGACCCTAGGCGTGGTCAGGCTGAGCGGCCCGCCGCATAGACTTGGGCAATCCTATCTTCGGTTAGGCCTAGCGGGTGCGTCCCGGTTCGGATTTTCAAAGGGCCGAAAATGAAATTCCGGGAGGACCTACTTGCTCATATGTACATGTTCCGTGGTCCTGACGACAAGAGCAATCATTTGTTGTTGATTGTGAATCTCGGGTGACGAAATGAACGAGCTAAGTAGCGCTGAATCGGAGGAGCGAATAACATACGTGGCGCTCACTTAGACGTCCTATTCTTTTTTCCCCACTTTTTCACGAATCGGTTGGAGCTAGAGTTTCTATAGATCGTTTTAAGGGGTATTCACACGAGGGAGAAATCCCGGGGATTTCTCCCCGGCACGCGCATCCCACGACGAAAACGACAGGCTTTGCGATGTGCAAAAGCCTCGCGTTTTCATCTCGTGATGCGCGCGTGCCGGGGACAAATCCCCGGGATTTCTCCCTCGTGTGAATACCCCTTTAAGAGGCAATCTACCTCAACGGGCGCGCGCTTCAGAGCACGCACTAAAGTGGCAGCGCGAGCTCCCGCTACGAATAGCGTGATCTGAAGCCGCAGCCGCTCGGCGAGCTCTCCACTGGCTCCAGATTTATCAGCGGCAAAAGGAGAGGGAGCTCGCATCTCGCAAGGGGCACAAGAATCCTAAAACCCTCGCCCGGCGCCCGGCAAGCGCGTGCTATTTGCCAAGGGAAGGGGCTACTAGTATGCTGCGGCCTGGAACAATTTGCTGCATAACATAGCGGAGTTTTTTTTTTTTTTTTTCTGCTAGATGGAAAAGTATTTTTTTACCTATGTACGGACGACGCATTGCCTAACTGACTGCCGTGAATGCCTTTTGGCTTTAGCATACAATTACGGTTCCCCACCACGAAAGAGCTCGCAAAGGTTTAAAAGAAAAATGAAATAAACCGCATCTGTGCGTCTAAGCCATGTTATTGCAAAAAAAGAAAAAAAGAAAAGAATTTGTGTTGAACGAAATAAAAAGAGATTGGTGGTAATGTTTGTCAAAGTGATTTATATTGACTTCTGTGACGGATAAAAATCGTTCGGTTTGTAATAAGGGGGTTCAGTTTTTTCGGATATATCCGAAAAAACACTTGTCAGTTGAAATTTTCTCATTTACTCCCTATTTTAAGATCATGATATCAATTAAGAAATAAAAAAAGACAATAGGGCGTCAAAGAACAGGGTTAATGGTACTAGAAAAAAGACTTCTTTTTTATTAGTGACAAAAGTCAGATTTTTTTCTATTTTATTTAATATACGTAAACCGGAGAGGAAGGCGAAAACAAGGATGAGCACAATTTGAAACATTGTTTGCCCTTCTTTGCCTGTCTCGTTTTTTTCAGTATGTCTATGCACCAAGCAACTGAGAGAGGAAGATACAATAGCGCACGAGGACGTCGGAACGCTGAGCACTGGTTGGAATCAGTTGTGGGTAGGCCTAAAGCCAGGTGCCTTTGTCTCCACTGCACGTGTCGAACACATTCTGAAGCAAGAGAAAACCGCCAGATGCTGGTGTTCCGCATTCTTCGTTCGACGAGTGCAATGAACACAATGGCAGCTAGGTTTAGATCTACCCACTAATCATTTCAACCATACCTCGGCATTCTGATGTCCCCACGCTCTATCATTTCCTCCTCTCCCTCAGTCTTCTGCCTAGTATTGTTACCTTCAGTTCCCGTTTATCTCGTCCACGTTTGCCACGTTTACACAAATGCGGCTTGAGTGCGTCGACTTTAATTATTCTCAGAATTAAGCCAATGCGCAAACATACATCAAGTCCTACGGTAGGATTGCACCATGTTGTGTCACAACTCAAAGTTAAGCTTGCGTTTCTGGCACGAGCGGAACCTTCTAATCACATTTTCTGGCAGGTATTTCACATGTGGAGGCCTTTGTGATGAGCATAAAAATCTTAACCACTTTCTTTAATGCTCTGCAAGAAGTTACACGATGCAACAAAGCGCTGAGAGTTCTGGGCCTTGCCACTCTAGAACAGAGGGAACAATACTGCACATGCCATGGTGAGCAAGATTGTTTCCAACCGCTTTCAAGACACTACCGCTACTTCGGTTGGACCACAAGGACGAGAGGTTCCGGTGCAAGCAGGAGCAGCGCTGAGGTTAGCACTACTTTTTCTGCGGAGCTCCCCTATGCCGTTCCTGCACTCTCTCCGATGCGCAGGGCCACAGCAGGGGCCGCCCTCAGTGAGCAGCTCAGCTATTCGCGACTCCAGCAAACTATAATGGGTCAGGCAAAATGGCAGACGAAAGGGGTTCGCTTTAGTCGTTCAGCACGCTGACCACCATAAATTTATTTTACTACAGCGTAAGATCGGTGTTACATATGAAAGCAAAGCGATTTTTCGACGCTAGAAACCTTCTTCTAGTCAGTGCGTAAGAATGACATGGCGGAAGCATAAAAATAATTACTGGAAACAGTGTTTGTTTCTATGCTGCCTACGACAACCAAGCAGCAATAGCAGACGACAGAGTTGAAACGACCTCCTCTCCTGAGCTTTTTATTGTTGCCGCTACGCGGCGTTGATTTATCTAGAGTCGCCAATATTCAACTTACAATGGCAAAAAAAGTTTACGTTTGTTCTCTTTTGTCCCCCTATTCTCCACAGGTCCCGCACTCCTTCTCATTGCTTGCCTGAGGCAGTGCAGCATCACCGGGATCAAGTGACTGCTTGTTTGGAGGCGGTGGATGACGGCCTACCTTTGTCGGGTGGCCACTCCCCGGGGCTGTCTTGTAAGGCGGTCTCTCGGCACATACCTCGCGTCGGAATGCTTGGCATTGGCCTGCCTGTTGTCATAATGAATGCATTCCACCTTCCCGAGGTATTTCGACAGACGTTCGCCCTTTTGCCGGTTCCTAGTGTGCAATCGCCGTGTAGAGGTTTCTTCTTAATCTCGTGAGCACACTTAAACATCGGGCGGCATTTCTTCACAATGATCGCTTCCTTTTTTGTGTTATGTTGATAGGAAGACATTATCTTCATCTGTTTGCTCTGCTCCAGCCAAACGCGCAACAGTGGCGAATGGGAAGGTGTGCAAGATAAAAAGATAATTTTTCTCACACAGAAAGAACAAATTGGCACTTTGGAGAAACGTCGTCTGGTCTGTGGGGACGCCAAGAGTATTGTATGACGCCTCGGCTCTGTTTCTTTCATTCTTCGTGACCAATTGCCTCAGCGATCTCACAGTGTTTAAAAAAAGCAGGGGGCTATGGCACTTTGGAGATCGGAACACCTTGTGTGTTCCGATCTCCTTGTAGGCTCAACGCTCGAAGATTGCCATGCAATAGAAAGTACTGCTGGACAACTGGCTCGTATTAGGTGTGGGAATCTCGAAAGCTCCTCCAATGTTTAAGGAAACTTTGGAGGAGCTTATAAGTGTTATTCAGTTTACTAAATATTGTCTTATGACACGGTTTTTAGACCCTGAATAAAAGCAAGGTGTCATAATCGAACCAGACGCCATGCAAGTCCCAGTGCAAGTGCGTGCAGCCCGCGCCGCCAACACGTTTATTTCTTCCTTCACAACACTTCTTCCCCTCTCACGAGGAGTAGTGAAATATATAATAGTAGAAAAATTTTGCAGAAAACATGCACGGCAAAATGTTTGTTAGAACCCAACAAAAAGAAATATGCGAAAATGATGCACAGCCAAATGTTCATCCACTGCTTAGGGCGAAAACCGCACCACGGCCTTCCGCGCTCTTGTACCTCGACGAACTGGGGTCTGCTGATGTATCACCGTAGTCGAGGCTGTGGTGTCAGCAGCGTCCGGATTGACTGCGACGTCAGTAGTTACACTGGACTGGGCGGGTTGGTGCATGTCATCCCCAGAATTCACAGCTGAATTTGTGCCCACATCCGGAAAGATTTCCGTCGTCGAGGGTGTGGTGTCAGCAGCATTTGTGCCTACAGGAGGCTGGCCGACGCTTGGTGTACATGGACGAGCTGTTGATGGGAGTTCCGCGCTACCAGAAAAACTGGGGGGTCTCGGTGCTACGCGGATGTGATCGTGGTGCCTTGTCCACACTCTGCCATCTGGCAGTTTCACCGTCGATGCAAATCCCTGGTCAGACTCTACAGTAGCCGGCACCCACCTAGGTCCGGGTCGGAAATTCCGAGCAAAGACTGGTGTTCCGGGCGGAATATCCGTGACCCTAGTGTATGGTGCATTTTTGCGCACGTCCTGCTAGAGCTGTTTTAGGTTCACTGCGGTCCGAAGATCGGGTCGCAGCAAGCTCAGCGCAGTCTTGAGCTTCCGACCCATCAAAAGTTCAGCAGGACTACAGCCCGTCACTTCATGCGACGTCGTCCTGTAAGACAGGATCAGTCTGGCTATTTGCGCATGAAGGTCCCCCGATCCGGCCTTTTTCAACTTCTGCTTAATTGTCTGCACACCTCGCTCGGCCGCTCCATTGGACGCGGGGTGGTATGGGGGCACCAGCACTTGTCTTACGCCATTCTTCCGTAAGAATGTCTTGAATTCTTCGCTCACGAATGCCGGACCATTGTCTGATACAACTACATCCGGCAGCCCCTGAATAGCAAACATCTTCCGCAGACAATCAACTGTCACAGACCTCGAGCATGTGCTTACTGGAAATACCTCCATCCATTTGGAATAAGCGTCGACGGCAATGAACAGGTAGGAGTTTCTCAGGGGTCCAGCAAAGTCTACATGCAGTCGAGACCACGGCCTTTCCGGAAATGGCCATGGCCTCACTGGTACCGATCTTGGCGCTCGCTGATGCTCTTGACAGGTACGGCATGAATCCACTGCTGCCGTGATGTCCTCATCCAGAGCTGCCCACCATGCACGGCTCCGGGCCACTGCTTTCATCTTGGAGACTCCTGGATGACTTTCATGTAGCAACTGGAGCACATCTGCCTGTAAAGACGTGGGGACTACCACTCGGCTTCCAAGTAAAATGCAATCACTCTGAACGCTCATCTCTTGAAACCGTGCCTCGTATGGCTTCCACGGATGTCCACAGGGCGACCTTTGACCAGTCCACAGTGCTGCTCGCAGTTGTGACAAGCACGGATCTCTGCTCGTAGCTGCTGCAACCGTTTGGGCTGACAATACTCTTGGGTAGCATCCTTGGAGCATGAACACCTCTGGGGGGCACTCGACCTGAAACTCGGTTGTAGGTAAGGGCAGCCGACTCAGTTCGTCTGCGTGAGGAATCTGTCCGCCAGGCCTGTACTTCAAAGTGTAATCATACCCCGACAAGAACAATGTCCAGCGTAAGATACGTGGCGAACATGACTCGGGAATGGGCTTGTCAGCTGCCAACAGCCCCAGGAGTGGTTTATGGTCAGTGGCCGCCTCAAACGAACGCCCCCAAAGGTACTGCTTGAAACGCGTCACTCCGAACACCATAGCAAGCGCCTCCTTATCAAGCTGGCTGTAGTTTCACTCGGCTGCAACCACCCAAGCAGCACGTTGTGAATGGGCCATCGCTGGCAAGTGTACTATGGCTAACCAGATTTTCGATGGCCCAAGCTTGGCCAAAGTGCTCGGCAATATAAGTGTTTTCGTCCTCGTCTGGTGACTTGCCATTCACTTTATGAAAGTGACTGGCCATTCACCTTTGTCCAGTGGCTGGCCATTCACTTGAGGCCAGAGACTGGCCATTCACCTTTGGCCAGTGACTGGCCATTCACATTTGGCCAGTACATAGCCATTCACTTTAGGCCAGTGACTTGCCATTCACCTTTGGCCAGTCACTTTCGGCCAGCCACTGGCCATTCACGTTTGGCCAGCCACTGGCCATTGACTTCCGGCCAGTCACTGGCCGAAAGTGGCTGTAGTTCTACACTTAATAGATAATTTATTGCAGACTGCCTCAGTGTTCCTCAGAAGACTGTCAAGAGTTTCGGGAGGTCAAGTTTTAGAACTTAACCCCAGAAACTCTTACGTAGTAATGACACGCGAAGCTGCTGCAAGGCTGCTCAATATTTATTGGACTTTTTGAGTACTAAGTCTTACGACGCGGGTTGCGACCAGGATTCCAGTCGTCGTACGTTCAGGGATGGTATGTTGTCCCACCATTAAGATCCCCCGGTAGTGCAGCAGTAAAAAAAATAAATAAAACGAAGTAACTTTAGGTGAAGGGACAGTGCAACAATAGAGAGTTTTAGTAGATCGTCCCGATACCTCCGATAGCCCCGATAACGATACCATGCATGCGCAAGGGAGGCGGTGGCGGAGTATCGGGTATCGTTATCGGAGTCATGGGAGCGATCTACTAAAACTCTCTACTGTTCAGTTACAATATTTTCTACTTTACACAAGCTTACTGGCATTAATGGGAAAGAGAAGCCTTGAGTACACATTAAAGGTTTTTACACACTTAAGGGGGTAAATCAGTTTGTCGCTGGGCTAACACCCTTAGGCGTTAAGGCAAGCACCCTTCACAAAGGGTGCTTGCTAACACCCTTGGTGAAGGGTGCTTGGCATGAAATGGGCACCTGCTGGGTTGGCCCAGTGGATGCTGGGCCACCCCAGCCAATCTGGCGCCGGGAGAGTATCATGCGACGTTTTGGTTATGTGGAGTTCAAGGTCACATGATGCTCTCTCGACGCTGGATTATCTGGTAGCGTCCGCCGCGCTCGGACGAAGGGTGAAGTGAAGTACAGACCCCAGTGAACATTTCATTGGAATGTGTCCAATACACATATCAGAACTTGTAAATTGTACGAAAATCATATAGGGTATTGCATATTCTTATAGTATTATTATATGATTTACAGCCTATCATGTTTACTGAACACATTTACACTTTTTTTACTTAGAGGGATTGCCACATCACCACATACGAGGCACGTGAAAAGAAATAACGAGTCACACTAAACACAACTCACTTCATGAAGAAGTAATACAAAAGAGCTCCTTGCAAGCCACATCATAACCCCGTGGGCACTTGGGAAGAGTTACGGCACCCCCCTTTCTCGAACTCTAAGTGAGCAAGCAGTGGCCCCAAGCATCGCACTGCACGGCTGAACCATTGTGAACATCATGGTCTGCCACAAACGAAGCATGTAAAGCTTTCCTGTTTGGAGATCAAGTGACATGTTTTGTTTCTCTCAGAGGATTGCAGGCAACACGCTTCGCTTACCACTTGTCTCCTACGCGCATCTGTTTACTAATTGGAAGCAGGGTAGAGGGAGGTGGTTTAGCCCTTGACTGAACCACAGCAGTATTTCATTAGGTGAAGCTCATTATGACATCAATTAGAATGTGTTAAATTGAACATTTATTGAACCTTGAGAAACGGAAAATACAATGTATGCCATTCCATGAAATAAAGAATGCCATCTGCAAACATGTAATGAAAAATATTACAGAAAGAAACTTGCACTCTACGGCAAAAAAGCAAACGTTTCAGTAGAAGACGCTATCCACTTGCTCACGTACAAAGAAACTTATAAAGTTCTGGAAGACGACTATGGATAAGGAACTCGTACAGCTAAATTCTAAGCACCTCGTCTACAGGAGGTCAGCATTAGTTATCACAGAAAGTGCCCAACATTTAAAGAAAGAAAAAGAAAACATGCCTCCACCCTATTGGAAAACCCCAATATGAACAGCGTATTATGGATATTGGTAAACAATATCTTTTTATTGTATTGCAATACAATATAGACAGTGTATTGGAAAACATTACATTTATTGTATTGTATTACAATAAGGATTTGTTATGGGATTCCAATATCCATAATACGCTAAAAATATTGAAATCCAATATGGTATAAGCCCTTATTGGATCCCCATGTGTCGTATGGGGATCCAATAAGGGTTTACAATTCCAATATACTCAGCGTATTATGGATATTGGAATCCAATACATTATATCGGCTACCAATAAAACTATATACGAGTTGGAATATCACGATCAGCGCAACATTTCTCTGCAACGCACTCTCTTCTTGTGTGTATTTCTGAGTGATAAATTAAAAAAAATGTTGCTGTTGTCAAATTGTGAATAAAGAAGAAAAACACTGGACTTATCCATACCAACTATATTTAACATATTCCCGAACTGGAGGATCTGGCATTTACTGCAAAAGAAAGTTAATTGTTTAGGACTCTCATTCAAAAACTTGATGTTTGAAAACAGAATGTGAAATCCTCACCTTAATGGAAACAGCACCTGCTAGCTGTAGCCATATAGAAACTGCAAAATAAAAATGTGTGATTAGTTTGCGATAAGTAGCAATCCTTCAGCAAGCCGGATAGATTCAAAATTATGTCTGCGTTTGATTGTGGAAAAATAAGCTTCAATGCCACTGCCACAGGTCATTCTGAGCTCGGTCAATTAAATATACGTATCCGCTCGTCTGGCTTCACTATTCCTGCTTCGCACCTCACTAGAGTATCTGGAATGCTCACCTTTGAGGAAAAACAAACTGGTGCTTGCTTGCTTGTAGGCCGTGGAAACTGGAAGAGAGATTTGCGGTTAGTTGCGTCCAAGTAGCAGTTACTTTGAATAGCCACGTAAAGTACACTAAGTCTGAAAGATTCAAAATTACATGCGCGAAATAGATATCCTCTTGCGACGTAACAGGGCACGTGTCAATGTCGCCCGCTAGTATTACAGAAAAATAAACTTCAATGCAGGAGCTCCCAGTCGTTCTGAGCTCCGTCAATTAAAAATGCTGTACCGGTCGTATGCCTTCAGTATTCCTGCTTCGGGAATCTGGAATTCTCACCTTTGAAGAAAAGCAAACTGGGACCTGCTGGCTCTTAGGCTGTGGAAACTGTCAGAAAGATTTGCGATTAGCTGCGTCCAAGTATCAATTTCTTTGACTAGCCACCTACAGCAGACTAAGCCGGATAAATTCAAAATTACATGTGCGTGATATAATATGCCTCTTGTGACAAAACTGGGCACACGTTTTGTCGCCTACAGCAACACTGATGCCAGACAGACAAGCGGTACGGCACCTTTAATTGACGGAGCTCAGAACGAGTAGGGACGCTTTCACTGAAGCTTGTTTTGCTGCAATACAAACGTGTATTGCAGCAAAACAAGCTTCAGTGAAAGCGTCCCCAGTCGTTCTGTCAATTAAATATGCCGTACCGCTTGTCTGGCGTCAGTATTGCTGCTTCAGAGCACTCTAGAAAATCTAGAATCCTCACCTTTGAACGAGAAGGAACTCGCGCCGGCTGGCTTGCGGCCATGGAAACTGCAAGGGAGATTTGCGATTAGTTACGTCCAAGTACCAATTTTTTTGGGTAGCCGCCTACAGCACACTCAAAATTACATGCACGGGACACAGATGCCTCATGCGACGGAACTCCCTTCGTCCTAGTTTTCTGTTAACTCTGCTCACCTTCACCACTCGCCTCCAATTTCTGCGCTACTTCTTTAATCTTGATTCCCTGGTTCCCAAAGGCCATGCCATGGCTTGCGCCAGTCACGGATCTGTCAGCTCTGCGACTGGCGCTATTGTGGCAAAGATGCCACAGCACCTGGCGCTATTGTGGCAAAGACGCCACAGCACCTGGCGCTTGATGTGCTCTTTCAATATTTTGAGCATGGCTCAAAACAGGTGGATGGGTGTCTGGTATGCCCTTTGCTTATTTGCGGATCGTTCCGAATCAGAGGGTAGGCGCTTCTGCGACCTGGGCGCATGCTCGGTATTTTACAATAGTTGAAACCGAACTCTGCAGGAATCTTGAAACATAACAAACATAATGTGCATGCCAAAAGGCATAGCAAATGAAACACCCACCATCTATCTATTTTCGTTTCTTGTCCGCAAGAAGCTGTCGTATATGTAGCCTCCCTTGCTTAAGCCTCTCCTCCCTAGTGTCCCGGTTGGGTCTCGTCCTGAAGAATCGTCAGTGGAGACCTGAGGAGCGGTCAACATCAGATTAGACCTTTTTGAGACAGCACCATATACTTGCTGAGAGGAAATACACCCAACGAATCTTAGGCATGTCACTCATAGTGCGTTTTAAATTGAGACGCATGATGTAAAATGAGACGTCAATACTGACGCACCCCTTTTGCGAACCCAAAATTTTGAAGGCCTTGTCCCCCTCGCTAGGGGGACAAGGCACATGAATGACAAGGCACACGGATGAAATTTTTACCTTAACATCCCGACTCAATGCCCATCGCTGAATATTCGACCACCACACTTTTAGAAAAAAAAAATATTTTTTTTTAGAAAACACCGAGTCATCTACCACCCCTACAAACGCCTGAGCCAAGCATACTTGTACCGTGGCTTGTTTGCTCCGTGCTGCCCCCAAGTTAATTCGGGCTGACAATGTTTTTTTTTTTTCCAAATGGAACCCACATTCTTAGTTTTGGTTTGACTTGTAGAAGCAGGTGGATACTTTTATAAAGCTTCCTCCCTATGCGCTTCCGAGTCAACATTTTTGCAATGGCCAACCCCCGGGCTTTGATTTTGCGCTCCTTGATGAATGCTGAAACTCATATCGGCGGGCAATAGCTCGCCTTCAAAATACTTGCTTTTGGTGGCCGAGAACAAACTCGTGCTCCTGATTGGCAGCCACTTGCAGCCAAGAATTGCTGCACATATCCTAAAGATTAGTCTAACACAGATGCTTTGGCCAGACAGAGACACAAAAGCCTGAAACAAGACCACTATACAGACAGGAAATAGAGTGTCTGTGAGGTATGAAACAAACAACTCAGATAGGCATCAATCACTCACCTTGAAAACACCTGCCATGCGCAGCAAAAAAACAAACATCTGGCCTTGATTGGCTGGTTCTTGCCACCAAGACCTGCATGTATAAGAAAGAACCCGGTCTTAAACTTGGGTGCTTTTGCAGAAGAGAGACAACAAAATACTAATGCAAGACCGCTACAAATAGGTTATGGCATTCAAAAGGAATGAAATACAAAACTCATATAGGCGGGCAATAGCTCACCTTGAAAATACTTGCTCTTAGTGGCCGAGAACAAACACGTGTTTCTGATTGGCAGCCATTTGCTGCAAAGAATACCTGCAGATATCCTAAAGAACCGAGTCTTAGTCTAACACAGATGCTTTGACCGGACAGAGACACAAAAGCGTGACACAAGACCACTATAAAAACAGGACATAGAGTGTCTGTGAGGAATTAAACGCACAACTCAGATAGGCGTTAATCACTCACCTTGAAAACACTTGCCATGCGCGGCAAAGAGCAAACTTCTGGCCTTCATTGGCTGGTGCTTGCCACCAAGACCTGCATGTATAAGAAAGAACCCGGTCTTAGTCAAACTTGGGTGTTTTTGCAGAAGAGAGACAACAAAATACTAATGCAAGACCGCTACACATAGGTTATGGCATTCAAGAGGAATGAAATACAAAACTCATGTAGGCGGGCAATAGCTCACTTTGAAAATACTTGCTCTCGGTGGCCGAGAACAAACTTGTGTTCCTGATTGGGAGCCATTTGCTGCGAAGAATACCTGTAGATATCCTAAAGAACCCAGTCTTAGTGTAACACAGATGCTTTGGCCGGACAGAATACAAAAGTCTGATACAAACCACAAAAAGCAGGAAATAGTGTCTGCGAGAGATGAAAAAAGACCAAAGTAGAGAGGCTCGTTCTGTTTCACGTTAGTCAAATAGTGTAGCTAGCTCATTTTGCTAAAACGATGCATATTTGCTAAAAAAAGTATCTATATTTTGCCCCATTTAGCAGAGTTTACTGCCAAGGGTACCTGCACACCACAATAAGTCAGAATTAGTCAGTTTTTTTTTTCTTCTTTTGATAAGCGACAACAGAATCCTAAACAGGTGATGAAACAAAATATGAACCCAGCAAGACAGGCTAGTTTGCCTTGATGCAAGCACAGTGCCTCGGCCAACCAAATGAAGTTCTATTCTTTATCAGTTGTCATATTTGGTGGGAATAGTAAAGTAAATGAAAATAACGCAATCTCTTTTGCAGCCGACAGCTGCAAACAAAATTCATATACCTCGATGAACGACCTGGAAATAAAATTGACTGGTGGCCAAGTGATTTAAGGTGTCAAATTTCAAACTTATAGACTGTAGTTTTGGTTTTAGTCCTCCTGGTGTATATTTTTATCCTTATAACTATATTTACATTGTTTTTTTTGTATTTTTGAGGAACAAGTGCTTAATTTATACGCTAATTCACCTTTAGAAGTGTTTTAATTACACTCCATGCCTTTCTAGTGCCCGTAATTGATTCTTGGTGAAAGCGGTCTTAAATTTTTCTTTTCTTGCTGTCGCTGCTGCTTGCTTTCTCACCTTTAGAATGCTGACAACTCGACACAAAAGCAATGAAAAATGTGTTTAAAATATCATGAAGATCAGCATTTCCAAGCTGTACCCCTGCTTCATGCCCCGACCATGCCACCATACCATAGCTGAGTGTAGTGACAAATGGTCCCAGGTTTGTCACCCAACCGTATATGGGCTTACGGTGTGGCGCGACTCATGCAGCACCTATGCTTCGCGATGGAGCCAGTGAGCGAGGTTTGACACACTAGAGCTGTGCAAGCCACAGCTTTACAGCCTGCAAAGCGTGGGAAGATCCCTCTCCCTTTGCAGAGCTGGCATTAGCTCACCGAGAAGCCATTGCAAGCACTAGAAAGCCACAGAGTGTGAATAAAAGCGCTTCTGAAAATGAATTAGTGTGTAAATTATGTTAAACTTAAAAGAAGTATATATGTATATATATATATATATATTTAAATACTAAAAAAGGCAAAAAAGAAAAAAAATGTTTCCAGGTGGGCTTGCACCCAGAGCTCCACGGCCCTTGAATTCAGTTCCCTAAAGCCCGCTTCAGACGGAACAATTTCGCCCAGCAACTTCACGTCGCAACACCAGCAACACGGGCCGCCCGCGTTCACATGCAGCAACCGAATAGCTACGACTTGCCATCATCGTCATGAAATTTTATTTTTCTTACAGTATTTAGACGCACAGTTATATCCTAAAAACATGTTTTTATATCTTTAAATTGCGCTGAGAATACTAACTCATCTTTTTGAAAAAGTTTATTTTCAAAAATGATCCATTTCAAACCAGAACTAAGTCCTCAGTTCTCATCATCACGACCACAGGGGTATCACGTGAAAATATTGCATTCCTGATTGGCTGCTGCCGCTTCAAACATCTCCGAGTAGTCAGAGTTGCTCGTCCGCTTCGAGGCGGACCCGACCTCAGCAATTCGTGTCGATCTAGGGAAAACTAGGGAACAACCCGCCAGCAGCCCCAAAATTGCTGGAAAGGTTGCCCCGTCTGAAGCGATCCTATACTCTGTTTCATACATAGAGTGCAACGCAGTCAAAGCTAGCGCACCGGTTTGCATTGCTGACCGTGCCTACGTTCGCCCCATAAGATAGTGCGTCCCCTGCAAAAAAATTTAAAAAGTCGGCAAATGTGCCTCCTCGGGACTAGTAACTAATAGTGGCGTTATGATTTCAACGGAGCACAAATGTTTTTAAAGAAAAAGGAAAAGATAATGTAAACCACCTTAAATTGTTTTCGTGTTCATCCGTGTTGCAGCCGCTGTGGGTTTTCGGGTTGTGCGGCACTGGCTGGTTTTGAGAAGATGGCGTCTTACGCAGCAAGCTCAAGTACCTCTCCTGCTCGGATGTTTTCGAAGATTCGTTGTGCGAAAATCTTGAAAGAGTGCAAGCAGATGATCGCCAATGTGTACGGTTGTATAAGAACACATTCCCCGGAGAATTCGATCGTGAAGTCCTGGAGACGGCCAGGAACGACACTGGAGTGTGCCCTGTACTGTCGCGAAGTGCAAGGCGCAGTGCCTATCTGGCAAGGTGGCGTCCCCGAAGCAAAGACCTCACAACGTGGAAGTTTCGAGCACGGGGACCGTCAAGCATGACTAGTTCACACAGAACGCCATTCGCCTGAAGGTGCATCGCAAGTGCTCCGAGAGGGAGATTCCTACGCTTGACAACTATTTCAAAATAAACTGTACAGGCCACAACTATTGTCGATTAACGTCTTATTATAAATTTTGGGACAAGGCCGCTATCAGGGTGATTCCTCATTCCACGCTGCACGAAAGAAAAATATAACTCGGTGCTGGAGGCAAATAACACTTGCAAAGCGTCTTGACTTAAACAGCGCAAATAAGTTACGTAAGGAAGAGACAACAGGACGGAAAGAGCGCTGACTCAAACTGAGGTTTTAATAATGATGTAGTGAAAGAGAAGGAAGGTGTCAAGTGCTGTAATATTATTAAATTTAAGAAGGTTACAATTATTAAGGGCCAAATTAACGGAATGACAATTTGCATTTCTAAGTAACCCAAGTGAATCTATCTACGTACAAATATTCAGATGTGATCTACAAAGTTGTCGGTGACCCAACGGTTACTGGTTGTCACAGTCAGAAAAAGAAGAAGAATCACGATGTCGACGGTGATCCCAAGGGCGTTGGCTTTCACAGAAATGAAAATTGAGAAGAAGGAAAAGAAGAAGAAAACGGGAAGAAAAATAATTTAGGGACTAAAATTCAAAAATTGGAGCTCTTTCGCCGTCAGAGCAATCGAAGGCGTACTTATGCAGGCTAGGCCCTTATTCGCGATCTTGCACGCCTCGTACACCTCTCTAGTCTTTTGATCCTTAAAATGTTTAAGCACCTTAGTCTCAGGAAACCTTGGTGTGCACCCGCAATCTCTCACATGCACAGCAAGATGGCCCGCTGGCGTTGAGTTTAGAGAAAGTGCATGTTCCCTAAGTCTCACATTGATGCACCTTCCAGATTGTCCCAGATACACCTTCCCACATGACAACGGTATTTCATATATGATGCCGCTCTGACATTCCACGAACTTTCTTGCATGGTTGCTTTTACATAGGTCGTGTGTATCCCGCTGCTCGTTGATTTTTGGACATAATCTTTTAAGTTTGTCGGGTGCTGTGAGGAGGATAGTATTATAATATTACGGCACTTGATACCTTCCTTCTCTTTCACTACATCATTATTAAAACCTCAGTTGTGAGTCAGCGCTCTTTCCTTCCTGTTGTCTCTTCCTTACGTAACTTATTTGCGCTGTTTAAGTCAAGATGTCTATCCAACTCGCCCAGCAACTCATTTTGGTACTTGCAAAGCGGCAGACCAGATGGTAGAAATCTGGCCTCTCGGCGATTTATAAATAAAAATCAAGAAGGAGGAATTGAAATATGCACTTCGTCAATGCGCACAATCTTGCAGGAAAAGTATGTCCAAAAAAGAAAAAAAAAACAAAAAAACAACAACTTTGCGCGTAAAATGGGGTCGAACCACGGCCACCGAGACGTCAATATCGCCAGAGCAACGCCTTCTACCACTCGTCCACGAAACGCGCGGAGTAATACTTTTTCTATTTTTTCATGCGCATCACTTTAGTACTTTTGACAGCGTTGCACGCTAAGTATGAAACAGAGTATAAGACACCCTATTGTCTGGTACAGACCATTTATGAACGCTTGGGTGTTTAAACGATGTACAACACATTTTACAAAAAGAAAAAAAAAACAGTGGGTGTTTAAACGTTGTACTACCCTTTTTTTCAATAGGAAAAAGCAACAATAAAAAAACACATTTCAGAAGAAAAAGTTAAGGAAACGGAATGTACCATTATGTTCGGTGAAGTTTGTTGACAAGACTCTGGACTCGAGCAGGAATGCAGTTATCCCTGCTGTGACCCCATGAGACTGTCTTGCTGCCTTTGCTGGGGTTTATCTAACTGAAGTACCTGTACGAAAAGTAGGACACATGTGCATAACACTCATTATTCACAAGAAAATTTGTCAATGTCCAAAATGACCCATGAAGAAAATTATGCGAGGAATTTTCAGGCTGCGTTGGCGGAGTCACCTCTCGTGGCCAATGTTTCATAGCAACTTTAATTGTAGTGAACAGTTGCAGGGTATATTACGAACAAAGTGCAATTTGGTTTTGTAGGAAACTATAACACACAAAACGACACTTGAATGCAGTATGTTGAGGTACCTCTAAACAAACTCCAGGGTTTCATGGCGCCTCCTTCAGATACCTGATGTTGAACATGAAATATGTGCACCAAGGAGTGAGCAAACAGCGACTTCAGATTTGTCTCTAACACCAGCGACATGTCGACAAGGAGTGCAACGTGTAGAAGGTCATCTAGAAGTGTGCCAAGATGAAAAAGCAAGATGTAACGATATCAGAATAACACCGCACCAACGAGGCACCATTGTGGTGAGACAATTTACGATGTAGAGACAGTAATAGGGAGTCAACCGACGTACGGCCGCGATTTACTTTGCGGCGACTAAAATGAAACATGGCAAAAAAAAAAAAAAATTAAAAATTAGAAAACGCGTTTTTTTTTTTCGTTTTTTTTTTTTTTTACCTTATTCGTTGAGCGCAGCCGGTAGCAGAGCAGTTGGGCGGCGTCACGAAAATCTGACAGACTCGCTAGCTTTTCTCAACTTCGTACGGCGCCAGTCGGCACCACAGATGAATGGTCGGCACTCTTAGTCTACCAGGGAAGAAAAAAGTACGAGCTCAGAGCCCAGCGTCGATCGCGACTTTCGTAAAGAGAAGCTCCGGTAACACTTCGGCGACTCGTGAGCGTTAAACAACGCCTCTTCGAACGAGCCCACGAATACAACACGTCGAACGGTTTGCGCCGGTAAGCACGCTGGGAGCCAGGGGGCTGGAGGTTGAATATCCGAAAGAGAGGAGGCGCTGGTTTCTACGTCTATTTCGCACATGAGATAACAAGCCCTGTGATAGCTTGCCGAGTGTAAACACTGACTGACGTTACATCAGAGTACACGCAGTCGAAATGACGTCTGCAACAGAGCACAGCCAGACGCTTTCAGCAGGGGACGCATGCGTTCAAATAAGCTGCGATTTCAGAACATCATGTCTCCCTTCTGTCCTTCAGTGTTCACCTTGATCTGTGTATACCAAAGCACTCAATGCTGCAAGTAATAAAGTCGTCTATACGTACCTTTCGAAGCGATTGAAAGTGCGTTGCTTTCACTTGGAGCCCACAAGCAAAGTGCGCGACGAACTTGACGAGCTGTCATCCGTCGGTCCCGCCGTCGCCGCCGTCTCGCCGGGTTGGCGCGGTCGCGGTCGCTGCGCAATGGCGCAATCGCGCAATCTCGGCGGCTTGGCTAGGCTTGGCTGGGCCGGCGGGCTCGGCCACTCGGCGGCTCGCTCAGCCGCTCGTCTGGCAGCGCATGCGCGCAGGCGCGCCGGCTCGCTGGGCTCGCCTCCCTTCGGAGTTCGAACTGCCTCCGAAGCTCGAGCGCTCGAGCTTTCGCGCGCGCGGGTTGACGATGGAAACCTTTCTCATAAAACGAGTCTGTAACGCATCATTTGATGGCGCAAATGCACGTATTTTTCCCGTCGTTTTTTACAGTGTGTGAATCTTGCGAAACAGGCGACGAAGAGTGGTGGGTGAAATGTGCTCGTGTGTGGTTGTGGATTTTGTGTACGACGTAGGATTACCCAGAAAGGTGGGTCAATATCGATAAATGTGCGGGTAAGAAGCACGTGACCTGTCAAGCCCATTAATCCTCATTATTTTATTGTGCGAACTGACATTGTCACGTATCGCGTTCGATTTGGGTTCCAACATCGGTAACCTAACTTTTGTTGCATTAAAACTGCAATAAACATTTGTTTGAAAACGATCACTCCAATGAGCACGTCGTTATTGGGCTTTCTCATTGAAAGGTAGGTCGCGGGTGTCCCAGCTAGTTATTCTGAATGGTTTGGTGGTTGTCTAGCATTTCAAGCGCTCGAGGCTGTGTGTACTGTGTGCCGTACGTACACTTGCGCTTTCGATCAATGTGAATGTGTTTGCAACAACGGAACGCTTTGTTCTGTATGCATCCACCTCCAATGTCGTTCTCTCTCGTATTGCCGTATGGTAGCTCCTGCTGTTCTACGATATCATTCACGCGATGTCGTATATGTGGGCGTACCAATATCCACATGTTGCTTCACGGGCGATCAATACTGTGTTACGTATCCTCTTAGTCCGCGGTATATGCCGACGTAATTCATCTTAGGAACTTGGAATTCGTTCTGAGATCTATCCACGCGATATTGTATTCTCCTTTGGGCCCGTGATCGACGACCGATATTTACATATCGTGTGGCCGCACAGTATGTCCATGTTGGTCAGCAATATGCACGCTGTGTCGTATTCTATTCCAATAACCGTAAGTTCTGTCGGGATATTGTGCTTCGATATCGTGTTGTATACCAACAACCGCAAGTTATATCGGGATATTGTGCTCCAATATCCTGTTATATACCAATAACCGCATACTATATCGGGATATTGTGCTCCGATATAAATTCCCATCGTGCGTATTGGGTTAATCGGATAACAATAAGTTTTTATTGGTTTCCATCAACTTCATTGGAATACAATATTTCCAATAAGCCGAGTTCATATTGGCCTTTTTCAATAGGGCATAAAACCTTCTATCATTCGTTCTGGAAGCAAAATAAAAATTAAGCTGATAATACTGGCGAGCAAAGTGGATTATATATACACTTTTAAAACGGCTCACAAAACATCTCTTCAACCACATACCTTTCTGCAAACTTTGTTCAAAAATTTAATTACGACTGAACTTGGATTGGTGTCGCTCAAGCCAAGGAAAATCCTCTCCAGAGCTACCAGTGTGTTAGAGGCCTTGCAGTTGTACTGGATGCTGAAAAGCCAATATGCTGCCAACAACATGCACAGCCCCTCTTTTGCATTAAAAACGGAAAACAAGCACTCACAATCCGCAACAAGGTGAAGGGAGACTGCATCGCCCAGCTCCTGCTTGGGGTAGAGGACGCATGGTGTCGGTGGGATGTTCTCGCCCTGCGTTAGGTAAAAGGATAAAGCAAAACATATTTTAATGTAGAAGGCCAAAACATGTTTGCTCTTGTCAACTGCTATTATTCGCTGCAGTTAAGGCCATGAGCATCAGCCTCCACACAGGGATACAGTGCTTATCTTGGAACAAGTAACCGGCGTCTGCAGCAATGTAAAACGAATGAATAATTACAATCGGGGCAACATCACAACATGCAAGCATTGCGATGTAATCTTAGGGGCACTTGTGAGTATCTCTATTTCTGTACCGAAATCCATTTCCGAAATCTATTTGTGTTTCAGTAGTGAAATACTTTTGCGATGTATTATGATACGCTGCTAGACTTATGTATCTTGTTACATTTATTGTTAGAAATGAGCTGACAGGTTTGGAGATAAAAAAAAAAAAAAAAAAAACACGGAAAAATCCGACGCATCACTGGTTTATTTTCGCAATGAGTGATTTTTCGCTCTCACTTTTAACTTCTACAGCGGCCGGTTTTCTTTCTGCTGACAGCAGCCTTCCTGTGTACATTTGAGGTTATTGTATGGGTAAGAGGCCACCAGCAAATGCACAGATGAGAAACAATATGTCTAAAAGAAGGCAAAAAGCAGGGACGTTTGGGCAGACACGCTTTGTCAGGCGGTGTCATCGGTCACCAGCGTTCATTGGGTGCGATAATGGGTTCTTTTCGGTATCAGCGAACATAGCCAAGGGAAGTCAAGTTGCAAAAAAAAAAGGGACAAACACCGACAGAAGGCGGGGAGCTTAGGTGCTACAATCTACGTTTGCCACAGACGCACCCTTCTCACCTCGCCACCCTGCATTTATGAACAGTATAGGGCTGCCAACTGACCATAACGGTACATGCTAATATTTGTCCCTTGGCCAATGTCAATTTTTTCGCCTCCTCCTCTACACTGAAAAACCCAAAGATAAAGGTTACAGAAAACAGCCAACATAAAAATGTTTCACATGTAGCTGTAGAAATTAATTTTCAAGGGCTACATTTAAGTACAGTCGCCGGCCATATGAACTCCCCCGTCCGAACACCAACCGGTGCAGCAAAAATCCAGCATGCAGCGTGTCGAGGTTGACGGCCGCGGTTTTCAACGGTGGAGGGGGTGATTACACATTAAAAGGTGCTCGTGATAATATATTTCTACAGTTATCTATGGTACATTGTTGCGTTTGCACCTCAATGCACTCCTCGAATCCGTGACAGACAAAGGTGTTCTGACAAAATATACAATGAGCTGTCTGCGTCAAGAGAAGAGCAATCTCGGTGGCCCAAAAGGTAACCTGCGGCTGCTGGATGACTTCATGTAAACGGACCCAGAATTCACGGGCTTGGAGAGAGGTGCAGAAACTATGTGACATTCAACTGAAAAGTTAATAAGCTCAAATTATTATCCATTTTAAGCCAACATCCATGATTCGCAAAGTGCCTATTAATTTCACAATGAAGCCAAAGTAGTAGTCCGTTGATTTATTTCCGAATAGAATACACTTTGAGTACCAAACTGGATGCTTTGCTTATGTTTGAAAGGTTGCAATAACAAATGCAATACTCAATTGCGTGAAAAGCAAAGTTTTGTAACAATTATGTGCATGATTACATTCTACAAGCCGTTTTACGTGTATACACTCTGCACAGCATTCTATTTGAAAGCTAACAAAATTAAAAAAAAAAGGCCGTGAGAGTTCCGTGGATGTCTTCACTGCGTGTTCGTGGGACTCGGCAGACATTATAAAGGGAATACCTGTCACAGTACGTTGACTAATTCACTACCAAAATCTGTTAGCTTTGTAATTCATGGCTTTATGGACCATGTTGCAACTGCAGTGTTAAAAGCCAGTCAATATTAAAGGCTATCCCTATTTAAACCATTCACAAAAAGCCAAGCGGCTTGGAGGCATTCATTGTCGAACTTTTGCGTTTTCAATGTCGGATGCAAAAACCGTGCTCAGCTTGAGCTCAAGATTTCGTGCCGTTAATAATGGGCAGAAGAGTCCCCTAGTCATACCGGGTGCGTCATCACTATCTCGACAGTGTGTCCTTGGCGGAAGCATCGGCGTCATACTTCCAGGATAGTGAAGGTGCGTCTGAAGCAACCAGGTCCGCACGACATCCTGAGGCCTTCTGAGCGCAAGATTTTGGAATTGGGCGACGAAAAGGCAGATGTTTAGCACTCAATATTTCGAAACTTGTTGCCATTCGCAAATTGTGTCAATTGTGTTAGTCTTTAATATTCACTGCCTTTTAAACTAGAATTGAAACATACCCCATAAAACCATTATTAAAAATTTTGGTTAATTAGTTTTGAATAACATACTGCTAAGGGTTTTCCCCTTATGTAATGTCCTCTGAGCCACACAAACACACATTGAAGTCAACATCCAAGTAACACTCACGCCGTTTTTTTTTAGTTTTTTTTTACTTTGTTCGAATCAAAATAGAAAGCTTTGTATTGATGTATATATAAATATAATAAATACCGGGTGCATGTGCATGCAGCCGTGCACCATCCCACTATAGAGGTCCACTTCTTTCTGAAGTAAAACTGGATCAAACGGACGAGGCCAGTTTTACATAAACCCCCAGCACGGCATGTACCAAAGACTGCCAAACATGATTGCTCACCTCATAGAACACTGCGCGGCTTGAAGATAGCGGCTTGCGGTCTTTGACGGTGAGTCTACTCGCTTGGTGCAGCTGGGACCTGCAATAAATTCAATACCGCTTGCCATGTCCCACAAAGTAACAAAGAAAAGCCAGTAATACATAAGTCTACAGAACGACATGTCCCAAGGACCGCTAGAAATTCTCGCTCGACTCATAGAACACTTCATGCGACAAAACCCTGCATTAAGGACCGATTGAACTTAGTATAAATGTTGCAGAAAAATAAGGATCTGTATTCAGCTGTGTCAAAAGACGTGATATAATGTAATAATTGTGTGGCCTTAAAGGAATACTTCAACGAAATTTGAAATATTCCCGTCGTGTTCAAAAATAGGTTGAATATGATCCACAATATCCGTAAATGACAATCGCACGTTTGTATTTTGAGCCTGGTGGCTGTATTTTTCATTATAAACGGCCCATTCTGTCAAGCGCTCGGAGAAGGCCCAGCGGAGACCACGTGACATCCAACGCAATCGTGACGTAGGTCGTCTCAGGACGAGCAAAGCTACGGCGAGGCTGACGTCGAGAGGATGGCCTAGTCGTTCCAGCCACTGAAGCGGCTGCTTTTGTACGAATTTAGAGCGACGAGCGACGGGTTAATTTTCTGTAATCTTGTAGGGGGACAATAGCGACTTCTGCGACACACGAGAGGCATTCTCGGGAAGAGGGGAGTTCCTCCTGCCCCTCTTCTCTCGTCGTGGCCGGAGGCGAGACAACCTCCGTCACTAGCTGTCAAGGTTCCTAGACGGGCATTACAAGCGAGGCGTTAGCGACATCCACTAGGTGCTCTTTGCTAATCGTTTAATTCGTTTTAAAATTCCTTTTCGTGACTCTTTTAACAAGATATTGGTATGTTCGATGTGATGCTGCTCCTTTGAGCTCATATAGACCAAAAAATGAGCGCCGAAATTTTGTTGTAGTACCCCTTTAAAGGGGTAGGGAAACGAAATTTCAGCTTATGTTGAAAATACAGCGCGACTAAGACGAGGACACAAAGAGACGAAGAGAACACAAGACAAAGCGCTGATGATAAGGATAGATAACTGGGCGAGTTGGTGAGAGTTAACGTTGAAAAAACAGCGCGACTAAGACGAGGACACAAAGAGACGAAGAGAACACAAGACATAGCGCTTTGTCTTGTGTTCTCTTCGTCTCTTTGTGTCCTCGTCTTAGTCGCGCTGTTTTTTCAACATTAACTCTCACCAACTCGCCCAGTTATCTATCCTTATCGAAATTTCAGCGCTCATTTCCTAGCTTGAATGTGTTGCATGTTGCACCCTAACCTCAAAAAGACCAGTCTTCCGTTTAAAGGCACAAGAAAACTAATTTTAAAGCTAAATAAACGATCTCTCAATGTGCACCTGGTGGATGCATGCGGAGCCTATTTGGGAGGTAATCTAGCAACACTGAGGAACTTGCTACGTAGTCGTGACGTAGCAGATTCCTTTGGAGCAGCGCCGCCCATTGGAATTTCAACATTTTCTTTCTTAGCTTTCCTCCTGGCTCAACTCACAAATCGCGCATTGTACCAAACGGTCCAAGAAGACGGAAAGGAAGGACTCCCCTCATTCTCGAACCCTCGTTCGTGCAACCGGAAACAGTCATTCTCCCCCTAGAAGATTAGCCCGTCGCTCAAAACTCGAACAAAAGTTGCTTTCCCCATCCCGTTCAGCCATAAGCTGACAGTGTTGTGGAAGCTACGTGCTCCTTGGGCCAGCCCACGTGGGCCAGCCACACGCTCGTCGCGCCACGGGTACTTCGAACGGCTCGGTTGTAACGCGCTGACGCTATTGACACTACCACAACGCTGACAACGCCACCAAGGGCAAAGCTCATAACCACGCCTGCCTTGCTACTCCACGAACGCGGGGAATCTTTTCTTTCTGTTTTTGTTTGCGCCGGATATCCCATGACGCATCGCGCTCTCCGTTCGCTTCTCTTCGAGCGCTTGCTCGAGTGCACCGTTTGGAACGAAAAATATAGCCAGTCGTTCAAAATACAAACGTGCAATTAAATGCAAAGGGGCAAGCGAGCTGGACAATAATGATGGAAATAATCCCTGGAGAAGGGGAACAAGAGGGACAAGGGACAAACATAAATCTCCAAACACAGCTAGGTGACTGGTGAGCGACCGAAAAAATCCGCCTGGTCCGGGTATCGAACCCGGGACCTCTCCATTACAAGTGGAGAGGTCCCGGGTGGAGAGGTCCCGGGTTCGATACCCGGACCAGGCGGATTTTTTCGGTCGCTCACCAGTCACCTAGCTGTGTTTGGAGATTTATGTTTGTCCCTTGTCCCTCTTGTTCTCCATCACAAACGTGCGATTATCATTTACGGTTATTATCCGTCATGCTTAACTCACTTCCGAACGAAATTTGAAAATTAAAATTTTTGTTTCCGTACCCCTTTAAAGAACACAATTGTGATGATGAATTAATGAATGATGATGATGCAATAATTTTGAGTAAAGAGAGTGACCACAAGTGTATACTGACAGAATCATTAACAATGATGAAACCTAGAAATCTATTAGTGCACTCCCTGTGTTTTGCCATCTGTGGAAGAAGTTTCTTGGCCTATATTTTTGTTAGAAACAGGTGTGATGCGTCCCTCTGTTTTTTTTTTTTTTAATCTTGATGTTGTGCATATTTTTTATTTCGTAGGTTGAAAGCTCAAGGCATTCCCTGTTGTTTGTTCAATCACATTTACCCAAATGTTAGTAGGTTGCTTTTTTAAGTTTACTGTCCTTGGGTATGTCAGGGGTTGTGAACAGTAAAACGCTGTAAGGCCTAAGAAGGAGTTTCCTTTGTAAAGTGGTGGCAAGCATAAGAGAAATTGTAAAGACTGACTTCATGTCTTCCCCTACGTTTTCTTTTTTGGGTTGCCTATTCATTTTTTGCCCATTATTACTCAGCTGTGTTTGATACTTCTCTGCGTTTGTGTCATCCTTCAGAGAACCCGTCTTTAATAAATTATGTGTTTAGCCTGTTTAGCTAGCTTGCATCCTCGGTTTTGTTTATTAATAAATGAGTGTAGGATTCAACTGCACGCACGGTGTTAATGCATACTAATAAATAGCAGCATAGTTTTATTGACTAGTGCTGATGATTGGACTAGTTAGTAGCCAATTATTGAAAAGAAATCATGAAGAATATGGGAACGGAGGATATGAACACAACACAGCGTTGTGTTGATCTCCTCCTTCTTGTCCATGCCATTCACATTCCATGTTTTTAACAACACATTTATTAATAATTTTCTGCTTGGTATCACCTGTATAGGAGTTCACTGGAACAACCCACCTGCTATTGCATTCACTTTAGGGCAGCTCCCCCTTCCTCATGGTGCCATCGTTCAGGAAGTGGAAGGCGGGTGTCATTCTCACTCTTGTGGTTCAGTTCCCCAGGTTCCCATAGGTTTCAAGCTGCTAGCCAAACTGAGTCAGGCCTTCCAGCCCTGCAGCAAATGTCAATTCCACTCTTTTAGACGTAGACACCCACATTTTGCATGTACTTGAAAGAGGCTCTAACAGAGAGGAAACAAGATGATTGGCCTTTTTTTAATGCATCCTCTTCTTTTGCTGAGAACATACATAAACGTTACACGCTATTGTACATACAGTGGTGTGGCTTAATTTAGGAAGAGCACTTTTTTCATATAAACTTTATATAAAGAAAAAACTCAATATAAGGGGTCGGTCATAAATGGTTGCTATGAACCGCCCTATACATTTATACATTACCTGATATCATCAAAAGAGTAGAGCAGCGTAGGGCTGCACTGCACCAATTACGACTTTGTAACCAATTAATTGTTGGCATTTATTTGGCTATTATTGGCTATTATTCTTTGACAGAAGGAATAACCGGGCGGGTTGGTACGATGATAGTCTTTGAACTCCATCAAATATTCAGGTTTGACATTAGTTAACTTTTTCCGCCTTTTTTCCTGTTTTTGATTTTTCTAGCTGCTCTGATTTTTGTAAGGGCTTTCTCCACTACTAAAAAACGTGACATCTAAACTCCTTTTATTTTTTTGCATCACACAATCGTAAACGTAAAAAGTGCGCCGGTTTGGTAAACGCGAAGAGACCTAATTTCCGAGGGTAAAAGCTCTAAAAACAACGGACAAGTAAAAGAAACAAACAACACAGGGTGTTGTTTGTCCGTTGTTTTTAGCGCTTTTACCCTCGGAAATATGACTAAGAGACCGCGCGTCTCTACGGCACAGGCATTAGCTTACGCAAAACATCATGCTGCATGCTCGCTCTTGTAACGTTTTTCTCGCTCCCGCTTTATGAAACAAATCGGTGGCGAGCGGCTGTTAGGACAAGACGTCCGAACCAGCATGACCTGTGATTAACACTTTGGGACGGCGACTGAATGCTTGAGCTGCCGTCGGACGGCACTTGAACGCTCCGCACAAGCGTCGACGGACGAGCGCCGCACGACGGCGCCCAGAACATGCCCACGATTCCACGGGAATCTTTCTCACTGCGGAGCGAGCCACAGGTTTTGAAGAAGATATACGCTCTTTTCAAATAACGAAATAACACAGTGCAGAAGCATAGTTAGAATCAAGCGTAGCTTAGCAAGCACACGGTACACGACAAAGTTTGAAACAGCAGCTCACTTCGGCAGAAACAAAAGAAAGTTGCTTACCGGCGTTTGCACGAGTCGTGCATGGGCGGTTCTGAACTTACGGGCGTTGGCAAGACGCAGCGTCTCCCAGCTCTCAGTCATCGATTGCTATTCTTGAACACGGTATTCGTAAGGAAGATATCTAAAATATCCATTAAACGGCTAAAACGTAAACAAAGGAGATTTCCGAAGCCTCTGGAACTTCAACGACCATTCAACCGAGCCCAACGGAAGCTGATTGCAATAGCGATTGCCTTGCGGAGTCTTTAAGAGTCTCTTTTCCTTTTTATTTATTGCTATTTTTTTTAGAACGATACTAAGCAAATTATTATTATATTAGTAACAATAAGAATGTCCTTAAAATAATAATGTTAAACATTACAAAAAGTGAGTAAATCTTAGGTCCTGAAACGCTTTTCCAACTTTTTCCTGTATAGCTCTCCTCCTCAGCTCATAAATCGCGCATTCCACCAAACAGTTAAAGAAGACGAAAAGAAGGGAGGCCCCTCTCGCTCGGAATCTGGTTTGTGCAACCGGACAGAGCCATTGTCCCCCTAGAAGATTATAGCCCGTCGCTCAAAATTCAGACAAAAGTTGCTTTCCCCACCCACCCCGTTCATTCCGAAGCTGACAGTGCTGTTGAAGCTACGTGCTCGTTGGGCCAGCCACACTTCCTACGTGAGCGTGGCAAATGTGGCTGCAGAGAATGAAGTCAGATGATGAAAGGGAGGGGGCTGATTGGTGCGGCAAGCGCGTAGCTTCCAGTACAATGTCAGCTTAGGGGTGAAGGGAATAAGGGAGGTCCGGTTGCGTGTGACGTCAGTTTGGACCCGATGACGCGCTTTTGGGACCGCGGATGCATCACAGTGAAAAGGCAGAGAGGTTGCGAAGGGGAGGAGGTACGAAATAGTCCGCTCTGTTTTCAAATTTTCGCACTGAAAGTCAGGCTTTTGACTTTCTACCTTTTTTTCTTTTGGTCCACTGAACGATGTGCTATTAGTAAAATCCCAATCTAAAATGATTTATCCCAACCCAAAAATCGTTTCATGGGCCCTTTTAGGTATTTCTTTTTTGTGTAAACCGAAACTGAAACTCACTTAAGCAACGTTTCCTTCGTCGTAATTGTTTGCGTGTGTGTGCGTGCATGCGCGTGCGTGTTTGTGCGCGCGCGTGTGGATGCGTCCGCGCGCATGCGTGTGTGCGTCTCTGGTTGTGTGTACGTGTGCGTCTGCGCGCGGGCGTGGATTTGTGCGTGTGCATGAGTGTGTACATGCGTGCGCGCGTGTATGAGTGCGACTGCGAGCGCAAGCGTCTGTTTGTGCGTTCTATTGCACTGCGCCCGCAAGAAGAACAATTGGATGTCCTCGGACACTGTTATTATTATTATTATTATTATTATTACTATTATTGTTGTTGTTGTCGAAACATAGCCCTGAGTCTTTAGCCACAGGGCCCTAAACTTTTCTATAGCTGGCTGTAGCTGTATCTATAAATTTCTAAGGCCGACCATGCAAAGCTACAGGGGGTGGTAGCCTGCCTTTGAATTTTCCATACACGACCACAGGCCATTTTTGTATGGGATGTCTCGGAGTGGTTTATTATGGGATTTGCCTCTTTATGTGTGTCAGTTTTTGTGCATGTCACCATATTCTCAAATGAATATTTTACTCAGGTTGACATGGTCATTTGACAGGTTCTAGCAGCAGGTCATTAATATTTGTCAAACATTTTCACTATATTTTGATTTCATGTTGCCAGATGTAAACTCGAGACTAACTGATTTTTTTTACTGTACACTTCCATCAATAAATAGTTGTAAAAAATGCTAGTATAGAGCATTTCACCCTACTTTCCAATTTCAGAGCATGGAGTGATTTGTAAAAAAATGAAATATGAACTCATATATAAAATTTTGTTTGCAAACATAAAAATTGTATGCAAGAAAAGCACTTTATTATCAGCTATTTGCATGAATTACAACTGACATAAAAAACTAGACTGCTAACAATTGTTGCTTTTCAAGCAGAAATCTTACCTGCACATCATGGACAGAGCCATATATAAGCTTTCCAAAACCATTTCACATTATTTATTTAGCACCCTCTTCTACACCCTTCTCACATTCTTCACTAAATGTAGGGTGTAACACGAAACAGCACCCTTTTCGGTAAAATTATTAGGTTGTATTCCTAGTTTTAGGGTGTTAAAAGGGTGTAGCCGAGGGTGTAAGTTGCTACAACACCCCTTTTACACCCTTACAGGTGTGAAAACTTTTACTGTGTAGTACGGCCGAGCATCACTGGCGTCAATCACCACGATAGCGTCAATAGCGTCACGGCGTTGCCCACCACCCGCCAACAACCACGTTGTTAATAACAAAGCCAGCGTTCTGCACATCTATGTCGAGATGTTCATTTTCTTTTTCTTTTATGTGTGGTTCAATTTTGAACGTTTCCGTTGCGGTTTTAACCGAAGCTGTTAGCTTTCGTTGGCTCAGGAAATCAGTATCCTAGCACCTATATAAAACATTACTAAAACTATAGTCGGATGCAACCTGAGAACAATCTTTTATCTCCACCCACAAGCGCTTTGCGCCAATCTGAAGTGCCTCCGCCGTCGAGAAAGTAGTTCGTTAGCAACGTTGCTTTTTCTTCCTCCAGGAAACGTGTCTTAAAATACTACAATATTTATTTAATTCATTCAGGACATTTAAATAAGTTAAAATACATTTTTGTCAACGAAATAGCTGTTTAGTAAAGAAAGTCATGTCCAATGTACCGTCTTCCCAATTCATTCTCTGTCCAAGATACTATCTAACATACCGTCTTCCAGCGCCTTCGATTGAATGAAAGCGAAGCACTTATAGTTCCTGCAAATAATAAATATTTAGTGATTTACTTAGTTTTGTGGGCTTTGCGCTCGAAACGTGAGCCTTTATTTTGTTGGATGATTAGAAAACAAGAATAATTATACTTTTCGGGTTTTGACAAATCGGCACCCTCCCAAGTCATCGACACCACCACCGCGCCCCGCTCTCTTTGTCTTCCGTCATGGATACCACTGACGTGACATCGGAAAGCGATTCCCCTGATTCTTCTTGGACGAAACAGCCTGGTGCAGCCTTACCGGCGACACCAAAGCGGTTCTTCAAGAAGCACAAGCGAGGTCGGGTTCTCACCTCTCAGCAGTGCTAAGCCTCGCGCCCGCTTCGAAATTTTCGTTGGCGATAGCGTCACTGGATTCTCACGTTTTCGCGCAATAACTGCTGCAAACGCAAGCCGATACCATTAAGATTTCGTGGCGTAACCTTGGGCGCGTAAAACACGGTGTAAAAAAGCAGAATAATTGTAACGAGAAACTAGCGTCGCGTTGCTAAGGCCAACAGCCATGTTGAGCTTTTTTTTTTTTCTTTTTTTTTTTTTTCTTAGAAGGATTGCGATTGGTTTACGGAATCCTGACGTCATGAAAACGATTGCATGACGTTTCTCGGCGTAGGATTACATTTTCCTCTGAGAGGCATTCCTCTGAGAGACGTCTTGTTTAGGCTCTTCCAAAACACAAAGCCTGAAATATCCAATCTTATCCGATTCAAGCACAAGCTGATCGGGAAGCGTGGCTAGCGTGGCGGTTTACTAAGCTGAGTGCATTGATACAGCTATAGGTTTTTAAGGTAGGGAAGGGGGCTTATGGTCGGTGTACAAGTACACTGGCTAGGTAACAGAGGGCGCGTCTTCCAGGAAAGGAGAGCATGTGCGCCCGATGCACCCGACTACAGCTTTTTTTTCTTCGAGTGCAGTTGGGAAGTAAATATGTGTAGCACTAACCGAAAAATCGCGGATGTGGTATTCGCGCTAAGAGTGCCTCACAGCGACAGAACGGTATTGTTAGCGCGAAGATGACGTGGGCGCTGTTTTCGTATTTTATTTTCATAGAACAACGACTGGCACAATATTTTCCCACTTCTGGTAATCTTCCAAATGAACATATCACACGACAGTGCTATTGAAGACAAATAGCCTTTTAAGTCTAACGAAAAAAACTACTGAATAAAACGGTGATCGTTTGCTTGCGCTTATAGTGTTCGCGCGATGCACCCACACTAATATCCTGCCAACCACTCGCTCATGATGATTCTCTCGCTGGCCGTCGTTATGCCAAAGTTTCGTCAACGCGATGAAAGTTTACATTATGGGTGTCCCTGCGGCGAAACTGAAAATCAGCACTTTTGGCCGAAGACTTGCTGGCCGTGTTTATGTCCCTGGCGGCCAAGTTGAAAATTAGCACTTCTGGCCGAACACTTGCTGGCCATGTTTATGTCCACGGCGGCCAAGCTGAAAATCAGCACTTCTGGCCAAACACTCGCCGGCCGTGTTTATGTTTCCGGCGGCCAAGCTGAAAATCAGCACTGCTGACCAAACACTTGCCGGCCGTGTTTATGTCTCCGGCGGCCAAGCTGAAAATCAGCACTGCTGGCCAAACACTCGCCGGCCATGTTTATGTTTCCGGCGGCCAAGCTGAAAATCAGCACTACTGGCCAAACTGGCCAAACACTTGACGGCCGTGTTTATGTCTCCGGCGGCCAAACTGAAAATCAGCACTTTTGGCCAAACACTTGCCGGCCGTGTTTATGTCCCCGGCTGCCAAGTTGAAAATCAGCACTGCTGGCCAAACACCTGCCGGCCGTGTTTATGTCTCCGGCGGCCAAGCTGAAAATCAGCACTTCTGGCCAGGCGCTTGCCGGCAGTGTTTATGTCTCCGGCGGACAAGCTAAAAACAGCTAGTTCGTGGCCGGACTCTTGCCGGCCTTGTTTATGTCTCCGGTGGCCAAGCACTTAAAGTGGCCAAGCTGTCCAGACACTGGCCAACCGTCGGCCGATCGAAATTCACTTTCTGGTGCTGCTTGGGCCGGCTCCGCGACGCAAATGCGATAGGTCGCTCTTCTCCCGACGCCTCCCTCTGTGCAAGAACCGCACCGAGACCGTACGGAGATGCGTCCGTGACCAACACAGTTCTCTTCTTTGGGTCGAAATGGGCCAACGTTTCTGCTGATGCCAGTAAGGACTTACTCTGGGAGAAAGCCTCCTCTTAAGATGACGTCCAGGTCCATGGTACGTCCGGAACCAGCAGACGATTCAGCGGGTGCAGTACTGCAGAAAGTCGGGGAATGAACTTTCGATAAAAGTTAATAAGGCCCAGGTAGCTTTTGAGGCTTTTGACGTCCTGCGGTCTCGGGGGCAAGAGGACAGCCTCGACATTCTTGGGGCTGGGGTGCAACCCATTGCGCGTAATGATATGCCCTAAATACTCCACACGCTCCCTCATGAACTCGCACTTAGCTAGCTTCAAGCGAAGGCCTGCCTCCTGAAGGCGCCCGAGGACACGGCACACATTCTTCCAGTGATCTCCGTCACTTGCGCCGGTCACAAGAATGTCATCGAAATAGACCGCAACGTGCGGCAGATCACCCAGGAGATTGTCCATTTCTCGCTGGAACAAGGCAGGGGCGGACACCACGCCAAACGGAAGCCTTGTAAACGTGAACAGGCCTTTCAGAGTGTTGATCGTGGCCAATTCTTGTGACTGTGTATCCAGCTGGACTTGTTGATATGCGTCCTTTAGATCGAGCTTGGTGAACTTCACCCCGTCGGTCAGTTTCGCGAACAGCTCTTCAATCCTAGGAATTGGATAGCTTTCGCTGACCGTCGCTGGATTGATTGTGATCTTGAAGTCGCCACAAAGGCGTACGCGGCCATCTTGCTTGACAGCAGGAACTACGGGTGCAGCCCACTGCGACGTCTTGACAGGGCGTATGATGCCTTCGCACTGCATACGCTGAAATTCCTCTACTACTTTGTCTCGGTGTGCGAATGGCACTGGTCGTGCTTTAAAAAATTTCGGTCTTGACCCTTCCTTCAGGATGATCTTTGCTGACACACCCTGTATTGTCCCAAGCGTGTCTGAAGAAACTTCGCAGAATTGTTCGACTATGCTTGTGACGGAACGGACCGCATTTACCCCCTCAGGCTTTGAAATAGTAATCTTGAATGCTTCCATCCAGTCTCTGCCCAGCAATGTCGGACATGTCCCCTTCACCACAAACAAGGGCAGTGTCGACTCAAGTGTTCCCACCTTGGCTGCTGCAGTAATCTTCCCCAGAACCGATGAGAGCTCTCCCGAATAGCTCTTCAGTCTCACTTCGGAGTGTTCTAACGGCGTTCCAGGAGACAGTGCATTGAACTTTTGTTCACCGATGATGGAAACGCTGGCGCCGGTGTCCAGCTCCATGACTAGTGGCACGTGGTTCACGATGGCTTTAATCTGCATGGGCCCGGGTCCCGTTGATCGCAGCGACCACGTGGCGCACTCGTCTACCTCGGGTTGTGTTTCCTGGAGGTAGTCCATTTGGTGCACAGAGCGAGAGTCCATTCGATTCTTTGAGCCAGTCGGTGCCGCTCTGCAGGCTTTTGCAATGTGCCCCTGACGTCCACACCTGAAACAGGTGCTTGCCCGGTGGCGACACCGGGACGTTTGATGTTTATCTCCACACCGATCACAGCCACGCTCGACTGCGTTAGCCGCATTTCGTCTGGGAGGCTCCACAAAGTTGGTGGGCTCCCCTGTGGCCGCTGACTCAGGCTGAGGGCAGAGGGTGTGGGCGTCTTTCCTTGCGGCTTCCATTGCAATGACCAGTTGCTTTGCAGACTCAAGGTTCAGGTCTGACGATTCCAATAACCGTGTCTGCATTCCCGTGTCGTTGATACCGGACACTATCTGGTCCCTCATCATGCGGTCGCGCCTGGTGCCGAAGTTGCAGTCGTCTACCAACTTGTTTAGCGGCGCTACATAGTCACTGACAGCCTCACCTTCGTGCCGTCGCCTTGAGAAGAATTTGAAGCTTGCAACAACTTCCGATACCCTGGGCTTGAAATGGGCATTGAGAGCTGCGAAGATTTCGGTGAGCGTCGCTTCCCCTGGTTTCGTTTGCGCGAGCAGACTTCGTAACAGTGAGTATGTTGCTGTCCCGCAGCTTGTCTGAAATACGGCCGATTTTTTTTCCTCGGCAACATCGTTGGCCAGGAAGTACAGGAGAACACGCTCCTGGTATTCCGCGAACTCAGTTGTACTTGCATCAAACGCTTCCAGCTTCCCGACGGCCGGCATCTTGTCCCGTACCTCTCCTCGATATCTTCGTCGCGGCACTGCGTCAATATATTAAGGTTTATCTCTCGTCGCCAGTTATCATAATCGAACCAGACGCCATGCAAGTCCCAGTGCAAGTGCGTGCAGGCCGCGCCGCCAGCACGTTTACTTCTTCCTTCACAACACAAGGCATATTCTTCAAGCTGACATTTTTTATATATTTTCTAATTGATATTGGTGGTCGTGTATATATTTTTTTCTTATGTTGTAATTGTTCATTTTTTTCGCACAAGTCTATGTGTCAATCGGCACATACACCTCTTCCTGTTTCACAGATAGCTTAAACGTACATCTGTGATCTATAGAGCGGTTGCCTTCTCCGCAGCTTTATTGGTGAAGGAACCATATTGGCGCGTACATGATCGAGAAGATACGCTTCTCCGTTCATGTAGAATATTTGCGCACACTCTTACGCAAAGCGTAAAGGATAAGAAAGACAGAATGACCCTGTCTTGTCTGTTTTGCCTTGCCTCTTTACCGAATATTATGGGACAATTAATTGAGATGACGGACATAGATAGAGAGCCAAGTACCATATTGCCGATTTATTCAATGGTTCTCTCTCGCGAAAGCCAGCAGTTACTCCGACATACCGTTGGTTGCAGCAGCCGTCATCGACGCTCGCGGCTGCTTTCTAGACGTGTTATTTCTTTCGGAACACGTTCGTCCCTTTTAAATATTCAGTTCACTCTGTTTTCTTCTACCTTATCGTCTGTCATTCGTAAGATTTCTGGCGGTGGTGCGGGGTGCCGCAGCCCATGAAGAGTACCCCTACGATGACCCGCAGCCGTCTTGCGTAATCGTGGGAAATTTCTCACAAACATAGCTCCAAGGAACATCGGGGTACTAAATTCGAAGGCACGTAAAATAACATATATGTTTGGTTTTAAAAACTAATATTTTACATGCATTAAAATTAAGTTTATATTCACTCCTTTGCATTAGGATTTCCTCAGAGGGTTTGAAATTTTACACGAATTGGCAGCACTGCCTGCAGCGCAAGCCAAGCCCCCGGCTCAAGAACACTTTCCTTGGAGACAACAGAGAACCGAGGAACCCGCCGCACAAAAAATCAAGCCCCGAAATTCGGGCTTCTACCGGACCCCCAAAGGTAGCAGTGGACGATACAAACTATGACCTCCCGGGGTCTGCAAACTGAGACTCCTGCCGCTGGAACTCCCGTCATTTACCTGCCCGTCGCCCCTCGTACGCCGACGCACTTCCACGGCGAGATCCACGAGCACGTCGAGGACTGGATCCAACATCACCAGCGCGTGGCACGCCACAACAAATAGAACGCCGAGCAGTGCCTACAGAACCTCTACTTCTCGATGGAGGGTACTACGAGGCACTGGTTCGAGAACTACGACGCTTCACTCACGTCGTAGGATATTTGTGGGGCCGATTTCAAGCGCACCTTTACGAGAAAACACCTAACGCAGGGGGCGGAGGATCTCCTACAAAAACGGATTCGGGTCCTCGACGAAAACGTGACCAGCTTTGTTGAGGGTGTGCAAAGGGTAAGTGAACGCTCCGACCGGCAAGCCACCGACGAGAAGTTGAACGTTTTCATGAGAGGCGTGAAGAGCGACATCTTTGGCCGCCTCGTCCACAACCCTCGAACTACAGTCGTCGGGTTTGTTGCCGAAGCAGCAAACATCACGCGGGCGATAGCGGCCCGAACTTGCAAATATCATCTTCTCAACATTGTCTCAACGCCTGCATCAGTCCGCCCCGAGCTCAGCACCAGCGCCGTCGAGCTCGAGCTTCGCGACATCAACCGCGACATTGTTCGCGAAAGAGTCAAGAAGCTGCTGGCTGCTGCCGACCCTCCAGCATCGCTGCCGATCGCCAAAGTCGAGCGAGAAGGGTTTCAGAGAGCCGTCAAACCACGGCCTCCTGTCAACCTTGTGCCACTTGAGCAACCGATCCTGAACTACGCTACCGTGGCCCGTTGAACGCCGCCAGCAGCCCGCCCGTACCAGCACCCCTTCGACGGGAAGCCGCTACGCCGCATTACGTTTGGCGAAATTAGGAATAAGCCCCGTACGTGCGAGCCGAAGCCTCGGCGCCCAAGACGGAGGTGTGGAGCACGTGTTGACCGATGCTCGCTGTGCTACCTCTTCGGGGAAGCCGACCACGGGCACCGGAAAGGTTCTTACCGGCAACTTGGGCTTCGTGGGTTCGCACCGAACGCTCCCGGAGCGGAGGAGCGGTGAATGACAAGATATAGAGGAAAACTTGCATCGGCTACCGTCCCCAGAACCCCATTCCCCCCGGACAACCCATTCGCCGTCACCACGACGTCCGGCGTCGCCACTTCGTAGGCCTTGCCGAGAGCCAGTCTCTAATACTTCGGTAGGAAAACTAAGCGCTGCGACACCTGGAGGTGGATTTACCGAAGACGACCGTCGAAAACATCCTCCAAGAACGTCGGAGGCTACCACCCTTGCGAGGACAAGCATCGGAACGACGGTTCTGTAGCGGTGTCCAACAATCTCAACGTTGCCATCTACGGCCGCGACGCGTCTGCACTTCTGGGCACCGAAGCAGATTACTCCGTTTTGAGTCTGAAGCTCTCTGGGCCCCTTCAAAAAGTCATGATGGCCTGGGACGGCCTGCAAATAGGAATTACCGGAGAATATCGCATCGCGCCTGTTGGGGCGTGCATTGCTCGCGTGCACGTCCCAACAGGGAGTCCTGTCCGGTCATATTCGTCGTCCTTCCGGACTGTGCGAGAAACATCATACTTGGCATGGACTTTCTGTCTGAGTACGGTGCAGTGATTGACCTTGGAGCCAACAAATTAACGCTTTGAAAGCCCGTCCAACCTACGGAGGAATCTAAAACAACGCTAGCAGGCGCCCGAGCCATTGCAGACCACGTAATCCTGCCTCCGCGGTCGAGTGTTCTTGCGCCCGTCTTGAACGATGGAGTCGCCTCCAGGCAAGGTGTTCTGAAAGGAAACATTCAACTGCTTTTGGAAAGCGGATTAGGCATCACAAAGGGCGGAACAGCGGTGCAGGATGGACGCACTGTGGTCCTTGTAACGAAGTTTCAGCAGAAGGCGCAGCTTCGCAGGAAGGGTGCCGCTGTAGGCTACGTTGAGGAACTCTCGAAAGCCGCCGAGATCGCCGCGATCTCTGATGATCCCTCCCGATCTCAGCCGCACGGTACACCGCTCCGCAGCTTGTCGTTAACTCCAAGCTTAGTACCGCCAAACGAGGAGGGCTCAGAAACCTCCTCGCCGACATCAGCGACTGTTTAGAAACGACGTTAAAAATGCGCCAGACCACACTGGCAAAACATCGCATCGTTACCAACAAGGATACGCTCCCTGTGCATCGGCCGCCGTAACGGGTGTCCCGAAAGAAAAAAGAGGCCATGCATGAACACGTGTAGAAATTTTTAACGACGACATCATCCAGCCTTCAAGCAGCCCATGGGCCTCTCCAGCCGTACTAGTGGAAAATATGGACAGAACGCTTCGGTTCTGAGTAGACGTCCGGCGGCTCAGCGCGTTGACGAAGAAATGCATGTATCTATTCTCCCGCTTCGACGACACAGTGGAACGGCTGCGTTACTCCCTGTTCTTCTCGTCGATGAACCAGAAGAGTGGCTACTGGCTGATCGAAGTCGACGAAAGGGACTGAAAAAAACTGCCTTCGTCACGCCGTTACACTGTACGAGTTAAAGGTTATGCCCTATGCCCTTCGGGCTGTGCACGGCACAAGAAACGTTCCAGAGACTCATAGACACCGTACCGGCAGACCTCAATTGGGAGTGCTGTCTCGTTTATCTCGACGACGTCGTGGTATTCTCGGCCAACTTCTCCGAGTCCTTGCGACGCCTTCGGTTCGCTCTTCAAGCCACCAGGACCGCCGAACTCACTCTCAAGCCGACAAAGTGCCATTTCGCCTACGGCGAACTGAAGTTCCTAGGACACGTTGTGAGCAACGAAGGTGTTCGTGCTCACCTTAAGCCGTAGCGACATTTCCACCGCCCAATGACAAGAAGTCCGTCTGAAGATACCTGGTATATTGCGCGAACTAGAGGCGGTTCGTTCGAAATTTCCCCAAGCTTTTTGCGCCGCCCACGTACCTCACGCAAGACGCCGTGAACTTCGAATGAGGAGAGGAACAACAGGCATTCGACGAGCCAAAGCGACGACTCCTATCACCACCGACTCTTGACTACTTCGACCAATCCGCCGAAACAACAGTTCAGACGGACGCAAACAATACAGGATTCGACGTGGTACTAGCTGGTCCAACGATAGGAGGGTACATAGTGCGTGACCGTCTACTCTAGTCGGACGTTGTTGAATGCAGAATAACATTGTTCGACGACTAAGCAGGAATGGCTTGCCGTCGTCTTGGCAATCACGAAATTCCACCCGTACCTATACGGAAGTCATTTTCAAGTTGTCACCGGCCACCACTCGCTTTGCTGATTAGCGATCCTGAAGAACCATTGTTTTCGTAAATCATTGTCATGTGAAACGCAACTGGGTTGTTTCACGAACGACGTTTTCTCTGCGCTAGACAACAATCTTTCAATCGACTGCATGTTTCTTGATTTTTCGAGAGCCTTTAATTTAGTCCCTCACCAACTGCTCTGTCTAAAATAAAAAAAAACAACAACAACTAAACATTGACTCTAAGATTCATGCATAGATCGAAAATTTTCTCTCTAACAGAACACAGTTTGTATCTGCAAACGACTCAGACTCTCCTCCTTGCCCTGTTAGTTCGGGTGTGCAGCAAGGTTCCGTCCTCGGCCCCCTTCTTTTCCTCATATACATAAATGACCTCATTATTAATGTCCAGTCATCCATAAGGTTGTTTGCAGATGATTGTGTCATTTATCGTGTAATCTCTTCTGATACTGATACGTCTTTTCTTCAGACTGACCTTAATTTTATTACTAACTGGTGTGACGTCTGGAAAATGCGCCTTAATGACAGTAAATGTAAAGTAATGAGAATTTCACGGAGAGCTGCCTCTACTAACTTTCCTCAATACAACACTGGTTCTGCTCTTGAACAGGTGAAATCGTACAAATACCGAGGTGTCCGTATAACATCTGACCTCTCCTGGCAAACTCACATTAATTTTATTGCTAACAACGCTAATCGCATGCTAGGTTACTTACGCCGCAACTTCTCAAGGGCTCCTTCATCATTAAACTACTACTGTACAAGACCCTCGTTAGATCCAAGCTTGAGTATGCGAGTTCGGTGTGGGACCCAGGCCATGAATTTCTAATTAATCAAATTGAATCCGTACAAAATCGTGGCGCACGTTTTATTTTGTCTAATTTCTCACGTTTTTCCAGTGTATCATCCATGAAACTAACTTAACATCTTCCGAATCTTTCATTGCTTAGAAAATTATCTCGTTTGTCCTTATTTCACAAAAATTTATCATCACAACCAGCATTTAAGTGAAGAGCGTTTTTCTGAACCATCGTATGTATCCCATCGAAATGATCATCACCATAAAGTCAACGTTCCTTTCAGTCGCACGAAGCTCTTTTTTTATTCTTTTATCCCAAGAACTACTAATGACTGGAACCACCTGCCCACCTCCATCGCCACAATCACAGACGCTCCTGCATTCAAGTCTGCCATTGAAAATTATTATCTTAACTAATATGTGTTGAATTCTATTTTTTGTACCTTTGTTTCCCCCCCCCCCCCTCCATTCTGTAATGCCGTGTGGCTTTGAAGGTATTGAAATAAATAAATAAAAAAACCATCGGGACGCCTTGCTCGATGGAGCCTACGGCTGCAAAGGTACGACTTGACCGTGGTAACAAGTCAAGCCGAAAGCGCAGCAATGCCGACTGACTGTCCAGAGCCCCGTCGAGTCAGCTACCGGCTGGGCCTAAGACGGCGACTACTACGACAATCGGTTTATCGTGAAGTGAGTGGTAACGGCATAACAGTGCTTCAATGGGGCGATCCTGAACGGCGCGCGCTGATCGACCACTTAGAAAGACAAGACAGTATGTTTCCAAGAGCCTTCTCACGTTGCCTTCCAGATTCAACATCCGGCAAAGTGTTCTCTACAAAAAGAACTTCGAGGAGAGCAACTTGACGTGGCTCCTGGTAATCCCTACAGGTCTTTGAGAAGAGATCTTTCAAGCCTGCCACGACCACTCTACATCTGGTCACCTGGGCTACAGCAGAACACTTGCACGGATTTGAGAAAATACTACTGGCCCAATACCCCGAAGACTGTCCACCTCTTACTGGGCAGTCTTCCGCCCGTACCTATACGGGAGCAGTTTTCCCGTATAAGCAACTACGCAAGAAACCACCGGCGAAGCCGACAGGGCTGCCCCAGCCGATCACTCCAAGAGCTACACCATTCCAGCAGATCAAAATAGACTTGCCTGAACCGTTCCTACCATCGATGCAATGAAACCGGTGGATCATCGTCGAGACTGATTACTTAACAAGGTACACGGAGACAAAGTCGCTCCCGTCCGTCCCCTCGCAGAATCGATCCACCAGACGTGGGCCGGACGGGCCGCTTGCTTGCTTGCTTGCTCCCCTCAAGAACCGTTCTGAAAGTAGCCACGTTCTTCGTCGAAAACATCGTCCCCAAACACGGTGCCCCCGAACTACTGATTACAGACCGTGGATCGTCGTTCTTGGCACAGCTAACTCAGGAGTTCTTCTCGGGTCAGCCCCACCAGCCGTCGTCGAGCGACGCCGAATCATCCGCAGACGAACGGGTTGACTGGACGGCTAAACAAGTTCATTGCCGACATGATCGCCATGTACGTCGACGTGGAGCACAAGACATCGGACGAGGTCTTACCCTACGTCACGTTGGCCTATAACACGGCAGTTCAAGAGACCACTGGAGTTACACCTTTCCAACTGGTATATTGTTGAACCTTAACCACCATGCAGGACGCAATGCTGCCCCATGAGTGACTTGACAGTAGAAGCGAAGACCATCCAATCGCCAAGACCAGCAGCGTGTCGACGCTAGCCGCCGCAATCTTCGTCGTCGGTATGTTCAATTTCAGCCCGGAGACAGGGTGTGAGTGCGAACACCCATTCGTCGCCTCGGCCTCAGTAAAACTGTTAAATTGGTACTTAGGACCGTACAAGGTACTTCTTCGCCTCGGGGAGCTCAACTACAAAGTGGTGTTCGACGTAATGCACACATCATCACCACGCCAACCACGACCCGAGGTGATTGACGTGGTTAGACTCAAGCCTTCGTATGCTCGGTAGCACCGAGGACTTCTGGTTTTCCAGAAGACGTTTTTAGCTTACCAATATTTTGTTTTTTCTGTGGCCTCGGAGCGACGTGCTTTTAAGGATGGGAGTAATGCCGCGTTCATGATCGAGAAGATTCGCCTTAATCTAAAAAAAATTCGCGTGCACACTTACCGCGAATGTAAACGATAAAAAAGTAAGATTGACCTTGTCTAGTCAGTCTAGCCCTAGCTCTTTCCCGAACATACGAAGCCGAATAACCGAGATTGATGGATTGATTGGGGTATTATGTCGCATCAGCATTTGAGTCTATATTGCGCCAAGCTTAGTCTATTTCAATTCGGGTTTAAGAAAAGGAAAGAGCGACAGTTGCGAAATATGTGATAAAACTATGAACATGAATGCGTATAGGCGCAAATAATCTGACAATGGGTTTAGGATAAAGAGTAAAAGTGCAGTCAGTGTTGAAGGCCGATATATCTGAGGAAATTAAAAACAGAATTGCATGGAATAAGCGGCTCATCAGCTGGTAGTAGGGCAAGGTGTAGTGGAATGCGTCCTTTATAAAGAAATGATTATTGGGGCGCGTTTAATGGCGCAAGAGCAACTTAGGCCATATTGCGCCAAAACAGAGGTTTTTATTGAGAGCTTAGCGATGCAATCTAAAAGAACTGCAGGCTACGGCTGGTGTAAAAGGCCAGTTTTATGCAGGAAATTTATAACTTGATTGAACGGCACCAAGGGTTGGTCGCCAAGTATAAAATATGGATGGAAAGAAAAATGACCTCGTAAAAGTTCTGGAAAACATGATCGGCACTGTTGATTTAAAGATTTACAATGCCACAGGATATGTAAGACAGTCACAGCTTTACCACAGTTGTCGCAAAGCTTAACATCCGCATAGCAGAGCAGGTGCAGGTGAGTCAAACTGCTATGCCCAATTCTTAAACGACAAAGAACTTCAACGTGACGGTCTTTATGAAAAGAGCTCTCCCATACCCCCAGAAGGGGCTTGATAACGTGGAGCTTGTTCTCATATCCCATATCCATATCCAAATGCTATGACCTCATAATCAATTTCTGTATGAACTGTTTCAAGTCTTGGTGTGGCCGGCCAAAGGGCAGTTTTGGGCACTCTTTTGCAGAGGCAGGAAGCAAGTAAGTCTTCTTACTGCCAAGAATACCCACGTGGCTTGGAACCCAGCAGAATTTGATCAGGTGTCCTTGCTGAAGCGCTTGATTCAACCGAACCCGAAGACGTTGCACAAGAGGGTTCTTGCTGTCTCTTAATGACAAAATCGCTACAAGAACACTCTGGGAATCAACAAACAGAATTGCTTTCATGATATTGTTCTGTAATAAATACTCCACATTCATTAAAATGCCATTCAATTCAGCTGTAAAAATACTTGCAAGAGTGTTGAGTTGTCGAACTTTCCTGAAAGCAATGGAATAAACCGCACATCCAGCAAAAGTTGATGTTTTAGACCCATCAGTGTAAAAGTGCAAATAGTCCTTGTATTTCTGTTCCAATTCGAAAAACTCCTGTTGCAGAACAAATGGCGAAACAGCTCTCTTTCTTTACTTGGACAGTGACCAGTCAGACGAGATTTGTAGAAGGTCCCAAGGTGCAACTCTCTCATTGCTCCTCAGGAAAGCAGCCTCACTAAAGGGAAGATGGAGCGATGTTGCCATGCTCTGCACCTTGAAGATCAGGGGCCGAACAATGCTCGGCTTGTTTTCAAAGAGTCGGAAAGATCTAGAAGGTTGGAGGGTATCAAAAGTAGGATGTTGAGGGTAGCTGTATATCTTGTAAGCATAACAAAGACTCAAATATTGCCTTCGTCTTTCCAGGGACATTTGATGTGTATCAGCATACAAGCACAACACAGGTGATGTTCGAAATGCCCCCGTGGCAAGTCAGAGCCCCAGACGATGGACCGGGTTCAACATCTTTAAGGCAGACGGACGTGCCGACCCATAAACAACCGCCCCATAGTCCAGGCGGGACTGCAACAAGGAGTTATAGAGTCGCAAGAGGCACCGTCTGTCGGACCCTCAGGACGTATGCGACAGGACTTTGAGGATGTTTGATGAACGTAGACATTCATGCTTCAACTCTTTCAAGTCGGGTATAAAAGTGAGCTTTTTATCAAATATTATCCCTAAAAACTTGTGTTCCTTCTTTACAGATATAGCAACGTCATTCAAGCGCAACAATGGATCTGGAGTAGGGTGACCACCTTCCTGCAGGAGAAATGCGGGACAGCGGAGCACTGGGGGCGGGAGGCGGGGAGGGGGGGGGGGGTAGGTAGAGGAAATTTATTAACACGCACACCACGAACCGAGACTCTGTTAACTCACTTAATATCCTGTGCTGTTTGTACACCCGCAAATTGTATTGCAGGCTCAGCAATTCAGCTCAAATATTTTTTATCCCAGCGATATAGTTTTTTTTATGCCAAATGTGTTATTAAATGTGTCGAAATCGAAAACATAAAAATCAACTGAAGCAGAACTCAATGCATCAAATGGAAATAAGAAACCGTAAATCTTTTTCGTTATTGTTTCCTGTCAACGCTTACTTTATCAACATGGTGCTATCACTCTAAAAAAAGCCCGTGCGTCTACTTTCTCGCACAATACTCGGAGAGCCAATCACCGCGAGTTACAGAGGCAGCTCAGCGAATGACGACGCCGAAACATATGTTTAGAGCGAAAAACGCAGTATGAGTTTTGACATTAAGCAATGCAAAACGTCACGCTTGCATTGCGTAATGTCACAACTCAGACTGCGTTTTTTTGGTCTAAACATATGTTTCGACATCGTCATTCGCTGAGCTGCCTCTGTAACGCGCGGTGATTGGCCCGCCGAGCGTTGTGCGTGAAAGTAGACGCACGGGCATTTTTTAGAGTGTAGACACATTTTTAACAGTATGTTCTTTTCCGACCCTCATGAGTTGCAGGCTTTTTCCTTTGTGTAGCTGTCTTTATGAAAAAAATAAAAAAAATAAATCCACGGCAAACCTTTTGCTGTGACACAGCGATATGAAAATAATTCAGTATCTTATATTTTAAATTTTGGCAAGCAATTTGTTTTAAAATATTTTACCACCAAGGGGAGCAAGCGCGTCGGTTCTACCCGCAAGAACGACGGTCGCTTCCCCCCAATGCTTGGATAGAAAATGGCGTACCCATGCTATTCACACGCTTACCAGCGACCTCGGCGCTTCCCCGTGCCCCGCGGTTCGGCAGCACCATGAGTTGCAGAGTGAATTTTACGACAGTATGAAATGCGGGACATTTAGAGGATATGGAAATTTCTTGCGGGACGCGGGACACGAGCCCTCAATGCGGGGCAGTCCCGCGAGTCGCGGGACGGGTGGTAACCCTAGTCTGGAGACAAGCCACGGCGGAGTGAAAAGTGAACAGAGATTGTCTTTTCGGGGCAGAACCTGAAGCCATTTTGATCAGCCCATTTGCTCATCTTATTGATTGTGAGCTGCAATTGCCGTTCATAGCTGGACAAGTTGCAAGAAGAAAACAATATCTGCACATCGTCAACATACATTGAATAGAATACAGATGGTGGTATAACCTTAGCCAGACTATTAATCTTCACGGCAAAAAGTGTAACGCTTAATACACCACCCTGAGGGACGCCATTCTCCTGGAGAAAAACATCCGACAGGATGGAGCCCAAACGCACTTGAAAGGTCCAACCCGTCAAGAAGCTTTGAATACAGCGAAGCATGCGACCTTTGACACCATATGAGTGCAATCTCGAAGTATCCCATATCTCCAAGTAGTATCATAAGCCTTTTGAAGATAAGAAAAAGACAGAAACACAGTGCTGGCGATGAACAAATGCTTCCCGAATAGAAGTTTCCAGGCGGACAAGGTGGTCAACCGTGGAGCGACCCGCTCGGAAGCCGCACTGATTCCTATCGAACACACCCTCTGCCTCTAAAAAGTGTACAAGACGGCGATTAACGAGTCTCTCATAGGTTTTGCCCAGGCAGCTTGTCAATGCAATTGGGCGATAGCTCGTCGGTAAAGAGGGGTCTTTGCTGGGTTTCAGAAGAGGAATTATGTGTGCCATTTTCCAACAGTCAGGAAAACAGGCAGCATCCCACAATAAATTAAAAACAGGTGAGCAAACTGTTTAGAGATTCAGACGACAGTCTCCTTAGCATCTCGTATTGAATTCTATCCGGCCAAGCCGCAGAGTCTTTTTTGACATCGAGAGCCAGTTCAAGCTCACACCGTGTAAATGGCTCGTTATAAGGAGCGCCCTGACCACCAGACAAAGGAATAGTTTGTTTTTCTGCTGCTGATCGAAACCTCTTAAAACATTCATTATAATTGGCCTAGTTAGACACTTCCTGGAAGTGTTTACCAAGAACATTTGCTTGTTCCTGAAGCGATGTTGCTGATGGAAAAAGGGGTAATCTGAAAGACCGATAGTCTCCCCTGATCTTCCTAAGACGATCCCACACTTCCTTTGAAGAAGCAAAACTACTCAAAGAGGTCACATACTTTCTCCAAGACCTGCCTTTGGCTCGCCTTCGCGTCCAGCAAGCTTTGGCTCTTCTTTTCTTGAATTCAAGTAAATTCCTAGGAGTGGGATAACGTCTGAAGATGCACCATGCCTTGTTTTGCGACTTGCGTGTTGTGGAGCAGTCCTTGTTCCACCACGGCTTGCATCTTTTGGGGAGTCGTCCAGAGGTCTGGGGGATACTGTGTGATGCAGCATTTATAATCACTTCAGTAACATACAGCGTGGCATCTACAGGGCTCATGTTTACAAGAACAGACGAATCGATAAAGGCCTCCAAACAAAAAATGGACTAGTCAGCCTTTTGTAATTTCCACCTTGGGAGTCGTGTCGGAAAAGAAGGAATTGGCATTGTACTTTCTAAAACAATAGAGAAATGATGACTTCCAAAAGGATTATTTAAAACTTTCCATGAAAAGCATGGAAGTAAAATTGGTGATGCAATGAAAAGGTCAATAGATGTAAATGATTGATGTGCTGCACTAAAAAATGTGGGATCCCTCCCATTAAAACGACACAATCCAGATGATAATAAAAAACGCTCTATGACGCCTCCTCGTGAATCCTGGCGACCACTACCCCACAAAAGGTGGTGGAAATTAAAATCGCCTAAAATTAAAAAAAAAGGTTGAGGTAATTCTTTTACAAGTGATTCAAGTTCACACATATGCAGTGCAGAGTTAGGTGGCAGATAGAGAGAAACAACTGTGATCAAGCGGTCAACAAGAAGGTCCACCGCTACAGCCTCTAAGGGCGTAGAAAGCGGGACCTCCGAGCAAGCAACACCACTCTGCACCACCAGTGTCACTCCTCCCGACATATTAGGGGAGAGTCTATTTTTCCTAAAAACTTGGTGCCGACGTAAAATCTGTGTATGGGTGTCATTTAAATCTGTTAGTTGCAGGCTGAGGGCGATTGGTCTCAACTTGTCCATAAAATAATTTACATCATCTATATTTCTGATAAGGCCACGGCAGTTCCACTGCATAAAATGGAAATTGGTCATGGTTTAAAAAATGATATTAAAATATTAATAAAGAAGAAACACTGGCCAAATAAATAAAAGTTCTAAAGTTGCCGCATGTGGCAAAAATTAATTTACAATCTCACGTTTCACAGGTTTTTTGCTTTTGTGTTTACTCTTAGAAGTCTGCCACTCCATGTCGTCTTGGTCAGACGCATGAGTGGAGACTTCTCCACACTCATCCATGGCTTCACTTTCCTGAGGCGAGGCTTTTCCTGCAGGTTTCTTCAGGCTCGGGGAACGGGGCGCCATGCACTTCCGCGACCAGAGGAGCTGCTGGGCGAAGCGTCGCCCAAGTCCACCCGTTCTTGTGCCTTTTGCGCTGCAGGAGCGCACGAGAGCCATGCCGCTCTTTCGATGATGCTCCCTCCAGGGAGTGTGGGCGAGAGTGCCTACCCATCTCCCTGGAAGGAGACTGTGGAGGACGGACGGTCGCTGTAGCCACCGGCCCATCCTGGGTCTGGGAAACAGCCTTAGAGGACAGAGGCTGTTGTCCCGTTGGAGTGACAAGGTTCGCACTCTGGCTGGGAGGGTCAAAGGACCGCCCAGCCGAGATTGCACGCCCCGGAAGCTGAATCTTCAGCTGGGGCGTGGGGGCCTGCAGTGGCCTCCCATAGCCCAGAAAGGATGTCTGGGTGGCCACTGCTACCATCAGTGGTGCAGGTCCCGGCTGCACCACCTGCGCAAAACTGCCTTTACGTAAAAATCCGAAGCGACGGCGTGCCTGTGGGTAGGAGAGGTTTTTCTTGACCTTAAGTGCAAGTACCTCATTCTCCTCCTTCCAGGTTCTGCATGATCGAGAATATGCAGGAAGGGGATCACCGCAGTTCACACAGTGCGCGTCGTTGGTGCAAGAGTCTCTGGTGTGGTCATTCTTGGCACATTTTGCACAAGTAGCTTTTCCACGGCATTGCTGGGAGCCATGGCCAAACCTCTGGCATTTTAAACACCTTCGAGGATTAGGCACATAGGACCGAACCCTGCAGTGGAGACAGCCAGCTTTCACGGCCTCTGGAAGTGTGGCGGACTCAAATGTTACGACTATGTGTTTTGTCTTGAGTTCTGTGCCATCACGACGAATTGTGATTCGACGGGCAGGGGAAACTTTTTGGCTAGAGAGGCCCTCCACGAGCTCTGCGTCAGATGTATCCAGCAGGTCGTCCTCGGAAATTACTCCTTGAACGGTGTTCAATTTGCGGTGAGGAGTAACAATGATTTAGACCCAAGAGGGCATCACTTTGCTGCTTTGTAGTGATTTCCAGGCGGAGGTCTCCAGATGCCATTTTCTTTGCATTGAAGTTTTTGCCAACAACTCCTTCTAGCGCCAAAGCTACAAGGAAGGGGGACAGTTTGCCGAGTGGCTTTTCATTCTCAGAATGAAGAACTAGGCATCTTGGAAATTTTTCAGAAGCAGAGGACTTTTCAGACTGGATTGTTACTTCGGTGCGGACCCTTTTCAGGGCCCGATCAGAGGTTTTTTTGGTTTGCAGACCGATAAAGATGGGAAGAAAATTCAGTGCCCGGGTGCACCGCCCACCACGGAGCCCAACAAGGGGGTAGGTAATGTGCCATCGCAAGAAAGGTGTGGCTGACACAATTACTCTACCAGTGCTGCCCGGGCACTATACCCTAGTGTGGTTGCAGGGACAGGACCTGTTTACACTCAAGGTTGGCCCTTGCCGCCTAAGAAGGTGAAAAAGGAAGGAAGAGAGTGTAGAAGAAAAGAGAAAGAGGTGGAAGAAAAAGTGAAAGAAGGAAGAAGAGGGTAGAAGAGGCGACTGACTGAATCATCCTGGTCGGGCCAAGCCAGGACACCCGTCTACGGGAAGCAGGGGCCGCAGCGGTGTATTGCCTCGCCCGGGGGGCCTCGAAGAGTCCAAACATCCCCGGGCTCAGCTCAACCACCAGGGTCCCCTTTTCCCCGGACACGGGTTAAGCCACGTACAGCCAGACGTGGCTAAATGAACCCACATGGCTCGGGGTTCGTAGTGACGCCACTCACCAAGCACGTACTAAAGTAGGTGCCCCCTGCGTGCGAGTATCGTGGCCCACATGGCTGGGGTTCGTGGTGACGCTACTCACCAAGCACCCAGCACCTAACGTGCAGGCGCCCCCTACGGGGCTCGGGGTCCGTAGAGACACCACTCTCCCAACACCTGCTTTCACAGGTGCCCCCTGCGGTGACATTTATAAAGAAGTGGGAAGTGTTTATAACGGCATTCGTCATACACAGGGCATTCGATGAGTATGCGCATATTACTTAAAGGTAAGCTACAGGGTGGTGCGTCCTCTTCGCTTAAGAGGTGTCCATGTGTGAGACGGGTATTACTAATTTGTAAACTACTGAGTATGACTTCACGAAAGCGCTCCCGATGTCGAGCGCTCTCCCACGCACCTAGAAAACATTTGATTACATGTAGTTTGTTGCTGGTATTATTGTTGCACTGCAGTTGTCACTTTTCTTTGATGCAACGTTATAGAGAGATGTGCTAATCTTTGTTGTATATTTGCTGTTTGTCGATTTCTCTATTTTTAGCGGAGCTGGCTGCGCAATCAGCCGCTTAATTTTCAGGAATGCCAACATGGCTAGGAACCCAGCGTTGGCCTACATTAAGAGTTTTCTTTGGAGCCAGGATAATATTGTTTTCTTTTTAACTCAGAAACCAGTGTTTTTTTACACGGTTCATTGATCTGACTGCCTTTAGAGAGCTCAAGGACGCGGTGTAGTTTACAGCGTGAGGAAGCCGTTTTTTGATTATATAATCAATGGCCAGCAGCAAACCATAATGCTATGTTGTTATTATAGCGTCAGTTGGATTATTTTTTTTACCTGATTTACTGATGGTCCCACCATAGCACAGCCTACTACTGAGTCTTTTTTTGTCCCGCCTCTGTAAAAACTGACATACTGGTGATACCTGGTCTGAAGCTCAAAGAAGTCCTGCTTTATGACTTCCTGCGGAACATCCTTTTTGTTATACTTGATGAGAGTAAGGTCGCGATATATGTTGCGGTTTTTCCATGGGGCTATATCCGATGGGCACTGAACTTACAGAGGTTTTGCATCCATCCCAACAGATTGTGTTGCAGTATTATTCCTCATAGAAAATGGCGGGACTATGAAAGGTTTGTTTTGATATGTGCATTGAAACTTGATAGTCTATATATTATCTCGAGCGAGGTGTTCCGCGACAGAGCGCAACCTGACAGCGAAAATAAAAAAAACAGGGAAAATCTCCTATACTCCAGGGACAGTTCATTTGCTTCCGCATAAAGGCTAAGCACTGGGGAGATGCGAAATCCACCAGTAGCTATTCGCAGTCCCTGATGAAATAAGGATGTAACATCTTTAGAATTGATGGCCGAGTAGAGGAATAGACAATACAGCCATAATCAAGCTGAGAGCCAATGACTGACCGATAGATACGCAACAGGCACATTCGGTCATAGCCCTATGACACATGTGGCAAGACTTTAAGGATATTCAAAGATTTAAGGCACTTAAGTTTTAAGCTCCTAATGTGTGTAACGAAAGTCAAGTTGGATTCAAAAACAAGGCCCAAATATGTCTGCTCATTTCTTAAAAAAAGCAGAGAACCATACCTATTCAAAGAGGACAACTAAAGAACACCACGTCGACAAGAAAAACGAACACAAGCACTTGTTTTAGGGAAAAAATTTAAAAGCATTTGTATCGGCCTATCTGACCAAAATATTAAACGCAAGTTGGACGCGACGTTCAGAAATGGGGGAATTACAACATGAAAAGGAGATATGGAGGTCATCAACACGTGAAAAATATTGCACTCTAGGAGGAATTGCATGGTCAGTGGAATTAAGGTTGACGATAAAAGGAGTGACACCGAGTACACCTTCCTGAGAGACTCAATATTCCTGTAATAACTCCTTATGGAGAGTTTTCCCCAGCCTCATGTGGAACGTGTGGCGCTCCAGATAACTCTGTAGAGCATTCAACACTGGGCCACGGAAACCAAGACCGAATAAATCTTGCAGTGTGCAGTAACGCCAGAAAGCGTCGTATACCTTCTTCAAATCAAAGAAGATGGAGAGGCACTGTTGCCTGTTGACAAACGCCTCACGTACGGAAGTCTCAAAAAGGACGAGATGATCGAGAATGGTCTGTGCTGAAGGAAAGCCACATTGGAACTTATCAATGCGGCTGCTACGTTCTAGAATAAACATGAGTCTCTTGTTAATTATCCTTTCTAGTATCTTAGAAAGACAGCTAGCTAGAGCTATAGGTATAAAGCGAAATGTACAAGAGGCATTTTTGCCGGGCTTCAGCACTGGCACAACGACAGCGATCTTCCAAGAGGATGGAAAGTGGCCCTCAAGCCAAGCTTTATTAAACAGGTATAAAATAATCTCCAGAGTGGATGGATGTAGGTGTTCGAGCATTTTAAAGTGAATACCATCTGGTACAGGGGACGTCTGTTTGGAACAAAAAGGTGCTACTTGAAGTTGGCATAATGGAAATAGAGTATTATAGGGTTCGTGCAAGCCACCTGATGTGATAACAGCTTTTTTTGTATTTGTCTTGTGTCGCTGAAACGTTTGAGTGTAATGTTGGGAACTGGAGACATACTCGAAATGCTCACCGAGAATGTTAACTTGCTCCTCAAGACTTACAGGACATACTCCATTTCGACTCAAGAGTAGGACAGTGAATGCCCGGTAAGAGCCGTCAAATTTATGTACGCGATCCCAGACTTCCCTCGCAAATGGAATGCTGTTAGTTGAGGAAGCGTACCTTCTAAAACTTTTTTTTTCTTCGCTTGCCTTTGAATTTACATCGCTTGAACTGTTTCTTTTTTTAATTCAATAAGATTGTGTGTTGTAGGGTAGCGCCTAAAAACACCCCATGCTCGATTTTCTTCTTTCTTGGCTAAACAGCAATCTTCGTTCCACCAAGGCTTAGGTCTCCTGGGCAGATGCGAGGACGTCAAGGAGATGGAGAGAATGCCAGCCTATAACATGCGCTGACTGATATGTTCAGTGATTTGTTGATATCAAGATCGTCAACTGATGAGCACGCCAAAAGAGATGATTATATGAAGGTTAATCAGTTGGCGTTCTCGAATTTTTAAGAAGGAAAGCGCGTTAGGACTGTCATTGGAAAATGGCCAAATTTTAAAATGATGGGAAATTGGCCACTTACGTGAGGAATCGGGATGACCTTCCATGCAAGCACTGGGAACATTGACGGATGACAAATCGATAGGTCAGTTGAAATAAAGGTGTGAGTTGCTGAGTTGAAATATGTAGATTAATTTGTGTTTAGCTGGCACAATCCCGTAGAAAGCCAAAAAATTCGACAAGGGCCCCTCTGAAATCCCGCCTCTCACTACCCCACACCGGATTGTGTGTATCAAAACCTCCAAAAAGTAAAAATAAAGAAAGAGGTTGATTAACAAGAAATTCTAGCCCCTTCGCATGTAACTGAAAAGTGGTAGGTGCGTAATATAAAAATAATGTAAATATTCGACCTAACAATATGCGTGAAGCCACTGCCTCCAGTGAAGTATGCAGGACCACCTCGTTACAAGTAACTGAACGTTGCACAACTACCGCAACACCTCCAGCTGCGCGAGCTGCATGTGTACGGATCTTACAAAACACCTGGAAATGTTTAAAAACATTAGTGTATGTGCTTATGCGCGTTTCCTGTAAGCAACATGCAATGGGCTGGTGATCCTCTAAAAATAGCTCACATCGTCGTAGTTAGGCAGGAGGCCTCTGTCGTTCCACTGAAGGAAGAAAGACATTTATCTTTGATAAAGGAAACGCTTCAATAAGTTAGTAATACAAAAAAGTCAATATAGTTTATGTGTCTTTCGATGCAACAATTCATGGGCTAGTTTTCTTCTTTGGAGTATCCTTAGGCCATCGAGCATTTTCGCAAGAGGCAGAGGCGACAGACTGTCTAGAGAGAGGAAGGTCCTCATCGGAGAGCGGGATGCTCTCATTCATTTTCTCATCCCATGAGACCTTGTGTCCTTTGGTTGGCAGAGGTGTATCTGACCACCCAGGCTTTGAAGTGCTGCCAGAGGCACGGTGAGGTAGCCCCCAACCACGGCAAGACGGGCCAGCTGGTGCCGGTGATGGCACATCTGGCTCCTTGGAGGGTGCAGTACGCTCCATAGACGCCACAACATCCTCATTGGAGCACGAAGGCGGTGGGTTGCCCACCGTCTTTGTAAATTCGTAAAAGGACTCTTGCGCAGAAGAAAGGTCTTCCGGGGAAGACTGCGTCTCCAGGGATACCATAGACAGTGGGGGTCCCCTTCGCACTGCCCGGGCATATGAAACCCTTCCCTAAAAAGCAAGTTCTTTTCTCGCTTCTTGGTAGCTTAGATTGTGTTTGACCTGAAATGTAATTATTTCTTTCCCTTCCTTCCATTTCGAACACTTTCCGTGGAAACGCGGGGTGTGGTCCGCCACAGTTTATGCATTTATGTTCATTTTTGCATATGTCAGCGACGTCGTTAGTGGCACTACAGTTTGCGCAGGTTTTTTTGTCGCGGCAGTTTCGGGAACCATGCCCAAAACGCTGGCCACGAAAGCGCCGCACTTGGAACGAAAGAACGAACTCGGCAGTTCAGATGCCCTCCCTTTACGGTGGAAGGAAGATATGGAGTTCAAAAGTCAGGACTAGGTGTTAGGTTGATATGTCCTGTCGGTCTCATCGTAGAGTGACTCGCTGCACGGCTACAAGAGCAAACGGACGCAGAATTTTAAGGATTTCCTCTACAGTACACTGAAGGAGGTCATCCTCAGAGATAACGTCGCAGACAGTATTTAAAGTGCGGTGCGTGGTGACAGAAACTTGGTGTTCGTCTAAGCTTGTCAACTCGAGTAATGCTGTGCTTTAAGTTTTATTTCCTACCTCAACGAGGAGGTCCCCAGCAAGATTTTTTTTTGGCTTGTGATTCTTTCCAGTTGTGTGCTCTAGCCCCTTAGAGGCAAGGAAGGGTGAAATCTTCGGCAACGGTAGAGTGTCGTTCGCCGCATGAACTATAAGAAAACGTGAAAAGATGTCGCGTTCTTTGGCTCTTAGGAAAGTAGGGGGTGCGGGGCGAACCCTTTCGGGGGGTCGCTGGGCTCAGGGTTTAGAAGAGAGGAACGCCATAAAAAGGCAAGGGTGTTCGGATTATGTAACGCTTTATAAGAAAGGTTTTTCTTAACACGTCACTTTATTAGCACTGCCCAGTCTCTATAGCCAAGTGTGGTTCTGTACAAGGGGTCTCTCGCCACCCAAGGTTAGCCGTTGCCACCAAATGAGTTGAAAAAAGTAGAGAAATGGGAGGGGAGCAGAGTGAAAAGAAGGCGAAGGCAAGTGTGAAAAAAGGGAGGGTATAGTAGAAGTGGTGACTACATTGATTCCTCCTAGCCGGGCCTTACCAGGACTCCCGTCTATGAGAAGCGGGGCCCGAAGTGGTGTATGGCCTCACCGAGGGGACCCCGATGGGTCCAAACCTATGCCGGGCTTGGCTCAACCACCAGGATGCCCTTTTCTCCAGACACGTGAAAGCCACGCACAGTCAAACGTGCGTGGACGAACCCGCATGGCTCGGGGTCCGTAGTGATGCCACTCACCAAACATCTGTTTTCACACGTGCCCCCTGCGGGGGAATAATCAAGATGACAAGATTAGTAGACAAAGAGCCCAGCGCAGTATTGCCGATTAATTCACTGGTTTACTCTCGCGATAGCCAGGTGCTACGCCGACGTACCGGCGATGCTGCTGCGTCGTCGACGCTCGCTGCTGCTTAGTCAACGTATGTTCTCCTTTTTTGTTTTTGGCGCCAGTCCTGCTCCATTAAATATTTATTTCACTACGTTTTCTTCTGCCTCATTTTCTGTCATTCGTCACAATATTAGTCCAAAAATAAAACAGGAAGACTGTCCGAACTGCCGGCACTAACGAAATTTTCATGATTTCTGTAATCATGAAGTCTTCGGTTTTTGTTTCAATGCAAGCGATTTGCTTTCTAAAATCTTCCATTTTTATTTTTATATCTGGTTTCTACTAAATTAATTTCAATTACTGCGATACATTAGTTCTCTTGAGCTTTACACGCAAGTTTAATATATTTGTTTTATGATCGGTGAGTAGCTTGTAATAAGCTATAGTATTCAATTTGTGCCAAACTTGTGTTTGCAGTTCGTAAAACGCTTACCAAGAATGTGAAAAGAATATAGTAAAAACACATCTGCAGTGCACACAAAGGCGGCCAATTAAATTGACATAAAAATATGCGGAAAGTATTCATTTTATATTCCACATTTTCAATATTCGGCATTTCGCTAAAGGCAGCTTCATCTGGTGTGAGACCTGTACGTTAGCTCTTAGACGATCGCTCGATTAAAACAAAAATATTATAACTAGTGGTAAATACTGAAAATATGTTTTATTTAACTTTCATTTGTTTTTTATAAATGCTATTATTTTCAAAGTGGCAAATTTTCTCAGTTCTTTATTGCGCATCCCAAATTGTTATTGAACTTATATCCGTTGCAGACGACCGTATATTTTTGGTATCTTGGGACTTGCCACGTGACGAGGAGATCAGACATGTTTGTCTTTCAGATTTGAGCAAAGATTGTTTACGGCGTTTTTCTGATATTTCTTCCACTCCAGAACCCAATGTTGGAGGCTTTTTCGATAATCCTCATCACAGTACTGTAAGAGGGAATCATTATGTCACGATCATTTAAGGATACAAAAAATAACTAACAATCAATATTTGTTGTTAACAAGATTTTGAATAAAATATATATTTTTAATTTTATTCGGAACACAGTCGTCACCTAAAAAAATACACGACGAAAACTGCAGTAATAAGTTTGCACTTCTACATGTTCTCTACAGATATCTACCATATTTATTCCAAAATGAGTCGACCTTTTATGAAAAGACCTGCGTTTCTTTCCCGTAGAACACACGGAGGCAAATCATTAATTAGGAATTGCGAAGGAAACATCGAATGGCAAAACACAGATACCGTATAGAATGAGAAAAATGTCATCCACACAAAACTAGTTTACGTGTTCAGGCATTATCGGTGCTTCGTCTTTCGCTGGGTGACTTCCAGAAACCGGAATTATCGGGTTTTCTTGAGTGTTGTGGAGGAATACACGCACAAGCATTCTTCATAGAGTGGTCGACCTATTCTCTAATAAATACTGTACGTGAAACATTCTATTTGAGCTGTCGCTTGATTCACTTGTCAACTTGAGATTACCGCACAAGTAAACATTCACCTGATAGATTCATATAAAACATCACGGCAAGTTCCGAGAATATTAAACAATAATGCTTTCTATTACTCCAACAACAGCGAATTCTACTACCAGCATCACATTTGCCAACAAAACCAGTAGCATCAGCAATAATCAATCAATCAATATGTCTTGATTGTACAGCATCCAGGAAAAACCCTGAGGTTTTGGCGCTGGTACAATGGTGAATAAAAATGTTATGCACAAAATCCAAGAAAGTGAAGCACTTCAAACTATATATGAATCAGAAATGGAGACATTATGTGTTTTGTGAGAGGAAAAACAATATATTATTTTTCAATCATAGTAGTAGGGCATACAGTTGTAAAAATTAAAATAAAGAAATGAAAAATTATAACAGCAGACATAGAACTCAAGACCGCAGGACATACGAATGCATCACCAAAATGCACGCCATGTAGATGACGAAATTCATGCATACCAGAGCCATTCAGCAATGCTCAGCTTCGATGAGCTAA